>NC_134852.1:54750024-55369190 GCF_049852395.1 Peromyscus maniculatus bairdii | reverse complement strand
CAGGTGTGGAGTTCCTTTCCTGTGCCTTTGGCCAGGTGCATTGCACTCGGGTGTGTGTCTCTGGGGTCACTGCCTGACACTCAGTGGAGAGAGCGTGACACAGCCTGAGGGAGAAAGGTTGGAGCTTCTACCCAGAAGACCACGGGAGGCTCCCCATGGCTCCAAGCTCACCTCGTGGCTGGGCATTTACTCCTGTCATCCACAAAGCCTGAAGGCCAGTCTGGGACAGCCTGGGGCTTCCTTTTCTTGGCCACACTTGGTTGTGAGTCCCCTTGGCCCCTTCTGAGTATCAGACCCTTACTTGGCAAGTCAGGTCCAGGTTTTTGTAATCTGTGCGTCTGATTTTTAATGACTCTGATGTCTAGTATGTCTCTTGCAGAGCCTTGTGCTAGAAAGGCTACAAAGGAAACCAAAACCAAACCCAACTGTGTTGAACATGAAATCCATTCAACATGCAAAACTCTACGAACTAGAATCCTGCCGTGTATATCAGCCAATTCTAGGCACACTGGCTTCCCTCCTGAAAGCATTACAAATGTTTTATCATATATAACTAGAGTTTCCTTCTCTAGGGAGGAATAAAGGCCAAGTAAGGGCTTGGCTACTATCCTCTGTAGGGCATGGCTTGGGCTGTATTGATTTATTTTCCCCACACTTGAGTCTGTAAAGCATCCTAACATCTGGCACAGCTGGAAAGTACCTCAGGAGACTCTTCCAGGTGGGGTCTGGGGCATAAGCACTGTAGATTGCATTTTCCTAGAGATAAGAGGAGCATCCTTTTCTGTGTTTGGCTCTCTGGGACTAGCCATTGTTGTCTCCACAGGGCACATTTTCTTCTCTTTGCCCTTCTATGTGGTCACATTTTGCTTCTCTTGGAGTCTTCCTGACTGCCGTGGAAGTCAGGCTGCTCTACCTAACTCAACTGCAGAAACAATGAAGGGAGGCTAATTGCCTTGGCTCACTTCCCCTGATGTAGACTCAGCGATACCCTTTTATAAAGGGTCTCTTCAGAGATCATTAAATTAGACGAAAGGCCCAGGCTTTGTGCTCAACGATCCCAACAAACCCTGTTTGACTTGCTGCTTGGTGAAAAGATTGGCAGCCATGTATGAGACGGCGCTAATGCCTCTGTACACAGCACAAAGCAAACAAGACAGCAGACACGGGAGGCAGTGGTGCCCAAGCACCGTTTCCTCCAGCACAATCGATCCTCAGAGGGTAGCCTCTCCCATCTTAAAAGCCCGAAGAACCACTTTCCCAATGATTCCTAACAATTCTGAGTGCAGTACTTCCACAGGCAGAGGTATTTTCTCCATTTGTTTTGTTCGCCTGAGCAGAAAGGCACTTCTCGGGGAGCACCCTCCTTTCTGCCTTTCATCTGGAAGGGACACCCGAAAGCTAGTGTCTTGGCTCTTCCAAGTACAATTGAGTACTTAAAATTTGTTAAAAGATTTCTTTTTACTTCATGTGTAGGATTGTTTTACTTGTATGTATATTGGGCACTATATGCCTGGTACCAGAAGAGATCAGAAGCGGATGTTGGCTCCCCCGGAACTGGAGTTACAGGTGTTGTGAGCTGCCATGTGGGTGCTGGGAATTGAACTCAGGTCCTTTAGAAGAGCAGCCAGTGCTCTCAACTGCTGAGTCTTCTCTCTGGCCCCTGGAGTACTTCCTATATCAGTAATATTAGGAGGGGTCTGTAAGATTCAAAGCACAAAGTTGGCAAAGCCTACACACTCCACAAAACTAAAAACGAAGTAATCCATTGTATTCTTTAGTCTGAAGTTTGAAAAATCTGCAGCACACTGAGAGAAAATGTTTCCTGGGCTAGGGGGAAGCCTTGGAAGCCTCCCCATCAATGTGTTTTTAGGCAATCCACAATACACAGCAAATGGAAGACTCCGTCATGATTCATTGATTAGACTAACTTCTCGATGAGTTTGGAATGACCATCATTTTGTGGGTGTGTGGTTGTGATGGAGCAGAGATACTCACATGGAAAACATGGTTTTCAGCTATAATTTTTTTTAACAGCTGAGAAATGAAGTAGATTTAAAATGAATCGTGCCTAGCATTACATTTAAGCAAGCTTGTTCCCAGCTCTTCCAGTAAGCCGTGAGGCGTTATCTGCCATGAGAGCTTACCGACGACATCATGTGAAGGTTACTGTACTCCCTTGTGTGTGGCAGTGGGGAGCAGATTTGGATCTGGACTCTGGTGTATAAATAGAGTTGTGCCTAGATCTTCCCACAAACCCCCTGGGTGTTATCAGACATGAGTGCTTGCCCAGAGCATCATGTGAGGATATGGTCCTTCCAGGGTGGCGACTTCATAGATTTTGATCTTGAGGACTCTAGACAGTTTGTCTCAGCCTGGGCTATCCCATCAACCACTTTTCTTCTTCAACTTAACTTCCATTTGAATTCGACATGACTTCTAGCATCTTGTGGTGTGTTCTGTAGAAGTGTGTTTTGTGCTCAGACCTCCCTGGTGAAGAACAAAGAATGTCTTGCCTCATCATGACTCTCATTTCTTTCCAGTACACATGCACTTTTTTGTATTCCTTCTGAACAAACATGTATGGGATTATTGTGGGGTTGAGAGCAATCTCTCACAAAACTGTGCTGGAACCCAGGGTATCTCAATAAAGCACACAGTTCTTTCCCTGAGGGAGTTCGAAGCATTGAGAGAAGTGAGGAAGCCAATACCATTTCAGACCCAGAAGAAGCCGAGAGAGCATAGCACACAGCTGTGGTTTCTGGGGGGCGGCATGGCTTGTTTGGGGGTCTCCTCCAGTTAAATGAAGAAATGTAAGCTAAGCACGTGGAACTCAAATTCCTGTTTGTCTTAGAAGAGGCAATGCAAAGGGTAAATGCCACAGAGCTAAGGGACAGCAGCCTCTCCCGGCTCCTGTCCTGTCAGAGCCTTGGAAGGTAGTCTGTTTAAGAACCAATGTAAACAATACAAAGTCACTATGTTAAATGAAAAACACTAAATACATTTTAGAGATTACCAACCCCATTTACTCAATAGGCTGTGTGTGCACATGAGCACACGATATAAATGAAGAGTACACAGTTTTACTTTAGATCTTTTGTTTTGTTTTCAAAACATATTTTTATCCAAATGGATTTTTTTCTTCAGTTGTCAACAAAAATCACATTGCATTCTTAAAAATAATTTTCTTTAACCCAAATCTCTAGGCTCAAGACAACATAGATATTGGACTCTCGGTCTCTGTGTAACGTGGTATTAAATTCTCATCAGGAGCTGCAGGGGTGGCTCAGATTAAGAGCACTGCACTGGCTGCTCTTGCAGAGAGCCCAGGTTCGGTTCCCAGCACCCACATAGTGGCTCACAGTCATCTTTAACTCCAGTCCCAGGGAACCTTCTGGCCTCCACAGGCACCAGGCATGCACATGGTACACAGACAGAAGTGTAGGCAAACACCCATTCACGTTACATTTCCTTTAAAAAATTCTGAATAGATCAGCCTGAGAATGGCCTCACTACAGTGATTCTTCTGGGTCTGAGTGCTGCGTGGCAAAGGAGCACACTGTGCTATCTCTACTCACATTTTGTGATTTAATGATTCAGTACTAAAAATTCAGCAGGAATTTTGCTGTCTTTTCAGTTAAAAATTCCAACACATATTGGGGAGGGGCTCCTGGACCCCAGCCTGGATGAGGAGCTTTTGCCAGTCAGTGGCTCTAGGGGAGGGAGAGTCAGTTTTCTTTAAGGGTGCCGCCCTGCTGGGTTGCCTATGCTCCAGTGGATGGTCCCGCGCCCACATCTTACGGGCAGCACTAAGAAGAATCAGTGTGGTATTTAAAAAGAGAAGAGGAACACATCAAGTTGGAGGGTGTTGGGGATGTGGAGGGGATGCAGGAGGGAATGCGGGGGAGTGGATGGTGGATATGATCAAGATAGGATGTATACATGTAAGAAACTAAAACAAAGGAAATATCCAAACCAGAAAACACATCTTAGCTGGGGATTTACCTCATTGGTTGGAACTTCCCTGGCAAGTGGGAGGCCCTGCGTTTGATCTCTAACTTACAATAAAGCAAAAAGATACATAGTAACAAAGCCGCATGATGTCTTGATGAGAACTTAAAACCTATTGTACAAAACGATGGGTCTTATTATGACGTGTTCATGTGAGTACATAATGTACTTTGATCATTTTTATGCCTTCCTCTCATTACCCTCTCTTGAGCCTCCTTCTCCTTCCCTGGACCTTTTCTTCTTCCTAATTAACTTAAAAACTAATTAATCATTAATATTGGTCGACTGGATTGGATTGAAAAATGCCCAGGGGATTAGGAAGAGCTCAGAGTGTGACTGAAAATGTGCCCAGAGGCGATTAGATCATGGGGCCTAGTCCGTGGTTTACTGCATCAGTGGATTAAAAGTTTACTCTGGGGAGATGATAGAATTGTGTAGTGTGGGGCAGGCCCACTTGGAGATAGTGGGTCACTAGGGTATGACTGCGATGGGTATGCGCTGGCCCTGATTCCTTCCTGTTGTGCTTTGCTTTTCAGTCCACTGTAAGGTGAGCACCTTGGCTCTCTTGCCCCCTCCTGTTGTGATATTCTAGCTCACTGTGCTCCAGAAACAACGCCCGCCAGTGCTGGGCTTGACACCTCTGAAGCCACAGGCCAAGGGAAACACTTGCACCCTGAAGTTCTTTCCCTCTGGTGCTTGTCACCGTGGGGTTAAACTATGCAGCCCTTGATATGGGCGCGCTAATTCACATCACTAAGGGATGCTAAAGGAGGCGCGTTTTCTTTGATAGCATTATGCTGATCTCAAGAGAAAAAGTTAGAAGGCATTTGACAAGGAGAGAAATCAAGGCCTGGATAGCTAAGCTGCCTGTTGTCCCACAGCTAAAGAAGAGGCTGTGTTGGGCTCCAGGTCCTTCCTCTGTGAGTCCTTATGCTGTCTGTGCACATGAGGAAAGCTTTTTGCATCCTATGGAGATGATTCTGAATTTTCCATATTTGCTTCTCATCTTCTTCTTGGCTTATGGGAAGACAGTTTGCAGCTCTCTTCCAATAAGGAAGCGGGATATGACTAAATGTAGCTAGGGAATGTCAAAGCATTTAAAATCTGGTAATTACATCTCAAAATTACTATCTGTTTTAGTGACCAATGGATTCAGATGAGAGAACCTTAAGGCGGAAGTTTCCCAAATCCCTGAGTAACCACACAGATCACACGGAGAAGAGCAGCTCTGGGGAGTCACTCAATGGCTGTTGAACAAGAGTGAGGGAGAAATCAACCTTTATGATGTTAACATAACAAAGAGACAATTGGACACTGTCTTTGCCGTCCTTACCACATATTAATCAAATGGAAAAAAATTCACCTTGTTTTACATTTAAACCTGACACCCACAAAACAGGTGATTCAGAGCCTCCACCACCACCCCCGGAGATCACATGTGTACATTCTCTACCTCCTTTGTAATAAAGCATAGAAACACACACACACACACACACACACACACACACACACACACACACACACACACACACGTATGCATACGCATACTTTCTTTTCCTCTCTCTCTCCCTCCCTCCCTCTCTCCCCTTCTCCCTCTTCACCCCCTCCCCATTTGGGTTTCACTCTGTTGTTCAGACTGGCCTTGAGTGACAGGCAAAGACACCTTGCGTCAATCTCTCAAGTAGATGAGACTGCAGAAATGTGCTACCTGGCATCACACACACAGTTTTAGAAGTGGGACCAGAGGAAGAGAGGGAGGAACGGAGCGAAGGAATGAGAGGGAAGAAAAGAACCTCATGGAAAATTTCAATAGTGCATACTTTTCTGGGAAAATAATAGCTAACTAACCTTGAACTAAGGAAGAGGTACAAATACTGAAAATTCCATAGAAATACCGCCTTCATCTCCATCTCAAGGCAAGAAAAAAGATGCGAGAACTCTTTAAAACTAGTTTTTTTATCCTCTGATAAACACACACACACACACACACACACACATACACACACACACACACACACACCACGTGTCTTGATCATATCTACCCCAACATCCCCCTCTCACTGGTCATGACTTCTCCAACACATGCCCCTCCAGAATGGGATATTGTGAACTCATTCCACACCAAGATGAATCTTATCACAGAAAGGCAAATCGATTTACAAATGAAAAAAGAACTATGCAACCATTCCAGGAAATGTCAGTAGCTCATTTTTTAAAAAAATGTGTACTTCTGGAGAGAGAGAGAGAGAGAGAGAGAGAGAGAGAGAGAGAGAGAGAGAGAGAGAGAGAGAGAGAGAGAGAGAGAGAGCCAGAGCCTCCTCTGTAGACTGGGTGGGGAAGAAAAGGAAATTTGTTAATATGATACTTATAGCAGACATGATTTTTTCAAAGTTTTAAAAATGATTTAATTTTAAGAGAGAGAGAGAGAGAGAGAGAGAGAGAGAGAGAGAGAGAGAGAGAGAGAGTAAGTAACTGTCAGAGGATAAAAAATAGTTTTAAGTTTTAAAAGTGAAGGTTTCCACAGAGACCAGAAGAGGGTGTCAGGTCCTCTGGAGCAGGAGTGACAGGTGGTTAGAGCCGCCTGATGTGGGAGTTACAGGTGGTTAGAGCCGCCTGATGTGGGTGCTGGGAACCGAACTCAGGTGCGAGAACAGCAGGTGTTCTTACCGATGAGCCCTTCATGCAGCCCCCAGGGGACACAGGAGCCGTCAGCCGAAATACTAGAAACACTCCTACAAGAAGCTGGAATAAAGACTATGGATCCATGGAACATGTTCCGGACAGCCCTAACACACGCTCTATTCTCAGTCCCCTCTCTCCACCTCTCTGTCTCAGCCCCTGCCTTACCCAAAGGCCATCATCTTGATGCTGCTCAGTGTCACTTGCCTGATGAGCTGTGATGCCCTCCAGGTGTGTATCAGGTGATCTGTTTTACACACCTGGGAAGCCAGGGGACTTTCCAACGGACCTGTTAGAACTGATGAGGGCAGTCTCCTCCTGCTTCTCTCATCCATCCATCATGTCCTCTCTTGGTGGAGGGTTCCATCTCCAGCCTATCTTACCTTTAAGAAACATCAATTTTTAAAGATCTTCCTTACCCTCATAACCATCCCAATCTCCTCCTGTATCTTTCTGCATCCCAATTGCAACTCTGGAAGCAGCAGCCATCCATCAGTGGCCTAATCAGAAGACCGCTTTGGCTGTAAAAACAATGAAAAGTAAGTTGTGAGGTACAAGAGACTTTAGGTGAATTTAAAGACAAGTGGAAGGTTTTGGTGGTGGCAGCTGAGATCCATAAGTGCCCATGTGTGTGTCACTCAGTGGACACAGCCCCTAACTCCAGGGCTTAGGAGGCTGAGACTCCAGGAGTCCAGAAGTGTGAAAGACCTGCTCATGCAACATAGCAAAGCCCTTCTAGACAATTTTTTTTTTGTTTTTGTTTCGTTTTTTGTTGGTGGTGGGTTTTTTTGTTTGTTGGGTTTTTTTGTTTTGTTTTTGTTTTGTTTTGTTTTCCGAGACAGGGTTTCTCTGTGTAGCTTTGTGCCTGTCCTGGAACTCACTCTGTAGCCCAGGCTGGCCTCGAACTCACAGAGATCCACCGGGCTCTGCCTCCTGAGTGCTGGGATTAAAGGCATGTGCCACCACCGCCCGGCTAGACAATTTTTTAAAAGATGAGAAACAACCTGCTCCCAAGGAGCTGTGAACATGAGTCTAAGATCGAGCTCAGCTAGTGATTACAAAGGGCTGCTGAATAGTGAGTCCCCTCTGCTGGTCACATGACCAGGCATATAGGAAAGCATCCACTGCTGGTAAGGGTGGAGGGGCCCTAGACCCCTTGCAGTGGGAATGTAAGCTGGTGTAATACTTTGGAAGGCAAGTAGACCTTCCACATCTGGAATCCACTCTTTAGAAGTGCTGGGATAAAAGCATTTGCTTTGGAGGCAGGCTTTCATTGTAGAGACCAGGCTGGCCTTGAACTTGGCAATCTTCTGCTACTGTCTTCAGTATGCTAAGATTACAGTGTTGTCATGACCAGTATATCTGCTTTTATTAAAACATAGGTTCTATCATTTATTTGTAATTTATTTTATTTATTTACTTATGCATATGCACAAGTATGTGTGTGTGTGTGTGTGAGAGAGAGAGAGATATGGTGTGTATATGTGGCATGTGTGTATAGAGGTATGTATGATCTGTGTGTATGTATTGTGTGTGTACAGGTTTGTATGGTGTGTGTGTGTGTGTGTGTGTGTGTGTGTGTGTGTGTGAGAGAGAGAGAGAGAGAGAGAGAGAGAGAGAGAGAGAGAGAGAGAGAGACAGACAGACAGAGAGAGACAGAGACAGAGAGAGAGCTAAATACATGTAATAGAAATTTTTAAAGATACATGGCAGAGAAGTGGGGCGGGGCTAGATGCCTAGAGGCCTGCTCAGAGAAGACTCCAGCTTTACTCAGCTCACCAAGGTGACCTAATGTCGGCTTCTCCACCTCAGGGCCAGTGTCCACTTGGTTCTCTGGACTTCCCCAGGAACAAGTTCACTAAGTGAATTGGCTTCATCTCCTCAGCTTGGTTCCAGGTCTCTGACCATTCTTTTCATGGTATTCAGCAAGAACACTGGACTTAAAGTCAGAATGCTTTTGCTCCATGCAAATATGGTTTTTAACCTCATAGAATTATTATATAGATAAAGGGAAAAGCTATAAAGGAGGTTAAAATTGTGGGCACCCTGCAATTTGAGGTTGGATCTGGTGAGGCACACCCATAATCCCAATTGGAAGGCTGGGACAGGAAGGTTGCGTGTGAGTTCAAGGCCAGCCTAGGCTACAGAGCAAGAAAGACCCCGCCTGAACGCTCACACAGCTCTCTGCAATGCATGCATATTCAGCTACGCAACTGGTCATATGTGCAACATGAGATTCAAAGCATTGTGATACGTGCCTGCAACAATAGCCTTATAGACTCTGTGGGATCAGTGTTTCTCATTCCAGAGTGGGTAAAATACTAGAGACAGAATCAGATCAGTGATTGCCTCTGGGAAGCAGGTGCAGGTGGGGAGAAGATTAAGACAAGCAAATACTTTTGGGGTGGAAATAGTCTATATTTGATTGGTGGTTAAGTACGATTTTCAAGACTCAGACCTGTGCACCTCAAAAAAGTGAATATTCAACCATACATGGTGGTTTATGCTTGTAATCTCAGCACTTGAGAGGGAGAGGCAGGAGCATTGCCAGAGTTCTAGGCCAGCTTGAGCTATGTGGGAGTTCCAGGCCAGCCTCAGATACAGCAGCAGACCTTGTCTCAAAAAGACCCTCGCCTCAAAAGAGTGGATATTTCTGTGCTTAGTTTACATGTTGACCATTTAACCTGAGTTTCCAAAAACTGGGGAAGAGAATACCCCATAATACTAAGTGTGGCATATACCACTGGCCCTCCTCATCCGAGCGTCGCACATCTGCTGATTCAACCTCTTACCCTGTGTTGAAAGAGGTAGCTGGGTGGGGAGGCTTGGGGTTGCTTCTGCAGACTTTCTTCCTTGTCATTAGTCAATGCAACACTACTATATTTACACAGCGGTAAAACTGCATTAGGTACCGTAAATAACCTAAAGATGATTAAAGCCTACAGAATATATGCATGCTATAGTACATTCCTTATAAGGCTGGGAGCATCCTCCAGACATTGGGGTCTGTAAGTGTACTGGGAGCAGCCCCCCAGAATGCAGAGGGCCACGGTTTGCCCCTTTAGTATAGGATCATCAACAGATAAATGCTATTTGGAGTCTGTGCCATGTTCGTATAGCAGGGAGAGTGATATTTCAGTAAACACAGCATCTTTATCTGGGTGCATTCTAAACTTCTTTTTTATGGCAGGAGTACTGAGCACTTCTAAAAAGTTCAGTGGTTGTTCTGCGTTAAAGGAATAAGGCTCTACACTAGGAGGGAGATGACGCAGGCCCAGGGTATTAACCCAGAAGCTCAGGAATAGGCCGGACACGGGGAGTCCTGCTTTGGTTTCTAATCCCGGAGCCTGGATCCAACCCCGCGGGAGGTCATTGTGTCAATAACAGGTGTGATGCTAGTTTGAAGGGAAGTTCTAAACGGATTGTTTAATCTTACTCAGACTTTTGTGGCTGAGGATGAGTCAACACACTTAATTAAAACTCCAGGAGAATAGCTGTGAATGAGCTCCGGCCAGCGGCTAGAGGTCAGTGTTGGCTGCTCCCGCCCGCACCAGCGCAGCACCCGCCCACATCCACACTGCTCCATCCTCATTAGCCGCCGCCCCGTGCGCCCGGCGCCCATTGGCTGCTCAGACCAAGCGCTTCTCTCATAAGAGGCTGCCGGTCTGGTCCGCTGGTGATCTCTGAACTCTGGTGCTTCTTAGGTGAGTAGTTTAGTGGGTGAGTGGGGTGGCCCCTTCCTGGGACTGGAGTCTCCCGGCAGGGACAGGACCAACGTCCAGTAGGAGCCAGGTGGAAGTCCTGTGTGGGCTCTCCTCTTCCTTCCTTACAGCTTCTTTGGGGACAGCAGACCCTATTCTTGAGGACCTCCTATGTGCCAGGAGCAGATTTTTCTTTCCACGTCGGATTTAGGTTTTATAGGGAACCCTGTGAGGTGGATAATCTAATATTTTATAGATAAGGATGGATCTGGGGGTTCCGAGAAGGAACCCAAGACTGTGTGACTCCTTGCCAGCAGGAACAAACACATTAATCTTTCTTTTCCATTAAAGGGTAACATCTTTTTTCTTGGGGGGAACCTTCTCTTGCGCTCCACTAATGCAAAGTGAGTCTCGGATGCTAGGCTTCTCAGCACAACATCTGCACTCAGTACTCCATCCCAGGTCACAACTGACAGAGGCATGGGTCCTTGAGATGCAGAGCTAGTTTATTGTCTGGGTAAACTTAACCATGATTAAATGTAACTATATTTTCAGAGGTTTAAAGTGAACCCCTTTGATGTTGCAGCCTAGCCATCTTGGAGTGGTACTGGAGGAGACAAGCTCCAGATGTGCCTGTGGGATGTCAAGGGTGGGATTCTAACTAAGTGTTACAGGATCACATCCTCAGTGACTGGCGTTCACCTGCCCATGGGTTGTAGCTACTGCCCTAGATCGTTCTGATCTTCCGGGATGGAGGCAGCCTCTGCCTTGCCTTTCTGGAGGGTTCCTTTACCTCCTGGGTGCTTGCTAGAGCCTTTTTGTCTGTATTTCGTCTCCACTTCTTTCCCACTTCCCATCTGGAAAAGAATGTCCAGATCCCTAGGGATTCTCCTCCTTGTACCTTCAAACTGCCCACACTTTGGAAAGCCTCAGCTGTGCTTCCAAGATGAAAGAATTGGAAGTTTCACTTACTGGTGATGAAGCTAAGGAAACAAAGGGTCCGTGTGCTCACTCTCCCTTCACTGTGCTCTGCCAAGGCTACTGGTCAGCTGACCTCCTGCTTGGCAGGTCTTATTTCCAGTGCGGGGTCCTGCACACTGGGACATCTTCATTCGGACAAGCAGGATTCCTCCCCGCCTTTGAAAGTGACTCCTTTCCTTTCAGGGTGATCTCCTGCCCTTGAGGGTAAACCTCTTCCTTTGAGGGTGGCCCTCCCTTTTATTTTACCTGGCTGCAAAGGAGCTAAAAAGGGGAATAGAAGACTAAAGCGGGGGGGGGGGGGGGGGGAGGAGAAATACTAGAGAAAACTTTGAGGTTCTTACAAGGACTTTAAGATTGCTGAATGAAGAGCTGGGCAACGGTGGCACACGCCTTTAATCCCAGCACTCGGGAGGCAGAGGCAGGCGGATCTCTGTAAGTTCGAGGACAGCCTGGTCTACAGAGAGAGTTCCAGGAAATGCTCTAAAGCAACACAGAGAAACCCTGTCTTGAAAAACCAAAGGAAAGAGAGAGAGAGAGAGAGAGAGAGAGAGAGAGAGAGAGAGAGAGAGAGAGAGAGAGAGAGAAAGATTGCTGAATGAATGCTAGGCAGATCAACAGGCAGCATTACCAGTGGATAGGAATGTGACTGTCAGCACAGGGACCTGATTTCACCAGGTCAGGCAAAAGTGTTCAGGACAGCCAAAGGGTGTGAGCTGTCAAAGACCCCATGTAACAGCGTGTGCTCACCCCCTGCGGCAGTGTGACCATGGGTGTGTTAGTCTCTCGAGGCTCTGGTTTCTAGTTTCATTTTAGTTTACAAAGGAAACAGGCCTGGTCCCCACTCTGAATGGGATGAAGCATGCAGGGAAGCTCCCCAAATTCTGATGGGAGATGAGGTAGACCTTCACAGAGGACTCAGTTTGGGGCTGAAATAACCAGGGAGACCGCCAGAGCCTGGAAGGCTTGATTGTTGCCCTCAATGGTCAGAAAGAAGAAAGGGAAGATTCTGAGACACAGCAGGTGCCCCTGCCACTCTGGGCACTGTGTTAGGGGTGTCTCACCTTCTGGCCCCACTGCCCCCTCGAAAAGCCTGCCAGACATGTGGGTTTGCAGATGAAGGGATGGGAGCAGGAAGATGGATGAAGTTACCGCTGCTGCCCAGCTCTCCGCTTAGTACTCAACTGAACTTTCCTACTTCAGATTCACCATGATTGAAGACAAGGAGAACAAAGAGCATTCTTCAGAAAGGGGGAGAGTGGCCCTCATTTTTTCCTTAAAGAATGAAGTTGGAGGACTCATAAAAGCACTGAAAATCTTCCAGGTATGGATTTCCCATAAAGCCCATCTGAAAACGAGTCTCTGAAATTCTATTTAAAATGTAAGGTACTGTCAGTTCCTTGGAGACGGCCTTCAGAAGTCTTTTAACAACTTACTAAAGTATTGTTCAGGGAGTGGAGACACAGCTCAGCGGCTAAAAATACTTCCTTGTGGAAGACATGGGTTCCGTTTCCAGCACCCACACCAGACAGCTCACAGCTATCTCTGTCTAGTTCCGGGGGACCCGATGTCCTCTTCTGGGTGCTTCACACCTGTGATGCACAACACTCAGGAGCACATACACAAAACAGATACAGTAGTGTTCAGTTCTGAGAAATGGGCAAGAAATACAGCAGCCTAGGAGAGAACAAATAGCTAAGGAGGATGTTAGAGGAGGAGTCACTGCATACATTTGAGAGATTGCAACTAAATAAAGTGTTTCACACTTAGCGAAAGGCCTAACCATGCAATGCTGATATTATTTAATGATATATTAAATATCTTCAGGTGACAAAGTGGTAAGGATTCTGAAATTAGGTACATGGAGCCACATCAGAGCTTCAGAGCCCATGGTCCTCAAATCTGTTTTCAGCGCAGCATAGGGAGACTGTGGGCTAATGTGCACTTATGAGGCTTAACAAAGTTTTTCTTTTTACTTTGTGTGTGTGTGTGTGTGTGTGTGTGTGTGTGTGTGTGTGTTATGTACATGTGCAGAGGCCAGTGGAGGATGTCAGGTGCCGTTCTCTATCATTCTATGCCTTATTCCTTTAAGACAGGGTCTCTCACTGGGCCTGAATCTAGGCTGGCAGCCAGCAAGCCCCGGAGATTCCCCTGGCTCTCACCCCATGGTGTGGCGTTACCGGCAAGTGGCTGCACCGAGCTGCTGATGTGGTTGCTGGGGATTCAAACCTATGCACGTGCAGCAGGCACTTCCGTCACCCACTGAGCCCCTCTCCTCCACGTCTCCTGGTGAAAAATGGTGAATCAGGCAGAGCGCAGATGTTTATCGAGCACTTGCTATGTGCAGGGCCCTGGACTCTTCACTAAGCGTGTGGATCTGAACAAACTAGACATGGTGCCTTTCTTCACAGATAGTGTGGTCTGGAAAAGGAGGCAGACACAAACAATTTAGTGAGTTCATGACACACACATACATGTGCAAAGTAAAGAGAGACACTGGATCTGGTGACGTCATGGAACTGGAGGCCCTAACCTGGTTTAAGGACCCAGGAACACAAAAACTGATTTCTAACAAACTGTGTGAACAGGCTATGCTATGGTGCTTGCACACCACATGGCTGGGCATGTTCTAGAAGCGGACTGTGTGTGTACAAAGCCCTCATTAGCTGGATGGGCATTGGGAGTTAATCTCTCTGCGTGTCTCAATAAAATAAGAGAGAACCTTGCCTACCTCATGTCGTTAAGAATTAATAGTTAAATTGTTCAAAGTGCTTGAGGTTGTACAAAGTAAATGGTCAATAAATGCTGGCTATGATTATGAAGCAGGTTTGTCTCTCCGTGACATATTATTTAGCCATTCAGTGACTAAACATTTAAATGCAGACACTGCTCTAGAAGAGCCTGGGAGCAGGGCTCCTACCACATGGCAGAGCTTCAGCCAGCTCCTCCAACCTGTTTCTCTCCCTTTCTTCTTTGGTGATGAGCTATAAAATACAAACTTTGCTATCGTTCCCTCCTGGCACTGTGAATTAATTTGTTCTCAGTGTGAGCAATGATATTGATACCATCTCCCTTTGTTCCTTTACCCCTTACTCCCCAAATTTAATACTACACTATTAATAATAATTATTATTATTATTATTATTGACATACTAGGAGTTAAACCGAGGGCTTTGAGCATGCTAGGCACAAGCTCTGTCACTCAGGGGTGTCCTCAGCTCTGTTTACTTATTGAGAAAGTCTCACTAACGTATCCAGGCTGCCCCCAAACCCATAATCCCCCTGCCTCAGCCTCCCAAGTAGCTAGGATTGCAGGCCTATACCAGCAAGCCTGGCTTATATTATTATTTTTACTGTATTGACTATCTCTGGACCTCTGGAGTATAAACCTTTATTTCTTCTTCCATCACTTCTCATTTTTATTTATTGTTAGAGTTTCTAGATGTGGTTTAAAAACTCAACACATTCTGTAAACTTATAAAGTACCAATCTCCTGCTCTATCTCTCCTTGCTCCAAATCTGTGTTTTTCCTTATCTATTTTATGTAGACAGGGTCTCCCTCTGTAGTTCAGGCTGGCCTGGAACTCCTCAGCCTCCCAAGTGCTGTGACTGCAGAGGTAAGCCACCATGCCCTGCTCACTCTTCAGAGTCGTTTCATTTCTCAGATAGCCTGGGTGTAGAGCATGACAAGTACTTTCTCTGCGGAGTCTTCTCCCCAGCTGCACATGGTCCCTCAGCTTGGCCTGCCCTTCCTTTCTGCCTTCCTCATTTCCGTTCGGTCCTCAGGTGCACTGTGGCGCCCACCTTCTGTTCTCCTGGGTTCATACTTTGTCTCTCCGATGAGCATCCGTTCATCCAAACCTGCTGCTTGTCTTTCCTCCTTTTCCCCGACTAGACTCTAGATCCCGTGTGCATCCTGCCATTCTTCATGACCATCATGCTCCTTACCTGGCCTCGTGGGTGTTCATGAAGTTATGTTTGGATGTAGGGATTAGTATACGTCATCTGCTCTGAGTCTTTCATGTATTTTCAGATTAAAAAATCATTTGGTGATTGGTCCTCATGTTTGACTTTTTGGTCTGAAGTGCTTTTCCTCAAATGTTCAAATGCTCTCCCCATTGAAGTTTGCAATGTGGTACCCAGATCTCAGACTGACATGGATGAAAAGAAGCAGTCTGCTTAAACTGGTTACCATGGCTATTCATATCATTTTGATATTTTAATACATGAAAATTTTCAAGTAACAATAACATCACCTTCTGAAAAAACTTTCTCCAGGATCCTTTTATCCCAGCAATTTGGTATTTGAGATTTTTTTAAAAAAATTATTTATTATTAAATGTTTATTCTCTCTCTCTCTCTCTCTCTCTCTCTCTCTCTCTCTCTCTCTCTCTCTCTCTCTCTCTCTCTCTCTCTCTGTAGGTTAGTGTGCAGGAGTCAGTTCTCTCCTACCTTGTGGGGTCCAGGGTTTGAACTCAGGTCCTCAGACTTGGTGGCAAACACATTGACTCACTGAGCCATATTGTTGACCCATGTTTTAGCTTTTGAGAAAGGGACTATGGGAGCTAGGAATGTAGCTTAGTAGTAGAGTGTAGAATGTACAAGGCCCTGGGTTCAGTACTTAGCTCTGACTGAAACTGAAGACACACACACACACACACACACACACACACACACACACACACACACACACACACAGAGAGAGAGAGAAAGAGAGAGAGAGAGAGAGAGAGAGAGAGAGAGAGAGAGAGAGAGAGAGAGAGAGAGAGAGAGAGGTGGAGGAAACTATGTAGAGTAGAGCCAGGGTGGCCTCAAAATCACTATGTAGCAGAGGAAGACCTTGTACTCAGGGTTCTTCTACTTCTCAAGTGTTGGAACTATAGGCATGCACCATCATGCCCAACTCAGCGTTTGGTGATTAGGTCTGAATTCTAACCAACCCCGACTGATTGGAGGACCTCCTGTAGTTGTCACTTATGATGAGTTTTCACACTTTCATTTAATCTTACATATTGCAGGAGGGAATTATTTTGCCATTAGCAGCATTAAAAACACTTTCTTCCGCCCTTTGAGCTAATTCTGACAAGTGTTAAATTGTTTTTCCAGTGCTAATGAAAGTACTCTTCTCAAAGATTATTAGCATCCAAGGCAGGGCCACTCAATCTTTACCCTCTGCTTCATACAGGAGAACCACGTGAACCTGTTACATATTGAGTCCCGGAAATCAAATCGAAGAAACTCAGAGTTGGAGATTTTTGTTGACTGCGACATCACCAGAGAACAGCTGAATGACATCTTTCCCCTGCTGGAGTCCCACACCACTCTCCTCTCTGTGGACTCCCCGGGTCAGCTCACTGTGAAGGAAGACGGTATGTCTGAGAAGGCAAAGCCCCACCTCCAAGAGCAAGCACCCAACGTGTGTCCGGCCTTGTCTTCGTCTTGAGGACGAGGAGATAAAAAGAAAACTCTGTCTTTCTGAAGTCTTCATAGTGCGGTAGTGAAGGGGAGATCAACAGCAACTGATCAGAATTCTAGGGAAAAATTACGAGGCAGCATTTGATGGCAGGCGGAGGAGTAAAAGAAACCTCGAACGTGAGAAGGGGTGGGTCAGAGGTCAGTGCCCTCTCTTAGCGTGTCAGTCACTTCTGGTTCCACAACCCTGATCTCCCCTCCCCGCGCTCTTCATAGACCTTCTGGGGCGTAGTTAGTGTCAGACAGATATCAAACAGATATTTGAATTTGGGGAAAACGTTGGCAGTGTTTGGCATCTGTGATCTGAAACCTATTATATACCACATTCCCACCAAAAACAACTGCTCAGGTGATATAAAGCCTTCCAAGATTTCAGATCCTCAGATGGAAAAGACTGAGGCTAAGGTCTCCGTTTCTGACAAGAAATCCTTGTAATTTAGTTAAGACAAAGACAAACTGGATTCATTTAGTTTTTTATACTCAGTGGAGTCTCTTTGAATTACATCACAATATTTGGGGCGTGGCCAGGGCTGCTGTTCATCTGCTAGGCCTTCATGACATTGTTAAGTTGTGGACTCACCTCCGTTTCTGGCTGGCAGGGAGCAACTTCCCCGAGTCCCTGAATGCTCTCCTTAAAACACAGAGGACAAGGCACAGGGCAGGAAGGCTGAGTTCCAGGCCTCCCCTCTCAGGGGTAACGTTTACCTTGGGTAAACTGCCTTGGTGTCTGCAATTTGCTTACCTCACCTACACAGTGAAGAGTTTTCTAGAATGCTGGATGGCACCTTTAATATTTAATGCACACCAACTGAGGTCAGATCACACACACACACACACACACACACACACCAGGTGACTTATGACTCTAGTTCCAGAGAATCCTACACCTCTGGCCTCTGGCCTCCTTGGCATCAATACACACACACACACACACACACACACACACACACACACACACACACACACACACACAGAATTAAAAATAATAAAATAAAAATGTTTTCTTTGTATAGCCCTGGCTATCCTGTAACTTATTCTGTAGACCAGGCTGGCCTCGAACTCACAGAAATTCGTCTGCCTCTGGCTCCAGAGTACTGGGATTAAAAGCGTGTGCCACTGCCTCTTGCAAATATTTTTTTTTTAAATCTAGAAATTAGATGTTTAGATATGATACATTGCCTCAAACAAACACAGGTATTGAAAGCCTTTCCTGGACTTGCGTGCTGGTCTGCGGAGCTGCATTGTCCTAGTTTGCCTTCACCGGATAATTATATACGTGACTTAAAACATTTAAACATTTGGTTTGTTACTTAAGAACGGTAAGCTTTAGCACTTGGGAAATCAACCTGAATATTAAATTTTTTTAGAAAGTAAAGCTAGTGGTTTTAATTAAAATATAATTCCTTGAAGTAGAGCGATTCACTCAAGTCATACTCATTTTCCTTCCATATACAAGTTTTCGTCTCATCCAACTGCACTTGTTTCTGAATTTCTCTTTGGTTAACTTTGTCTCCTCAACCTTCAGTGGCTTTGGGGTTTTATTTTGCAGTTATGGAGACTGTTCCTTGGTTTCCAAAGAAGATTTCTGACCTGGACTTCTGTGCCAACAGAGTGCTGATGTACGGATCTGAACTCGACGCGGACCATCCTGTAAATATTTTTAAAAAAAAAAATAGTCTAGTAAAAATACTTTAAGGCAAACTAGACATTAAGGGCAATTTAAAAACTTTTAGAAAGAATTTATTTATTTTAATTATAAGTGTATGCTGTTTTCCCCTGCATTTATGTATGTGCCAGAAGTGTCCCTGGAAGCCAGAAGAGGGCATTAAATCCTCTGGAACTTGAGTTATGCATGGTTGTGAGACACCGTGTGGATGCTGGGAACCTAACCCTGGATCCTCAAGAACAGCCAATGCTCTTAACTGCCCAGTCATCTCCTTAGGATCTAGGGGCAACTACTATTTTTCCAGACATGTTAATAGCATATATTAATTATCCAAAGTATTTAGTTTCATTGTGATATTTCCTACATATATAAGACTCTTTGACTGTATTCACTCCCATTGCCCTGTTCTGTTCCTCTCTCCTGCCCTCCCCCCGCTCCCCCCAATAGTAAGGGAAACTTGATTGTGGGAAAAGACTTTTTATAAACGAAATAGAATTTGTTGGAATTAGGATTTCAGGTATCAGCAGCAGTCCTCCACAGAGGTAGAAGTGAGTCAGCAGACAGGAAAGTATCCAGCTTCACTGGCTCAGAGATCTGCCCTGCTCCTGGCATTCCCATTATTAAGATATCCCCAGAGCTGAGTGTGTCTGTAGTCAGTTCCTACTAAAATAGGCTTGGGTGTTTGAAATGGCAATAAAGGTGGATCCAAAAACACCCTACCACCATTCTGCCCTGTTTGATTGGCTGATTAGGCACTTGATGATCTGAGAAGTAGATTCCTTGGAGAATTTTACAGTACAGCCATGAGCTCAGGAGTTGGGATCCACAGCATTGGGCTTGTGTTTGAATCTCTGGGTTCTTGAGAGGGAAGGAGAGGAGAGGATCCAATTGTGGAGTCTCACAGATCTGGTCTTCACTTTAGCACCTCCTGTTTCCTAAGCTGCATGAATGTGGGAGGGGATGAGGAGCAGACAGCTAGTATGATGTTTCTTTTGGGGGTGACACAATTTTTCGGAAATCAGATAGTACAGTGTGTGACCATACCACCCTGAACACACTCATGAATTAGAGAGTAAGGATGACCGTAGGGCACAGTGACAGGTGCCTGTTGTCTCGGCCACTTGCAAGCCTGAGGAGGCAGGATTACGAGTTTCAAGGTTAGCCGGGGCAACACTGAGATGTCATCTCAAAATCAAAAACAAACAGAAACTATGCTCATGGTTGCTAGCTCCTATGAATGGCTGTCTCGTGGCATATGAGTTGTATCTCAGTGTCGCTGTTAGTCTAAGAGAGCACCAATACAGCCCTGAGGTCAAAATCCAAGCTCCTTAGCAGACCTATAACCAGCAGGCCCCCAGCTAGTCTTCAACACTATCTACGCACCGTGCAAGGGCCGGAAGCATGGCGCGGCTTGCATTTTTGTATCCTGAACATGTTTTCCTTCTCTGCACAAGTTCTTGTGCCTCCTCTGTCCTTCACCTGCTCTCTCCACACCACAGACACAACTTGCAGATCAGTGCTGGGAAGTTGAGTTCAGTCAAGTCACTATTTTAAGTACTAACTTCTAATTTAGTATTATTTGCCGTACTGGGTCGCAAGTGTTCTAGGCAGACACTCTATTGCTGAATTACACCTCAGTCTTTTTATTACTAATTCCTACCATGGGTAAACATAACTGAAGATACAGTGAAGTGATTAAGGAAAACAAAACAAGATAAGAGCTATGTACTTAACTAGGATGGTGTTCTCTAGTCAGCCTTTGTACTCACTGTAGGATCTTATAAAAATATCATTTCTATTTCTATCTACGAGATGATAAAGCTGGTGTGTAACTGCTGACTTCAAAATAAAAATGGCCACATATCTCTAATCATTGCTTGCTTGTGGTAACAATTATGTAGTTCTTCAATATCTCCAGACAAAATAATGAAGTGTTTCCTAGATGTCACTTTCAAATATTTTTAGTTTCAATATTAAATTACTTTTAATTATCAGGGCTTCAAAGACAATGTCTACCGTAGAAGACGGAAGTATTTTGCAGAGTTGGCTATGAACTACAAACAGTAAGTATATTTATTACAAGCCAACATATCTAACTTTGAGATAACAAAACAATGGAATAAGTGTGTTTGCTTAGTAAATAGAAAGTCACATAAATGTAACTACCTAACTACAATGCAGAATTCCTCATCTTGATCTCATTAGTGGGGACCCCATTCCCAAGATTGAATTCACAGAAGAAGAGATTAAGACCTGGGGAACCATCTTCCGAGAGCTGAACAAACTCTACCCGACCCATGCCTGCAGGGAGTACCTCAGAAACCTTCCTCTGCTCTCCAAACACTGTGGCTATCGGGAAGACAACATCCCGCAACTGGAGGATGTCTCCAACTTTTTAAAAGGTAATATGCCAACAGAGCTCTATACGGGGGTGTTGATCTGCTTCAACTGTGACAGTGCTGTTTGTGGAGGGATGAAATCTAGTTACATGGAAGGTCCAGAGTCTCCTAAACTCATCCTGGAGTATTGGGTCCAGGACTGGGCACCACATTGGAAAGAGTTCTCATAGCTTAGGACCTGACAAATTAGCAGAATTGCAAGGGATTTTGAAAATGTGTCACATGGGTAAAATCTGTAGGACATTTTGGGGGTTAACTTGGAGATACAGGGGATGTTCATTACATGTTGAAACATTTGACAAATCAGAATCTATTTTATAGGATAGATAAATTACTATATGGCCTTTAAGTAAAAAGGAGACGTCATTAGAAGAGCCATGTGAAACCATGCTTGTAAAGTGGTTAGATCTCAACAAGGAGGTTGTCTGTACCAGACCTCTGCACCTGCCTTCAAGGATGTGTAGAGGAGATGAGAGCATCTGTGCAGTCTCTGATGCTGGGTGGTCTCTGATGCTGGGTGGTCTCTGATGTTGGGTGGTCACTGATGTTGAGTGGTCACTGATGTTGGGTGGTCTCTCATGTTAGGTGGTCTCTGGTGTTGAATGGTCACTGATGTTGGGTAGTCTCTGATACTGGGTGGTCTCTGATGCTGGGTGGTCTCTGATGTTGGGTGGTCTCTCATGTTGGGTGGTCTCTGATGTTGGGTGGTCTCTGATGTTGGGTGGTTTCTGATGCTGGGTGGTCTCTGATGCTGGGTGGTCTCTCATGTTAGGTGGTCTCTCATGTTGGGTGGTCTCTGATGCTAGGGGAAGGCTCTGGTGTCTGAGGGATTTCTTGAGCCTTTTTCCACACTAAGATTCTATGATTTTTGCAACAAAGAAGTGTGCAAAACTAGAAGAATAAACAAAAGGTCAGAACAGTTTTGTTTGATTCAGGCTTCTTTAATTTTTCTAGCTGACGTAGAGGGTAAAATGATCATTGATCGTGATGCAGACTCTGCTGCGCTTAAGAAAAATCAGTATCTCCCTCTGTCTCAGCAAACCAGAGACTGGGGTGAGAAGTGCTGCTTTGCAGTTGTGGGGACTCAGTACAGGGTCTCGGGGACACTGGGTAGGAGCTGCACGCCCAGCCCAGAAGTTAGGTTTTTGGTTCATATTGTTAATGTTTTTATTCCCCTGGCATAAAGTGTTGTCTGAGTTTCTTACATAGATAGTTAACAAATATCTTCCTATTTATTTGACCCCTTAATTCTCCTTATTTAAAAACCTAAAGGAACTGAACAGGAAAACATGGCATCATTTCACAAGGACAGAAATAATGTACGTGTTTCCGATGAAAACCTAAGCTTTCAAAACATGGTACAGAAACAGTGCAGGTGTCCTCCCTAGACTCACACAGCTCCATGAGTATGTGTCACAGGCATTGTTCAATCAGGCTTGCAGGCAACATTTTGTGGATCTAAAACCAAGAGCTGTTCCCTTGAGGTCTGGAGCTGGGCTCACCACGGAGCCATTCTACTGTGTCAAGGGCAATTGTCAAAAGGAAAAACCAAAATTAGAGGACATTTCCCATGAAATGTCAGATAAGGATACCAATACTGTCAAACATGGTGGCCACTGTATACATGTTGCTTTTTACATTGTAAACAATTAAAAGGTACTTGATCAAAATATAGTGTCTTGGCCATTACCAGCCACGTATTTGCTCAGAAGTGACAGACTGCTGTTGTCCCATTGGGCAGCACAGTAGGGAGCATTTCCATCAAGAAATGGAGAGGACCCTGTTGGATGGCCTTCTGCCTGTCGGAGTGGGGTCAAACACACAGAGAGTACAGATGGAACTGAAACGTGACATGAGGGTCCAGGGCGAGGTACAGGACAGCGCACAAGGATCCTTGAGCTTCCGAAACCCAGCAACTCTTTTCTAGTACATGGAAGACAATCTTGGCATTTGGGTGGAATAGAACCATCCAGGTTATCGGAAATAAAAATAGTTAAAGAAGGTAATCATGCCTAAAATAGCTTGGATTAAAAATGGCTGTAATAAAAAATACTTTTAAAATTAATTTCTAAAGTACCATAAAAGTAATAGGCTCCATTATGGTGTTTTTTACTTACATGTCCAGAGCCAGTCCACTGCCCCTTTCTTCTCCTAAACAGTGTGTCTTCTTCCTTCATGTCACATGCATTCGTTTACACTTTCTCGCCCTGCTACCTGCTCCCCAAGATCCCTTCTCCCCCTTCATATTCCCCTTTGTTTCATGACCTACAAACAGACACACACACACACACACACACACACACACACACACACACAGAGAGAGAGAGAGAGAGAGAGAGAGAGAGAGAGAGAGAGACAGACAGACAGACACACACACAGACACACACAGAGAGAGACAGAGACAGACAGACAGACAGACAGACAGACACACACACACACACACACAGACACACACACACACACACACACACACACACACACACACACACGGGGATTTCAATCTAGCTTCCACATATAAGAGAAAACATTCAATATTTGCCTGGCTTGTCAGTTACACCCATTTCCTGCAAATGTTATGATGTCCTTTTTCTTTATGATGAGATGCAATCCCACTGTGTATATGTACTGCTGACGGACATCTAGGCTGACTGTTTCTTGGTTACTGTGACTAGTGCAGCAATAAACGTGGATGCACACGTATCTCTGTGGTGTGCTGACTTAATGTCCTTTGGGAATATGCTCAGGAATGGTCTACCTGGGTCATAAGGCAGTTCTATTTCTAGTTATTTTTTTTTTCCTTTTGAGAAGCTTCCACAATGACCGCCCCAGTTCACATGTCCACTGTCAGTGTGTAGGAGTTAGACTGCTCCCCATGTTTGAAGAAGGGTGCCAAGTGTAATCTAGGGCCTCCCGAGTTCGTATTTCACTTTTACCTTCTCCTGGAGTCCTGAGCACATTGTTCTGTGTTTTATAGCTGTTACAATAAAGAGGGAACCCCTTTGTTATCATGAAAGGAGGGGATGTGTGTCAAAGGATCGCCACCCGGCCGTGGGGCGTGCCTAGTAATGCTCAGCTTGCTGCAGTTTGCATAAGCTGCATTTTCGTTTCCACGTCCCCTTGAAAGGGCTCCCTGGCGCCACCGGCCAGTGTCAGTGCTCTGCGTCGGAGGTGAAAGTTGTCTGTTTTCTCCTTTGCTTTGCAGCATGTACAGGGTTTTCCATCCGTCCTGTGGCTGGTTACCTCTCACCAAGAGATTTCCTGTCAGGGTTAGCCTTCCGAGTCTTTCACTGCACGCAGTATGTGAGACACAGTTCAGATCCCCTCTATACTCCAGAGCCGTAAGTACTTAAGTCGTTCATTCAGCCGATTGTTACTTAGAGTGACGGTACCACTGCACAAAACATCTTGTAAGTGTTCAGTGAAGCCGTTAGGGTGGTGACTGGCATTGAAACACATACAACCACTTGTTGTTGTTATGTTAATGGGCAACTTGTTAGGTGCCAGGTGCAGTTCGGTGCACAAGGGATGGAAAAATCAGATAAAATTATTGTCTTCACCAAGTTTGTATTTCGAGGGAATCTACAGATGATAAATAAGTAAATGTAGTATGTATCATGTCAGATGATGGTGTGTGCCATGGAGGGAAAAAAATAAAACCAGAAAAGAAAGAATACAGGCATGTATATGAGTGTTGTTTTGGGAAGTGTGATCAGAGAGGGTCTTGTTGAGGAAACATGGGAGTAGAGACTTGATTTGGGTGGAGGACTTGGGATATCAGTGGATGTGTGTTGAGGGGATGAGATTTGGAGCCAATGGCATTTCTTTATTCAGCTAATTTCCTCTATGATCCATTACTCCTGATCAACTAGAGTGAAAACAAGGTTGACTTTCAATGGGATTCAACAGTTCTTTATGCATTTGTGCCAGGCATCACAGTGTGACAGACTGTGTCTCTGTTTCAGAGATACCTGCCATGAACTCTTAGGTCATGTTCCTCTCTTGGCTGAACCCAGTTTTGCTCAATTCTCCCAAGAAATTGGCCTGGCTTCCCTTGGAGCTTCAGAGGAGACTGTTCAAAAACTGGCAACGGTATACATCTGGAAACAGCTGTATAGTCCAGAATTCTTCATTGGGTGTGGTTGGGAGTATGTGGGTAGTTTGAAGTCTATGCTTAAGACAGCCATTAGAAAATTTGTTTTTGCTTATTTGTTTATGAATTTAAATAATGTTAAATGAAGATTTAAAAATTTAAGATTTCTCAAAAGGAAACACGGCTTTAAAACAAGACAGAGAAGCACAAGATTGCTTTAATACACTAATTTTTAGATTAGAAAATGAGTGATGTCTTATGAACTAGGGAAGGAAGGAAGGACATTTTAGGATGAGGCACAAGACAGATGAGAAGGGACTCGGTACCACTAGGAAACAGCTGAGGGTGGGGGAGGGATGTGGAATAGGCTAACTGGTGATGAAGTTATGGTTTAGGGATGTTAGGGGTCCCTGAGGCCTTTTGTTGAGTCCTTCAGGACAAAATCATTCATAAGCAAAAGACACAAGTGTATTTTTAATGTGACAGACAGGGCTTGGATGCCACATTGAGTCTGAACTTTAAGCAACTGCCATATGCTGAGTGAGGTAGTTTAAAGAATATGCACATTTCTCTGAAGAAGAGAATCAAATACCCAGACCTTTTCTAACTACATAACTGTGTGAAGTTGGGCTTTCTTCATATACTTGAACCAAAACAACATATTGCAAAAGATTAAATACAAAAGCAGATATGGTAGTCCATCTGCCTTCCCATCAGACATTAAATACTGTCTAGCCAGACATGGACAAGATGTGAACAGTGTGGTGTTAGCTGACTCCGTCACTCCACACTGTGAATCCATAGGATTGTATTGTCAAAAATTAAAATCAGGGCCAGGGAGATGGCTCAGTGTCACCAAGCCTGACGACTTGAGTTCCATCCCATGGTGAAAGGAAAGAAGCTTCCCACAAAGTGTCCTCTGACCTTCACACCTTCACAGGCACGCACGCACACACACACACACACACACACACACACACACACACACACACACACACAAATAAATGTGAAAGAAATTAAATTAAATTAAAGTTAAAAAGATGATGGCTACATAGTTGGGAATATTCTTCCTGCTCTTCCAGAGGACTTGAGTTTCCCAGCACCCTCATTGGGCAGCTAACAACTTCCTGTAACTCTAGCTCCAGGGGGTCCCATGCCATCTTCTGGCCTTTGTAAGTGCTCACATACACACATACACATAAAAAAAAATAATCAAAATAAGTTGAAAAGGTGAATAACAATTATAAAACAATGCTACTCTTGCTACTTTTTGTTTTGTAAAACATACTTTCATTAAAGTGTTGCTTACATTATTATACAGTGGATTTACTGTATTTAAAACTGATTTTTAAGCACCTAAATTGCTTGGTTTTAACTTCAATATGGCCAGTGTAGCTAGGGGTAACACATACACACAGAGAGATCTCTGGACTCCTTGGTAACTTTTAACTGTATATGAGAGTCTTCACATCAGCTTTAGAAAGTCCTGATGCACAACAGGCCAGATTGTGGGGGGACTTGGGATCTAGGCTGGAAGTCTTGGGCTTGTTTCTATGTGTGCTATGGGCCAGTGTCTGAGAACTGGAATTTGCTTTAGATTGAGGTGCTCAGGATGTAAACATAATGTTGACATCCTTTTGCAGTGCTACTTTTTCACTGTGGAGTTTGGTCTGTGCAAACAAGATGGACAGCTGAGAGTCTTCGGTGCCGGCTTGCTTTCTTCCATCAGTGAGCTCAAAGTAAGAGTCGTAAGTCTTTGCACATAACTGTGTCCACCAACACTATCAGCACGTCTGGAGGCAGGGCTTGTGTCTGAGCAAGTGCTTACCGCGGCAAATATTTTAGGTGGCAGTAAACATGTTTTGAGAACAATTTTCTCTACTCTCCCAAATTTCTAGGGGAAAAATGTGTCTTTTAAATAGAAAGTGTTTTAAAGCTTTAAACAAATTTCTGGGATGCAAGCAATAAGCTCTGTACCAAATAGGAAAGTGAGCTCTGTGAGGTAAGCCACGCTACAGACGCTGTCCAAGGTACTGTCTTGTGTGCAAGGAGGCTGCTCTCTGGTGGTGGATAAATAAATGTAAGAGTGACTAGTGGAGGTAAAGAGTAGGTGCCATAAGGCATAAATAAATAAATAAGTGAATCAATAAAGATCCTTGGGTACCTCCTATGTGATGAAGGAAGTCAAAATAAAACCACTGAGATGGTCTTGAGTCATTTGTGGGGGACAGCAAGCCTCTTTTCTTGGGCTAGACTGGATGAAGCAGAGATGCAGGCAGGTCCCTTGCGTGACTCAGAGCCAGTCCCTGCAGCCGTGTGTTCTGTGAAGACAGAGGCAGTATCTGATTGCCGATCTTTGCCCCTCCAGCATGCGCTTTCTGGACATGCCAAAGTTAAGCCCTTTGATCCCAAGGTTGCCTGCAAGCAGGAATGTCTCATCACAACCTTCCAGGATGTTTACTTTGTGTCTGAGAGCTTTGAAGATGCAAAGGAGAAGATGAGGTAAATCCTATCTCCCTCAAGTTTCCATTTGCTGCAAAAGTAATGTCCAAAGATACAATAACCACAGGTGTGAGCGAGCAGGTAATCGGGTGCCCACATATCCATTGTTTAGAGTCGGTTGAATATTATATATTAATTAGTTGCATATGGGAATGAGATACATTGAGAGGTTGGCTCCTCCCCATTCCTTCCCAGCAGAGTTCATAGTTCAGCGGGAAAAGAAACGATAGATACACTACTGTAGTAATACAGGAAGTGACAATAATGGAGGCACTGTCTTGCCTCCACTGGTCTCCTCTCCAGCTGGAGAATCTCAGAAATCTTAGAGGTAAGCGAGGCAGGTGGAAGACTAGCTAGAACTGGGACGTGTCAAGTTTTAGGCTGAAACGACATGGAGAAAGATGAAGCGAGAGAGATGCGTGGGGATATTTCAGTGCAGCCAGATCTCCCGACTCATCATCAGGTAAGGGTGCAGTCTAGAGGGGAAGAGCTGGAGCACAGACAGACACTTTTTAGATTCTTGTGAACTCCATGTAAAGTAGAATCTGGACTGAGGTCACGGTAGCAGGGAGGACGTGCCTATGGAAGCAGGCTCCAGGAACTAGCATGTGATGCAGGGAGACATGAAGCCACACTGTGAGGAAAGGGGCATGCAGGGGTTGAGGAAAATGCTTATCTCCCAGGGGCTTGCTATGCACAGAACCCAATAACCATGGCAACCATGGCAGGTGTGCTTTCTCTAGCACTGACAGCATCCTTGTGCAAAGCTGCACTGGTCCCCACTGGGGAGACCAGATGGATGGGAACCTGGATTCCAGTCCCCAAGCATGTACACTTGTTTTCAGCTGCACAGTTATCCTTTGGGGTCTCTGAGCATGATTGTTCTGTAGGGTACCAAGTAAGAGGTTCAAAGGTCAGCTTGATAAAGGAAACAGATTTTAAACCATGAGAAAATGAGGAGGGGGGGGAGGAACTCCAGCCATTTGAGAGAAAGCTAGAAACATTCTAAGCCGAAAAATCTCACAAGTACAGGAGGGTAGGACTCCCTCTGCCCTCCCCCATTCTGTCCCCTCTTTTGTTATGTAAGGTATGGCTGAGGAGTCTGTTACTGTGTAGCTCAGTATTGCCCTCATCTACTGACATACTGACAGATAAAGCTACTGTGGTGGATGCCCTTAGTGAAGCCGTGAGGTCAAAAGATGGGTTGTGGATCACTTCCAAGACAGAAGACATGGGGTTAGTGCTCAGTATGGGAGAATGGGGGGGGGGAGGAAAGGGAGAGAGAGGAGGGATTGAGCTTTCCCTCAAAAGATGGTGTTGAGGCCACTGGTGTCAGGACAGAGAAAGCAGGTATGTGTGTCTGTCTGTGTATGTGTATGTCTGTCTGTGTCTGTGTCTGTATCTGTGTGTGACCAGGTCTTCTGTCCTTTGTTTAGTTTTCTCACTCACTCTCATAGAAATTAACACTCCTTTACTTGTTTTCTTAAATAGAGAATTTACCAAAACTGTAAAGCGCCCATTTGGAGTGAAGTACAATCCGTACACTCAGAGTGTTCAGGTTCTGCGAGACGCCAAGAGCATAGCCAGCGCTGTGAATGAGTTGCGGTATGACCTCGATGTCGTCAGTGATGCCCTCACTAAGGTCAGCAGGCAGCCCAGTGTGTGATGCCTCCAGTCTGAATCCAGAACGCCAATGAGCATCACTTCAGAGCCAGGGCCGCCTCTTGCTTCTCCCAAGACCTGCTTGAGGAAGGACAGCAGCTCCTGGGTTAACAAAGTCTCCCATCTCTTTCTGTCTCTGAAAATGCACACCTGGACGCTTCAGCCACAGCTAACTTCTGCTTTTGTTTTGTGTTTTGGCACCTGCTTAGGGAAATATAATTCGCATGCCATGTGATTCACCAAATTCCCATTTAAAATATTTATTTCATTAAAATATAATTAAATCATTCTCCCCCTTCCCTTTCTTCCCTCCACTCCCCCCCACCCCCCATCATGGCCTTTGTACCGAATGCCCATTTTTTGATGGGCAAGTTGTTTGACACCGCTCAGAGCTGGTCTCATCCCAGTCTGTCATTAGCAAATGGCCACTTTGGACGAATTGACGAGTGTGTCTGTATCTGTGACCTGTCACCAATTTTGTAACAGCTCAGGCGTGTTCACACACTAGATGTACAGGAGACTAGCTGTCCCTGTTGCTAGCATGGACAGAAGTGCAGAGGGCTTGGTCCTAGCGCATGACTGGTAAGAGCAGGCTGGCTCCAATGCAATGTCTGATGGGGACACAGAAGTCACCAAGACTCCGCCAGGCATGGCAGCGCCTGCAATCCCAGCTTTCCCTGGCACTTTATCTCAAGGTTTCACACTAGGACATAAATGAGAAGACAGTGAGGGAAGAAGGTAGGACATGGGGAAGGAAAAGGAGAGGGGCCAAGGAGAGCAGTCTGGGCCCGAGAGTGTAATTGTGTGAGGACTGTGAGGATGGGCAGCACATGTGGTCTCAGCTGTGCAGCGTTAGTGTGAGCAGTTGCGTAAACAGTTTCATTACTGTAGCAAAGTGCCAGATGCAATCAGCTTGTAAAGAAGAAAAGTTTATTTTGGCTCATAGGTTTGGATGCTTTGGTCCATTAGAAGCTGTTCCTGTGTTTTGAGTCTGTGGTGAAGCAAGGCATGGTGGGAGAATGTAGCAGAGCGAAGCTATAAACTTCATAAAGGATGTAAAGAGAAAAGGGAAGGATTGAGAGAAGGAAGAAGGGAGAAAGAGAGGAAGAGAGGGAGGGATGAGGAGGGAGACAGAGAGGAGAGAGAGAGAGAGAGAGAGAGAGAGAGAGAGAGAGAGAGAGAGAGAAGAGAGAGAGAGAGAACCTACAGTACAGTTTAAGAGTTCACTACCACCAGGGTAGGATAGAGGACTCAGCTGTTAAGAACACTAGCCACTCTTTTTTTTTTTTTTTTTTTTTTTTTGGTTTTTCGAGACAGGGTTTCTCTGTGTAGCTTTGCGCCTTTCCTGGAACTCACTTGGTAGCCCAGGCTGGCCTCGAACTCACAGAGATCCGCCTGGCTCTGTCTCCCGAGTGCTGGGATTAAAGGCGTGTGCCACCACCGCCGGGTTTACTAGCCACTCTTTTAGAGGGCCTGAGTTTGATTCCCAGTACCCACGTGGTGGCTCACAACCATCTGGAACTCCAGTTTTAGGGGATCCAATGTCTTCTGGTCTCCGTAGATATCAGGCATGCATGCAAATGGTGCACAGCCATACATGGAGGCAAAACATCCATACAGATAAAATAAAAAATTAAAAATTCTACCTGTTTCTCACATAATAGTAAAGTCATATACCATTGAACATGCTTCGAGTCCACTAGATTTTTTTTTTTTTACACTAGATTTTAAAAAAATCTTTTTAAGACTTCAGAGGAAATTGTTAAAAGCTGTATTGTTGTTGGTCTTTCTTGTCAGACTTTCTTTGGGACCGCCAGCCCCCAAATAATGACAAGGAGACTTATTATTAATTATGATAACTTCAATACCTGTTTCTAGTCATCCATGCTCTGTCACGTGGGTTTTTTTTTTTTTTTTTTTTTTTTTTTTTTGCCTCTCCTCAGTTCTGTTTGGACAATTTGCTCTATGACTCAGTGGCATCTCCTGTCTGTCTAGATTCATCTCCAAGTTCCTCTCCCTGCCTAACCTCTCCTGGAAGTCCTGCCTAACCTCTCCTGCTTAGCTATTGGCCATTCGAATTTTTATTAAACAAATCACAAGGACAGAACTTCACCCAGTGTACAAATATCCCACAGTGCTGTGTTTCATCCCATGCTCTACAAGGAAGCAGATCGAGGAAGAACAATTCATCCATCTCAGGTCTTTGTAAACATCCTCACTTTAACAGCTGTTGAGCATATATACGGCAGTGAGTAGATATGTCAGTTCATCCAAAGTCATTTGAGATAGAGACCAGCTAGTTAATAGTCTGCTTGGTTACCAGGAAAAGCACTGCAAAGAAATCATAACAGACAGCAAACAGGGAACCCAGCTGCTGTGTCTGGTTATTCTCACAGGACTTCGATGATGCTGGAGAATCCCAGTCAGCAGGATTTAAAATGATGGTGCTTAATCCTTGCTCAGAGTAAAGCACTTTAAAATAAATAGTAGGGTCACAACCTTATCATTAGTAGCTGCAAGATAGTGGAAATGTTTAGTGATGAGCCCAACTGTATCTAACCTCTGGATCATGATATTTGGCAAATCAGGGATCCAGGAGTTTTAGAATTTTCAAAATACCTAAGAAATTTTAAATAATTATTCAAACACCAGGAGAGGGTGGAATCAAAAGCGTGGCTGGCAATTCTTTACCAGAGAGCCATTCCTTGTCACAAGCAGCATGTTTGACTTTTTTTTTTTTTTTTTTTTTTGAAGAAAACACAAATGTGAATTGTCAGAATGCCTATGTTCCTTAACTTCATGCTTCGGCATTTGGAGTTTCAGAAGTAGCAAGATATAGCAACATGTACAGAATCATTGACCGTTTGTAAGCTGGCTTCCACGGAAAGAAACAAGCGAGGACTTCTCAAAGCAATACATAACGGAGACCATATGTTAATGTCCGTGAAGTGGATAAAGATAACTGTGATCCATTTCGCTCCTGTCTTCAGTGCACTGTGTACTTTACATTTATAATTTAAAAGATTGTTATCCCACTGGACAATAAACTCAAGGTTCATGTTCTCAAAGTGTGTTTTTTTTAAAGTACATTTTACAATGTATGTGTGTGTGAGTGTGTTTGAGTGTGTGTATATGCGTGTGTGCGCGTGCACGTGCGCGCGCGTGCTTGTGTGTGTGTGTGTGTGTGTGTGTGTGTGTGTGTGTGTATCTGTGCCTCAGGAATCAAACTCCAGTCATCAGTCTTGGCCCCAAGCACCTTTAACTGCTGAGCCATGTTGCCTCTCAAAAAGTATTTTCTTTTTTTTTTTTTTTTGTCAAACATATATTAAAAACAGACTCAATTTTGTGTTCACAATTGTATTAGTGTAGAGACCCTAGCAGTGGTGATGGTTGGTACCAAGACTCAGCCCTGAAGGAGGACACTGACTTAGAATGAAGAACAAAAATGCCACAATGGAACCCATTACTTTGTATACTAACTTAACATATTTTTAAGAAGATGCAAAATATAAAATAATAACTATATACCACTCTGCTTCTTTAAAGTGTAAAACCATGAGCTACGGTAAGCTGAGCACACCTGGCTCTCATCACCACTTTTTGGGAAGGCTTCCTTCTCCTGTTCCCTGTCTGAATGCGAGCTAGGTTTCCTGCACTGAGTTACTGGAGAACATTATGTCACACGAGGCTTTGCAAAAAGCAGATTCATGGCTTAGAAGAGACAGCTCTTCAGTTAAGAGCACACACTTATCTTACAGAGGACCTGAGATGGGTCACAGCACCCACAGCTGCCAGCCCACAGCTGCCTGTAACTCCAGCTCCAGGGGGTCTGATGCCCCGTTCTGGCCTCCAACACCTTATTTTCTACAGGCAAAGAATCATTAGCGATAACTGTTTTAACCAAGATTCCCCCACAGCTTCTGGATGAGTCTATCTTCCTCCAGAGAGAATAACTGCTGTGTCTAGCAGCCAGTGTGTTTACGATGGCATGGGAAGATCTTGGTCCAGTTAGGGACTGAGCCAATGAGAAGCCGAGCTTCAGTTTGGTGAGGCTGGTCTACTTCCGGGTCACCTTTGCTCTCAGTACGTAGCCCTTTAGAGTTCCCACCTAGGGGACTTGGCTCCTTATCTGTCCTACTTCACTCTCCCCACCCCCTCCTGTAAAATCACTGCTAAGACTGCTGCTCTCACCTCAGATTCCCAGCCTCCAAGTCATGCTTGCTAATGAGCAAGTGCTTCAAGGAAAGGCGTGCCTGGTATAACCTATTGGCTTCCTGTCAGGGCCCCTTGGGTTTCTGTTGCTTTGGAAGCTCTCCAATGACTCGAAACATATTTAAAAACAAAAACAAAAAAACACTTGCCGACAGCTTTTCTAGTTGAGAGAACTGGCCAGCACCTTGGTAATCTTTCTGTAGAAAGCAGAGCTGGCCTCCTCCCTTGGCACCTCATTGCACCTTGGTTCTCTGTGCACTTACTCTTCCCTGGGTCCCTGCTGTGAGGACTCTGCTGAGGAGGCCCCAGAAGCTCAGCTTTCCTGTTCTAGATGGCTTCATCTTGGAAAAGTGAAAATATCCTGGAAATTCCACTTTAGTCCCACTTTTTGCCTTGGGAACGTGGCACCTGCTCAGTCTTAGGTGGGCAAGCAGACAGGCTGTGTGGTAAAAGCTGGGCCTCCTAAAGATTCCACAACCTTCCCCAGCAGCGCCACTGGTGGGGACCAAGTGTTCAAATACCAGAGTCAGCGGGGGAAATTTCCCATTCAAAACACCCCACTTCCCAAATTCCATAAAACTGGTTCTGTAAGTAGCTCTTCTTTGCACCTTTGTTGAAACCTCAGGGTACCTCCTCCCCATGTCAGTATTTTAAAGGTCCAGTCCTGAGCTAGGGCTGTGGGTTCAGGGCTAGTGTTCTCTCCTAGCTTGTATAATGCCTTGGATTCCACCCAAAGCATCACAAAAGAAAGTCCCTTTCTATGTAATGGAAACATCAGACTTTGAGGTCAGAGTCTTCTTCCTCCTCTAGGACAGAGACTGGGGTCCGTTTCTTTATTTCCTTACACCCCTCCCACTCCCTGGAGGCTTAGTTTCCTTGAGGACCTGAGTGGCAGGTAGCAGGAGCTGGAAGAAGCGGGGAAGGTCTCGTTGGACCAAGTTTCTTTCTGCTCTCGTTAAGTCTCAATGTCAGTCCACTCTGTTTGCAAGGCTCAGTGTCTGTTGATGCTGGTGTTTCTCTCTGGCTAGGAGACTATTAACTTCATCTCCATCAGTCCCGGGGAACCTGGTGGCCACCTGTCCCGTGGGTGCCATTTTATCCCTTTAAATGCTCTCCAGCACAGTCTAAGGCTGCTGCTAATTTGCTCATGCTGACTTTGACAGAAGGCTCTCTCTGACCAGGGATCAGTCCTTGTCTGGTGGCTAGCTATTGCATTTCTCATCAGGAGCCAAGCATCCCCCAATCCAAATGGTTTCTTGGTCGTGTTGCAGTGTCTTTCCTTGGAGCTGAGATGGTGGGGATTCATATCATGACATCACACTGATAACAGGAGCAAAATATCCCGTTGGGATCTCTTTCAGCCTCTCTTGTCTCTTAAGCAGGAATCCATCCAGATTTCTTGATACATGCCTCACAAGTTCTGGCTTGGTTTCTCCCACCTTACTTTATTTTTATTTTTATTACATTTAAACATTATTTTTAAAAAGTTTTACACAATATACTTTGATTATATTCTTTCTCCTCCCAGATCGTCTTCACCTCCCTCTTGTTCCCTCTGAACACCCCCAACAAGAAAAACGAAAAGCCAAAAGACAAAAAATACTAAGCCATAACAACAACAACAACAACAACAACAACAAAAAGCATACATGAAATATGGAGTCTGTTTTGTGTTGGTCAGCTGTTCCTAAGCATGGGGCTTGCCCTGGAGTTGGGTTGATACACCCAGTTCACTCCATTGGAGAAAACTGGTTTTCTCTTTCCTAGGTATCAGTTGCAAACAGCTTCTTAGTTAGGGGTGGGACTTTAGTGCCCACTTTTCTTCATCAACGCTGGGATTTTGTCTGGAAAGCACAGAGACTGTGACAATATGCACAAGACCTGCACAAACCCACCTTAGTTTATAATGTGTGAGTTATTGGCATTTATTGCTTTGGGAACTGCTGAAAAGGAGAGAGGACCCCCCCATTACACCCTACTGTGACATCCTATTACAATGCCCTTAAAAGGAGTGGTCAAAACCCCAACAGAGAACTGGTAAACATTGCCCTGGATCTCTTAGGGCTTCAGGATAGAGCATCTCTGCCTGGCTTGTCTGTGTTTCTAAGTATCACCACCCACCTTCTCAAGATGCCACAGTCTGGGAGAGAAAAGACCAGGGGCTGTCTTCACGAGGTCCAGCAGGCAGTAACAACCAAGGAGTGTGACGACCGTGAACAGGCGAGACCTGGATAGTAGCTTCCCTGAGATACTTTGCAATGTGAGGGCCCAGGGGGAGAAGAAAGCTTGTCTGCAGAGAGACCAGAGCTAAGAATGCAGATCATTGCCTTAAACGTGACACTATCTCCCCACCTCCAGAATTCCATTTTCCCAGTGGCTTTGGTACCTTGTACTATTTAACTCCCACCAACATCATGACAGCGTCGACAAAGGCTGTATTGCATGAAAATCTGTCTTGGGTGAGAATTATTCATATTGATCACCAGAATTAGGGCAGGCAGTTGTAGACGGTAGGGACAGCGCAGGGGCACAACAGACAATAGCCAGCTCTACGGGTGTAGTCAGGGGCGTGTTCCCGCCATGGGGTCAGGCTTAGAAGGCGATCACCGCCACTCAATACTCTCAGTTTCCCAAACGCACAGCGAAGCAGGCCAAGGCAGCTTCTGGATAACTCCGGAATGGACCCTTCCCACCCTCAGGCTCAGCTTCCTTCCCCACCACGCTATGTCATCCCGGTCAAGTCAGCCTCTCTGGGCAGCATGGGGCCCGTGAAGAGCTTTCTGGATGGATGACTGAGCGTGATGCGTAATGCATCACGAGTGTGGGTGCAGAAGACATTCCCACACGGGTGTGTTGCCTGGAGGCTGCGAGGTCCCTTCTGACAGTGTTTTGGCTGAGTTCCTTCGAGCTGGGGGAAGAACTGACCCCAGCATCCTCAGACTCCCCGCCCACGGCCCTCGCCTAGTCCCTAGATTCATCCGGCTGGCCGCGCCCAGCTCCAGGACTGGCCCCGCCCCTGGATTCGCCCCGCCCCTGGTTCCCGCAGCCCCGCCCCGTGCCAGCCCCTCCCGGAAGCGCCGGCGGAGCGTGTGCATGGCGCGCGAGTCCTGTGTCTCGGAGGAGGCTGACTCCACCACCGCCGCGCTCTTCGCCTGGGTACGTGGCTCCGCCCCCGGGCTCGGGAAGCGACTAAGGGGCGCGGAGACCCGGGAGCTCCCGGCGTCTGCGTGGGTGGCGGGGGAACTGGGAGGCAGAGGCCCAAGCCAGGGTCCTGGGTTGGCGCACTCTGGGCTGCAGCAGGGAGGCAAGGGTGCGGAGGGAGGGTCTCCCCGCGGTGCCTGAGGGACCTGCTGCTAATTGTGGCATGAGGACTGGGGGGCACGGAGGCACTTCGGGAGGACCCTACCTTCAGGGCAGAGCGTCCATGCTGGGAAAGCCCTTGGCCGCCAGAGCGCCTGGGAAGACAGCGTGGAGGCTGGACAGAAAGAAGATCGCTTGCTGCCAGAGCTCGTGGGGCCACCTGTGTCATCGAACCTTCCCTTTGGCCCGGAGGATGGAAGGCTCCTTTCCAGCGCCATCACCCTGGGGAGCATCCGGGGGATGTGAGGCCTGTGGAGTGTGCCCGCGTGACGCGCAGACCCTGCGTAATTGCTGTTACTCTGCTGTGACCGGATCTGATCTTTTCTGGGGGCGTGGGAGTCTGGGCTGGTTAGGTTTGAGCTTGGAGAGAACCATGGTCATCCTATGGTGTGACTGGAGAGGAGGCTTTATGCTCGCGAGTGTGGGGGACATGCGTGGCAGGAAGCATATGCTGGGTGTTGCAGTTCTTAATACTAAATGCCAAAATTGTAATCGGAATGCATGATTGGTTAACGGCAGTCTCCTTGGCTACAGCGGAGGTGTTCTGAGAGTGAGTACTGAGCTGGTGGTGTTCGCATTGTCTCTCTTGGTGCCTGGCATCTTGTAGACCCCAGGGAAATATTTGTTGATTAAAGAATGAATGAATGAACGAATGGATGAAACGAATGAATGAGTACCTTTGTGCCACAGCTATGTGTTCATGTTTGGGAAATACGTAGATGTAAAGGGGTTCCAGTTCCTGTACTAGAGGAGGTTGTAATACCTATGTTTCTGCCAAAACTGGTATTTATTGACATACTTTTCACTTGTTGAGTGTAAGGTTGTTGGGAGGGAGAGCATGGTATGCCCTAGCTGGTTCTCCTTGAGGTAGCACTTGAGGTGGGGGCGGGGTTAATAACTGAATGTGTTGCTGCCTGTCATTTCCAGCCAGGAGACTGCTGTCTTTTTGGCAGAGGAGAAACATCTGACAGAGAAAGTCTTTCATATGTGGCCCTGAATGAACAGAGACAGAAATGGGGCTTGAACCTCTGTTTACTAGTGTGCTTGGAGGCCTGCTGGGGTATTCTTCCTGCTGTGTAATCAGGGTGCATGTATTAGGTGGTTTCTGCTGCTGTGACAAAACACTACAGGCTGGGTTCTTAAACAGTAGAAATTTATTTTCTCACAGTGCTGGAGGCTGCACTTCCAAAATTAAGGTGTGGGCACTTTGGGTTTCTCTGAGGCCTCAGTGGCGGTTTTTTTTTTTTTGTGCGTGGGCATCCTTGGTATCTTAGGAAGAGACTATAGATGGACTGGACTAGGGTCCCACTTTTATAGTCTCATCATTTGACCTTAATTACCTCTTTAAAGGTTGTGTCTCTAATACAGCCATATTGTGATATGTCAGACTTTAACATAGAAATTTTAGAGGAACACAATTCGTCCTCACAAGGGTGTGTGTGTGTGTGTGTGTGTGTGTGTGTGTGTGTTCTGTCTGGATCCTTTGTAAAGAAGGATCATAACATAATTGTTAGAGGGTGTATTAAAATTTCCTTTACCCAGCTTTGTATTGGGTTTAAGGCCTCTTGCTACACTAGAGATTGGTACATAGCACGACCCTCGGATTGCTCTTGCCTGGCTTCTCCCGCAGGTGTTCCTCATCCTGCAAGCCTGGTAATGGGGCATCCAGATTGGCTAGAAACCCCAGTGTAGGCTCTCTGCTTCACTCTGCAACCGTGGTGTTGCATTTGACCTTTTCATCCACACCTGGCCAGTGCAGTTTCAGGGTTAGGAGAATAGCCGTAAGAAGACCACGTCCCTGACTTCATGGTTTCTAGGAGAGGAGGTAGACTAATCAAGTAGGCAAGACGCACTGTAGTGCCAAGGAATGATACAAAGAAGAGAATGGGGATAAAATGATGGAGGTGAGCAGTAGTCTAGAGTCATGTGGCTTAAGCTCTGGGCTGGTTCCGAATACATCCTTATTTCTTACTGATAAGTAAGATCTAAGGAAAGAAGCAGACTTCTAACTTGCTCACCCAGTTCTGTAACTATGGGTCATTTCTTGAGCCTCCCCAGGCCTTAGTTCCCTCATCTGTAAAATGAATGCTAATGCTCCTTGGTTGTGAGGGTGGAAGGTGCCTATGATGTATGCAGAGACGCACTTAGTTGGAGCTGTATTGTTCCCAAGGCCCTCTTGACCTGTGCCCCGTACATATCTCATTCTTCATCCTGGAGCCCTGCTGCTCAAGGTGGCTGGAAATACCCAACAGACAGCAGGGTAATTGTGTGTTTTGTATTCATGTCTTGGTAGTTGTTTTAAATCACACGTTCTCATCCGGGGGGCCCTCAAAAACGGGTTTTAAATGGCTCCACCACTCACCTCCAAAGGGACCAGCTTGGGAGTAGACACTTGAAGAGAGGAATTTCTGAAGTATGAAGATTCTCTTCGTGGGGTCACAGTTCCTCTTGTTTGACTGAATATGACAGGCTCTGAGGACTTGGAACATACTGAGCCTCAGGCTCTTTACAGTGTCTGCTCACTGTTGTGTTTGTGTCTTTTGTCATTGTCTTTATAGCATCTTTGTGACATACATTTGTGTGTATACTGAATTCTGTTTAGGTAACCTAGTGGTAAAGGTTTCAGACTAGAGACTTTTTTCCTTCCAGTGGTGGAGACTGAACCTAGGGACATGCCAGGCCAGCACTCTCTTGCTCTGCTGAATCCCTAGACCTGTACTCTGTATGACTTGATAGTGTAGATCTACAAGGGGGATCTGAATTTTGGAGTTGTCAAATGCTATACTTGAAAGGGCCCTTTGGCGAATACCGCCGAGGTCTTGTACTGGACAGATAAACAATAGTGCTTCCTGTTCGGGATGCAGCATCCTTAGCTAACTGAATAAATACAGAGAGTTATTGCCTGCTTCCCAGTGAGGATGGGGGGAGGGGAGGGGTGCAAAACTGATTCCAGACAGAGTGTTTCCTGCTGACTTTTCCCTCGTCCCCTCGCCCCCTAATTTTTTTCTTCTCTTGGCTTTCCTAGATAATTAGCTTTTATCAGAGGGGATCCTTGGACTGATTCCCAAAGACAGTTTAGTCTTGATTGGTCCTTGTGATGCAACATAGAATCACCCGGGAAGAGAAATGTCAGGTGAAGGCCTTGATCAGATTGGCCTGTGAGCAAGTCTGTGATCAATCATCTTGGTTGATGATGATGTGGAAGGTCCAGTCAGTCCACTGTGGGTGGCACCATCCCTAGGTTGATGGGCCTGGGCTGTATAAGAAAGTTAGTGGAGAGAACCAGTGAGTCACAGGTAGTATTCTTCATGGCTTCTGCCCTTTCCTTCCCTAAATCAATTTTGGTCCCCTCTCCCCCCAGCAACAAACTAGAACAGGGTTGTGTACTTGAAGGGAAAGGTGAGCCACGAGGTTGGCTAAGTTGTGGATGCCAAGGATGCCTCTGAAATAGAAATCACGGTGCACAAGACAGCCTCCGAAGAGTGGGTGTGTGAAATGTCACGGGCTCTGAGAGGTGTGCCAGGGCGAGGGACGCTGACAGGTAGGTGGATGCTGACAGTTGGGCACTCAGATTGCTCTTCATCTGTGTTGTGTTTTATCCCCAGGGTGCAAATAGCTACGGGCAGCTCGGCCTTGGCCATAAGGAAGATGTGCTTCTGCCCCAGCAGCTGAGTGACTTCTGCGAGCCTAGGTGTATCAAGAGCGTCACAGGAGGAGGGGGCCATTCCGCAGCTGTCACAGGTAGTTCTCCTCACAGACAGATGGCCACTCGCTTTTGTGTCGAGGTATTTTCCCCTTGGGTGTTACCTTGCCCTCTTTTGGTCTTTTGTCTTTCTCAGAGAGCGGCATTTGTATTTGTGAACGAGCCAAAGAACCATTAAGGGAATCCTAGCTGTCAGAGCTTGAACTTCTTGAGTTCTTTAAATTCCCTTCCCCTTCCCCCAAATAAAGCTCAGAGAGGAAGGCTTAAGGTCACAAGGCAAATTGGTGGATGTGTTATAACCTGTTTAAGTTTTACTTTGGAGCCTTTGCAACGAGGTGAAATATCCCTTGAGATCACGAACCTTCCCGTGTCCTTAATTTTCCGACCTAGCGCTGAGAGCACGGGGTGCCACACATGCTCCCGCGTAGTAAAGGCTGGCATATGGCATCTGGTTAAGAATGGGAGCTGGGCTCAGACTCCCTGGGCTCAGTTCTGTCGTTCTTTAGCGCTATGGCTCTGACCAGTATTATACCACAGTGTTCTACTCTTACGTCTGCTGCAGTGATAAAATGCCTGGCCAAAAGCATCGGGGAGAAGGCGTCTGTTTGACTTAACATTACCGCAGGGAGTCGAGGCAGGAACTTAAAGCATCACCTCCACAGTTGAGAGCAGAGAAACCAAAGCCTCCTGGCCTGCTTGCGGCCTATGCTCAGCTGGCTGTCTTCACCCTAACACAGTTGGCCCAGCCCATGCATGGTGCTGCTGCCCACATTCAGAGTGGGTTCCCCATCTCAATTCTAATCAAGACAGTCCCACAGTCATGTCCACCGGTCAACCTGGTCTAGACCATTTCTCACTAGGACTCTCCTTCCATTTGATTGTAGGTTGTGGCAAGTTGGTAGCCAAAGCTAACCAGCACACTCAATTTTTTCTTCACCTGTCCCATGGGGATAATAACAGTAGATAAACTCAGGGTGTTTTCAGGCTATGTTAGGGCTTTTACAGGTCTTTGGTATTCCTGTCATCAGGGATTCCTCCCTTCCTTTCTAAGGAAATGCCAAAAATTACTGATAGAAAGTAACTGTATTTAAGAATGGCATTTGTATTATATATGAATTATTGTTACATTAAAGTTACCTTAAAACAATTTAAAATTAAACTGTTCCTTTCAAAGTATTATGGGTCCTAGACAGCTCTTTGCAAAATTCCTGGCACATTCTAAGTATTGCGTTGATGTTAGCTTTCCTGTGGTCATGGATGCTCCATTTGGTGATTGATTGGCACTTGTTCAGAACTGGGAGGTTCCATTTGTACATTACATTTGAAGCCCTTGGCCTGATATCTTTGGTTCCGGAACACACTAGCATGTATCATCAGTTAATAACATTAGCATGGGCAAGAAGTCTTTTGTCTGTGGCTCCAAATAATGCACAGTAACTTCTTCTTGCTTTGGGAGTGGTGACTCTCCCTGTGCACGATGGTGGTACTGGAGCTTTGTTGTTTTAACTTTGGCACAGTGGCCGCACTTTAACCTACTGCTATTTCAGCCAGCATTGCATCTCCACAGTTACCGGCCTGCTTCTTTGGCAGTGGCCTGGCCACTCAGGCTGCAGCTTGGTGGGAATTCTGTTCCCACAGGCGCTGGCCCTTCGCTGCCGCCGAAGGGAGCTTAAACTAAAACTCTGTTGTTCTATTTAAAAGTAAGACTTGAGGTTCCAAAGCTGGGGTGAAAACCTGCGAGCTCAGAGAGGTGGAGTAGCAAGTAGCTGGCCCTCTCTCCTTGCCAAAGTCGAGGAAAGATAATGTCTTTCTGCTCAACCCAAGCATAAAAAGCCTCCACTCCAAATCCCTCTTTCTAACGCTTCTGGATGCCCTCGGATGCTCTATGATTACTTTCTGTCAACTGGTTGCTAACTCATCCTCCTGACCCGAGGTTAATTTTATTGAATTAATGCAAATGCAAACTTAGGGTTCACAGTGTGATGGAATACCCCCCAACAGAGCTTTCTGTTTTGCAGATGGAGGAGGACTTTTTGTTTGTGGCCTGAATAAAGATGGGCAGTTGGGGCTTGGTCACACAGAGGATGTTCTGTGTTTTACCGTTTGCAAGCCCCTCATTAGTTGTCCAATACGGCAGGTGGCCTGTGGCTGGGATTTTACCATCATGCTCACTGGTAAGTTCACTCTTGGGTAAATATCACCACCAAGGCTTTGGGTGATAGCAGTGTAGAGGAGGGCCCTGGTTAAATAAGAGCCTCTGTACTTTTGCAGAAAAACAAAAAAACCCTAAAACCAGTAAGTGTTATCTATGGCTATGTAGGGAAATTGCAGGGTACCTTTTATAAGGAGAATTTTAACTGTATAGGAGATCAGACTTGAATACATTTGCCAGAAACTGGGGGATGAACCAGATCTCGTTAGGTGGTCAATTTTAGTCCCCAAAGTCATGAGAGCTATGTGCCTAGTCTAGCTGGCCAGGAGTGCCATTAAGAGTTATTATGGGTAATGTGCTAGGTGTCTTAGTTAGGGTTTCTGTTGCTGTGATGAAACACCATGACCAAAAGCAACTTGGGGAGGAAAGGGTTTATTTGGCTTCTGTTTCCACATCACTGTTCATCATTAAAAGGAGTTAGGACAGGAACTCAAACAGGGCAGGAACCTGGAGGCAGGAGCTGATGCAGAGGCCATGGAGGAGTGTTGCTTACTGGCTTGCTCCCCATGGCTTGCTCAGCCTGCTTCCTTAGAATATAGAATAGAATCCAGGACCACCAGCCTGGATGGTACCCCCCACAATGGGCTGGGCCCTCCCCCATCAGTCACTGATTAAGAAAATGCCCTACAGCCAGATCTTATGTAGGCATATTCTCAGTTGAGGCTCCCTCCTCTCCAATGATTCTAGCTTATGTCAAGTTGATGTAAAACTAGCTAGTGCTAATTAATTATGAGGGAGTAGGGATTTCACAGCAATAGGAGCAGGTCTTTCCCACTGAGGGGCTTCCATGGCAACATTGCTGAAGATAAAACCCAGGCCTTCACATGTGCTAGGCATGGGCTCTACCACTGTGTTATTTTTTCTATCTCCCCTTAAAAACATTTGGTCTCTATGAAGATAGGTAACAGAATGAGTTTTGTCTAAAGAGTTGCTAGAATAATTCTTTTGGAAGCAGCTGGTATTGTTACTCCGTGAACTGATTTCTCTGTTCAACTTCATCCTTCCTTGCTGGCCAGTCTAGGTTTAAAGGACCACCTGCAGTTCCTGCCTCTTAATGCTCATGGATTCCAAGATATGTAGCAAAAGTCCCAAGCTTTTTTGCACATAACCTTTGACAGAGGTTCCTGTGTCTGCGGCCTTCATCTTACGGGCCATACTCCCTGTACTTTTCTTTGTTGCAATGCCCAATGGTTCCTGCTCCAGAACAGCACCTGTCGTCTGTCTCATGAACTGTTGTCCCATATTTCAGTATTCCTCAGCTGTCACCATTTCTTTTTTGCAGAGGAGTTCCATATGTATCCAGTTTGACAGTAGTTATCAGATTCCAGACTGGCTGGAGAGGCAGCTTGCTGAGCATGCACGAGGCCCTGGCTAGATTAGCTCCGAAAAACAAATTCCTTCCATATGAAGAATTTCAATGCTAGCGATCACTTTGTGAAGTACATATTATGGGCCCATGTGAGGGTCATAAGAGGCAGAAAGAAGCACTGTTTGCAACCAGTTCTGAAAAAGGCACAAAGCAGTCAGAGCTGCAAATCAGACTATCAGGTTTTTATGGATAAAGGTTGGAGGACAGGGCTAACTATGAAGCCAGATGGTTCTAACATTCCTCTGGTCCAAATTTGCCCCCCAAACTCTAGATTTGTTTCCCAGGGAGAACTCTTACTTGCCTGTTCATGCATATTTTGTCCTTTTCCCCAGACTTTTCAGGTAAGTGTATGGGGAAGGGCAGGGAGGAGAAAGGCCTAGAGCATGCACAGAATTTGTGAATGGAGACATGGGAAGTGGGGTGGAGACACAAAGTGGGAGTAAGATTCACTCACTCTAATACTAGCCCTGAGCTAAGTGCTCTGCCCAGGTTATCTGCCATTGAGGATACAGAGTGGCCCATAATCTTTAGTCTGGAGGAATAAGAGAAGGGAAATGGCCGGAAGGCTTTGAGGCACGGGACCCTTGATGCCTCCTCTCATCCATGACTCCTTGTTGGTCACAGGCATCTCACTTCTTAGATTTATAATCTGAATGCTTATCTTTTGCAGAAACAGGTCAAGTTCTGTCTTGTGGATCCAATGCCTTTGGCCAGTTAGGTGTGCCGCATGGCCCTCACCAATGTGTGGTTCCCCAGGCCGTTGAGGTGAGCACATCCCAGTTCTAGCTTATTCTGTCCTCTGGTTTCTAGGCTATTCCATGTAGCCTTCCCCATACTGAAAGACTAGGTCAGTTCTTGACAACCCATGGAACAGTAGAACTTGAGTTGAAAATAAGTTCTTCTGTTAAAAATCAGTTTGAAGGGATCAGTGCTGGGTGGAAAATCTGTTTGTCTTTGTGCACGTTATGCGGTTTTATAAACTAGGACAGTAGAAATGCATCTCATTTGCTCGTTGTTAACGATGGAAACAGGTCCAAATAGGTGTGATTTGCCTCAAGACCTAAGTTCGGGGTCTGGGAAGGTGGCTAGTGAGTAGAGCACTTGGTGTGCTCATGAAGATGAGTGTGGATCTCCAGAATCCAAAAGCTGGGTGCACTAGCACAAGTCTGTATGTACTCCTGGTACACCAGTGGGGAAATGGGAAGCTGAGACAGGAGACTACCTGGGAGTTCCCAGGCCAGCTAGCCTGGCATAAGAAGTGGCAAAAAGCAAAAGAGAGAGACTCTGTCTAAAACAAAGTGGAAGGGGTAGAGCAGCCCTGAAGTGTCCTCTGACTTCCTCATGCATGTGATGGTGTATGCCCACATTCACAGACATGTACATGTATACACACACCACAGACACATTACACACACACACACACACACACAAACACACACACACACACACACACACACACACGAAAAAAAGACAGTGGATTCAGCAAATGGTAGTCAAGTACTGTCTTGCAGAAATATCAAATGATTGAAAATTTTCTGAAAGCCCCATTTAAAAACAAGTAAACAGCCAAAATTAACTTTTAATAACAACTCATTGAGCAGTGGTTCAGATACCACTGAACTCGCTCTTTGCAATGCGTACTTCAGTGTTTTTCAGTATGTTCTCAGGGGTAGCTGCCGTTGTCATTATCAAATCCTAGAACTCTAAACTCAGTAGCGGCGGCTTCCTGTCTCCTCTCCTCCAGCCCCTGGTGGCTGCTAGTCTTCCTTCTCTGTGGATTTATATGTTCTAGCCATTTCAGATAATGTAATTGTACAACATGTGGCCTTTTGTGTGTCTCTTCATGCACTACTTTCAAGTTTTATGTGTGTAGCATGTAATACACACACACACACACACACACACACACACACACACACACACACGTAATTTTAATGACATTTTAAAAGGATTTATTTACTTTGTGTATATGTATGTTTTGCCTGTGTGTATGTATGTGCACCATGAAGGCAAGAACAAGGTATGAGATGCTGGAACTGGAGTTATAGACATGTGGGTGCTGGGAATCAAACCTGGGTCCTCTGGAAGAGCAGCCAGTGCTCTTAACCTCTGAGCCATCTCTTAAGCCCCTGTTGACTTTTTTTTTTAAGTATAGAGTCTCATATAGCCCAGACTGCCATCAGACATGTTATATATAACTGAGGCTGGACTTGAACTCCTGATCCTCCCACCTCCATCTCCCGTGGCTTTGGTAACAGATGCATCACCACACCCAGCCTAGATTTAGAAACTTGAAAACTAATTTAATCTGTCCAAGCTATTGTCATTTATATAAACATAAATGTAACATTTGTGAATCAGGTATTTCCCCTTCTTTCTTTTGTACCAAGGCTCTGAACTCTGTGTGCATGTTGTACTGGTTGCTTTGAATCTAATCACATGCAAGTGTTCAGTGTCCACATGTAGCAGTGACCATAGTAGAGTGGGTGGGAAGCAGGACTTGTAGCTTTTTTATTTTAGACTTGTTTTTTTTAATTGACTCTTTGTGGATTTCACATCATGCATCCAGATCCTATTCCTCTCCCTGTCCGTTCATATGCCCCTCTGCCCTTGCATTCCCTCCCCCAAAAATAAAATAAAATTTACAAAACAAAATAACACACACACACACACACGTCTTGGTGTGGAAGCTGTAGTGTGACACAGTGAGTCACACACTTTACCCTTTAGTCTGTACATCTTTACTTGTGTTGATTGCAATGAGTCATTGGTCTGGCTCAAGGCCTCTGGCTTCTACTGCACCCGTTATACTTGGCCCTGACCGGGACTCCTCTTGGATATCTTGTTGTTTGCCCTCGTCATACAGTTCCTGCAGCTTTGGATCTGCAGGTCTGGCCCCTTCACATGCTCCAGCAGTTCATAGATAAGGTGGATGTTGGGGTGGACCAACTCAGAGCCCTGGTTCTGGTCCGAGTGGTAGCTGGGTTGGTCCGTCTGCCAGCTCTCCCTCATTGACACTACCGGGATGAGCTCTCCAGCACTGCCCCGGCTAGCTCACCACTGCAGCAGGCAGCAAGGGCCAGTTCTGCTCTCATGCCCTTGGCGCTGGCTCACCAGTACCCACACCATCAGGGCCAGCTCTATTGTTCTGCCCAGGCAAAGTGCAGGGCCTGGGTGTTTGGCTTCTGTTTAGAGCTCTTTTTATGACATCCCACATTGCAGGTTTGTGAAATTTACGTGTGTAAATCTTACTTTGCTTTTTATTGCTGTGATTAGCATCATGATCAAAAACAACTTTGGGAAGAAAGGGTTTATTTTATCTTACAACTGTCAGGTCACACCCCATCACCCGTCACTGAGGTAGGTCAAGGTAGGAACTTCAGCAGGAACTTGGGGGCAGGAACTGTATGACACGGGGAAACCTGGAGGAACACTGCTTACTGGCTTGCATTCAGCTTCATGTTCAGTTGCCCTTTCCTTACCTCCCGGGACCCAGGGCCCAGAAGTAGCACCACTCAAGTTGGCTGGGCCTCCCACATCAACAGTTGATCAAGAAAATGTGCCACAGACTTGTCTGCAGGCCGGTCCTTTATATATATATATATATATATATATATATATATATATATATATATATATATATATATTTATTTATTTATTTATTTATTTTATATTTATGAATGCTTTATTTTCATTTGTACCAGAAGAGGGCATCAGATCCCATTACAGATGGTTGTGAGCCACCACATGGTTGCTGGGAATTGAACTCAGGACCTCTGGAAGAACAGCCAATGCTCTTAACTGCTGAGCCATCTCCCCAGCCCAGGCCAGTCTTATGGAGGCGTTTTCTCAGTTGTGGTTCCCTTTTCCTATATGGTCCTAGTTTGTGTCAATGGGAGTAAAAAATAAAAAGCATAATATTGTAAGTGGTCCTGATGGGAACAGGAAAACTTTCAGGAAATCAACAATGGGTTTTCACTGCCTCAACTTCCCCTCTGCCACCTAATCCCTAAACTCCAGTTAGGAGTGGCAGGTGCATTTTCATCGGAGAGGTCGGGTCTGCTGCTGTCTTCTTGTGGAATTCAGTTGCACCACAGGGTGCTCTGTTATTTGGGGGTAATGGTTCCCAAGGCCTGCACACAGGCCTAGGTCTACAGAGCTCTGGGTCCCTCTGTAACTCCCAGGTGCAAATAGGTGGCCTTGTAAGAACCTACACATGTTATAATTAATTTAGCCTAATTATAGTTGATGTAATTAAAGAGGACAGGAAGGGACAATGGTTAAAATACACTGGATGACAGAGTCAGTAACTAAGAACATTTTCATGGGTTGTCTCCCATGTGGCAATGGGAGGGATATACCAGAATGAGAACCGATGGAGACTCTTGGTCTGTGGATGGCAGCTGCCATGTTTGGGCACTGAATTTAGGTAGTGAGGACATTGGTGGTTAAGACCTGTCCTGGCACCTGAGAGATTTGTAATTTAGTGGCACATGGTAAATACATGCAGTGCCATTGTCATGCTAGGATCGTGATAGATGCTCATGTAGTCCCAAGGAGGGACTGGACTCCTAGCTAGCAGGAAGTTTACCTGAGTCTTAGAGTTGAGTCAAGGTTTCCCTGGCGTGGGATAACAGGATGCAGAACAGGTGCTGAAGAAGAACACTGTAGGCAAAGGCACAGTGCAAACGTGTGTATGGGAGCATAGACAAGACAAGCATTTGGGGTGCCGTCAACAGGCGCTCAGGCTGGGATGTGGGGAAAAGTGGAGTACCGGGGTGGAGTGAGGACCCATGGGTAGTAGAATAGCACGTAAGATAACAACATAAAGAGATGGGCCTGGCCCATTGGTTATCTTTATAAAAAAGAAAGGAGGGCAGGGAAGAAGATGCATTTAAAGAACCATCTACTGTATTAGCAGTCAGATTTTATTTGCCGGGGGCTAATGTGATTGGGGACACCAACGTCAGCTGTATTGTCTCCAGAGGGAGGCCAGAACCTTGTCTTTTGTGCTGGTCAGACTGATCTGGTGTGACAGATTCTCTTGTGTATTGGTGCATAGGCTCTAGACATAGTGATCCTTAAGACTTATTCTCAGCCTTTACACTGTTCCTTGAAAAGAGAGTGACCGGGGGCCAGGGACACAGCTCAGGTGACAGTTTCCCAGCATGCAGGAAGCCCTGGGTTTAGTCCCCAGCACTGTCTAAACTGGACATGGCAGTGCATGCATTTTTTCCCAGCACGTGGGAGGCAGAGGCAGGAGGACCAGAAGTTCAAGGTTATCCTTGGCTATATATCAAGTTTGAGGCCATCCTGGGATATGTGAGGCCAAAGCGGGAGGAGGAATCCAGAACCTGTCCAGAGGAGAGACACTCGGCGATGGCTGTTGCAATGGGGGTGTTTGTCTACAGAGTCCTTCATTAGTTCTACTGTGTGGGGCAGTAGCTAAAGTCAGCACTATCCCACATTTTTGAGGGTCTGGAATGGGGCCTCTGAGCTGGTCTTTCACAAAGGAGCAGTGAAGCCAGGTCTGTACACAGCCCCCATGGGCTGCTCTGGGGTAGAGACCCACTGCCCAGCTCTTACGATGCTTGTGGTGGGAGCCACAGCTCCTGGCTGTGAGGGCTTTCTGTACACCTGTTGAGACCTGGCGGCTGGCTTTCTCAGGAGGAGGCCTCCTCGGAGCCTTTTGTCATCCTGCCTCTGACTCACTCTGCTCCTTTATTCTTTCCCTTAGAAGTGTGTCACTAAGTCCAGCCCACACAGGGGAGGGGAACCAAGCTCTGTGACTCGCAGGCAGGGAGTAGTATCAAAGAATGTGAGGACCTATTTTTAAAACCGCCACAAGATGTATTAGAGAGGACATGACAAGTGTCTTCAAATATTTGGAAAGCTTTGTCAGAAGCTCAAGGCAGCTGGGTTTGGCTCCACCTAGAGACACAAGGAGACGTGCAAGGATGGATCAGGTGCCTAGGGAGACGGTGGGTCACCGGAGGCGGGTACCGGACGGGGGCTGAGTGACCATTTAAGGAAGAGCTTCCCCCCTGGCTGGGGACTGAACTGGGTCAGGAGGGAAGACGAAAGCCCTGACTGTTTAAGTCTCATTGGAGCACAGCCATGCCTTCTCCTGTGTGGCTGTTTGATGTTACAGAGCTGAGTTGTGTGGCAGGAACCATCTGGTAGTTGGCTGTTTGGGGGAAATGTTTACTGGATGACTTTGGAGGTCCCTACCCTCCCCCCCCCCCCCCCCCCGCCCTTGAGAGGTAGTGCAGTGTGGTACTATGATATGATATTTTTAAAAGTTATTTTTCAGGGCTGGGGAGATGGCTTCATGGTAAGAGTGCTTTTTTTTGTTTTGTTTTTTTTTGAGACAGGGTTTCTCTGTGTAGCTTTGCGCCTCTCCTGGAACTCACTTGGTAGCCCAGGCTGGCCTCGAACTCACAGAGATCCGCCTGCCTCTGCCTCCCGAGTGCTGGGATTAAAGGCGTGCGCCACCACCGCCCGGCTAAGAGTACTTTTTATACAAGCACGAGGACTTGGGTTTGAATCTTCAGAACTCACGCAAAAAAAGTCGAAGCAGGGGCCAGAGAGATGTCTCAGCTGTTAAGAGCGCTTGTGGCTCTTGCTGAGGACCTGGATTCAGTTCACAGTATCCACGTGGTAGCTCACAACCATCTGTAACTCCAGTTCCATGGGATCTGATATCCTCCTCTGACCATCATAGGCACTAGGCATGCATGTGGTACACATACATACATTTAGGAAGAGCAGTCATACACAGAAAATAAAATAAATATTAAAAAAAGCCAGGGATGGTTATATATGCCTGTAACTCCAGCACTGAGGGAGCTCAATGGCCACCCAGCCTGGCTGAGGCAGGGTGCTTCCAGTTCAGTGAGAGACCCTGCTTTAAGGCAGTAAGGTGGAGCGTGATAGTAGAAGATACCCAGTGTCCTCATGTGGCCTACTTGTGTGCCCACCACTCGTGTGCTTGCAACACACACACAGACTCATGTGCATGCAACACACAAACACTCATGTACATGCAAAACACACACACACTTTCATCTATCAATAAATACAGAAGTATTTCTGGGTGAGCATGTTGGGGGGGTACTTCAGACTGCACTGAGTTTGCACCTGAGTTACATGAGATTTTGTAGAGGATGATCTGAGAGTAAATCTTGTTCTTTCTTTGAACAGCTCCTGAGAGAGAAGGTTGTTTGTGTCGCTGCTGGACTGAGGCATGCATTAGCCACTACAGGTGACCACTCAGCCTTTATTTCCCAAGTGAGCCCATTCCGAGCAATAGAGCCCCAGAGGAAAGCTTCTTCATAAGGAGTGTTGGCAAGGGTCCCGCTGTGCTGTGGCTCCAACTGAAAGGAGAGACCATGAAGTAGAAGTCACTCAAGAGTCTTAGCCGGGGGAGGAAGGAAGTGAGCTGTCTGGCTTTCTTTGTTGGAGACATGCTGCTGGATTTTTCATAATATGATTCTCTTATTTAGTCCTCACGGCCAAGGAGGGGTGTGAGTTAAAGTCTCTGACCCATCACGAGCTTGTGGAAGCGCTTGTGAGTGAGGCAGGAAGAGCTAGAGACCATCAGTGTAGACCTTGCAGTGGACTGTGTTGCCTTCCTGCTGGATTTTAATGTTTGTAGATTGAAAAGCTCTAAGTGAGCTGCCTTCTGTACACAAGTGGGTGGCTTGTATCAGGGGCTGGTGGTGGCATTGAGGTGGATAGGACTCTGGCCTTGATTTGAAGGTCCTAAAGTGTAGAAAATAATTGATACATAGGTAGTTCCTTTTAAAAAGAGGGGTAAGGTGGGGAGATGGGTCAGTAGATACCACAATTGCCTTGAAAGGATGAGGACCTGAGTTCAAATCTCTAGAACCCATGTAAAAAACTGGGCATGGTGATGTGCACCTGTAATGCCAGCAATGGCGAGGTGAGAAGTGGAGAGAGGCAGATCCCTGGAGCTCACTGGCAAGCCAGCCTAGGCTACTTGATGAACTTCCAGACCAATGAAAGACTGATAACCAATCTCAGTTAAAATTGAAGACATTTGAGGAACCACCACCCAGGCTGAACCCTGACTTTTGTATGCACCTGCACACACATGCACACATAAATATACATGTGAGGGAACAGATGCTTGGGAGGGAGAAACTAGGGTGTACTCAGGGAGAGCGAGGAGTTAGAAACTCAGGGATGGGTGGAGGAGCTTCACCCTTCAGTGTCTTCTGTTTTCGATTTCTGCACTTGCTCCTCTTGGGCTGTGGCTCAGTGTTCATCTCCTGTGGCTGCTGACGCTCCATGTCGTGTGAGTCCAGATGTGGGGGGGTGAGGACAGAAGAGGAGAGGCAAGGGAGAGGTAGTGAAGCTCTATGCTGGTCAACTCCTGTGGCTTCCTGCTGCTTACGCCTTCTCTTAGAGAGAGATGTTGACACAGCAGGTAAGAGCACCCGCTGCTCTTCCAGAAGATCCAGGTTTAGTTCGCAACACCCACACGGCAGCTCAGAATAGTCTGTAACTCCAGTACAGGAGAGCTGACCCTCTTTTCTGGCCTCCATGGGCACCTGGCATGCTTGTGTTGGACAGACACACATGCAGACAAAATGTTCATGCCCATACAATTTTTTAAAACGTGAGATCTTGTGTTTTGAGAGAATGAGAGTTGCTAAAATCGCAATAGATTCCTACGAGTTCTTTTCCCAGCTTCCCTCGGTGGTAGCACCTTGTAGAATTGACAGTGCAGTAGCTCGCCCGGGATGTTGATGCTGATACAGTGGGGATGCAGAGGAATTTTATCACCACGAGGTCTGTCGTGCTGGTGTTGATGGCCACGCTCACTTCCTGCTGTTCCCAGCCCTTTCTTAGCCCTCGACAACCGTTCTTGTTTCCTGTGTCTGTAATGTCGCCTCTGAAATGCTCTAAGATGCTCTCATACAGTATGTGACCTTTAGGGGTTGGCTTTTCCTTCGCAGCCTAATTCCCTGGCTGTCTGTCTTAGCCGTGTGTATCCATAACTGGCTCCTTTTTGTGATGAATAGCACTGTATGGCTGTGACACTGGATTAGCCTGCTAGAGCCGTTGGAACAAAGTACTCCAACCCAAATGGCTTAAATCACATGCATTCATTTTCTCACCGTTCTAGAGGCTAAAAGCCCAGCATTAGGATTGGTTTCTGGCGACACTGTTTCCTTGGCTTGTAGATGCCCCCTTCTCACTGTATCCTCACAGGCTTTTCCTCTGTGCATTTGTGCAAAGGGAACTCGCTCATGACTCATCCATACAGAGCCTGGTCCTATTGAACTGACCCCACTTCCCATAGGCACCATTCAGCTCTCCTAACCTGTAATGCCCTGTTCCCAAACAAAGACACAATGGAAATTAGGGATTCCACACCTGGATGTTGTGGGGTGGGCACAGTACAGTCTGTAACAGCCAGTTTGTTTAACTAGTTACCCATTGAGCAGTGTCTGGCCTGTTTCCAGTTCTGGCCGCTTTGCAATAACCTCTAAACATCTGTGGACAGGTTTCATATGAATGTAGATTTCATTTCTCTGGGTTCAGGAGTGTGACTGCTGAGCCGTGTGGCAGTGACTACTCATTTATAGACAGGCTGTCTTCTTAGAAATCGGCAGGGCGGTGGGGCTAGAGAGAGGGTTCCGTGGACCAAGTGTTTGCTGCACTAGTGTGAGGACCTAAGTTCAGATCCCCAGCATCCTTCTAGAGGTGGTTGTGTGTGTCTGTATGGTGAGGTGGGCAGAATCCTCAGAAGTTCACAGGCCAGTGGGCCTTGTGTATGCAGCCAGTAAGCAAAAGACCCTGTCTTAAGCAAGGTGGGAAGGGAGGACCATAGTTTGAGGCTGCCCCTCGCCCCTTTTAATTCTTTAAGTAGAATATAGATAGAATGGTTCATTTGCCAATGAAAGCAGCATGGAAATGCTGTATAACTAACTGTAGTCACCACCATCACCACCACCACCACCACTACCCCTTTTTTTTAAGAGATGTGTCTCACAACATAACCCTGGCTGGCCTCGAACTCACGATGTAGACCTGGCTGGCTTTGAACTCACAGAGATCCTCTGAGTGTTTGTTCCTCTGCCGAGGATCCTCTGCCTACTGAGTGCTGGGATTAAAGGTGTGTGCCACCACACCCAGCGTGGCAAATTTCATACGAGAGAGAAAAAGGAGGGAGAGGCAAAGAGATCAACAGTCTATAGAATGGAAGACACCAGATATAACTGGCATTATTCCTAACAGCTGAGACAAACAGCTCCTCAGGTGTCCATTGACAGGTGAATGAGCAAGCAAAATGTGGCACACACATGTGCACACACATGTAACTTCTTCCTCCACTCTCCCCCACCCATGGAATAGTATGAGCCTTAGAAAGTACAGAACTGTTGAAAGGGTCCTCCATAGATGAACTTGCTGCTGAAGGGAATAAGCCAGTCATAGAAAGGACAAATGCTGGCATTCTATTCATATGATTAGTCAGAACTAGAGACAGTGAATGGCAGCCCCAGGGCAGGGGGCCCAGGATGGGGAGTGACTGGGTGCAGACTGCTGCAATGTTTCAGGATGAAGCAGTTTTGGAGCTGGAAGGGTAATGGCTACACACCATGGTGACTGTGTGGTGCCACTGGGTTAGACACTTAAAATGGCGAAGGCGATCCATTTTACACTGTACACATTTTACAATAAAGTATTTCAAAGAGGAGATGGAGAGACCACCCACTGGTTAAGAGCACTGGCTTCTCTTGTAGAGGACCCCACGTGGCAGCTCACAGTGGTCTGTAACTCCAGTTCTAGGGGAACTGCAGTCCTCTTCTGGTCTCTGTAGGTACCAGGCACACATGTGGTGCACAGTCATACATGAGGGCCAAACACTCATACACATAAAATAATAATAAATATCTGGGGAGACTGTCAAAGGGAATAATCCATTATTTGAGACATGGTGAATATATCAGCCACTTGTTGTATGCAGGGAAATTTTTGCCCTTGGAGTTCATCTGCTGGTTGTAGGCCCCTCTCGTACTGCATTGTTCTCAGTGGTCATAGCTGCTGCTTCATAAAGCAGGCTTGTCTTGTTACCATCTGAGAGCGATGGCTGTAGAATGGTCCAGAGGAGCAGACCTTGATGTTGGTGTTGGCTGGTGGATCCATGCTGCGCACATCTGACTGTCTGCCGAATGCATAGGATTTTATCTGTGCACGTCTCTGGGCTTTGGGATGTGGATACGTAGGTTCAAGTGGCCATTCTACTGAGATAATGGCTGCCACACTGTCTTGTAGTCACAGATACACATGTGTTTGACTGAACTCCCCTTGGTTGGGTAGAGAGGCACTACCTCAAGTGTCAGCTGAACCCCAGTGTTTTCTCTACTGTTGATTCCCCATGTGACCCCCAAATCACAGTCTCTCTTCTGGACCTCAGTTTTCTCATCTAGTAAATGTGGTCTCAGTGGTCTTCAAGGTTCCTTTCAGGTTAGCCAGGCAGCATTCCAGGGCTGTAGCTGTGAGGCATGCCTGGGACTTTTGAGAGGAAGTTTTACTACTTTGGAATTTTCTCTCATGGTCTTAGACTGTCCAAAAGACGGGGTTTGTGTTTGTCTCCATGGTAATCCCCGTGGTGTGTGTAGTGTTCACACCGGCTGAGGCTGCGTTGGGAAGCCCCCACAGCAGTGCGCTCGAGCAGCAATCTGGTCTAACTCTTACATTCTCTCTTTTCCTTCTGGCTCTGCTGGGAAGTGAACGGCAGTGTGTTCCAGTGGGGGACTGGCTTGGCATCTTCAGGACGACGCTTGTGTCCTGGGAAGACTCTCCCATTGTTTTTGACATCGAAGGAACCGAGCAGAGTGACAGGTGAGCTGCTTATTTCTTCACAGTCTTTGGTTGCTCTTTGTGAGGAAGTACATAGATCTTCAGGAAATGGGAAAGGGGGGTTTCATTCTCATTCATTCTCTCTCTCTCTCTCCCTCCCTCCCTCCCTCCCTCCCTCCCTCCCTCCCTCCCTCTCTCTCTCTCTCTCTCTCTCTCTCTCTCTCTCTCGTTCTTTTTCTAAACACTTACTTTAGTTTGTATGGGTGTTTTGCCTGCGTGTGTGTCTGTCCACCGCCTGCGTGCCAGGTGCCCAGGGAGGCCAGCAGAGAGTGTCGCATCCCCTGGAATTGGAGTTACACCAGCAGTGAGCTGCCCTGTGGGTGCTGAGAACCAAATCTAGGTCCAGCCAGGACTCTGAACTGCTGAGCCATCTCTCTAGCCTTAAGCCTTCGGTATTTCTTGATCTTTCTCACTTTCTCGGTTGGTTAGATTGTCAGTCCTTTGTGACTTTTCTAGCCCCAAAGTCGCCATCTTTGCCACCAGGGTCTGCAACCTGTTGATCGATAGATGCCAGGCAGGTAGGTGGAGATCAACAAGGAAGTGATGGAATGGATCGTAGCTACCTGGAAGAGATGATGTAGGAGTTTGGAAACAGGGCGTGGTAACATAGTGAGTCTCGAGTTCTGAATCCTAGACTCAAGTTGCCCACAAGGCAACTGGGTGGCTGCACAGAATCAGCTGTGCTGAGTTTCCTGCATGGCCAAGGGGACAGGATGGCCTCTCAGTGCAGAAGTCACACTCCAGAGAGAAGACGGTGCGCTGTGCCTCTGCCATTTCTTCTCCCAGCAGGGAGACAGGAACGAGTGAGGATGTAGGGAGCAGGCCCGGGGTGTCTACACATGGGAACACAGGAGGTGATCTGTAGGCTGCCCGTGGGTCCGCTGTTGGTTAGTTGGCCAATAGGTGCAGGCCTCCCTTTCTTTCTCTCTGTCGTCCACTCTCAGGTCCTTTTCAGCTCTTCATCTCTGTTCTCCACTCTCTCTGTAGGCCTTTCTGACTTTCCGGTATCATGTCTATCTCTTCTCTTCTCTGTAACTCTTACTTTTGGGCCCAGTTCCCTGAGGGTTGGCTATGGGAAAATCCTATATAGGAGACCTCTAACTACTCTTCTCAGGCTCCAAACAAAAGAAACCGGAACGTGCTGGGAATGGTGGGAACAGAATAGACTGTAGAGCACCCGCACATTGGGGTCGTTCTGGTTTTGTGTAGGTGTGTGTGTAGTGATATACTGTGTACCCTAATAAACTTGTCTGGAGGTCAAGAGGACAGAGCCAGCCACTAGATTAGACACAGAGGCCAGGCAGTGGTGGCCCACACCCTTAATCCTATCACTCCTCTGTATCTCTGTGAGTTCAAGGCCACACTGGAAACAGAGCCAGGCAGTGGTAGCACACACCCTTAATCCTAGTCCTGGGAAGCACACATGGCGTAGTAATATAGTGAGTCTCAAGTTCTGAATCCTAGACTCAAGTTGCCAAGGCAACTGGGTGACTGCATAGAATGCACACATGCACAGAATGCACACATGCACAGAATGCACACACGCCTTTAATCCCAGGGAGTGATGTCTGGGCAAAGCTATATAAGGTGTGAGGAAACAGGAACTCACTCTCTTGAGGCTGGCTTGTTCTGTTTCTCTGATCTTTCAGCTTTCGCTTCAATATCTGGCTCTGTTTTTTTTTTTTAATTAATAAGATCATTTATCAATTCGTGTTACATATGTGTGTATATGTTTACGTATGTACACGTATGCATGTGGATAGGAAGGCCAGAGGGTGGCCTTGGCTGTTGTTCCTCTGGCACTGTCCACTGTGTTCTAGGAGATGGGGTCTTCCACAAGCCTGGAGCCCAGTGAGTAGCTCACCTGCTCCACCTCCTAACATCGGGATTCTAAGTGTGCCGCCATGTTTGCCTTAAAAAGGCTTTAAAATGACACTGTGTGTGTGTGTGTGTGTGTGCACGTTCCTGTGCATGTGCACAAAGGTGTGTGTGTGTGGTCTCTCACAGGATGCACTTCCCAGGCCTTCTTACTTCAACAAGATGGTCATAGCACCTGACCTGCCACTGTACCTGTAGACAGACAGACTCTTCACTCTGCCAGAAGTACCTTTCCTTCCTCTTTCTCTGGAAAAGCCCTGGGATTTCCTCGAGGTCTGGCTCAGACATGGCAGCCTCCTCTGCCTTCTCTTTGTAGATAGCACCATTTTGCATCAAGTGTGAATGGTTACCAGTTTTCTCCTGTGCCAAGGGAGAAAATGAAATGTTGTTCTTCTGTATTTTAGTCCTGGGCCAGTAACTAGAAGGCATAACAAAACACTTAAACAGCCAGTGTGGGATCTGCCTGGAACAGAAGCTCAGAGTTGTCTGGGGGGTTCTGATGGGTTTGAATGGCTCCTTAGTTTTCTGCCCTCATAGCCCATCATTTTTCATTCTCCCATCTTCCCCCTGCTACCCAGGGACCCCTAAAGCCCAGGACTCCTTGCTGGTGGATGTGGCTGGGAACTTCTGCTTTGGTCTATTCATTCTAAGGACACTTGAAGATGTGAGATGCCTTTTAGTTAGTGAAACAGAGTTTTTGAAAAGAGTTGCAGACTAAGACTGTTTTTCTGCAGGTTAGACCATAAATTACCACAGGCTGTCCCAACTCCTAACAGGATAGATTGGGATTCTGCCTTGTTGGTGAAGGTAGTGTAATTCAGGGAGGTAAAGTGCTGGAATTGGAGGTCAGAAGCAGGTTCAGAGAGTTCTGCTGTGTGTTTGAGGGGGCCTGGTTTGTGGTTAAGTCCTGCACACAACAGGAGCCGAAGGTGTGAGTTCTTTTGTCGCCAGCCTTCCTCAGCAGGCAGAGTTCGGATATACACGCACACATTTCACATACATTTTCTCATGTCTACCATAAAAAAATGTGAATTTACACTTATCTGTCCAGTTCTAATTCATTAGCACATGGCTGCTCTGGCTTTCCTGCTGTTCATGTCGCTGCCTTTCCTCTGATAGTGAGGGCTGTGGTACTTTATCCTCACTGTCTCCATCATGCCAACCATCCTGTTGCTCACCCGTGCCTGCACTGGGTGGCTTTCTCCCCATGCTCAGGTAATGCTGGGCCCTAGAGTCCACTCTCATGCGATGTGTTCTAGCAGAAATATAGCTCAAAACAAACAAATTTCCTTTGCAGGCCTAGAGAATTCTACATGTGTTGTTGCCGGATCTGACCACTCGGCCTCGTTAACAGGTAGGTCCCAGCTCTTCAGAGTTAAGTGTGTCATTCAGCTTTCTGTATGCTATGGCCTAGAGTGAAGCTGAGACAGAGTTGGGGAAAAGTATAAATTTCGCAGTGACAGTTTTAGTAACATTATTGATGTAATTTTAGGCTGTTATGCCCAGATCTTGAAGACCCCCAAAAGACCCCCAAAAAGACCGAATCCCTTATGTAAAAGCAAAGAGCCTTTATTTTCAAGCCCCGGGGCTTGGTCTGTCTGTCCCATGCAGTGGTGAGAGCAGAGAGCCCTGAGCTCAAGCAGGGTAGGGTTTTTTATCATCGCAGAGGTTGGGGTGAGGGGATTTCCAGGGTCCAGGACCCTGATTGGCTGACAATTGTCTAGGGGTATCTGTAAAACAAAAACAGGTGTGTACTAGACTCAGGGACATCTGGCCACCTTATCTAAAGGTTGGAATGTTTGGGATGTCAGGTACTTCCCCATCCCTGGGTGGATCCCTGGGTGGTGATGTTAGCTATGGCTTTTCCTGGATCTGAGTATTGCCTGCCAGTAAACCTGTCACAGACGCTGTGTCTGGGCCCCTAAGCCTGTTTTAGGGCCCCTCCACAAGGCAAATTATCTTTTGAGACCGTCCCCCCATCTGCAAAATACTTTATGAGTAGCTGTAAGGACTTAATTTCATAGTATATCTAAAGCACTCACATCGAGCTTAGGCTCCTTGCTCATCCTCCGAGTTTTCAGTTATACAGGATGGAAATGATTATCTTCCTCTTGGAGGAACTGCGATGGGGCAGATCATGAAATCAACAGTACATTTACATAGAGCTGTGCATTGCTCAGTGGTGGGGGTGTGTCGTTGCCTGAGCATCAAGGAGATACAGTCTGCTGCACACCTAGGCTTTGTGATGTGGGTACCGTTGTGTATGTGGCTCATTGTCGATCAAATGTTAAGGAGCAAGTACTTGGCCATATAACAGACTGATCTTTCCTTTCTTTGGCCTTTGAGCCAGAGTCTTACTCTGCAGCACAGCCTGAGCTGGACACACACACACACACACACACACACACACACACACACACACACACACACACACTCATGGCTGGCCTTAGAACTCCTGATTCTCTTGCTTTCATCTCCCAAGCTGTAGGATTACAGGTATACTCCACAATGCTCAGCTTTCATACTGTAGTTTTCTGACTCCCCATCAGAGCCAAGCTCATGCATGATAAGTGGCCTTTCTTCAGGAAGCCATGCATCATTTTCTCGTGCAGGAACGTCTTCCCTTTCCTTTGGCCTGGATTGTCCTGCCAGGGCAGGGCAGACTGCAGCCTGTCCCTCTGAGGAACTTATTTTTGTTCGACCTCTCACACAGAGCCTTTCATTTTAAAGCAGTGAGTGGGGACTCTCATGCTGGTGTGCTCCGTGTTTTGTGTGGAAATTCATGTGTGCACATGTCTGTAAACCCAGCCTCGTATGGTCTGACCGAGTGGACAGCTAACTGACTGTTGGCATTTACAGAGTACCAGAGACAGTGTGAAAGTTTAAATACTTAATTCTGAGCTGCCAATCAACTCTCTAGTTCAGTGAGTCTAAAACAAGTAACCAGCTGACGAGAGAGACATCGGTTTATAGCCCGAGTTTCGCTTTGGCTTTGCTTTGGTGGTTGGTGAAAATGTTGAGTTGAATGCTGGTTCTGAGTGACTCCCAGACACCTGACCCCCCTCTCCTCTGGAGACACAGGGTTGCAGGTGTCTTGTTCAGCCCACAGCCAGTGATGGGGGCAACATCTTGTTGGGAGTAAGAATAGACTAAGAGACATTCATTTTCTGCCCTAATTGACCTGAGATGGCTGATGTTATACAGACTTAGTAATTATTGAATTAGCTGCCAATGTCACGCTTTTAAAAAGAACAAAAATATGTGATTACTAAATTTATTATTTCCTACAATTTTTCCTGTGGTGCTTTTTATACACAGACTGGATTTTTTTTTCTTTTTGGTGGGGCAATAATTTATATATGATATTCACCATTTTAAAGTGTCCATTTAATCATTTTTAATGTAGTCACAAAGTGAATTGGGTTTTGATATTTCGAAAGTGAGTTAAAAATTGTCAAGATTAATAGCCCTCTTTTCTCATCTTGCTCAGGCTGTTAACACATTGGATTTTGTTCAGTGTTCTTTAGACCACTTCTCTGGAGTCCTTGTAGGTTATGTAACCATTTGGCATTGCAGCAGAATTTAATTTTACCTGCTGATGCAACAGTGTAACTATCCCCATGTGGAAGGCAGCCTGCCTTTCAAAAGATGGTTTAGATATTCTGAGTCACGCAGGCTGTGCACTCCGGCGCCTCTGTGGCTCTCCAGCATCTACTGGGTTGATGTTGTGTGGGGTGAGGGCTGTTGTCTCTGCCCTCCTGTAAGGGATTTCGACCTCTGTGCTCTGACGAAGGCCGAATGCACACCATAGACCTGTAGGATGTCAGTGTTTCAAGGCCACATGTGATGGCAGCTGGGTCACTTAGATATCCTCACCTTAGAGGTGAGGAAATGGTACCATGCTGTGCCGTGCCCTGTGTCCCACATCAAGTGAGTGTCAACTGGAACTTGGAGACTCCTGAGCTATGACTGTAATGACCCTGTTTGGCCTTTGATCAGTTTGGGGGGGGGGGCGGGGACTTTAAAACCACTGTAAGGCAAGCGGTGCTGTGAACGTTATAGGGGACTCACCAAATGAAATAGGCCTGGCTCCTCGTCCTCTCACTGGCTGAATCCTTGTTAGCCAGGTGATCTTAAAGAGTCATCCAACAGTTCCCAGCCTTGATTGAGACAGTGCTGTGAGCCAGATTCCAAAAAACGAAACAGGTAAAATTAATCTTATTAACACATTTTACTTAAAATGTCCAAAATATTATTTAGTATAATAGGAACATTGCTAATGCTGTATGGTTTTTTGGACTACCTCTATAGTCTGTTGAGTATTTTCGTGTGGGCCAGCCACACTTCAGGTACTGGTGGCTGGTGCCGTTGTGTAGTGCGTGTGTAGACCGGATCTCACGGGCTGAGTTGCAAACACATGCTCTTTGGTTGCCGCGGCCACCCACCAGTTCTGGTCAGCAGTGATGTTGCCTGTGCCTTCCTCCCTTTTAGGCCAGCAGCCCTCCCTCCCTCCCTCCCCATATTCAGCTGGTGAAAGCAAGGCGTGGAGAGGAAGTGATTTGTTCAAGGTCAATAGCTAGTTAGCAGATCCAGGAATAGCAGTCAGAGTCACTTGACTTTGCATGGCTTCCTCCTCCTGTTACATCACCGTGCCAGTGGCTTCTGCCTCCATCACGGGGTTACAGGGAGGCCCAGAGGAGCTCAGGGGCAGCACAGATGGGCAGTGGTAGCTCAGCCTCTTCTGGGGGACAGCAGGGACAGTGAGACAATTTTGTTTCTAAAATGTTGAAGCTTAAATAGCATATAATTTTTTTTTTGGTGGTATCTCTTAAAGTCCAGGCTGGCCTCGAGCTAACTATTGTAGCCAAGGATGACCTTCAACTCCTAATCCTTCTGCCTCTGCTTCCGGAGTTCTGGGGTTGTAAGTGTGTGCCACCACACCCAGGTTATGCAGTGCTGGCCATTGTGTAGGCAAACACTCTGCCGACTGAGCCGCACCCCCAGCCCTCAGGTAGATTATCTTCTAATCTGTTACCTTAGAAGTTTCAGCATTTCCTTCTTAACAAAAGGTAATATAGGCTTATATTGGAAAAAAAATACAGAAGATGGGCTGATGAGGTGGCTTGGCGAGTAAGTGTGTTTGCTGTGCAAGCCTGAGGATCTCAGTTTGCATCTCAGCATCCATATAAAAAGCTGTGTTGTGTCCACACCTGTGAACCTAGCCTTATGTGGAGCGGAGACTTGGGGATTGCTGTGGCTTCCTGGCCAACAGCCAATTCCAGCTTCAGTGAGAGAATGCCTCAAAGGAATAAGGTAGAAAGCAATAGAGCAGGACACCTGATGGTCTCTTTCAGGCTCTCTGCTCATGGGTGCATGGAACTCACCCATCCTCCAGTGTGTGCATATACCACCCCCATGAATGAATATATGTGTGCCCGCATGCGCGCGCGCGCGCGCGCGCGCGCGCGCGCGCACACACACACACACACACACACACAGGTCTTACATACACTAGGTCTTCCATATGTACAGAGTTCAGTATGTTTTATATTTGATTATGTTCTACATAAATTTCGTACTGTGCATGGCTCCCCTAAATCCTGTGGTGTAAGTAGGAAACAATTCCTTTCTAGCCACTTCTTTTCAGAGTTGTCCCCCAGCCTTCTGGGTCATGTTCCTTACCGCCCATCCCCTTTGTTTCAGATACAGGAGAGCTGTATGTCTGGGGCCGGAACAAACACGGGCAACTGGCCTCCCCGGCTGCATTCCTCCTTCTGCCTCAGAGACTAGATGCACGTTGCTTTCAGGATGAAAAGGTCTCTGCTGTCTGGAGTGGCTGGACACACCTGGTTGCTCAGACAGGTAAGGGTGCAACAGACAGTTTGAGGTGGGGAAGAGCAGTTGTCCAGACACTCACTAGTACTTGGGCTTAAGGACTGGGGTGAGGGCGTTAAGTACTGAAAAGTGGAGGACCTGGTGCCTCCTGCCGTCAGCCATGTGGCTTTTCCTCTCTGGATTACAGCTGGAAAGCCAAGGCAGGATTGGTGAGCTCCTAAGGGTTCTTGAGGTTTTGAGATTGCGTCCAACATGACCCAGAGGTTGTTGGTCCAGGTACTGGTGAGTCCTTGCCTGGCCATGGCTGAAGAGATGGTTTTATTTTTATTTTCACCTGTTCTGAGTTAACGCAACATCAGAAAGTATTGGAGCTGTAGCCAGTGTGACATTCTGATTTAAACTCCAGTTTGACTCTGATGCTCTGTGTGCATTGATGGAGCCCTCCTGTTCCTCAGGGCCACCGCATGCCTGGCAGCTCTGGGCATCTCCACCTTTCCTTGAGTCTCTATTGGTTCTCATCTCTCCCTTAGGTCGGGTCTTTCATGGCCATCATAATCCTTTCTTCTTGGATTTTGGTTTTTCATGGCCTCTTACTCCCGCTCTTTAGGAGTCCCTGCTGATCTACAGTTTCTCAGACAGTTTGATAGCATGTCAAGGCCTTCTGAACCTCAGGGGTTCTCAGGAGCTCTCTGGCCTTGCTGGCTCCATCTCAGGCTCCCAAATACCTATTGACTACTTTTCCAGAAGTTTCCAGCTCTCATAGGTTTTCTCACAGCTCTCTTCGGTAAGTCACACATGCCATGTGCATTTGTACTCACAGATTTGTGAGCATTCATGTCTGCGATGCTTTTAATTTATCTTTCCAAAATGTTATGGTCATTTTGAAATGGTGGTCTGGCACGCAGTAACCTCCACGTTGCCAGGTGAAGGGATGCTCTCAGGAAGGTGTGTTGTCCATTTGGAGGAAAGTTGGTCCTTTCCTCAGAGAGCTTCCAGTTGCTTGAACACAGGGATAGAAAACTTCATCTGTTTGCCCATCATCCATTCCTCCACCCATAAATGTTTGTTTATGTGCTCTTAAGGAGCCCCTTAGGAGAGGCAGACCCATATCAGAATTCAGCACCATCCCAGTATGAGACAGACAGACAGGCAGGCACAGAGCCAAGAGCACAAGACGTGAGTGGCGGCAGGCTGAGCGATTAGGTGTTAACAGGTGGGCAGCTCATGGGTAGTCTTCACTCGGTGCAGTGCAGCAGAAAAACTCATGCTACCCTCCAGGGGTGAGTCTGAGAGCAATCCCTGTCCCTGCTTAAGTGGCTGGCTGTGAGAGACAGAAGTGGAGCTCCTTTGAAGCGCTGTAGTGGAGCCGACCTCGTGTTGGGCCGGGGGCCCAGCCCTGGGGTGGGAGGTTGGCAGCTGCGTTCTTTCTTGCTGGTGCTGAGTCACTCCAGCTGCCTGGAAGCTCAGCTCTGTTTCCACCTCCACTTGAGAGCATGATTTTTTTCTGGTAACAGTTCAGTTGTTTAATTAAGTTGCTAATTCAGCTTGCTTGTGTATGTACCTCGCTCTGTTCCCTTTTCTCCCAGGTCAAGAATGGTTAAGAGCTGGGGTGTTTGGATATCTGGGTGTTCTACTGAATTGGGGGTGAATGGGAGCATCCTGATTCACCACTCTGCTCCTTGTAGCAGCCATGACAGCCCTTGCCCTGGTCCGATGTCATTGAGAAGAAGCACCCGGAATTTCCGTTTAATCAGACTCAGCTGCTCGCAGTAATGGGAACCAGTTTCCCTTGTGGGGTCGCAAGCGGCTCATCAGTGCGACAGGGAGTTGAGTCTGTTCCTGAAGCTCCAGTGGAGGACCACAACAGCAGACAGCTGCTGGCGTGGGGACATTTGTTGTGTGATACCGATCCCAACGAGCTTGTGCACCGTGACCATATGTCACCAGAGACGTGGAACAGGACAGGGCGCTTTGCCTTTCTTCTCCATTGTCTCAAGATTAAAGCTTCCCCCAAAAGGTGACTTTTGTCCTGCAGTGGACGTTAGCAATGGCTGGAGACATTATTGGCTGTGACAGCTGGGGGTTGTTAGTGACACCCAGTGGGTGGAGGTCAAAGATGCAGCCGAATAGTCTCACCTTGCAAGATGCCAAGGTGCCCCCTCACGTGGTACAAGAAGGGTATGCAGTTCAGGTACTTGAACTGTCAAGGTGGGACCAGCGTCCCCATTGGCAGGTGTGTGTGGCCAGGGCATTTGGATGGCACCAGAATAACTTCCCAGATGGTCAGTCCAGGAGTGGGGGTGCACTCTCTGCCCTCCTCTCTCAAGAGTCTGCTGCCTGCCTGCAGGTTCGCAGTGGAAAAATACTTTTCTGTATTAGTCAGAGGCACTTGGAAAGAGGCCAGGAGGACCTGTTCTAATCTGGGAGAGTTGGCAAGGGTACCTGTGTCTCAGGCTGGTAAAGCTGCATTCTAGAAACCTTTCCTGAGCTGCTTAATGTCCCCACCATTGTTCTCAGGAACTTCATGGGACGCCTGGGTGACTTTATCCAGGCTCGGTGACCTGCAGCTGTCTCACAGAGATGTTCGGCTTCCTGACTGGAGATGTAATACAAAGCTGGATGGCAGAGTTGGGTGTTGGCCTCATTTGGTGACCCTGTCTCAGCTATTTCCCACATCCTAGTTGCTCAGCTCTCAAGCAGGGCAGTAAACCTTCCTGTCTGCCACATAGGGTGTTTGTGTGGTTGATACAAACGAATCTGTGAATGATCCCAGTTAGCTGTAAAATGCCTGCATCAGTGATGCTCACCTGAGGTTGGGATATGTAAGCTGATTCACTATTTGGTCTTGTTTTTAGAAGAGCTTCTGTTTTAACAGGGTCTGTGACAGAAATATGCTGTCTTCTGCACCGAGGGCTCCTCGCCTGGACAGGCCCTTGCTACTCCTTGAAACACTATGCTCCCTGAAGTCTTTCACCCACATGCGGTGGGCTAGGGGCTTTATTGGACTATCGCGGCTCCCCCGTGGCCTCCTGGGTAACTCTACCTGTTGAACTGGACGCACTGTGGTTCTTTCCCAGTCTGCACTTGCATATGTCTTATTTGCTCAATGTCTGGGCTGTAGATTCCAGGAGAACTCGTGGCTCTACCCTGACACAGGGGCTGCCACACAGTAGATGTTCAGTAGCTAATTACCTAGCTGTAGCTTAAGTTTTGTCTGGTCCCGCCAGGCCTCACAGTCCCATGGTCACTTATAAAATATTCATTCAGAACTTATATTAATTACCAATTGTATGGCCTATGGCAGGCTTCTTGCTAGCTAGTTCTTATAACTAAACTCAGTCCATTTCTATTCATCTGTATGTCTGTGTTCTGTGACTTTACCTGCATGCTCATACATGCTGCTCCCTGGATGGCAGGATGGCGTCTCCTCTGCCCTTTGCCTTTCTTCTTCCTGTCTCCCTCTTGGATTTCCCGCCTGGCTACAACCTGACTCGCCATAGGCCAGTTAATTCTTTATTAACCAATCATAGCAGCACATATTCACAGCATACAGAAAGACATCCCACAGCACCCAGTGAATGAGTAAATGGTAAGAGACATAAAAGCATGGCTTTGTTATCAGATGGACCTGGGTTTATGCGTGGCTCTACCCTGTTCCCCGCTTCTTCCCTCCAGTACCCAGTGGATCACCACCGTGGTTGCCCTGGTACTTTTGTCCTCATGGTACTCTGAGCCTCCCTTTGTTTTATTTGTTTCTTTATGTGATAGGGTCACCTGACCTTGAACTTGTGATCCTCTTTCCTTCTCCTAAGTGCTCCCAGTTTTGGGGGTGCCAGAGAGTGAACCCACATCTTCACACATGCTAGACAGGCCTTCTACCAACTGAGCTGTGGATTCTTTAATTCTTCCTCCCATGAGACTAATAAGCTCCATGAGAGCAAGCGATGTGTTTATTTTCGCTTGCCATTGGCCCTTCAATTCTCAGCCCAGCACTTGTCATTTGGGAGGTTGTTAGCCAACACACATGCACATAGATAAGCCCAGCTGCTGCAGACATCTTCCCACACCGGAAGAATGGGGAGGGGAAGTTGCCAACCTGGCATGAGCATTCTGTGTAGTGACATGGTAAAGCATAGGACTGGACCCCCATCCCCACCTGATCAGTCACATCAGCTTTCTCTGCCCTTTTGGAAACCTCAGCCCTCCCCGGGACTAGCCATGTTTCTTCTCCGTGAGCAGAGGTCCCTGCGAATGCCTCTGGATAGGAACAGGTTGATTCCACGTTATCCTGAGGTGTGTGGAGACATCAGTGCTTACAAATGCCAAGTGCTGGCTGCCGGCAATTTGTTAGAATTTCAAGGGAATGCTCTTCACGGGTTCTAAATGTTATTGTGGGGTTGGTCAGAATGTCTAGGGTTCTTTGCTCTCCGGAGGCTGGAAGCTTTCCCTGAACCATGCAGCATCCCAAAGTAGCCTTGTGGTCTCAGAGGGATATGGATTGAAAACGTGAAGCCAAGGCAGAGAGTTCTTTGACATTCTTTACTCTTCTGTGTCACCCAAGAAAGACCTGGAGTATCGTTGTTAGAGCCAGAGATGGAGGAAGCGTCTTCCTCACCCGGAAGGTGAGGAACTAAAAGCAAGCGGAGAAACATCACTTGCAGCAGCCCTGGAACCCCAGATCAGTGGTGCTGCCCAGGACATCTCACCTCCTTCCTTGGCGTCCTCCCCAGTCCTAGCAATGTTCTTGAGAATTTTTCTTTTAGATTCATTCATTTTTATGTGCAGTGTGTTTTACCTACATGTATGTGTGTGTGTGTGTGTGTGTGTGTGTGTGTGTGTGTGTGTGTATGTATGTATGTATGTGTGTGCCTGTGTTCAGTAAAAAGGTTGGATCCTCTCAAAGTAGAGTTATAGATGGCTATGAGCCACTGTGTAGGTGCTAGAAACCAAGCCTGGGTCCTCTGTAAGAGCAGTAAGTGTTCTTTGTTTGTTTTTGCTTTTTTTGAAACAGGGTTTCTTTGTGTAGCCTTGGTTGTCCTGGAACTTGCTCTGTAGACCAGGCTGGCCTCGAACTCACAGAGATCCACCTGCCTCTGCCTCCCAAGTGCTGGGATTAAAGGCGTGCACCACCACAGTCTGGCTGCAGCAAGTGTTCTTGATCACTGAGCCATGTCTCTACCCCCTGCCCTTAGTAATATTCTTTTAATTGAGAAACTTTTCTTATTTCTCTAAAGACAGGAAGCATATGTGGACCTCTTAGCTACTCTCTTAAGGAATCACAAACCAAGAAATTCTTGATCGCATTTGATGTTTGAGCATCAGTGAAATCCAAGCCCACATTGCTTCACACTGAACGGAGTTTATAAATATACCCAATGCTGATTGTTCTGTTTTGGGGCCAAGATCCCTTCTAGAATGGGGATCTTATACATTATTCCTTCTTTGGGGCCATGCATTGTGAGACCTCAGTGGACCTCAGGGAGGTTCTGACCTTATAGGTCTATTTAAAGCAGGTGTTTTGGAATTTGTGATGCTTGGCTTGAGCTTTAGAACTTTGAAAACCCCACAGTTGAGAGTCAGATGGAACCCGGAGGACAGCTTTGAAGTGGGTCATGTGCTTATTACTGAAGCTATTAGCCTTTACCCTGAAACTAGCATGCCCACCGGGGATGAGAGTGCGGATTACTTGGCCTCACCTCCCTCCTCAGTTTGGAAATGGGGAGGCCGAGGAACCGGGAAGGGGAGGCACAGGGAATGGGCGAAGGAGCAGGACCAGAACTCAAGCCTCATGACTCTCAGTCAAGTTGTCCTTTGACCCTGTCACTCTCTCCGGAGATGGTGAGATGTGGATGATGTAAAGCCAAGAGCCTGGCTGGGCTTGGTTCCTTCCGTACAGGAACCTGCACTTCCAGAAAGCCCTGCTTCCCGCCGAAGAGCATGCCCTCCCGCAAGTGTATCTGTGTGTGGAGCAGAACCTGGGGCGAGGTGTAGGAGGCCACGCCGGGGTTCCCAGGGGCAGCCTTGTTCCCTTCCTGATACTACATCAGCAACTCCATGGGCTGCTGTCTCTCTAAATCACTGTGAAGTGTGTTCACAGACGTTTTCCCATAGCGAGTTGGCAAGCTGAGTGTTCTGATCCTAACTTCACGGGTGAGTCTCCAATGGATTGCCTTGCTCTGGTCCATGTGGATGGACAGAGCTTAGGCTTGAACTCATTCTCTTTGTCCACATATATCTGAGAATGCTCTAACTCCGTAACTGAGCTGCTTTTTCTCTTCACAGCAGAGCCATATTTTCTAGCTTTGGCCAATGGTCCTCCATCATCCCACGCACCCAGGAAGGACATTTAGTTCTCCTGGATCTCTAGCATTTGGCTATAGGATGCTACTGTAGGGACACTGTACTCTGCTCTGGAATGGAGGGGGCACTGAAGTCCAGAGTTACCTTCAGGAAGCTTGTGGTTGGATGACCAAATTAAATATTTAGTAGACGAATAAAGAGAGTGTGGCGGGAGGCCAGAGGAGTGGCCGAGACCCCAGGGGCTCTAGGGTTTCAGGAGAGATGGTGTCCAGCGGGAAGGGCAAGCAGTTGTGGTTGGGCTTTGGGAAGGTCACATTTTAATAGTTGGAGTGTGTACAAGTCGGTTTTCTTGATGTTTCCTTTCCTCTGGTAAGACTCGGAAGCCCTCGGCTCCTCTTTTACCGTGTGCCAGTAGGAGCTCTCAGATATTATGAGCTTTTGGGAAAATTCTTTCACTCTCCTTTATTGTGTGTGTTGGGGACCCCAGGGAGTGCATGTCACAGCATCAGTGTCAAGGCCAGAGGGGAGCTTGCAGGACTCAGTTCTCCCCTCCCACCATGTGGGACCTGGGGACTGACTCAGGTTGAGGTGGTTGGAGATGCCTGTACCTGCTGAGCCATTTGCTGGTCCTGTTAGGTTTATGGCTGTCCCAGGTCCAAAATTCTATTCCGTGAGAAATGAAGCTGGCCTACGGAAATAATCAGCAGAGAGAGAGAGAGAGATGTTCAGACAGTGACTATCATGCCATTTACAGCAGCCTGATTTCCAATGATGAAACAAATGAAATGATTGGTTAAAAGACCTACGGCATGGCCGTATGCTGGGACATCGTACTGTCATTTAGAGAAGTGTTTTAGAAGGAGGTTTCCTGTCAGAGGAATAGCCTCATACTGTAGTTCCTAATTTTAACTCATGTTTTAAAGAGACTAGGAAGAAATATACCAGTTTATTATCTCTCATGGGCTGGAATAAAGTGCATTTTGTTTTCTGTGTGAGCAAGACTCTTAAATCTCTCTGGCTCCCTTTCTTCCATGTGGCTGGTGAGAGGTTGCAGACATTGTGACTTTTTAAAAAAGTTTGAATTATACTTTATTATATATGTCAATGGACAGATTGTGCAATCTGATTATATCCTCATAAACACAATTTGAAAGTTAAAATGAAATGGCTCACCCTTCAGTCCGTGGGACTATCCCCTTACAGTGCAGTATGGCTGTCCTTGACAAGTCTCTTCCCTGGACCTCAGTTGAGAGGTCACGTGGACAAGAGGCAAACAGCTGTATCAGGAGGCGGGAAAGGGGCCTCTATTTTTGGCTCAGACATGCGTCAGCTTGATCTGCTTGGGCTCTTCTGGACATCCGTGAACCTTTGTTTCCTCATCTGCAGAGGGGAGTTGAAAGTCATAAAAGGTCTCAGTGCTCCAAAGTACATTTGTTCCTAAAGACGGAATTTCTTCACTCCCGAGGAGCCAGCTGAGGCCTTGAGCTGGTTCCTGGACTTGATCTTGCTTGGGGTTGGGCACCTTTGGCTGGAGGCCAGAGCAGGGTGGGATAGTGGGAGCCTAGCTTGCCAAGTGAGGAGGATGTAAAGACTGCGTCTAGCCACTAGAGGGAAGCATTGTTTGATTACATTCCCTGGAGGAGCCTTGGTCTGTGTGTGTGATTCAGAGTCTAGCATTTGAAAGGAAAAGTACTTTGGAAAGCACTCTACAAAATGTAAATACATTGTAGATGTGAGATGAGAGGGGTAAGGATAGCCAAGTGGTCTATGTAAAGACACACATTGCTTTTTTAGCCTGCGTTATAAAGCACAGAAGACGGCCGCAGACAGAGCCAAGGGTTTGAGAAGTAGGCCCTATAAAGAGCAGGGGCATCCTGTGAACCCAAGGGATCTAGCAGCGTACCATTCCAGAGGTGCTCTGGCTGGGCACAGTGAGGACTGGAGTCAGAGAAGAGTAGATGTGGTCCTGACCAGAGCAGCTCATGTCTGGAGTGGACCAGAGCAGCTCATGTCCAGAGTGGACCAGAGCAGCTCATGTCTGGAGTGGACCAGTCTGGAGTGGACCAGTCTGGAGTGGACCAGAGCAGCTCATGTCTGGAGTGTGTGGTGGAGGGCAGGAACTATGCACACATACAGGGCTGCTCCTATCTTTCCTCTCCCAGCTGATGTCTACCTAGCCTAGGACCTAGCTTGTGGTGGGGCCCTGGGACTGTCCCAGGAAGCCCCTGCGATGTTCTTGCCACCTTCCTTCCAAGGTCCCTGGATAGCAGTGTTTTCCAGGTAGTGCCCAGCTTACTTATGGTGTTATTTTTCTGGGTCTGCAAGCATTCCTGACAGTTTGTTTCCTACCTTCCCCAGCACTGGGCTAACTTTGGTTCTGATTTGGAAATGCCCACTCACCCTAAACATTGTGGTGAAGCGGAATTGTGTGGTGTCCTGGGAGCCAGGCAGCTGGGCAACCTTGAGCAGGCCACTTCCTCTCTCCTCAGAGAGACCAGTCTCCAGCTGCAGCTGTATCATCTCTGCTAGAGGTGAAAACCTGGCATTGTTTTTTGTTCTGGTGTTTGCCAAGGGATACCCATCGATTGGTGGTCTGGAACAGTGCAGGGCGTGTCCACCTGAAGCTGAAGCAAGAGCCACCTTTGGAGTAGGGAAGGTCATCCAAGGGGCTTGTTCCTGGGTTTGGCTAAAGCCGAGGGCAACAGGCCCTTCAGGCCACCAGATGGCAGCAAAGGGCAGGCCTTGGAGGCAAGGTAGGTGGGGGACGGCATTCGGAGTCAGCATTAGCAAGGTCAGAGCTGAGGCCACCTCAAGTCCTTGCCGATCTTTGCTTATGAAAGGAACTGAGGTTGGGGTGACCTCCTTAGCTTGCTGCTCTATAGGAGAAGCAGAGATTGGATCTGAGCCCGGAACGGTGGGGACGGTATAGATGGAGACTTCTTCGGCTCTTGGTCCCCACTCGTCTGCACACAGCAAGACTCTCCTCCATTCTGACCAGTCCTTCTCTCGTTACTTCTCCTCCCAGCAGGCTGTGTTGTGGATGAACTTTGGGGCCGTCCTGCAGCACCCAGTCCCCCAGAGACAGCTCGTTGCAAGGCCTTGCTGGAGAGAGTAACACCCAAGAGGGTGAGGCTGGGGGAGGGGATCAGTGTTTGCCAGGTGCCCTTCATACACTGCCCAGTTCTGCGTTGCCGCTTGCAGATTTCTTTTGGTCTCCTGAGTGAGGATCCCTGCCCCCGCACTCCAGATGCCGTCTAGGGCTTCGTGGGACTGAGCGGCCTTTCTACAGTAGCATCATCATTACTTAAGAAACGAAGCTGTTTGATCTTGCTTCATGGCTTGTTATTTCCCCTCAATGCGATCTCCCTGGGTGTGTAGCCAATGGTCGTCTTCATGTAGACGACTGGATGGCTTAGAAATAACAACTTATTTCCCACAGTCCCAAGTCTTAACAGTCTTGCCAAAGGCCTGGCAGAGTCCTCTCTGAGTCTGCTTTCCTGGTTCCTGGCAGCCATTTTTTTCCTCTGACGTGGCCGAGGAGAGCGCACCGATTCTGGTCATGCCCCAGGCACCCTGCACCCTGCACCGGCTCCGCTTCCTTACACCGTCACGTTAGGGGTCAGGATTTCAACCCGGTTCTGGAGGGTGCCAGCATTCAGCCTCACGGTTTCCTAGATGGAAGCCGAAGCTGGCGGAAGAAGGAAAGTTGCGGCAAGGCCATCAGCCCTGGGAAGGGCTCGGAGGTCACTGGCCGAGGGTTTGGGAGCCATTCAAGGAACGCTCCTCTTTCCTGGTGAGGATTGATTTGTTCCAGGAGCTCTCGGAGTGAGCATTAAGTGGCCAGGCTGTAATTTTGTCGTCTTTTTTAGGTTCTTGACACATGACACCATGCTTTGCCCTTTCTTGGAGACCTTGCCTGTCCCTCTGGAGCTCTCTGTAATCAGTGACAGCCAGTTCCCTAAAGTGTCCTCAGTGTGTGCCAAGAGGACAGTGGCCCAGTTTGAAGAATCTTGGAGGAATCGGCTCTTTTTCAATCTGAGAATGACTTTATCTGAGGAAGCTCTGAGGAGCAAGCTCCAAGTTCCAGCCTGCAGTTGCTGGCACTCTGGGCAAGTCGTTTTAATCTCTCTGGGCCTGCATTTCTCTGCCTGTAAAATGAAAGCAGCCATGATCACTAACTTCTTTGCCTCCCAGGGGTGTGCTGTTCATTTATTCATAGTCTCTTCCTGCATCCCCTCACACAAATACTTATATTGACTTAGGCTTGGAGGGCATTCCAGGCAGGGAGAAGATGGGCGATTGTTGGGTGTGGGCCAGGCAAGGTGAGAAGTCACTAGACAGATCTGGTGTGGTGGAGTGTGTCCTCATGCCGTGAGGAGACGGTAGGGTTCCTGTGAGGAACTGGGTGTATGATAATCAGGAATCGCACAAAGAAGGGCCCTGACTCTGAAGCATCTAGTAAGGAAGAGATCCCTCCTTTATCAAGAAGGTCAGTCATTTGGTAGGATTTTCATACAACCTCTCTGTAATTCATATGGAAGTGTTGTCAAGAAAGGCCTGTCCCATTTGACGGGAGAGGAACTAGGGGAAGGATCAGAGAAAGGGGTCACCTGTCCTGGTTACTAGACCTCAGTTTGCTCAGTGTCAGCGTTGAGGGTCATCACCATCTTTCACCTGTAAGGGTCGGACAAGATGCTGCATGCGAGGGCCGTGTGCTCCCCAGGGCCAGGTCCCCAGCCATGCTTCTATGAGTCCCCTGGGGCCTCCCTGCCTGGCTGACGGAAGGCTCTGACCTTTTGCTTCTTCTCTGCACATCCTTCTTTCCCATCTGCCAGTGCTCAAGGCGTAAGCTTGTTTATTTATTTAGCTTATTTGTTTATTTGCCATTTTGGTGAAAATATTATAGAATTTTTATGGTCCGAGGAGCCATCTCTCTCTCTCTTTTTTAATTTGGAAAAAAACAAAAACAAAACAAAACAGAGGCCTAGGGAAAAGATGGCTTGTCCCCTTGTTCCCACAGCTAAGGGACAGCAGAGCCAGGATTAGAACCCAGTGGCCCTTGTCCAACACCTCTCTACTCTCCACATTGCCCCTTCACAGGGAGGCTTTGTCTCCTTTCTGGAGGAAGAATCTAGTTTAATAAACTTCATTATCCCAGCCCTTATGTAACCATGCTGTTTCCGGGTCCTGGCAGATGGCCTGTAGTAACAGCACCTCACTGATTTGGTTGGAGCTGAGCCTGTGGCAGGAAAACTCCGGAATAGCAGGTACCTCTCTCAGGCCGCAGGCACGGAGAAGCCACCATCCTCTCTGAGGAAGTCACCGCAGCTCCGCTGCTAATGGCTTCTGCTGGGACCAAAGGTGGCCACCAGGTGAGACAGTCCAAAACGGTGCCCGGATTTTACACAAGTTGTACCAGTGATTTGGAGGTTCTTGGCAGGTTGGCTGCCGGTAAAGGAGGTTTATTCTGGGGCCTGAGGGACAGATGGGACCAGAGAGCAGAGCAGATCAAGGAGGGAGGTCAGGCTGCCCCACCAGGGACCTTCAGACAAGCCCTACGAGTGTAGTGCTCTGCTGGGCACACTGCCCACCGGCCTCTACCGTGGGCCTCTCTCCCAGCCTCTCTCTCCCAAGCCCCTTCTTTGAAGCTTCCGGTGGGTCCTTACACACAGTGGGTTCTCAGTGGCCCCTGTGGTGATGCTTATTGCTGCCCCTGCTGTGGCAAGTCCCCCAGGCCGCTGACAGTGGCAGAGCGCCTTGCTGCTCAGCTCCGTTGGGCCTGTCCTCCATCTTTGACGCTCCTCTCTCTTAGAGAACCCAGGACAGTTGTCCGAGGTTGAGGTTAGAATAACTCAAAGAGGCGCCATATGAAGTCGTGTCCGCAGAAGTTCTCACTGGTTGATCACCAATTGGCATCCCAAGATGGGCTCCTCCCTCTCTCTGTTCTTACCTTGGGGAATTTTTGCCCACTCAAACAATGGGCACCACCGTTGTCTTCCCAATGGGTGGATCCTAATTAGGTCTCTCATTTATAGAAAGCCGGTCCTTGGGGAAGCGGGGGGCATAGGTAATGTACCAAGGGGGATGGATCTCTTGAGTTTTCACAAGTGCGATGCTGATCCTCACACAGCGGGTATGTGCTCTGCAGCCTTCGCCAGTTCTAACCCACTCCCCCCTTGTACGAAGTGAGGCCTCAGGCCGGGCTGTGTGGAGAGCTGTGTGAGTTTTGCTGGAGGACCACCAGCTCTTCTGCATGCCCAGGCTGCAGCTTCCCAGCTCTAACCTTCAGCTGTGGCACTGTGAGTCCCTGTCATTAGTGGAGACAATGGCGTCCCTGGCAGCTGGGCACAGTTCTTGGCCATTTTTCTTTCTTCTCTCTCACTTTTTTTTTTTTTAACTTCAGAGATGAAAACTGCTGATAGGGTATTTCCAATGGACAAAGACTGAGGGTGATGCACAGGGCTGGGGGCATGCCTAGGTATGGAGAGGATAGCTTGGAAAGGATTGAGGGGGAGAGTATGCGTCTTTCCATTGTGCAGTCCCTGGGCTTTCCAAGTAGCCATTCTTAGGACACGGGCGGTGAGTGGGGACACATGGGTCTCACCTCCCTGCTCTTCCCTGCGGAGAAGACCAGGAGTCTCCCTGGGAATGGACTGAGGTAGGTATGAGAGCGTGGAGAGACTGACTGGTAGTTTTCTCTGAAGCTCTGGACAGCATGTGCTGGGACTCAGGGCAGCCTGGGTTCTCCTCTTAGATTTGCCCTGTTTGACCTTGGGAAAACTAATGTCCTTCCTTCCTGGGCCGATTGGGTAGGGAGTGCTCTGAGGTCCCTTCTTGCGTGATGGTGTGTGAGGCTGGGCTAACAGTGAAGAACTTTGAGCCTTGCCCCCCATGAGCCCTGGAGAATTCCAAGCCAATAGCTCTTTATCAGATGAGCAGGGCTCTGTCCTTGGATGGACTCCCTCACATGGGCTCCATACCTGTTCTCCGAAGCCCTCGTCCAGTTTACTTTCCTGGTTAGTGGGGAGGCCGCTGGGAAGCAGCAGCAGACTGGAGCCCTGGCCCTGGCTCCACCAGTACATCCAGTGTCCTTGGAGGCTCCTTCACTTCCTTAGCCTCAGCTTCTCAGCCTCCTGCCTTCAGCGCTCTGGGCCCCCCCCCCCCCCAGCCTCCTCCTGGCTTTGCTCAGGGTGTGATTCTTAGCTGCAGAAGCCCTGAGGGTATAGTTTCCTTTCATGCTGGGAGGGAGAGAAGCAAGATTATTTTTTTTTTTAATTACACAGCTAAGATTAGGCAGCAATCTACATTTTAAAGTGTTATTAATAAGAATCTAAAAGTGTTGGAAGAAGCTGTGGTGTTTGAATATGGAATGAGTTGGGAAACATCTGCAGAGGCACTGGCCTCAATCAGGGCATTTTCTTCTGGTGCTAAGTGGCTTCTAGGTGTGGCCAGCAGATTCATGTGCTCTGTTGTACCGCTACCCTTGACCTCCAAGGATCAGGAAGCCCAAGGACCTAGTGAAGACTTCACAGAGCTTGATGACCTGACTTCTGTTTATTGGCTGCCTTTTATCATGGGCCTGAGAGGTAACTTACTGCTGTATGGGTTGGCTGAGGCTTCCAAGTTTAGGTCTCTTCCTTAAACAAAGGTGGCGTTTGAACACTACAGAATGTTTGATCACGTGATAGGCTACCAACAGTCACAATTTTTATGTCAACTAGACAAGCCATTTTTAAAGAAGGGAGAAGGAAGAGGAGGAAGAAGAGGAACAGGATGGAGGAAGAGGTCAGAGGTCAGAAAACAACGTGGTTTGCTGTAGGAGGAGCCCAAGCAGGCAGCCAGAAGTTGGTGCCTGTCCTGGGGCTCCTCAAGCTGCCTGCTCGCTGTTCCCACCTTATTTCTGACTAGTTCATAAAATAATTCCCTGTGTGCATGTTTTGTGGGTTTAACTGTGGCTCTTCCATTGGAATAGGAGCTCCGTGAGGGGAGTGAGTTTCGTCTGTTCAGTGCAGCACTTGGTATGGAGGAAGTGTTTATTCCGTATCATCATTCAGGGGATACAGTCCATCGTGGTGGGGAATGGCATGGTGGCTGAAGTGCCTGGGTCTGTACTATGGGATGCTTTCGGCACCATTACATCTCTGTGGACCAGGAAGCAGAGAGCTCAGGCCAAGAGTCAGGCAGTGCTTTGCCCCCCGAGGCCGGCAGCTCAGTAACCCATTTCCTTCAGCTCAGTCAAATCTCTAAAGCATCACAACCTTCTGAGACACCGAAGATCAAGTGTTCAAACACACGAGTCCTTGGGGACATTGCACATTCCAGCCCGACCAGAAGGCAAGCCACTAAATGAGTTAGGATTGGGGGTTCCTCAGAGGCCTCCCACCAGCCTGAAGCTTTGTTCTTTCCTGGTTTTGTTTGGGACCCTGCATGTGGCATTTGGGCCTGCAACCCAGTCTGGTCCATCCTGACTTCTGATTCGGTGGCTACTGAAGCCAGTGGTGAAAACGGAGTAGCTTTCTGTGATGCCTGTGTGTTGTGGGACTCTGCTCTTGGCCATATGGGCTAAGAATGAAGATCACTCCCTAGCCTGGCTCTAGCCAAGGTGTGTGTCTTTGGGATCTGAATGACCTGAGAAAGGGCAGGGTACCTAATGAAAAGTGAAGTGAGGTCAAATGGGCCTGTGTGTCCTCCATAGGACAGCGACTAAGGACGCTGCCTTGGCTGCCAGGTGACTGGGTCCCATCCTCACGTTGCCATGACAGCTGCTGGCTCTGAGTCTAAGACCAAACCTCTCTCTGGGTATTTATGTTTTCATCTCAGCTTTGAGGGTCAGCCTGCTCGTTGGGTGCTTCTGTGGGTTAACTGTGACAATCTGTATAATGATGGTATGCAGTACATGCCTTCAAAATATTTAATATTCCTGATGATTTGATCGGGTCATGTAAGCCGTGTGACCTGTTTGTGAGGTGGGAGTGGCAGCTATCACCAAAGCAGATCCAGACTTTCATCTCACGTAGCCCAGGCTGGCCTCAAACCACGGTGTAACCTAGAACGGTTGAGTTTCTGCTCCTCTTGCCTCGCCTCCCCTGTGCTGGGATTACAGACACGCCCCGCTTTTATGTGATGTCAGGATCAAACTCAGGGCCTCATGCATGCTGGGCAAGCACTCTACCAACAGCTCCCCGCCCCCCCCCCCCCAGCCCGAGTCCGTTCCTGATGAGTGAATTCTCCCCACGATGTCATCTTCTCATGTCGTCTCTGCAGGGTTGCCTTTCCTTTGCAGTTGAGAAAGCCACGAACAAAAGTTGTATTCTTCTATTAACCTCTCTTATGTCAGGTTGTTCATAATGTGACTTTGGAAATTTTACTGAAATTAGGGTTTATTATTGTCTCAATTTTTATTTGATTTGTCAACTATATAGGTGGCCTTTAAAATTAGAGTGAGTGTCTCATTTTATGACACTGGTCAGACTGAAGAGTCTCAGGGTGTCAATAAAATGAAATAGGACATCACTCATTTGACCCTGAAGAATTTTAGCCATCACTATTGAAGTTTTATATTTGCTTATGTCTGAGAAGTTATCTGTTTGAGCCCTCTTCATTTCATGGGTGGAAAGTAGGGCTTTAGAGAGAAGGGACCTTTTCCAGGGCTTGGGATTCTGGTCTCATGAGTCATTGGCCAAAGCTCCCTCTCCTCGCCTCCCTTTCCCTCCCCTCCTCTCCTCTCTGTTGCCCTCCCCTCCTCTCTGTTGCCCTCCCCTCCTCTCTGTTGCCCTCCTCTCCTCTCTGTTGCCCTCCCCTCCTCTCTGTTGCCCTCCCCTCCTCTCTGTTGCCCTCCCCTCCTCTTCTCTCCCCTCTGTTGCCATCCCTCCCCTCCCCTCCCCTCCCCTCCCCTCCCCTCTCCTCTCCTCCCCTCCCCTCCCCTCCCCTCCCCTCTCCTCTCCTCCCCTCCCCTCCCCTCCCCTCCCCCCGTTGCCCTCCCCTCTGATCTCATTCCTCCTTGCCCTTTCTCCTTCCCTTTTCTCTCCAGCTCACCTTGCTTCCCATCTCTTCTGTTTTCCCAGCTTTAGTTGATCTGTATCAGAGGCTTCTGGTGTGCCACTCACTATGTTGAATCTGAAAGAGAGAGACAGAGACAGAGACAGAGACAGAGAGAGAGACAGACAGACAGACAGACAGAGAGCGAGCATGTGAGCAATCCAAAGTCCTATGATGGAGCCTTCAGTGTTCTTCATGATCATTAGTGGCTTTGTCTCTAAGTCTTGCTTAAGGGGTGGGGTTGGCTAAGAAGACAGGATGAACTACTAGCAACTGTGGGTATGACCATGGGCGTCCTTGATTGGCTGTGTTACTCATTTAGGGAGGGTAATGGTGACACTGGCTCCTATTGCCATATTACAGCTGCTGTAGTCACTTCTGTTGCTGTGAAGAACACCGTGACCTTGGCAACTATTGTAAGAGAAAGTGTTTAATTGGGGGCTGGCTTACAGTTTCAGAGCTTTAGTTCATTCTCATCATGGCTGGGAGCATGGTGGCAGGCCGGCAGGCGCTGGAGCAGTAACTGAGAACTGCATCCCTGACTAGCAGCTAGAGAGAGAGAGACTCTGGGCTTGGAGGGGCCTTTTGAAACCTCACAGCACTCCCACCCCGCCACAGTGACACACTTCCTCCAACAAGGCCACACCTCTGAATCCTTCAAAAATGTTCCACTCCCGGGTGACTAAGCTTTCAAATATATGAGCCTGTGGGGGCTATTCCGGCTCAAAGCACCACAACCACCATGGGCCTGCCTGATTCATACAAAAGTGCCGTTGAAGTAGCCCTTCAAGGGGCTGCTGTTATGATAATTCTGTAGATGATTCTTAGGGATAGCACGCAAAGCTCAGTGGAGGTGAAGGAGCCGTGCGGAGTGCAGAGATGGTTAGGTTCCCTTCGGAAGCAGGTATTTCTTGAGTACTGACTCTGTGCTGATCTCTGTTATCATGGAGCTGGCTTTCTAGAGGAGACAGGCATTAATCCAGCAGCTCTTCTAATGCATGCACATTTCTTTGTTAAGATAAATGCTCTCGAAGTGCCGAGCGGGGCTCTCCAGGTTGTTGTACAGACACATCTGGTTTGGGTTAAGGGGTGAAGGTGAGTAGGACTTTGATGTAACCTAGGTAAAGGCCAAGCTCAGTTAAGATAGAAGAGCAGAGGATGAGTTTAACTCCCTTACCTTCCTCCCAAGGGCTCAGAACACACAAGTCACCAGAAAACGGCAATTTCAACCAGAGCAAGTTCCCAGGCTGGCAGTGACTTTCCTAGGTGCACATTCCAGAAGACCTCATGGCTTCCTGGGGTCATAGGACTGGGAGGGTTGAAGAGAGAGCTTGGGAGGCCTTGTCTCTGTCTGACCCATGGATTTTCCTTTGGCTAAGTTGTTGTCATCAATGGTGGTCTGTTCCCTTTGGGGACAGAGTATTAAGAAAATGTGGATGTTCCTCTCACCCATCTTTCTGTCACTTAAAGATCCCCTACCCTGGAAGGCGTCCCTTTTGGCCAAGGAGCTCCGTTGTGTTGCTATGTTCCTGGCAGCAGCATATCACCCGCTGTGACCATGGGGCAGAGAGTGGGGGTGGGCAGGGTGGGGTGGTGATGACAGAGCTTTACCACCCGCTCCTGACTGCACAGGGCTCCCCATCCCTCAGCGTTTTTGTTTGTTTTGAGGCCGGGTCTCAGTGGGTAGCCCTGGCTGGTCTAGAACCCACTATGTAGACTGGCCTGGCCTCAGACTCACAGATCTGCCCGCCTCTGCCGTCCCAGTGCTGGGATTCAAAGGCATGCACCTCCACACCTTACCACCACCCTCCAGCTTTGTGCCTGGTTATCTTTCTCCCTCTTAAGAGTATGTGATGTTTGATGAAATGTTTGCAAAAGGTCTCAGGACAGTTAAATAACTTGATAATGAAGTCGTTTTTTATGACCTTTATAGGTGCGAACCTTGTTCTTGCATCTCTGCACCTTCTCCTACTTTTAATGGCCCCACTACCTCCCACCAGTCCTGAAATGCTGACATTTCAGTGTGCTGGTTATCTCCTCGTCTTTCCTTTCCTCTTTCACTTCTAGTGTGGGGTCAAGCCATGGCAGTTCTTCTCTTTCTCCTCCTCTCCCCGTGGTTTCAACCCTTAGGCCCTGGTGTATCCTAGGCTCTGTTTCTAGGCTGGTTTCCTTTTTTTACTTAACACCCCGAGGTTTGGGCAGCGTGTCCCTATCAGTACATCTCTGCCTCCCTTCTCAACTGGGTGGAGGACCAGACACTGTGCACTGAGCATGTAGACACGATGCCCTTAGAACAGTGCCCAGCGTGCCATAGGTGCCACGGAAGTGCTAGATGCCAGCTGTCATCTCGACATGGACGGTCCTTTGCCGAAGAATTGCCAGCCAGACATCCTTTCAGGAGTCCCCATACCTGCTTTAGGTCCGCGGTCTGCCCAGGTCTAGTTGCAGTGGTTTCTACAGTAAGTGTGAGGGACCAGGGTGTGATGTGAATCTTGCCACTTCTTTTCGAGTTTTCTCGTGTTCTTTTAAATGTTCTGCTTTTTGAGTCAATTTTATTCTCTTTATGTACATGCACGCACCTACACAGGGTCTACACTGTAGCTCAGGTGAGCCTGTGACTCCCTGTGCATCCCACCCAAGCTTGCCTCCCTTAGACCCATCCCCCTGGCTGCAGATACAGGGGTCAGCCACCATGCTGGGCTTATCTTGTATATTTTTAAATATAGCCACAATTTATAAATGGCGAGACACAAGTGTACATTTTTAATAAAATAACGGAAAGTACGTACGTTGGCTGAAAAACCTTATCACTGATAAAGGGTGGCGAGACTGAGTTTAGGGACTACTTATTCTTTCCCTGTGTCCAGGTGGGCCTGGCAGTCTTATAGCCCAGACTGTCCTGGGCTCCCGCTCCTGCTCCACACGGGGCCTGTGGATTTCTCTGCATCGCATTGCTATCTCTTTCTTGTTCCTCCAGACCCTCCTCATTCTCTAGCTTCCTTTCTTACCCAGAAGTTCACCTTAAATGGCATCTATCCCATCACCAGAGACAGTTCCAAGCCCCAGCTTGAATGGGCTCCTCCCGGGATGTTCTCTGCAGGACTTAGGCTCTCTCGGCCTCTGCTGTTTTCTGCTGTGCTTGTCTGGCGTCCGTGTTGAGTCTTCCATGGCCACGCCTTTAAAGCAGCTCTCGCCCGCTGACTGCGTTTTGAGCTGTTTTGGCATTTCTCTCTCAGGTATCATTTATCTGTAGACACATACCTACACTTTTTAGATGACATTAATATACCTATTTTTTAATCACTGTAATACATAATTCTTTACTCCAAGGGAAATGTTCATTTGTTAACTCCGTGATCCGATCTCCTTGTATTTGACAGTGAGCTTCAGCTTGGGGCACATGTCTGTCTGCTGCACACTGATGAGGGGTGTGTGTGTGTGTGTGTGTGTGTAGATTACTTTCTTTTACTCTAGGTAACATAAGGTCACAGTTTAAGTGTTAAATGCAGCTAGAGTCCTGAGTTTTGTATGGCCTTCTGGGAGGGCCTGCTGGTGGGAAGATCTGTGAAGCACACAGAGCAGGGCACTGCCTCCTTGCACGTGGACATCATTATTATAGACACCATCAGACTCGGGGTCAGAAGGTAGACATCCTTTAAAAAAAGATTTTATTGTATGTGTGTGCGCTCATGTGTATGTGTGAGTGCTATGTAGTGCGGGTGCCTCTAGAGGTCAGAAGAGAGCATTAGATCATTTGGAGCTGGTTGTGAAGTCACCTGATGTGGGTGCTAGGAACCAAGTGCTCTTAACTGAGACACCGGGCCATCTCTGCCTGCCCCATTGGTTTAAGCCTTGATCCTATCACCCGCTGTTTGGATTCAATTAATTTCTTTGACTTCTCAGGTCATTTAATTACCTCGGTAATCTAAGTCCGAGTCACGAGGCGTCATTGGGCTAGTGTTTTAGGACAGTGCTTTCTCCCTAGAAGGCTGCCCACACTGTCTCTTTAACAGAGGAGCCCACTCCTTCCCTTGTGAACCCTTTGATGTAGTGTTTTTAGTAAAAACAGACTCAAAGGAGGGTGTACTAAGCTTAGGTTTGAGGCTGTTGGGTTGGCCTGCTTTCTGCCTTGTCTCTTCTAGAATGTCTGTGGCTTCCCCAGAGAGTATAAAGATTAATTAGTTAATGTTTGTAAAGTGCTTTAAGGTGGAAAGTGCTATGTAAGTGCAATGGTTGAATTGCCATTGGAGATGTAATAATGATGGCACCATAGTCTGGCAGTCTTGCCTGTTTCAGACATCAATAATCAATAGCAGAAAGTTCTAAGATGTTTTACTTGATTTGAAAGGAAGGATTCAGTGTGCCGTTATGATAACACAGTTCTTTCTGTGGTCCTGCAGATAGCTGTTTGCTGCTGCTTCTCAGCTGAGGAATGCTGGGGTCCTTTAGGAAGCAATAGTTGGGCTTGGGGCAGGGAGATGGCTCCGTCAGTAAGGTGCTTGCTATGAGAGCATGAGGACCTGAGTTTGATCCCCATGCCAAAAAGCCAGGCACGGTGGTGTGTGCCTGTAATTCCAGTGCTTGAGAGCCAGAGATCGGAGGATACTTGGGACTTGCTGGCTAGCCAGTCTAGCCAAACTGGCAAGCCCCGGGTTTAGTGGGAGACTCTGACTCAAAAAAATAAGGTAGAGAGCAACTGAGGAAGATACTGGATGTGCCTACACACACACACACACACACACACACACACACACACACACACACACACACACACACTGGTCATCTTCAGGACTTTCCTGCTAAGGCAGTCTGATTATAAATTCTGACCAGCTTAGATAGAGGGGCAGCTGGCCAACTGGGCACAGACTATTTCCAGTCTAATGCACGTAAGTGAGGGAGGAGGATTTCATGATTCTGCAGTGACTGGAACCATAACGGATGCAACCTGCTGGACCACTTGAAGAGGTGCAGCATCTGTGTGCCCCTGACCAGGCCACCTCTCTGAGCTTACTTTTCTTAACTGTTAGATGGCAGCATGATAGTTAGGGGACACAAAGGTGCTCGTGAGTTTCATCTTTTCTGGTAAAGTTGCGGGTTCAGGAAAGGGTTCTTAGGACCAACAGTGTATGTCTAGACTGAGTGGAGCTGTAAGTGCCAGGTTACAAAGGGCAGCTGGAGTGGTGGTTCACTGGGTTAGGAAACTGTAGGTAGCTGCAGCAAAAGGAATATCACATGGATACACAGGGACCAGTGCTCCCAGTGCCCCATTCCCAAATGCATAGTGTTCCCATACCCTGTGGGCTGTGCAGGCTTGGTTCCTGTCTTAGTTCGTGTTCTGTTGTTGCAAAGAGACACCATGACCATGGCAACTCTTATAAAGGAAAGCGTTTAAATGGGGTGCTTACAGTTCAGAGGTTTAGTAGACTCATTGTCATCATGGTGGGAAACATGCACACAAGCAGATATGGTGCTGGAGAAGTTGCTGATAGTTCTACATTTGGATCAGCAAGGAGCAGGAAGAGAGAGACACTGGGCCTGGTTTAAGCATCTGAAACCTCAAAGCCTGCCTCCACTGACACACTTCTTCCAACAAGGCCACACCTACTCCAACAAGGCCACAACTCCTAATAGTGCCATTCCCTGGTGACCAAGCATTCAAGTACAGGAGCCTATGAGGGCCATTCCTATTCGAACCACCACAGTCCCCATCCTAGGAAGCCTGGAAGTCGTATTTCTGTGTCTGTGCCTTAGTGTCTGCCAGCAGGCTGAACCTAAGAACGTACCCCTGCAGAGCCCCATATGTCTCCGCTCTCCTGACATTTCTGCCATCATCTCGGGCTGTTTCTTAGCTGACACTGGAAGCCATATGTTTCGTGTGGGGCCAGATGAAGCTTTGATACCAAACACAGTAACTTTGTCTTGGATTTAATATGCATTACGTGGTGTTTTGTTTCTTAAGCAGAGTTTTTCTTTGTTAAAATAAACACAGATAAAGAATTTATATGGCGCACATGGTTATGCATATTTATTGCAGAGAATCTGTTAATAATCTATGCCTCGTCGGATTTTGCAATTCTGTTGGAATAACAAAGGCAGCACTTGGTACAACTGAATGAATTTGGTGCGATCTCTCTTATCTGGGGAACGAAAGGCCGTTGCTCCTTTTCCAAACCCCATTTCCTCCTGTCATCTGCCCCACTGGCTGGCTTCCCGCACGGTGCTGGGGAACGGAGTGCATTTCTGCCTCCAAATGGCTCTACAATTTTCTCCTCTCCTCCCTCCCTTCCAGCACACAGATACGCTTGCCTTGGACTGTCAGGATTGCTCCTTTGGGTAAGGCAGGAGTCCTTCTGTTACCAGGAGGAACAAACAGGAAACCAGCGTTGACTTAGGGGGAAAGCTCTAAGAGATTTGAGGAATGGGAAGCTTCAGTCAGGATACAAGGCCCCTGGATTGGGTAGGAGGGAGGAGAGTTGAGACCAGGCATCTGGGCAAAGCAGAAAGAGGGGGTGGTGGGTCTGGCAGAGAGTGGGTGGGCCACCAGCATGGCTGGCATTTACCCATGGAGTCATCTCTATGCAAGAGTCTCATAGGCTTGAGACTCTCCTCTGATTCTGGCTCTGCTCCTCTCGACTTGTTTGTTCTTGGGGGAGTCCTTTAGCTTCTTCGAACCTCAATTTCCACTTACGTGAACAGATGAAGATTCAAGGTTTCCTTCTTTTCTTAAAAGAAAAAAAAATCTGTATGTATGTGTGCACGCACGTGTGCACATGCACACACATGCATGTTTGTGAGAGTGTGGGCCCATGTGTGCCATGGTTACAGGACAGTCTCGGGTGGCCTTCCCCTTCTCCCTGGTTTGAGACAGTCTCTTGTTTACTGCTGTGTGTGCCAGGCTGCCTGGCCTGTAGGCTTCCGAGCACTCTCCAGCCTTGCCTCCCATGTCTCCTTAGGAATGCTGGGATGGCAGGTGTGAACTACCTCATCTGATTCTACATAGGTTCTGGGGATCTGAACTCAGGTCCTCATACTCATGAGGAGTCTGAGCCATCCCCTCAGCCCAGTGCTCATGTTCTTTATTGGAACATAATGAAATAAACATTCGCAATTTTACTAGTAACCCATTGCTTACCCTTGAGAACATATATGGAGAATGTAGCGTTCATTCAAATCATGTTTATTTGCAGAAACTGGCAAGGTGTTTACCTGGGGCCGAGCAGACTATGGCCAGCTAGGGAGGAGGTTGGAGTCTCCTGAAGAAGGCCAGAAACCTGGCAAGCAAGACTCATCATTCGTCTTCTGGAGGCCACAGAGCAGTGTGCCTGCACCTGTGCATTGCCTGACAGGAGCAGCCAAGGTCAGTGGAGACTTCCCACAGAGGCTTTCCCACAGTGTGGTGCTTTCCTCGTCTGACAGTGAGGTGTTTCCTGAGGGCCTACTATGCACCAGGTGTTACGATCTGTTCACATAGGAATCTGAAGGGGTCCTTCCTCACAAGAACCTAGTTTAATGTGGTAGAAAAGTTGGGTTTTGGTTTCCTAGGTGTCCATCACCATAATGCAGACGGTGTAACTCATTTAGGGAGGTTCAGAGTCCAGTATTCCAGGTCTACTGGCAGGAGAACTTAAATTTAATTGGAGGGATTGGCTTGGATTTGAGGATGGCGTGGGTTTGAGTATGCCCTGAGGGATGGATGGGACTCGAGAAGCATTTGGAAGAGAGAGGAGGACTTTTAGGGACATAACAGCTTGAACAGAGCCATATGGGGTGGGATGTGAGGAAAACATATGGGGGCTGCTAACAGTTCAATTGGCTAGGGCTTGGAGCCCTGAGGAGGTAATATCAGAGTTGGAGAGTGGCTGAAACCCAACCTAGGAGGCCTTAAATATGAGCTAAATATTCTGCACCTGTGTTTATATTTCCCAGTGAAGAAAACATTGTAGTCCACTTGCTTAATCAAGCCACTTTGGTTCTCTGGAATGTCCTGAAGTTCTCCATTTAAGGCAGGAATCTTAATTTCTCCAGGGTGTATGTTTCTGTCACTAAATTTTACTTCACTGGTGTCTTTTTGTTGGTTTGTTTTCCAACATAATGTTTTTATTGAATATTTGGGAATTTCACATCATGCACCCCAATCATTCACATCCTAGTCCTCCCAGGTCTGCCCCCACCCCTGCGACTCCTACCCCACCCCTGCGACCAACACCCCCCACACACACACACTCGCATGCACGACTCCCCACCTCCAAAAGAAAGAGAAACAATAGCAACAACAAAGAACAAATGCAATTTGTGTTTCCCATATACTCAACCAGAGCATGGTCAGACTCCCAGCGGCCAGCCCCTTAAAGGAATCTGAGTTCAAAACTGAGTCCTAGGGGATTTAGAAGAATGGACATTAAGAACTGTGTCTCTGAACTAGAGTTAGTTTAATGGAATTCAGTCTTCATTCAGAGTCTATCAGAAAAATTAATAAACTAGTAAGACTTCTGTAATTAGCACGAGGCTAATTACAACCCTCTCTACACCTGGAGGGCTTCCCCTCCCCAGGGCCACCTGGCTACCTCCTTCTGGGTTTGTGGGATGGTTCTGTTTATTCTTCACATCCTACCCGTCAGTCTCCTGAGGCCTTCCTGGGTGCAAGCTTGAGGCTTTCCTTTTCTTTCTTCGTCTCCCTTGACTGATAAATAGCACCATAAAGACAGTATGTACACAGCAATAATAGTAATCCCACTTTCAGTCTCCACCCTAATAAAGTGCATTATTTTTGTAGGTGCACAAGTTCATACCTGTAAAAGGTCATAGAGCTAGTATTTGAGATTCCAGTCTTTGTTTACTCCAAATGCTGTTTGGTTTCCTCTTGGTCTTAGAATGATTATTTAAAACAACTACAGAGAGCCAGTGAGATGGCTCTGTATGTAAAGAAGCCTGCCACCAAGCCCTGCTGACCTGAGTTTGATCCCCGAAACCCACATAGTGGAAGGAGAGAACTGACTCCTCAAGTTGTGCTCCGACCTCCATTCATGGGCTCTGACGTACAGGTGACCACACACATGCACACAATGAATAAACCTTCACAAAAGTTTTTTTAAAGGCTATCTAACATTACTGACTAGAAGGTTCTGAGACTTTGTAAACCATTGTTTAGACAAGTAATTTCCTTTTTTATTTTATTTATTTGTTCGCATCATTACCATTGAACTGTGCTGTAAAAGGTGCTTGAACTGCTTCCTTAAGACAGACTCTTGGGGGTGAAGTTCCAGGGCAACAGTCTTGAGCATCTCTGTGATGTCTACTGGACTTCTCTAGGTTCTGCTTGGCTGTGAGTGAGAGAATGGAGCGTTTACTCTCTTCTGCATAGTACGTTCAGGTGCAGAGGACCTGGTGCATAGTGTGAGAGTCTTTAGCATTCCTTGGCCTTCTTGTGTCGGTTGAAATTTGGGGTGGCACAGTGGCAAAGGCACTGGAGCCTCATCCATTCCTCTGTCTCTGTGCTGTTGGCAAGATGCAGGTCATAGTCCCTAAGGGGGACCTTACACAATACCCAGGGTGTTGGTGAGGATAGCATGCATAGTTCTTGGCAAGCAGCGGGGATTTAGTTACCTTCTCTTCTGCAAGAGGCATCCCATGACCTGTGGTGGCCCAGTCTGCTGCTGCAGACACTGACAGAATAACATGGCTCTTGTGACCCCGATAGGACTTGACTGGGTACAGGTACTGAGGTTGAACCTAGGGCCTTGTTGTACTTGTATGTGCTAGGCAGGTGGTCTACCACTGAGCTATATCGCCAGTCCTTTTTTTTTTTTCTACTTTTTATTTTGAGATAGTTTCTCACTAAATTGTCTGGACAGGCCTTGAACTCATGATTCTCCTGCCTTGGCCTCTTAAAGAGCTGAGATTATAGGCCTGCGCCACCAGACCCAACAGGTGTGACTTTCAGGAGCAAGATAAGGGATGGGCCTGAATCCTTGCCCCCTTAACAGCTTCATTTGGAGTTCTCTTCTCTGCTCCAGGCTCTGGGGCTGATGTGCATCCTCAGGCCTCTGTGCAGGTTCAGGCTATCACGTTTGTAAACTGGGTTTGTGTTGTCTCCTGTCCATGCCTACATCTGGCTTCTTTAGCGTCTGTTTGCCAGAGGCCCAGGGAGAGTGAGGCTTCTAGGCTGGTAGAGGCTGGTAGGTTTGGGGCAGATTTGCCTTAGAGAAGACAAAAGCCATACGAAGCTAGATGGTCAGGGACTTGGATGGGGTGGGGATGTAGGGACATTTGGAGAGGCATGAGCATCCTGGGGTAAGCTGACAATTCCTGACCTTAAGGGACCTAACTGTGCCACACACAGCTGACCACTGCCTTTAGTTTCCATAAATTACTTTTCATGTCCAAAGGGTAAGAGGAAAGGAGTGAGTTGTCTGTGCTGAGGCCTCATAGGACACCTGCAGAGAAGGATCTAGAACAAGAGCCCAGTCCGGAGGGGAAGCATGGGCAGGTGGAGCTGAACTACAGGATAACCTTCTTTTCTACATCTTCATAATGAGTCTGCACATGCTAGTCAAAGCTTTATGAATAAGGAGTGCAAGGCCCAGGATGCGGTCTTAAAAGTAGAGCGGGACTCAAGGTGCCAGCGACACTTGCATCCCTTCTCTTTATGTGAAGCACATCCTTTTAACATGAGCCCTTTCCTGGATGGAAGTTTCTGAGGTCTGGGTGGCAGAGCCTCTAATACCCTGAAGTCTAGATTCTTTGATTCTGAGCGATGTCTCCTCTGGGGATGTAGTTTACTTGAGATTACAGTCTGGGTGGACTTCCTTTAACATGGTGAGGTTGCGTGTCTCCCGCACTATCCGTTTTTACATTCTGGTTCTCTCTAGCCTCCTTTGGGCAACTCCAGGGTTGCACAGTGATCAGGACTCACCTCCATGCACACATCAGCACAGTGCATGAGCGACTTTGTTTGCTTGAGACTGAGTACACATCACAGCGGCCTTTTGCTTCCTAAGCCCCAAGTGGGATGTTGCACATTTCCCATGGGCACTGGCTCTGACTTGCACCCCAAGGTGGAACCCTGTATTTCACAGTTGGGGAGAAGTACTTGGGCTCACTTAGCAGGTGCATAGGGGTCCTCAGCCGCTGGAGTTGATAGCCTGACTTGGCTTTGGGGACCCGGGGTAAGAACCAGACTGTGGCTTAGTGTCGGGTCTTACTCTGTCCTCCCTGACTGTGAATTTGGGTAAGTTCTTTTCCTCCTGTGGTCTTAGTTTCCCAGGATGTGGGTTGGTCCAAATGATTCTGACAGGTTTTGTAGATCTAAGAGTCTCTTTCATCTCTTTCTCTTATTTCTTGGCTGTGATACTCCTGAAGCTCATGATGACTTTGGCTTCTGGGGCTCCTGAGTTTTGAAGCCCAAGTCACTAATCCCAAGCTGCAGCTCGACCCTGACAGACCTGAGGATGCTAGTTCCGCTAGCTCTGGGCTGCAGAGCCATGCTGCCTTGCTTTGTCTCTTTGGCCTCTCCCGTTGTTTCTGGTCCGGTTGGACTGAAGGACCCAAGCTGGTGCTCTGATGCCCGGTCAGCCTTCAGAGGGCGCCGGCTCTGTCCTGTTCGGTGCCGTCTCTCTCTGCGTGCTCTACCCAGGGCTTGCAGCTCTGCTTTGGCTTCTATGCCTGTGGTTTGTTGTTACGCCCTGTGCAAACTCAGGGACCCTGCCCTTCTGGGGTCCTGGTTAGCGCCACCTACGTTCGTGCGTGCGTGCGTGCGTGCGTGCGTGCATGCATGCATGCTACCTTTCCCACTCACCTGGGTCTCGCTGACATTTACCTCTTTCTGTCCTTTCCCTCATCCACTCCATAAGCACTGGCGTTCAGAGAACTTCCCAGTACCCGAGTAAACACGGCACTGTGCGGAGTGAAGTGTCTTGTAGAGACGGGCAAGGAAGCGGTGAAGACAGGATGGTTAGTGCTGAGGACACTAGCAAAAAGGGGCTGTTGTTTGACCCAGGTTCTCCAAACCAGGTTGGTGTGTGGCAGACACACGGCATGCCAGCCGAGTGAGTGTGAACTAAAGCTGCCGTGCCTCCCCGTGCCTGAACACAAGTCTGCTTCGTACCTGCCTGTCTGGCCCGTCCCACTCCCTGGCCCAGTAGCAGAGACGAAGCACATTCATACCTTGACTCATTTGATCCCAGTATGGTGCTGCGACCTAGGCCTCAAGGGGAATGATTATTTCCATTTACAGCCAAGGACACTGGGGCCCGAAGAGGCCTGCTAGGACGTAGGAGAGGACCCAAGACAAATGACCTGATTGCCAAGATGTCTGAGGGCTTGCCTGGGCTCAGCCCGCAGTCACAGCCCTGAGTCATGTTCCTGGTTTAAATTCTGCCCACGTTTGTTTGAGGAGCACCAAATCCCAGCACACATGCACATGTGTTCACACACCACCACGGGAGCAGGAGCCGTGGAATTAAACAAGGGCTGGGGCAGAGATCGGGTCGCTCTGAAGCTCAGCTACCGCCGCCGCCGCCGGCTCTCGTTTCGCTGCAGGCCAAAAGCTGCAGCGGATCAACCTGTGCACAGGGTCGACGTGGAATCTGTCAGAGCGGGTGGGAAAGGAGCTATTTTTAGATTGCCGAGTCACTCACTCAGCTGTGTTAGCTGAGGGTTGAGCCTGTCCCCTACGCTTTCCACCGGGTTATTTCTGAAGGAGAAATACCGCTGGAATGCTGTGTAAAACCCATTAATGAACCTGGAAGTTTCCAGGGCGCCTTTGTCCTGCAGCTCTCCCAGAAGGCTGCCTTTCCTGAATGACCTTCCTCCTTTCCTATATTTAATGCATTTCTAATTTTAAGTTTGTGTCAAGACCGTGGGACTTCAGTGCCCTAAATAACACAGAAATCTACCACCAGCAATCAGCTGAGTCCGGAGGGCTCTGACAGAATTGAACACAACCTGGAAAAAAGCATCCCCGAGTGGCTCTCTGGCAGGAACCCCTACACATCAGTGCTGTTGCCAGAGGAACCTGAGATTTTAGACTCCAGGGACCTGGCAGCCCTAAATCTTTCCCGGAGCAGGGCCTTTAGTGCCCTCTCCAAGGCTATAACAACCAGCAACCAAAGCACGTTCTTCTGGGGATTAGAAACCAGCACATAGGTGCTGTAGCATTGCGGGAAAGAGAGAGAGAGAGAGAGCAAACTACCTAACAGCAGCTCTGCCCATGGGAACATGCAGGAGAGCCTCCGAACAGTGCAGCCATGCTGGAGGGAGAGACTAGGAAAGGAGGCAGCTGACGCAGCTGCCTGCTCCTTTTCCGTTAGCATCTTGCTCTTTTCACCAGAGTGTGAGGTCTCGGAGTGCAAAGGCCTTGTCTTTCATGTTGAAAGTTGCAGTCTCAGTATCTAGACCGGTCCCTGGTACCTTTGAGGTGCTTGGTGGATGTCCCAGTTTCCTTCCTGTTGCTGGGATAAAACGCTCTGGCCAAAAGCAATTTTGGGGCCGGGGGAGGAAAGGGTCTATTTCATCTTACACTTTCAGGTCACCGTCTATCACTGCGGGGACCTGAAGGCAGGAATATTTGCTATTCCACAGGGTTATCTCCTACCAGGGAACTCCCTCACAAGAAAGGTACCGCAGAAACTCTGGAGGATTGCAACTTGCTGACTCATACAGGCTCACGCTCTGCCTGCTCCTTTACATAGGAGGACCACATGCCCAGAGATGGACTGGGCCCTTCTCCATCTATTCATAATCAAGGCAATCCCTCACAGACACATCCACAGGCCAGTCTGATTTAGGCAGTTCCTTATTCATAGCTTTCGTCTCTCCTGACTCCAGGCTGTGTCAAGCTGACAGTCAAAGCTAACTGGAGCAATGGGTGATTGAATAGACTGAAGATGCATGAATCAGAGGCGTGTGCCCCTCTTTCCCTCTCCTTTCCTCTAGGCTGTGCTCTTCAGCCTCAGAAAGGTAGGAAAGCATTTTTCCTATTTTGAGGCATTTGGTCATCCAGTAGCCTGCAGAGGCGGCACAGAGAGCCTTTGACATCTGGGGCTTCCGGTGAAGAAGCTCATGCTTGGCACTTCATGCTCACACCCGTTCCCCTTTGCAGATGCTTTATTTAACATGCCTGTCTCTGAACACCGTATGAGCAGGTGGAGTGCAGGGGAGTGGAGCAGTTCCTGTCCCGGGAGCTTGTGAGTGACTAGCAGGGTCAAGTTCACTGTTGGACACGCAGAACATGACAAAGGCTGTAGAGAGCCTGAGGGTGAAAATATGACTGTCCTGCGCTGTCCGTGTCCACGGAGACCTTCTCTTTCCTGACATTTCAGTCCCTGTGGTTTTGTTGGATGCTGCAGGGTTGGGGTGGGGTTGGTGCCTGGAAAGGCTTCCTGAATTGGAAGTCTTGACGTTAAATTAGTTCTCAGGGGAGCTAATGTAAGTAGCAGGGGAATCTTGGCAAGGACTTGTATTTGAAGGCAAGCAGAGGAAGAGCAGCAGCCAGACAGACTGAGTATTGACAGGAGAGAGGAGAGTGTCACAGCAGTGTCCCAGAAGCTGGGAGGTCAGAGAGGTTGGTATGGAGAAAAAGGCCACTGGCTTTGGTGATGGTGAGGGGACCAGGAACATGGCAACTGGTGAGTGATGGTAGGTGGGGGGTTAGGCGTCAGGTGTGTGTGCCCCTGGCAGAGATGAAGTAGCGAATGGGGATAGGAACAGACTCAGCATCCTGACAGGAAGCCAGGCTTGCATCAGTTAGCACAGGGAAGCCAAGATGTGCCAGAAGGCCGAAGCAAAGGTGTGAGAGGGAGAGCAAGCTTGTGTGCAGCGGTGTATGAGGGAGGGGAAGTCAGACCCTGGCCACCATGGGAATGAGAGTAAGGATCACTGTGAAGGGGTTAGTTCCTGGAAGGAGCAGGGATCTTCTTTCAGCCTAGGAGTAGAACACGAGAGGATCCAGAGTCAGAGGTTTTGAGACAGAGGCAAGAATGCCTCTGGTAAACTGTATCCTCTGAGATCCCACTGTATGTTTACTTACTTCAAAATATTTATCATGTCCTACTGGATCATGTACAGTTCAAGGCACTGAGAACTCACAGATAAAAGATGAAGTTGGTGCCAGTTCTACAATGCAGTATTTACTAATAATATAGTAACTAATATGTGGATCCTTAAATTAAACTTGGAGTTCTTTGAGGAAAGGCAAGGCCTTGTTTATCTTTATAGAAATAATTAGGGCCAGTCTGGGAACAATGTATGTAGTTAGTAGATATGTGCCAACAAGAGTGGGAGCTTATGGTGGGTGGGTGGCTTAGATCTTCCTGGTTAGATCAAGCACCAAATTGCCTACTGGAGTGAGGAGCTCACGGCAGGAGCTGAAGCCACCAGAAGGATCCACTGGCTGACCTTGCCCTATAGTGGGTTCATCTAGCACCGTCTAGCGGCTCTCTGGGGATGAGAGGTCCAAGCCACCATTGTTAGTGCTGAATGGTGGCAAGACCATGGCTTGGGGAGGCATTAGAGCTGGGGAAACTGAAGTCCTGAGAGAACTCACTCTCCTTCCCAGTCACAAAAGAGTTGGTAGACTGGGGGCTTGAATGTGGCTTTCAGACACCACCTCCCTTTCTACTCATTCTTGTCCTGTTCCTCAACAGCTTCATCTCTGGCTAGCTTTGTGTTTACTGGGTGGTAGGTAGACCTAGTGGCCCTCTCCCTAGTGGCTGGGGAGAGCATCTTCTGAGGAAGGGAGCTAGGACAAGGATGGTCTCGGCAAGGACTGCACCATTAACTCATGATTATAGCAAAGCATTGCACTGGCCGGAGTTGGAGGTGGGGGCTGACACACAGTATCTTGAATGTGGAACGAGATCTAGGTTGGACTTCCTGCTCCATAACTGTCAGTTACATAGCTTGGTGTCTATCCAAGTCTTTCTCGGCCTTAGTTTTCTCATCTGCAAAGTAACCTTGCCCATAGGATTTTTGGAAAGATGCAAATGAAAAAGGTCAGGGCATGTGTCCACTGCAAAGAACTGTGCAAGAGGGCCATTATTAGGTCAAAGCCACTGTGTGTTTCAGAGATAGGTTTTGCTAAGTAGGAGTCAGAGCTGCCCTTTTGTCTTAATCGCTTGAAATCGTAGGCGCAATCCTATATCTCATGGCGAATGCTTCCTAAAATAAGAGCCCATCAAAGCCATGGAGCCTTGATACTCAGCAATCCACAGTCAGTTTCCACCCAGGTCCAGACAGTGTGACTTCCTGGTGAGGGAGCCAAGGCATCAGTATCCATACCCAGGGTGTCTGGCTTGCTTTCTCAGCAGCAGAGGAAACTTGTCAGCACTGATGCAAAGCCTCTGCGACCTCGTTTGTCCCCAGTAGACTCTGCAGAAATGTGACTGGCCCAGGCCTCGCCCAGGGTCACCCTGGAGCTGACCAGTCATCTTTTCTTGCATTTGACCTTGAAAACTGGCCTCTCCCAGGGGAAGAGTAAATCTTATAGAAGTTTAGGATGGCAATAAGGCAGGGAGGGTTTGAAGGAGGCAGCCTTTAGTAAGAGGAAGGCTGGATGGGCTGTGCAAGAGTTGGCTGGCCAAGGGCCAAAGCTACTTGTGCCTCTCAGTGTTTCTCTGGCTTGGACCCCCACCGTCATCTGCCTCACTGTGGTGACAGTGCTCCAGTTGGTAACCCATTGTCTCTAGTCTGTCCCCACCCAACTGTCCCCACCTTGTTGCCAAAGTGAAGACTGAAAATAAAAATTTGTCCATGTTCTTGTTTTGTTTGTCTTTAATATCCTTAGGAAAGAGAGGAAACATGGTTGGAGCTGCCCCTTGGTGGTAGAGGACTTGCCCAAGGCTCTGTATTTCATCCTTAGCAATGAAAACAAGAAAGAAATTAACAGAACTCAAAACACCCCCAAATGTAAAAAACCCCAAACCCTTCATCCAAAGAAAAGACCAACAAACAATCCAAATCCAGACACAAAAACTTCAGGTTTCTCTAAGGAACACTGACTGGATGCCTGCTTTAAGGAAGACTTGGAGAATATGGAAGAGAGAGAGAGTCCTGGCTCCTGCTTCGAGAGGTGCCGAGCACAGCCCACCACCTCGGCCAGAAGCAGGGTCTCGGGATTGTGGTGGGTCTTGCTCACTACTGTGCCCCCATCCTCTTGCTTACTGCTCTGCACACAGGAGCGCTCAGCTGACAGTTACAGGGATGTCCTTGATTTCCCGTGGTTCCCATCCTGGGGGAAGTTCAGAATCTCCGGTGGCATGACATAAGAAGCACCCTGCCAAAGCATCCAGCTTCTCTTCTGCCCGGAATGTCGTTTCATTCACAGCAAACTGGAGAGGGCGCCATGACATTCGGTGTCTGGGTCTTTCTTTCCCTTTCCATGGCTGCTTGGATGACTCTTCCAGTTCTCTATGTTTATCTTTGCACCTTGTCGTCCACTGGACGCACATCTCTTGCTCCCTAGTGAGTTCTGTTGTCTGCTTGGTGGTCTTACTCACTTTTCTTGGCATCATTGAGCTGGTATCCATGCAGTCCTTTCCCACGCCTTGTCTCTTGTCTCTGGTCCTTTTTTAGAGTTTGGATCTAGAATTGGTTCAAATTTAGAGCTAGTATCTTAGTTCTAGCCTGTGACGAACCTTAACTTCTCTGTTGCCCTTTCCAAATACCTTTTCCTGTTACGGCACCCCAATCCATGAGAGTAGGCCTCTCCAACTGTTTCGTTGCACCAAATCCCTAACCAAAGCAGTGTCCGGAGTCTGCCAGTCCATTGCCCAGGGCTTGCTGGGCTGCTGTTTGGAGCCTTATTCTGAAGGACTGGTTATTCAATATCAGGCTGTCAGCATGGCTCTGGTGGTTGCTTCCTGCCTGGAGCTTCCAACGTGAAGGCCTTTCCATCAGTGAAACTCTCTCTTCTTGGCACTGGCCTGATCAAGTCTCTCTGCACCAGGCTTTGGGGTACTTTTTACTGGATGGCCACCTTAGGAGCCAGCCCTCCATATACTTTTCTTCCCAACATGTTGTTCACCTCCTGTTCTTGCCACTGCTTTGCAGTGTCCTGAGTATTAGGTGAGGCCTGAGTGAGCCCTCAATGGGCAGCTAAAGCAAAAAGGCTGCTCTCATCACTTTAAAGGAAGCAAAGCCAGACCCTACCTCTTCCTTCCTTTTTTCCTTCTTTTTTTTTTTTTTTTTTGAGACAGGGTCTCCCTACCTATCCTTGGCTGTCCTAAACTCACCATGTAGACCAGCCTGGCCTTGAACTCATAGAGATCCACCTGCTTCTGCCTTTAGAGTGCTGGGATTAAAGGGGTGCACCACCATGCCAGGCCAGGCCCTTGTGCAGTCGTCAGAACCCCAAGGCCCTGAGTCAGTTGAATGGACCAATGAGCAGAGACCAGAAGGGGAGGGTTAAAATTTGCCTGGTTGCATAATTCCATTCCATGCTGCAGTGGCTCTCTGTGGACACTGTCAGTGCTGATGGCCGTCTCCTGCAGCTGCGGACTGCTGCTTGGGAGAAAGCCTTCTTAGTGGGCATCTGTGGTCATCTGAGTGGGGGACTGGGAGTAGGGTACGGCCACGGGTAGCAGGAGTGGAAGCAATCAGAGATACCTTAGCAGACAAACAGCTGCTCTAGCAGTTGATCACAGAGCCTCTGGCTATTCAGAGGGACCAGATGTTTGGGGTGGGGGGAGTGTGGACCACAGGTGCAGGGAGGCCATGTAGGGACATCGTCTATGGACCGCATTAGGAAACCCAGCTGGCCTGGAAAGGTTGCTCATGGCTGCTGAGCAAAATGTGTTGCCATAGCAAGCACAATGAGATTGAGTGAGGAACGTTTTTTTTTTTTTTTTTTTTTTTTTTTTTTTTAACCAAGGAAAGTTGAGGTGGTCGTTATGAGCATCTTCTCCACGGCTGTGCTTCCTTGAGGTCCTTGCTGACTACCAGTGTGGAACACACACAGTGGCTTGAGTGAGGAAGGACAGGATAGGGAGAGCACTTAAGAATCTTGATACTGTGGAGGTAATGCGGCTCAGCTGGTGTGCATGAGTGAGCCCTGGTTCTGATCTCCAGCACCTCATAAACCAGATGTGGTGGTGTATGCCTGTCATCCTAGCACTTGGTAAGTGGATATGGGAGGAGGATCGTGGGTTCAAGGTCATCCTTGGCTATGTAGTGAGTTTGAGGCTACCCTGGGATACTTGAAAGCCTGTCTCAAAAAAGAAATACCCCCCAAAATACCCAAAAATGTTTATACTCTGGCTTGATCCTTGGGCAGTCTATATTTGTCAAATAAATACAATGACATGTTCTGGGTTTACTGCCCCAGGTTGTTGTCAGAATACGCCACGAATGTAAGAGTGTTTTATAAACCATGAAGCAATAAGCAAATATTCAAGTGTACATTTTGTTAGTCGATTGCCTCAGGTTTTCAGGGAACCTTAATTTCTCGTGGCTCTCTGGGAAATACAATTAGCTATCTCAGAGCTGGAGTTGGATGTGGATCACTCCCATGGCTCTTGTGTTCTTCCTCAGTCATTCATACTCGGATGCCCAGGGGGCATTGGTTACGTAAGGAACTTGGAGTTGGCATGAATCGTGAGAACACAGAGCCCTAACATTTTCCAAAGGAGCTGGGACTTGTGGAGCAAAGCCCTTTCAGGGCGAGGACGGACATAGGCTGAGCTTGGTGTGCCTTTCTAGGCCGGGTAGAGAGACAGCTGTGAAACATTGCTGTCTCAGCTCCAACATCTGGACGGTTGCAGAGGAGCTGGGGCCCAGCACGGCCCCGCCTCCCCGACTGATGTCCACTGTAGGTCTGAGCAGAGCCATCTTAGGCTCTCCTCTTCCCCGGAGACACCACAGCAGAGCTGGGACAGCAAGGGCGAGTCGGAGACTCGGGAGCTTCTGCATGGTCTTGTTGCTGGGAGAAAACTCCCTGACAAGAGCGGCCCAAGAGAGAGAGGGCTTCTTTGGGGTCACAGTTCCAGAAGAGATACAGCGCATCACGGTAGGGACATGGCAGCCAGAGCCCCAGGCTGGCCTGTCACACTGCATCGTGGATCCAGGAGCCGAGGGAAAAAGGAAATAAGGCCAACCTATGAAGCCTCCAAGCCTGGCCTCAACGAGCTGCTTCCTCTAGCAAAGCTCCACCTCCTGAAAGTTCCACGGCCTTGCCCTCAGCACCATCCGCTCAGCTGGGCACCAGGTGCTGAACCGCATGCGCTTATGGAGGCCACTTCACTTTGTAACCACAGCATTTTAGGAAACAGGCATTTGAGGTCACAGTGAATTGACGGAACTCTCCGCTCACTTAGAGCATGCCTCTCCTATTACTGTCTCATTGTGTTGTATCATCTGTCTATCTCATGCACGGTGGCCTTCTGGGGAAGTATATGGATCCACAGAGTGAGTGGTCACCATATTTTATGGATGTCATACCCGTGAGGCAGGAGGTCGGGGCTCAGTCACACAGTAAGCACTCAGAGAAGCCTTGGAGACCTCAGAACCCTCTGTCGGAAGCAGGCCCGGATGAGTCTGTCTTGGGGTAGCCGTGTGAGGTGCTGACGGAACTGTCATCTATTAGTTCAGGCTCCTCAGGTAGACTCAGCATGAGCGTCATAGAAATGCAAACATCTTTTCCATTCCTCAGACACCTACTGAGGTATGAGAGCACACGGACACATACGTGATACATTTCCCTTTGCACATCTCAAGGTGGAGTTGCTGCTGCTGCCGCTGCTGCATGCGATTGTGAGAGCTCTTCCGCCCTTACTGCTGTACAGTGTGTTCCTCAGTCTGCTCCCCTGGCACTCTTTACCAAGCTGTTCCTTCCTATACTTACCGGCTCTGTGACGATGATGCTTGTGGTGGCCCCAGTCTTCCCAGTCCGGGTTTGTGGTGTGGTGTAAAGAGCAATGTGTTTGCTATTAATACAGCAGGTAGCATTGACCGTGGCTGGCGGGTTCCCCTGCTGAGTACTTTCTAGATGCCACCATCTCTTCAGTCCTCACGACAGTTATGGCAGAGTTGGGATACTTGTTCCGTACTTTGCAGACAGGGAGAGTGAGAGTCAGAGATGGTGGCTAGTGAGTGACAGAGCTGCTCTTACAAGCCATATCTTGCTGCAAAGCCAGGATTATTGAATTCCAGGCTTCCCCTCTGAACTCTGATGCCAACTCTCTCGGTGGGGCGTTTCCGTTCCCTTGGCTGTGGTTTCCTCAATCTGTAACAGTAAGCAATACTAAGAAGCAGTAGCAGTTCTTCCTGAATTCCTCACCTGATACTGTTCTGCTTTGGTCAGAGCTCATGACGTCCTAGAGACTAGTTCCTTTTCAACTCTGAGATAGTTTGGTTTGGTTTGGTTTCAATGGGTCATGCTAAGTATTTATTTTGCAGTAGCAACCCAGTCAGGCAGCTGTAGGAGCACAGGGTATAAAATACTGCCATCAGTGCTGTCCAGTACAGCTGTCTGTGGTCACCTGTATCCATTCTGCATAGTAGCTGAGACCCTGTGTGTCTGATGAGAATGTGCAGTGTGGTTAGAATGTGACCCATGCAGTGGATTTCTAATTTTAAGTGATTTCAGTGTCAGGAGCCACATGAGGCTGGTAGCTATCATATTGGAGTGTGCACACATAGACATATAAGCCAAATAGAATGTAGATTCTTCTGTTCCAGTCCTGTTTCTTTCTCCTGTGTTCCCACCAAGGCTTCTGATTCCTATAGTAGCAGATGTTTTACTGAATTTCTGTTGCTCTTTCAGCTTCCAGCACACCCAAGCATACATTATTATATATTTTTTTTCTGACTGTGCTGCATATAAAAAGGTTGGGTAGAGTTGTGTGCACCTCTCAGGTAAGGAAACTGAGATGCACAGACGTTACATCTAGGAGGGGATTCAAGGAGAGCCTTCCTGCATGAGTAAGTGACTTCTCAAAGCCATTTTTGGAGCAGTAAAACCAGGACTGGAAACTGCCATATTCTGATGTTCAGCCAGCGTTTCCTCTGCTTTTGCTGCCACCGATGTGCCAAGCCTTGAACAGAGCGGCTGCTCATTTGGATGATTCTTTTAATGTTAGGCAGAGAGTTTTTTCTTCTTACTGTAAACCTTTCTGTACTATATCCACTTTTAATTCTGTATGGCTGGCATCTTAAGCATAATCAAATAGGTGCTTGGAAAGGCTTTGTCAGGTGTTAGAAGGCCACATAACCGAGCTAGTCTAGTTGATAGATGTCAGAAGATTCCTGCCAGTCAAGTGGGCGGGCAGGGTTGCCCTCTGGGCCCTGTGGTCAGGAGAGTACTGCTTATTGATTCCCTTTAGTCCTGGTGCTGCTGGGACAGTTGCTGTCAGACCAGCCCTCCTATAGAAGCAGGTGAAAGCTGTTTTAAAGCTGTTTAAAAACTGTTTAAAAAGCCCTCTGAGGAGTGGCTAAAAACATTCTTCATGCAAGTCAAAGTCATGAAAGTCAGAGAAAAAAAAAAAGGTGCTGTCCTGTTGTATTTTGGGAATACTGACAAGGAAAAAAAGTATAAATTTTAAAAGTTTTGAGGCTCCCCCCCCCCCCCCCGCTTCTTCTAGTACTGGGACTTGAACCTAGGGCCTTGTGTATACCAGGCAAGAGCTCTACCACGGAGTGACATCCCCAGCCCCTTTCTATGTTTGAGACTGGATCTTGCTAACCAGCCCAGGCAAGGCCTGGAGTTTGTGATCTTCTACCTTAGCCTCCCAAGTAGTTGGGATTACATGTAGCTGGTCTTTCTTTGGACCACCAGCTCCCAAGTAATGACCCGGAGACTTCTTATTAATTATGAAAGCTTGGCCTTAGCTTAGGCTTGTTCCTAACTAGCTCCTAAAGCTTAAATTAATCTGTTTACATTAACTGTGTTCTGCCATGTGGCTTGTTACCTCACCTCAGTGTCGTGCATCCCATTTCCTCCATGTCTGGCTGGCAGATTCCATCTCTCCAGAAGTCCCACCTGTCCTTCCCTGTCTAGCTATTGGCCGTTCAGCTCTTTACTGAACCAATCAGAAGGTGCCTAGGCAGGTGAGGTAAACCAGTGACACATCTTCACAGTGTACAAAGAGAGTATCCCACAACAGTCACATACCGGGCTCTGTTGGAGGTGGTGGGGGCTTGTTTGCGAGCAGTTTTAACCCAGGATCGGTTGTCTCTACAGATACAGAGCCCATGGGTGCTGAGGGTCCTTGGAGGTTAAGGTGTTTAGTTTTGATGGCTGAATTCCTAGGTGGTGAGCTGTTGATGTTAGTTACAAGCACACACGTATGGTGGGTGATAAGGTACTGGACTGCTTAGAGATCAAAATTAAGAAGAGCGAGAAAAGAGGATCAGTGGTGGCGAAATGCTCAGATCTGGGTGTGAGTGAAGGCAGGCAAATGTCTGTGTACTTTTGCAACTTTTTTCTGAAATGACAAACATTTAAAAAGAGGGCTGGAGAGTTGGCTCTGTGGTGAGGATTGCTTCTCTTTCGGCACCCACATTGGGCATCTCATGCCCTTCTGTAACTCCAGCTCCAGGGCTCTGATGCCATCTTCTGGCCTCTGTGGATAGCTCACACATGTCACACATGTCACACATGTCACACATGTCACACATGTCACACACACACACACATGCTCACACACATATACATATATATCTTAAAATATATCTTTTTAAATACTTATTTTATGTGTATGAATGTTTTGCTCATGTGTATGTCTGTGTATTATGTGGACTCTGGAACTGAAGTTATGGACAGGTGTGAACTGCCATGTGGGTTCTGGAAATTGAACCCAAGTCCTCTGATGTGATCTTAAGTGCTCTCAAGTGCTCTTAACTACTAAAGCCATCTCTCTAGCCCTCAAAATATATCTTTCTAAAAAACCTTTGAAGGCTCCGAACTGAGGAGCAGTTCAAGTCGAACATTCCATTTGCAGGGTGCAGCTAGCGCAGTGCTTCAGGTGTGTTCATTAGAGAAGGGAGGAGCCGAGGCCATCGCTGAGACACTGAAGAAAACAGCCCCAAGGAACCAAGGAGCAGGTTAAGGAAGGAGAAAGCAGAACTTAGTGAAATAGCACAGAAGAGAGGAAACAAACCCCAAAGCAATTCTTTGGAAATCAACAGCATTGATGAAGCTCCTCCAGCTGGACTTCTGAGAAACAGACACGAAATCCCAATCTTAGGCTGAAAGTCATTATAAACTACAGTTTAACAGCTTACTAAAGGACACTGAGGAAATGGTACAGAAATTCAGTAACAGATCCAGGAGACTCGGATGTGAAAAGTAAAACACACCAACACTGAAAAACTAACTTTATGTGTATATATGTATTGTCTTTATAAACTCACTGTGTATGCATACATATATGTGTATGTATACACACACACACACACACACACACACACACACACACACGTAAATTTATAATGAGACAGTACCTCTCTATGCAGCCAAAGCTTGTTTTGAACTCTTTTTTTTGGGGGGGGGCGGTTCAAGACAGGGTTTCTTTGTGTAGTTTTGCACCTTTCCTGGAACTTACTTTGTAGACCAAGGCTGGCTTTGAACTCACAGAGATCCGCCTGCCTCTGCCTCCCAAGTGCTGGATTAAAGGCATACGCCACCACTGCCCAAGGCTTGTTTTGAACTCTTAATCCTCCTGTCTTAGCTTCTGGACCACCCTGATTACAAGGGTGTAGAACCACACCCTTTGAATATCACCATATCTAATAAGGAAATCAATTACCTATCTAAAACATTGCCTATAAAAACTTCTCAGGGTTGGAGAGATGGCACAGTAGTTAAGAGCACTTGCTGCTCTTTCTGAGAACCCAACTTGGGTTCTCAAAATCCACACATAATTCCAGGTCTTCCATAGACACCTGTATATATGCAGAATGCATGCACGTACACACACACACACACACAATAAGTGAAAAATTAAATCTTTAAAAAATATTTTCCGGTGGTGGCGCACGCCTTTAATCCCAGCACTCGGGAGGCAGAGGCAGGCGAATCTCTGTGAGTTCGAGGCCAGCCTGGGCTACCAAGTGAGTTCCAGGAAAGGCGCAAAGCTACACAGAGAAACTCTGTCTCGAAAAACCAAAAAAAAAAAAAAAAAAAATATTTTCCTTTGTAGGGCAAGGTGGCACATACTTTTAATCCCAGCACTCAGGAGGCAGAGGCAGATGGATCTTTGAGTTCAGGGTCATCCTGGTCTACAGAGTGAGTTTCAGGACAGCCAGGGCTACACAGAGAAACCAATAATAATAATAATAATAATAATAATAATAATAATAATAAAATAACAATTTCCCATAAAGAGCTCTGTAGTCTGGCTGTTTCATTAATAAGTTGTATGAAACATTTAAGGAAAGAGATAACACTGATTCAATATTGTTCTTTTCAGAAGATAGAGGACACTTTTTACCTTACTTGCTGGAGTCAGTGTAGTTCTGATATGAAACTCCAATGAAGACATTACAAAGAAAGAAACATATCTCATAAGCATAAACAAAATCTTTAACAAAGTACTTAAAAATAGAGCCAAGGGAGTGGGAATCTCAGTGGTAGACACCGGATCAGCAAGAGGTCTAAGATTCCATTTCCACACACATTCTCCTCCTCTTACACACATGCATGCATGCACGCACGCACGCACGCACGCACGCACCCACGCACGCACAGATGCACGTGCGCCTTTTTATCTGAGGGAGGAATCCTAGCTTTTACATTTGAAAGTCTGTAATTTACACATTAACAAGATAAAGCAGAAAAACTTGAGTAACAATGTCAACTGATGCACGAACATCTTGGACAGCACTTAACACCCATTTGTGACAAATCCTTAGCAGATTAGAAACATTAAAGAACTTAAGCAGTTTAATATAGAGCATTTGTAAAATGTTGTCATCCTAATTAAAAGAAGAAATGTAATTGAATAAGGCAAGTGTGTCCTTTCTCATTGTTTTCCAGAATTAACACTGGTTTGAGGTTCTGTCCAGTGTCAGAGAACAGGAAAGAGCTAGGAAAGGCCTGAAATCAAAGGAAGGGTGGGGAAAGCTGTTCCCAGATTGACCTGACTGTCCAGGAAAAAAACCCGGATATGTGAAATAAATATTAAGAACAAGAAAGCAATTTAGTTTAGTAATATTTAAAACCAGGACTCAGAGGTCATTTTTAAAATATATAGTAGCATCCGAGAATTAAAAACAAAGCTTTAAAGCAATGTCTTTTACACTTGTCTCAAAAACCGTAAGCTGTTTAGAACATACATTTGAGTACACATGTACAGCGTAGAGATGGCCTTGGGCTGGAGAGCCAGCTTCGTGGGTAGACATGCTAACTGTGCAAGACAACAACCTGAATGTGCATTCTCCAGAGCCCATGCGAAAGCTAGACACAGCAGCTCGCCTGTGATGGAGGCCGAGACAGGAGTCTCAAGGGGGCTGTGGACCAGCTAGCCTGGCTTCCGCAGCAGTGAGTGGAGAAACTACCTCAGTCAGGGTAGAAAGGTGAAGGCTGACACCCGAAAGTTGTCTTCTGGGCTCCACACATGCTCTGTGGCATTTGCATGCCACACTTACGTACAAGTTTGCACACTCGTACACTCAGACATCACCCAGGTAAATACATGCACACATACACAGTGATGATGATGGGGGGGGGTAGTGTTGCTAACTGCCAGCCACTGCTGAAGAAGCGAAAGAAGGCCTGTGCCAGGGAGATACCTGTCACATCCACTCAGCGGCATGACAGCGGTGCTCAGTTTCTATCTCTTCCCAAGCTGATTTATGGATGTAATGCAGTCCCAATCAGAGTGCCATGAGGCTTTTGGGACCATGGACGTTGACAAGCTGTTTCTAACATTTATGTGGAAACAAAAAGGACCGTGTGTCCACAGTAGTTTATAAAAGAGGAATAGACTTGACTCAGGTTACCGGGTTTCACATTACCTGACTTCACCATTGCTATAGAACTCTGGTATATCAACAACAATTACAGAAACAGCCTGACTTTTAAAAGCAAAGAAAAGATGTGCAGGTGAGTGATCACTGGAAGTGAACATGAGATGAGATAGCAGTAACACCTGGTGGACTGTGAACCTGGTGGCTCACATTTCAGCCCGTGTACCTTCTCTAGTATAAGGCTAAGGGGAACCAGAAAGAGACCCTCAGGACCAGTCAGCATTTCCCAGAGACAAGTGTGTAAGATTGGGCAGAGTGAGAAACCGGCTGTTGGGGCTTTCTTTACGTAGCGCTCGCTGTGTATGCTGTCTCATTTATTTCTGCTAATCATATTAAATGCCCATTAGTGTCTTTGTCTTACACATGGGAGCCCTGGAACTCAGAGGCTAAGCACCTGGCCCCAGCTGCGCAGCGGCCAGCAGGTGGAACTGGGCTACCACCCAGACATCTTGCCTTGCAGAAGATTTGTCTTTTTCTACCCCAGGTGGCCCTGTTAGCACCAGGGACATTGGAGGAAAATGCTGAGGACACAGATCAGCTTGAGTTTCCGTTGATACCTCTTTATGACCTGAAAAATGCTTTTTCAACCTTCCTGTTGAACCTACCAGAATGGACCTACCTGAGTTGCTAGGCCCTTCCAATTCAGCTTTCGTCCTCTTTGCTAGCCTGGAAGTGGAACGTGGGAGCCAGGCTGGGGAGCACTACTTTATTAGGAAGATTTTTCTGGGGTCTGGGGTTCTAGCTCATTTCTTTAGGTACGTGCAGTGCAACATGCAGACTGAGTTCAATCCCCAGAACCCACAAGAGGTAGGCATCGTGGTCCATGCTTAACACCTCAGCACTGAGGAGGTGAAGACTGGCAGGTCCTAGGGCTCAGTGGCCAGCAAGTCCGAGACAAAAGTGACAAAAGAGCAAGGTGGACTGAGGCATGAGATTGATCTCTGACCACCCCCTTCTCCCATTTTCCTGTGACTTGCATGCAGTTAACACCTTTAATTCAACCAATTAAATATAAAGTAGGCCCATGAATCTGGGCCTTTGTCATGTCTTGCTAGGGGACCCAGGAAACTTTCCAGTGACTCCTCCTGCCATGGGCCATTCCTGGGGTCAAGCTTCTTCTAGACCTTATCCCCAGCCCCTCCTGCCTCAGCCTGCCCACTTACCCCGGTGCTCAGCCCTTCTTTTGGGAGCAGGGTGGGGTGAGAAGGCTAGTGTTGCTGTTCATAGCTTTTGTTCCATTGGCATTGATTGCTCCATATGCTTAGCTTCATTCTTCCAGATTCTTCCCTTCTGTAAAATGAACTTTACCAGGTTGTGTGTGTGCACGTGCGTGTGTGTGTGTATGTGTGTGTGTGTGTGTGTGTATAAATATATGTACAAATATGCATGTGTGCACAAATAGATATACTGTATTATTTTTGCCTTTATGTGTTCAGGCAAGACATAAGAAATCTTTTAAAGAGACAATTAAAGACTATAAACAAACTGCTGCTCCTCCTTCTCAGAGGCTGCCGAGACTTCAGCTCTTGTTTGCGTGCCCTGGCTGTATCTGAGCATGAGGTGTGATTTGAGAACAAGGCTGACAGCACCATTACGGAAGGGGTTTTCTCCAGGGGAATGGCCAGGTCTAGAATAGAACAGCCATCTGCTGCCAGATGGCCAGCGTTCCTCCGCGCTGTGGGCTTGACCCAGAGGCTGGCCTTTCCTTTGTGTTTGCATCGTTGGAATATCCCCCACGCCTTTGCTCCCTGCTGGCTCGGGACTCTCCCGGCCCCCAAGGTTGCCTCATCCCTTAGGGGTCACACTTGCCTGTGATGGCCTGATGCTGGGGACACCTGGATGATCCAGAGGAAGCCAGCGCCACACTGTATTCATGCAGTGAGATGGCACCTCAGCCTCACAATACCCAAATTAATTCACTGTCGTTAGCAGCCCTCCCAGCTGAGAAGCCCCAGCAGGCAGGCAGTTCAGAGTGTTCCGGAGGGCAGCTGGGGAGAAGTGGACGCTCCTGCCCCATTCACCTAGGCACTTCACTGTCAACTGGCAGGCTTGGGAGGAAGGTGGAGACGGGTGGGTGGGTGCATAGAGGTAATGAAGCCCACTTCTCTTTACATCAGAAAGGAGGGGATGTACAGATGCTCACTACTGAAAGACTCTTCCCCTCTCCACCTTGATTTCCCTTCCCTCTCCTGCCCCTGCTTCATCTCCGACACTTTTGTCTCTTCTCATCATTTTAAAAGATGGAAAGGTAAGGAAAAAAACAGCGTAACAGACCCCTGCCCCCCCCTCCCCGCCTCCCCAGACAGCAGAGTCACCTTCAAAGAGGAAGTGCGCCCTCCCTCACTGAATTGTTGGAGTTGCAGAGAGCAAGCTGCAACCAAGTCAAACAGCAGCAAGAAACCAGGATAGGAACCCCACCTCTGCATCCACCACCTCTGCATCCCCACCTCTGCATTCACCACCTCTGCATCCACCACCTCTGCATCCCCACCTCTGCATCCCCACCTCTGCATTCACCACCTCTGCATCCACCACCTCTGCAAACCCACCTCTGCATCCACCACCTCTGCAACCACCACCTCTGCATCCACCACCTCTGCATCCCCACCTCTGCATTCACCACCTCTGCATCCCCACCTCTGCATTCACCACCTCTGCATCCCCACCTCTGCATTCACCACCTCTGCATCCCCACCTCTGCATCCCCACCTCTGCATCCACCACCTCTGCATCCCCACCTCTGCACCCACCACCTCTGTATCCCCACCTCTGCATCCACCACCTCTGCATCCCACCTCTGCACCCCACCTCTGCAACCCTCACCTCTGCAACCCCACCTCTGCACCCCACCTCTGCATCCACCACCTCTGCAACCCTCACCTCTGCAACCCCACCTCTGCATCCCCACCTCTGCATTCACCACCTCTGCAACCCTCACCTCTGCATCCCCACCTCTGCAACCCCACCTCTGCAACCCTCACCTCTGCATCCCCACCTCTGCATTCTCCTCTCTTTTCTTTTCTTTTTTGAGGGTCTCACTATGTAGCCTTGGCTGGTCTGGAACTTGCTCTGTAGCCCAGGCTGGCCTCAAATTCAGAGAGATCCTCCTGCCTCTGCCATCCGAGTGCTGGGATTAAAGGAAGGTCTGTGCTATATTTATATCATTTCTCACCTCCTCTACTCCCCAAATTCATAGAGTCATTTTCTGTAATTATTATTTATAAAATATATATACACACACACACACACGTATATACGTATACATATGTACATGCATGCACACATACATATCCATCCATCCTGCTGAGTCTATTTAGTGTTGCTCACATGTATATACACACTTGAGGGCTGACACTTTTACTCTAGTGTCTGTTCTTTGCATTGCTCGGGCCTCATCTGATCCCCGTGAAGTATCCCTGCTTTCTCTGGTGAACCCCATGGGCAGTCACTTTATTCCTGTTCTTATGTAACATCAATTCCTATTTATCCCCTTCCCTCCTCTCCCCGCCCTTCCCCTTTCCTTTTTTTCCTTGACAGGATCATGCTACACAGCCCAAGCTAACTTCAAACTTACGGTCCTCCTGCCTCAGCCTCACAGGTGTGAGCTGAGCTGCCACTCTCTTTATACAGCATGGGCTCTGCATCCCCCAGCATCCTTCCACATTCTTAGGAAACCCTTCCTCTCTCTGTCCAGTACTCATGACCCCCCACTGTGAGCTTCCTATTTCTTCCTGTCTCTGTTACTGACAGCTTAATCCTTGGGCATGGTGCACATAGGAGCCCAGGGCCGCTCCTGGTATCGGGCGCTAGAGTCCTTGCCGAGGCAGTGAGCCCCCGAGGTCACATATTGAACTGAAAGTGCGGCTGCACTGGGTTCTAGCTTCGCCTAGCCAATAACCGGCCTCCCGGCTCTCGGTGAGCCGCTTTCCTCCTCGGCTCTCACTTTTCTCTGTTGAACTGTCGGGATATTAATGTGCTTCAGTTGAGACCAAGCCTGCCTAAGTGTGTCCTTTTGGTAAGGGGGGATACTGGGTCTCACTGTGCAGTCCTGGCTATCTTGGAAGGGTATATTGTTCTTTAAAACAATGGTTCAGACCAGTGATGGGGCAAACAAAATGTCTGGGGGCTACTTCAATAGCCTCTGGGGGTTATTTCAGTAGCCTCCCTCTTTTCTTGTGACATGGTGATGTAGTGAGCCTTAGGAGCAGCGTGGAAACACGGTGCCTGGCCCAGAGCCCGTGGCAGAGGTCCACGCATCATGTTTTCGTGGCAGAGTGGCCTTTGGCACTTAGGGTATGGGAACTGGTGAAGGCAAGGCAGCCTTCGGCTACTCAGGCTTGTCCCCCATTTCTTTCCTGACTGTGAACTGCTTGCGTTACCTCATTCAGGTGTGTCATTGAGCGTGATGGTGCCAGGCGGGATGGTGGCTACAGCCAGTCCTGCCTTTCCAGGACACATCTGGGGGCAGAACTTTTAAGAGAAGGCTCTAAATCCCCGGTCCCTGAAGGCTAACCCAGAGGTGACATGATCACCAGGCCTGGGGCGGCCTCTCTCCTGGGCATTCCATTTTCGGATATAAACAAGCTCACTCTTTTATTGGCTTGTATTATTACTTTATGAGGTAGGCAGGATAGGGATTTATTTTTAAAAGTTATTTTAAGTTTCTTGTTCTAAAAATATGTGCTCATTGTAGAGTTACATGTGCTTTAACTACCCCAGAGAAAACGGCTCATAATATTCTAATATACCTTTCCACATTTTCTATAGTATTTTTAAAAATATGAGATATTGCATCGAGTATGGCTGCCTGATAATCTAGATTTTCCCACCTGCAATAATATTGGTATCATTTTCCCTATATTGGCTATCCTTTAAAAATCATTATTTAACATTTTAAAAATAATATCTTGATACTGTTTTGGATATGTCACAATTTATGTGATTATTTTGGAAATTTAGGTTGTTTATGAGATTTTGCTGTTAGAAGTTAGGCATTTCTATACTGAAATGTTTGGTCAATTCTATAATGATTTTGTTTTTCACTGTACTTTTAAATTTTATTTTTTAGAATTTATTTATTTTATGTATATGGGTGTTTTGCCTGCATGTGTGTCTGTGTACCACATATGTTCTTGGTGCCCTTGTAAGTCAGAACAGGGCTTCAGATCTCCTTTGACTGGAGTTACAGACAGTTGTGAGCTGCATGTGGGTGCTGGGAACTGAACCCAGGTCCTCGGTAAGAACAGCCAGTGCTCTTAACCATTAAGCCGTCTCTCCAGCCCTCCCTGTACTTTTTATGTGTGGGGGTGATTTGCTTATATGTATGTCTGTACACTGTGGGTATGCAGTGCTCTTAGAGGTCAGAGAGGGCATCAGATCCCTGGGGATTAGAGTTACAGATTTATCTGCCCCTTGGGTCCTCTGGATGAGCAGCCAATGCTCTTAACCACTGAACCATCCCTCCAGCCCCTAGTAATTATTTTATAAGGAATAATTTCTAGAAATAAAATATTGTAGGAATTCTTTTTTTTTTTTTTCCTCCTCCAGATAGGGTCTCATGTAGCTTAGGCTGATCTTTAACTCTGTGTGTAGCTGAGAATGATCCTGAACTACTAATCTTCCTTATTGCTGGAATTGTAGACCTGTTCTAGCACACTGGCCAAGCATACAGACTTTTTAAAGGCCCTTGGCAATATGTTGAGTACAGCAAAACCTTTCAGAGTTGGTGTTCTGGTTCTTGATTCCTCTGCTCATTGCTGGTACAGCTGCGGGTGCCTGAGCATGCTAAGCATCTCACGTGGACAGCCCCATGCCCTTGAACTAGGGCATGGATTTTAAAGGCACCTCACATGCCTTGGCTGTCCTCATCTCGTGAATAGCATCCCTACTTCTGCTGGTCCCTTGGTGAGGCTCTTGCTTGTTTCCTTGACCAGAGCCTGGATAGAGTAGACCATACAGAGCAAGGAACTCGACTGGCCTCGCTCTGACTGAGGGCCTAGTCTTCCTTATTAGGACATGAGAAGAATGTCAGTCCATCACCTGCTCTCAGATGGGGACAGGGCATTGTTAGAGCATTGCAAACACCAGGAGCCCAGTGGTGCCACAAACCCTTTTCATTCTTACCCCGGAGTCAAATAATATGTGGACATGACTACTCGCAGGGCTTTGGCAATAGCCAAGGGCTTTCATAGTCAAACGACACATGAAACCTCCAGCCTTGGCTCCTTATTCTACAGGTTCAGAGACAGAGGCTCAGAGAACCTAATGCTGCCCGTGTCAGCCAGCAGAATAAGCCTGGCAGGTGGATCTCCATGCTCCTGTCTCTGTGCCACATTATTGCTCATGTGTTTCTCCAGTTCTGCTTCATAGTTTTACCTAATAGTTTTAATATCCTTCTTGTTGTATTATTCTAATTTGCTTTTCATGGCATTAAAAGCAAACAGAGTCCTGGGAAAATTACAGACACTTGGCTAGATGGTTTTGGCTTCTGATTAGTGAGCCTGGATCATGGGAAATGCAGCACATACATGTGTCCAGTGGACTTTGTGGAACTTCACCCCTCACACCCTTGAGCTCCATACCCTGGTGTCTACTCCCTTGCTTCCTCATCTTCTAGTATACTGTTCAAGCTCTTGCTGTGTTTACTGTTTATGTTCCTCCGACCTGCAAGCACCGTGAAGCCTGGATTACTTAAAGATTTATTTATTTTTAACTTTTTTTTTTGTGTGTGTGTGGGGTACCTGTATGTCTATATGTGCACCACATTTGTGTGTGGTGCCCTGAGAGGCCAGAAGAGGGCTTTGGATCCCCCTGGAGCTTGAGTTGCAGATGGTTGTGAACTGCCATCTCGGTGCTGGGATCTGAGCCTGGGTCTTCCGCAAGAGCAGCCAGTGACCTTAACCACTGAGCCACCCCTCCAGCTCCTAGGACGTCTCAAACATCTTCTCTGTCAGTGCCTGGCACAGAATAGCATTTGGTGATAGTTGGCAAATGAATGGCCTCTGAACTAGGAACAGTGGGGATGCAGGACTGAAACCTAGTCCTATTTTATTGCCTGTGGAAGCTTGGGCAAGTCTTTCTCCTCTTCTGGTCTCCTCAGCACTGACTAAAGATTCTTTCTGGTTCCAACATTTCATAAGTCTATTTATCCTTAGTTTTTAAGTATGTGGCAGAAGTAGAACCTTTTTAAAATTTTCAAATAAAAATTTGTACAGAACCTCAAAATCTGAAGTATAACTGCTCTGATTGAATTGAGAATAGGGGTATCAGGGCTAGACTCCAGTTCTAGGGGGTCCAGTGCCCCTTTTTTGGCCTCTGAGGGCACCAGGCATGCATATAACACATAGACATACATGTGTACAAAACACCTGTACACATCAAAATAAAAATAATTATATTTTTAAAAAGAGTAGGGCAGAGAAATAAGGAGTATGACACGAGCCCTGGCCACCGGCTGCCTGGTTCATAGAGCAGGGGCTCATGGCACTTAGTTCCACAGACGTTTTCCTAGATTAAATGGGAAGGCTGGAGCTTGTGCTCAGCACATACAAGGCCCAGAGTTTAATCCCCAGCATAGTAGACAGACAGATTGACTGACTGACTGACAGACAGATTAAAAAATGTAGTGCATTGTCACTGAGTAGAATTCTGTTTGTTGTTGCTGGAGGGCTTCTCTCCAGGTTCCCCAAGACCCGCAGTCCCACAATCCACTTATAAAATAATCACTTAGACACTTACATCACTTATAAACTGTACGGCCGTGGCAGGCTTCTTGCTAACTGTTCTTTTAGCTTAAATTAATCCATTTCCATAAATCTATACCTTGCCACGTGGCTGGTGGCTTACCGGCATCTTCACATGCTGCTGGTCATGGCGGCGGCTGCAGTGTCTCTCTGCCTCAGCCTTCTGCTTCCCAGAATTCTCCTCTCTCCTTGTCCCACCTACTTCCTGCCTGGCCACTGGCCAATCAGTGTTTTATTTATTGACCAATCAGAGCAATTTGACATACAGACCATCCCACAGCAGTTTGTAGTCACATAGAATTTGGTTTTTGGTTGTTTGAGACCAGGGTCTCACTGTGTATCACTGGTTAGCCTGGAGTTTGCTGTGTAGATCAGGATAGTCTTGAACTCACAGAGATCCACCTGCCTCCCCCTCCTGAGTGCTGGGGTTAAAGGCCTTTGCCGCTGTTCCTGGATGTCACATAGGAATTGGAAGGAAATCCTATCGGAAAAGATGCGGTGTGGCAGGATGGAGGTGAGTTTGTCTGTCTGTAGACGCCTTTGCTTGACTATTATACAAAAGAAAAATCAGGCTAATTGTTTTCTTGTGTAATTTCATTAGCAATCCATTTGGTCAAGGTTACCTAGTCTACTTAAACCATTCTTGTAGTTACATTTTTAACCACTCTGTGTACGTGTGGGGTGAGTGCACGGGACGGGGCGGTACCGTGGCACTCAGGCGTTTGGAGGTCAGACACAGCGCTGGGTCATTGGCTGTCTCCTTCCACTGGGTAGGTGGTACGCTAACCTCAGATGACCAGGCGTGGGGGTTTACCACCAATCCCTCTGGCTAGCCCCAACCAGTGTGCTGTTGTCTGTGGTTCTTCTTCCGTGAGTACAGATATCATATGACCTGAAGACCTGCTTGCTCTGGAGTCACCAGGGAGGAAGGTCCCTGTGTTGAGGCTCATCGCTGTCCGTCCACTGAAGTGGACCTTTGTTGAGGTGACTAGGGAGCTGATACCTGCATGAAGCAATGGGCCTTACCAGGGGAGGGTTGTCAGACATGGGGGTTCAGTAGGTCAGTGAGTTCGAATTCAAGGTAAATGACAGTGCGGTTTCTTGTCTCCTGAATGTGGAGCCACATGGAACTCTAGGTTAGCAGCTGGGAGGCAGGCTAAGCTAATATTTACCCGGCTCTGTGATCTGAACTGTTTGAGGGATGGTTTAGCTTGTTTGAATTCGAATATCCAATGATAATCAAGAGAGAGGGAAAGCTTTTGTTTTGTCAAACACATATTTACTGTGTATTACATTATCTTTTATTAATACAGCAGCTCAGGAAACATTGAGATGAAATTGTCCTTTTCTCGTTGGATTTACGAGCCTTCCTGGATGACAGCTGCAGGACCCTTTTCTTCAAGGATCTCAGTACTTAGAAGAACACCATTGTGCTTGTTATCCTTCGGTCTGCTCTGAAAACTGCTGTGTCTTGTCAGTCCATGGAGCATTTGGTGGTGCATTTAGAAGTTTAAGCCTAGTGGTCCTATTTCTAGCAGAAGTTTCTTGAAGTCACTCTTACAGGAAGAGTAGAACTACCTTGTTGATGGCTATAACTGATCACTGCAGCTGATTGGTCCTGTCTGGATTTAGGAGAGCTCTTACAACATCTGGAATTACTTAAACTCACCTTTTCAAAGACAGGGTGAATTTAGAATCTAAGGATCCAGCAGTGAGAACTACCCCAGGCCCCTGCCTGCCCAGCTTGCAAGCTGGGATTCTCAAAACAGCATAGCTTTTCTTTGCTTGATGTTAAAAAGCACAGTTGCCCTTTGTATTCCCAGGGCATTGGTTTCAGGACTCTCTGGAGACATCAAAATTTGAGGAGGCTTAAGACTCCTGTGTCAAATGTAGTCTCAAGTCCCATATGTAATATGTAGTGTTTGTGTGTACTGTATACATGCCATCCTGTGTACTTCAAATCAGCTCATTATTTTTTTTATGTTGTGTATGAATGTTCTGTCTGCATTACCTGTGTGCAGTGCCCAAGTAGGCCAGAAGGGGGCATAGATGCTCCTAGGACTAGAGTTACAGATGATTGTGAGCCACCACATGGGTGCTAGTAATTGAACCTGGGTCCTGAAGAGCAGCCAATGCTCTTGACTACTCAGCATCTCTCTAGCCCTGAGCTAGACTAAATATGGGTCCTGTTGACCGTGTGTGCTTTCTTGTGGCCTGAGGAACTTCGGTTCAAATCTACAGGAAACCTGCTTCTCCAGTGCACGGACCCTATCTTTGCACTATTGTATTTTTTCGGTATTTATCATTGTCTAGTGTGCTGAAAGAAAACTGCATTTCACTCCTAAAATTAGACCTTGCCATTGACTTTTGTTCTAGAAAAGTAGGCATTTCAAAATCAAATAATTGCAGTGAAGATGTAATAGTTAAACTCAGTGCCTTGGTTTCGTTTCCTGTTGCTGTGATAAAACACCCTGGCAAGAGCAACTTACGGGAGAACACTTACTTCCGCTGGCAGTTCAGGGGTACCCTCCCTCACGTCCATCATGGCGGGCAGTGTAGGGTGTGGGTGAGAGCAGCAGGGGCTTGAAGCAGGCTGGTCACGTAGCATAGAATCAGGAGACAGAGAAGGAGAATGCAAGCTAGTGCCTGCCTCATTTTACTCTGTACAGTCCAGCATCCTCAGGGTGGTCCCAGGACACCCATCTCTTACGAGCACTGTTTGCTACATGATTGTTCGGATCTTTAAAAACCTAATGGTACTCTATGTCATGGTCACACATTGATTAATATCCATGTAACAACCCATTGTCCTGTGTGCCATCAGCAACCTTACTTGTCTGTGTCCCACATCTTCAGTCCTCTGTATCTATCTCCATTCCCGCTCTGAGCAGTAAGAAACCCAGAAAGGCCCCCACAGTAGCTCTGGACAGAAACTAGGCTGTGTTAGGTTCTTTTTTCTCTCCGTTGGCAGAGGTCAGAAATGCCTGGATAATTCTCCACCAGCCCTTTTCTCCTTAAACTGGTCTTCTTTAATTTATTATTCAGGGCTAAGCAAATCCCACCTTGAGCAATCTCCCGTGTGTCCCCACACAGTGATTTCATCTTCCTAAAATGTCTCTCTCCATTTTTTTAATTTTGTGACTGCAGTGGTTAGTCTCCATTGTTAACTGGAATGGATTTGGAATCACCTAGAATACCCCACCCTTGTGTGTATGCGTGCATGTGCGTGCGTGCGTGCGTGCGTGCGTGCGTGCGTGCGTGTGCATGTTCATGCATGCATTTGCAGAGAGAGTTAATGGAGGAGAGAAGGCCCACCCTGAGTGTGGGTGGCACAGTTCCGTGGGCCGGGGTTCTAGACCGAATAAAAAGGAGAAAAGGAAAAGGTGAGCTGAGCACCATCCTTCATCTCTGCTTCATCTCTGGGCTTCCTGACTTGGGGACTCAATGTGAAGTTGCTCATGTCCACCCCCTCCCCCAGCATACCTCCAAGCGTGATGGACTGTATTCCTTCAAGCCAAAAAACCCCCTTATCCTCATATTGTCCTTATCAGGTATTTGGTCTCAGTAATGAGATAATTAACTAATACAGGGACCTCTTGGACATTTATTGCTCCTCTTTTATCTCCCCCCCCCCTTTTCTATTTAGAGTGCCTTCTCCAAGAAAGAGAAAGGAGACTGAAAGGAACAGAGGTCCTAACTGGTTCTTGTGAGGGAACACTTTCTGAAGTGATGAGCTTTCAGCCTCAGGGCAGAAGAGACTTTTATTTAGAAATGAAGGCCCCTCCAGGCTGCCCTCCTCAGGGGCTTCTGAGCACAGCGCCCCCTGCTGCATCAGAACCAGTATTTCTGTCTTTCTTCCCTCCTTAGTAAACTTGCTTTTCCAGAATACCAGCATTCAAGATCCATTTTATGTGTTGGGGGAGGGTCTGGGGGTGTAGCTCAGTTCGTAGGTTGCTTGCCTGGCATGGATGAACCATGTCTTCCATCTGCAGAACTGCATGACCTAGCATGGTGGTACATGCCTACAAGCTTAACAATTGAAGGGTAGAAGCAAGAGGATCAGAAGTTCAAGTGCATCCTTGGGTTTGAGGCCAACTTGAGATACATGAGATCCTGTCTGAAAACTTATTTTTCTTACCCAATGTTAATTTAGTGAGCCATGATGTGGGTGCTGGGAATTGACCCCGGGTCCTCTGGAAGAGCAGCCAGTGCTCTTAACTACTGAGCATCCCTCCAGCTCACCAATGTTGTTGTTGTTATTGTTGTTGCTGTTGACAGATTTAGTTGACAGCTGAGTTCTTTACTGTTTTTACTGTTCAATTAGCAGTTTGGATGTCCTAGGGCAGGGATTCTTGAATGTCAGCATGTATTGGGATAATCTTGAGGATTTGTTAAAATGCCACGTGCTGAAACCCCAGAGTTTCTTCTCTTTTGGTAGATCTGGGATGGAGCCTGAGAATCTACTAGCTACCAAGTTCCAGGTGCTGCTAGTACTGCTTGCCTGAGCCCCATGCTGAGAGCCCGGCCTCAGGGTTCCGTGGCCCTCTGCAGTGAGGCTCCCGGGCAGTGTTCTGCACAGTCCGCTCTTTGGTTCAGGTGCACACAGAGTTTCCTGCAGTGTGGACTGAGTTCCAGGATGCCACTGCTCTCACTGCTTGGCCTGTTTGACCTCTAAAGTCAGGCTTCGTTTAAGGATTATAATCTTATTTTATTACTCAGTTTCTCTAGCTCTCCAAATTAGGTAGGGCATGTGAACTGGATGTTGGGTGCATGTTTCAGTGGGTATGTGTTGTATTGCGAGCCTGGCATATTGTACATAATTTCTAAGCCTTTCATAAGAACAAGGCCCTGGGTTATGAGTGGAATACATTATTCTGCATGACACTGTTTGTGAAGTAAGCCTAATATTTTGCCCCCAGGTCCCTTCTAGTAGTAGCCTGATCTTCCTCACAGATCAGCAACTCATTAAAAGTATTCCTGTTATTACAGTGGAAAGCTAGGAAAGGAGAGAATTGTTTCCTTGGTAAATTTTACTTGGCAGTATTATTGATTAGTCGTTGTAGTACCCGAGCTAGTCTTAAAACAGATACCTGAACCACCGAGGCAGGTTACAAATGGTCGCTGCTTCTGGGTGCATGGGTGATGATGTTATCTAGTAAACTGCAGGTGCAGATGGAACAGGTACCGTGCTGAACCAGGAGACTGAATAGAGGGAGGAAACACTTACATGGTTTACGTAACTCTTTCTCCAGACTGTTTTATCAGTGCCACAGCCACAGCCATCACTGTGGTGAGGCTGACTGACACATATCTGCCATAGAGCTTCACCCTTTAAGGGCCCTTCACTATCACCCTCCTTTAATCCTTTCAATGGTGAAATGACATTGAGATAAGGGAGGCTCTGGCTTCTGAACTGCACACCTAGCAGGTGGCCTGGCTGCAGAGTCCTGTCCTCTGGGTCGGCCTGGATCTGGCCTCCTTGCACAGTGTAGCTTTCCCTTGGCTGGTCCTCCTTCAAACATGTGTGATCTTTAGCCCCTGCCTGAGTTACTTATGGGCAGAAGAGTTAAGAGCAAGCTTTGTATGAGTTGTCTGTGCTCTTCAAATGTCATTTTCTGGCATGAGGAATGGGTGGATCCTGTCTCTGCCATCTCCACACCCCCCCCCCCCCAATGACTGCAGCCATTTGTTTTCGTCTTTAGGACAGGGCTGGGCCAAGTCTTCTTTGGTCAAACAAATGAAAGGTTGTCAGAGCTTTATCTGGGCTGTTGACCCTGTTCTGCCGTCCCCAAGTGCTGTGTGTTGTTACTCATGCCTGCCTCCTGTCTTCACGAGTTCCTGGAGGATCGAGTCCTGCCTCGGTGCTGTCCGTTCTTTCTTGATGGTGGTAGAGTTTGGGGTTCAGGTAGAAGCCGGAGGGTACCATCCGTTGAAGGTCTACTCTGTGCCAGCCACTTCATCTACACCTTGTCATTCGATCTGCACCCCATCTCTGTGAGCACTACCTGCTGTGCTGATGGATTTGATAGAGGGACAGAGCTAATGAGTGGTGGAAGTGGGCTCTGATTATGCTTTGCTGAACTCTAATCCTGTATGTATTTCACTGTACTTAGGGCTTAGACTTCGCCCTAGAAGCTTCAAGCTTTTGATTTATTTCCAGTGTATTTATTAATGGTTTGTATTTTAGCCATTGCTAGTCATGGGAGAGGCGGTCCCCACGCACATGGTTCTCCCTCTCCGATAGGGAACAAGAATCGTGAGTATGTGAAGTGTTAGAGAAACGATAGGCAGGGAGCTGGTGGGATGGTTCAGGGGGTAAAAGCGCTTGCTCTCAAGCCGGACGAGCCGTCTGCAAGCCCTAGGACTCACACAGTGGAAGGAGTGAGCTGATTCTCTCCTCCTCTTGTCCTCTGGCCTCCACATGCATCCCATGGCACTCATAGACCCATACACATAACCCACATCAATCCATAAAGTGCAGTAAACAGAGGGGGGGCGAGAACAGTGGTGATGATGTGCATCAGGCCAGCATGATTTAGTCCAGGATAGGGTGCCAGTCGAGGGAGACCCCATGGAGGGGGAAGCATTTAAACCAGACCTGAGACAACAGAGCATGAAAGACCCACACAGACCAAGGGTAGGACCACGTGGGAGCGGGCCAGTGTTCTGCTGCCTGCCTGTCACAGTGGCCGACACTTAATGGGTTTCCCATGGATGTTTGCTGAATGAATACATGAGCGGGGTGCTGGGGAAAACTCATTTGCTTCTTACATAATAACTTAAGTTGTCCTGGAATGCATCACAGTTCCAAATAGCTTCCCCCAGCTCCTCCTGTTGGTCCGTTGTTTTGGATTTCCTTGCTATATTTTGAATGTCCACACACGTGTTCCATCTTTCCTTTACGCCATGGGGTGTCTTCCTGCTTCAAAGAGATCAGAAATGGAGCTGTCCTATTGTCTTCAGAGTGGCTGTGTGAGCATGAGGCTTGAAATAGAGGCAGTTGTTTGATTTTTGCCCCCTCTGGGGATCTGACAGTTGAAAACAAATGTAGAAAGAGCCCCAAAGGAGGTCCCCCCACCACCACCAGGGGCATGCGAGACGACAGTACTGGTTATTGGTGTACTTGGACGATGCGCTTATGTAAGTGGGTAGAAAATACAGACTATTCCATCCGTCAGCTCGCCTTACTTAAGTGATTTTACACTCCCCCAAGTGGGTGGCCCAGAGAGGCTCTCTAACTTTTGTCTTTGCAAAAGTCCTAGTTCCTGGCATAGAATTCTGTAGATTGAAGTTCAACAAATGTTAATTCATACAATGAGACAACAAAAACAAACACCGTTCAGATTCTCAAAAGTAAATCCTGTCCTGAAAATTCTGCTAAGAGTAGCACACATTACAGGGCTTGGATGGGCTACAGGGCCGGCTTGTTAGTCTGTTCTTTGGTCCAGGAAATATTCTAAGCCCGTGAGCCCTAATTTTCCCACGTTGCAGTCTTCCAGTCCCCTGGGGTCTTCTCCTTCCTTTCTTGCCCAGCTCACAACGGTTCAAAGGGCAGTCTTGACAGCCGTCAGGGAAACTGAGTAAATGGCCATGGGCTTTCCTTTGCTGCCCGGCTTTTCTCATTGGTCGCTTTATGAGGATTTCATGAAGAACTGCTGGGTGCAGTGTGCAGGCCATCCCAGTTTAGACAGGCTTTGTAACCCTTTCCCCCCAGAGCTTACAGTCTGGGAGAGACAGATGCAAGTGTGTGGCATGAGGTAGTGTGCCTGTTGCCGGGGGTGCCCGACGAACCCAGGATGTCACAGACCGCATCCTAGAGACAGTGACCGTCGGGCTCCGCCAGAGTCAGCTCTTAGCAGTGCCTCCCAAGGACAAGTGTCCCTCCTTCTGTAAATGGCAGCCCCTGACCCCTGCCAATGACACTCACGGTAGTCTCCCCACTCCCTGCTGCACAGTAAGAGAAGTCTTACTCACGGAGAGCAACCGTGATCAGTTCTGTCTCCTCTTTGTTTCTTAGATTCTACATAGAGTTGGGAAATCTTGACGATTGATTGGGGGAGTCTGAGTAGAACTGTGGCTAATGCTTACAAAGGGCCTCACCGTCTCTGTGAGGTTTCTACTCATAGTTTCCAGGAAAGTTGGTGGGGAACTCAGGCCCTACAAGAGTCATGTGATCCTGAAACTGTGAGCTGGAGGGGAGGCTTCAGTGTGTACAGGGGGTTTCTGGAGCATGCCTTTCAGGCTTGTTAGGTTTTTGTTTTTGTTTTTGTTTTTATGTCATTTGCTAATTGTGACATCGAGGGCACTTCAGGAAGAGACCCCTTCCTTACATGCTGGAACTTGCACAGTCAGCAAGCCCCAGCCTCCCTTTCCCACATTGCTGAGACGTGGGCCAGCTAAACTGTGTCCTCACATGGGGGGTCATGTGGCCCAAGGTGAGCAGTTCTAAGCAGACAGTGAACTCAGGTCGGGATTCATAGTAACCGAGCAAATGGCCACCTCTCATCTGTAGGGACAGGGAGAGTCCAAGAGGCTGCTGCCCAGCACCACAGAGTACCTTAATGAGCCAAGGATGTAGAGTCCCGGCCTGTCTCCACACCTTATTGGCTGAGTGAAGCTTTCTTAGCTAAAGGCCCACCAACCCGGAAGCAAGGTCTGCGCCGCACAGCTCTTTGGTGTGGCCTCCCCCCTCTTGCCCTTCTTTTTCACGGGATGGCTTCGGTGGGCTGTGGCCTCTGCCACCTCTGCCGGCCACCCAGTCACAGCCATCCTGTCGTAGCCTGCAGAGGATCCTGCTGAAAGAGGTCTCGTCCCTTGGATCCCAGCTGAGCCTGAGGTTCTGGCAGGGGAAGGCTGCCCTGTGACTGGGGTGGCAGTAGGCAGCAGGGCTGTGGTTTCTGAGGTGACCTCTTTGCTGATTTTGGAGCGGCTCAGGGCCAGCAGGCAGCGTTTCAGGACAGAAGGCTCCAGAGTCACTAATGCTCGCTTCATGGTCAGACTTCCGTGCATAGTTAGTATTTTTAAGCCTATTTGAGCTAAAGATTTCAAATTTAGAGACTCTTAAGTCATTGACAATGTTGTCTGGATAGCAGCTGAGTTTCAGAGGATCCTGCAGCATTTCCACCAGGCACTCCCTCGTGGTCATCAGTTACCAGTCACTCAGTGAGCTCTTGTGGCGTGTATCCCTTCTCCAGCTCCTTGTAGAAGATGCCATCATCACCCAGGGTTGGCCTAGATCGTTCTAGAGGCCCTGCTGCATACAGAGAATAACATACCATAGCATGTTTTTGTTTCGGATAAGTGTGTTTATCAAACCAAAGTAAAGAACTAAAGCAGGGGAGAGTTGGCAAACATACTGTCCAATCACAGAGTTCCAGGTGTCTTTCAGAATTCTAATGGGGAAGCCCCCTTTAAGGTGGAATTCCTAGTTGAAGAAGAACCAAGCGAAGCCGAGTGTCTCTAGGACAAGGCTTCCATGCAAAATAACAACCAGAGATCACCCCGTGAAATTGGGTGCTCGTGACATCTGGCAGGAGCCGACAGAAGCAGAGGCAGTCAGATGAAGTTCTCGATCGATCTCTCTCTCCTCGGCTGAGAGTCCTGGGGTGAACTTCCTTTGGCTGACTTCCACACTGTTGCACTCTTATCTCATGGGATAAACGATAGTAACATCTGCTAGAAATGGTTCCCTTTCTAGCAGTTCTCCAGGGCATGGTGTTTTCATGCTTAGGCTGTTTGCTGTTCTCCCTCTGTGTCACAGAGTTGGGGGCGGGGGGCAGGTGCGTCTGGCTTATTCCAGACAAGGGCCTTGGAGGATACTTGGAGACAAGCATGCTTGGATCTGAAATGGGGAGGAGGATCTGCCTGTAGATTCAGCTCCTTGGTAAGCTTGAACAACTCAGGACAGTTTACAATGGAGTATACAATACAGTTTAGACCAGTGGCATTCAAACATGAGTGTAAAGAATCACACCGGATCTAATTAAAATCTGGATCTACACTGGATTGCTGGCATGCTTCCAGCAGAGCCGGTGCTGTGGCCCAACAGCCGTCCTTGGGTGGAGGGGCAATTGCTGAACATCAGGCATAGCAGGGATCTTACAGATGGACCTCCTAGTCTGTGCCTGTGGCCCAGAAAGAGACAACAGTTCAGAGCAAGAGGCTGTACACTAAATTAGCAGAGGAGATGACGACGCAATCTTAGGTACCAGTTTCCCTTTGTGTTGTATATATGCTTTTCCTTTGCTGGCCTGATTTCTTTGAGTCAGGGTCTTGCTTTGTGGTCCAGGTTGGCCTTGGCCTTTGTGATCTTTCCTCTTCAGCCTGGAGGGTGCCATTGTTCTAGGTATCCCCACTATGTCCGGCTCCTCTGCAGAGCTGGAAGAGGAAAGGGGCAGAAATGAGGTTTCCCAGCTGCATGCTCAGGTTCAGGGTGACCTCGCAGAACAGAGGGCTGAGAGGCTAGCTGTGTCTGGGTATGCCTGGGACCCTTCCTGCTTGGCAGACACAGCTAGCCTCTCTGTGTGGATCTGAGAGTGCCCCTTCATGCCAGGCTCGATGCTCAGCAGTGCATGTTGATGAGGACTTGAGTTTCCTCCTCACTGGACAAGGGGAAGTGCGTGGTGCCAAAAGATACCAGATGGCTGAGTATCCAGATTGCACTGACTCTTAGATTCTAGGAGCTAATGGGGTCCAGGCCACTGAGCCAGCCACTAGACTTCAGAATGTGGTTAACGTTTAGACGCTCAGAAAAAGTACTGAGTGGCAAAGGGGGGTCATCTGGAGAATGGGGCAGGTGAGTTTGACCTAGAAACAGGGCTAGGGGCCTGGAGTATCAGGCAGTAGTAGTTCACTCATCAGGGAGCAGGTGTATTTGGAGCGGGAGGGCTTAGGAACAGATAATCTGCAGTATTCTAGGCATATAAGCAGACTTCATTCCAAACATATTTCTTGTGGGCTTCCTGTTTTGAGCTGTGCTCGGGGACATAGAAGGAAGCCCTAGAGTGAGCCATGGTCTCAGGAAGCTCCGGGGCAGATTCTGCACACAGGTCTTCTTTAGACGTTGAGGCAAAACAGAACTTTGGTCTTAGGGGATTGAGTTATGTGGAGATTCAGAGAGGAAGCAACTCAAGGTCATATTTTCTCAACCTCTGGCCCAAGGCTGATCTCGATTCTTCAGTGAGACAGATGCACCTTGATAAAAACCAAGGAATAAGGGCATCACGGGGATGGAAGCATGCTGAGACTTAGGGACTCTCTGTGGAGGTCAAGGATGGGCCTGCAGGTATGGCCACCAGCTGTGCCCAGGCAAGCGGGCCCTGGGCTGCAGGGGGAGAGGCTTACCACTTGCTTACCTGCTTACCCTTTTACCTTTGACCTTGCTTGTGAAGCTACCTCGTTCTGGAAGTTTCTGGGGGCTATTGGAGCAGTAGAGATGGCAGATAGCCTGCCTCTCTCGTTGTCTGTACCAGGGTGTCCTGAAACCTCCTAGGGTCGATATGTCATTGGGTATCTCCTTATACAGGCTGGTGACTAATACACTCACCGGGGAGGGGAAAAGAAAAAAAGAACTGGAGTGCACTTCAAACCACAGGCCAGCCAGAACTGGAATGGACATCGCAAGGCCAAGCTGGGAGAATTGCAGCATTGGGGTGCCATTAACAGTTGAGGGGAACAATGCCTGGCACTTAGTAGGCCTGCAGTAAATGTTTGGGGGCTGAGTAGGTGTTAGCAAAGTCCTTTCCAGTCCACAAAACACTTTGAGGCTCACTCTGTTCTCAGCCACTGGGAGCTAGGAGGCACTTTGCACCCTCCATATAGCACCACAGGCAAGAAGAAGGTCCCCTCTTTGCCCAAGAGCACGTGACTGGGAGTGTGGGGCTGCCACAGGAGCTGAGGTTCTGGCCTCCTGCTCCCTCTCAGACAGCTCATGAAAATGTGGACAAGACCTTGCTGTTGTACTCTGGAGTCTTGGTACTGAGTAAACCAATTGTGTGGTGTGTGTGTGTGTGTGTGTGTTCGTGTGTGTTTCAATGCAAAACTTTTTGAAAAGGGAAATGTGCCTCTCTGTGTGCATTTTTGCCAGATTGAGCCCTTGGGTCTCTTTATTTTTAATAAGGAAGAAAGGCTGGGGTCTGGAACAGCTGAACCGAGCACCATTGATGCCCTGCTCATTAGAGGGTTCTGTCTAATTAGATTGAAACCGGGGAAGGAAGCAGTGGCGGCGGCCATTTTGTGTGGGGCCGGCATGTGCTGTCCTGAGCCTGCATCCTGCCCTGTCTCTTCTTCGCTGCCCTTGCCCTGCACAGGCCACTGAAGGGAGGCTTTCCTCAGTGGGCAGCGCGGTTTCTTCTGCCAGGAGTGTGTGCCTGATGAACAGCTGCCGGGCACATTTCTGGGACTTGAGAGACATCGCGAATTATTCCCTTTTCCTTGGTGTCCGGTCTTGTAGGGCAGAGAGGCTATTGCTTTATCTTTGAGAAGAGATTAAATGCAAAGCATTTTTCTGGAGTACCCAGAGGACCTTGGGTTCCTGTAAATGGCTTTAAAAAAGAAGAACACCTGAAAGGTTCCGTCGCTGCAGCTTGAGCTCCGAGTTTGTGTGTAAGTGGCAAACTGCTGGCCCCGATCCCAGCCAGGCTTGTTGGAGGTTGTTCTGTCCACTCATCAGTGGTGACCGTGACCTCTGGGTTCCCTCACTTTGGTCAGATCTTTCTGCTGGAATTTTCCACATTCGCTCTGCTCTGTGGCTGCTCTAATGGAAAGGGAACGAACGTGGAGAAGGCCTTTGCTGTCGGGAGTGCTGTGCGTATGCTGGCCAGGAAGCTGTGCAGCCCCCAGGGCCGGCTGTGGCTCCTCTGGGGGCTTTCTGCTCTGGAGCTTCATTCTTCCTCTTTCTTCATGGCCTCGTCCTTAGCCAAAGCCGAGTCCCTTTATTACTGTTTTGCCTCTGTTTATCCACACAGCCCCCCAATGCCTGTGCTGTTGGTAGAACCCTGCAGGGGTTCTCAGCATCACCGGGAGAAATCCCGGATCCCAGGCAAAACAGACAGGCTCTGCTTGGCTCCTTCTGCTCTCCTCCCCTCTCGTAGCACAGACCTGCTTGTAACTGGAGACTTAGTTCCCAGACACAGTTCTAGTGCTGGCCTCTGCAGCTGCCACACCTACCCTTCCTTAGACACCATTTAGTTCTTAAGATCCTATTTCTTCCTTTCTGATGCTTTTCATTTATGTCAGGGCGAAACTTGGTGCTTGCTCTCCACTGCGTGCTGACTGTAATTGAGATGCATTCCCTGCTAAATTATTTATCACATAATTCTGCAATCATTTCCTTGAACGTTTATCACTTTCTCCTACCCCAGATTCATTATGTCAGCTCCATTCACTAGCTGACTGCTGTTGGGTGGCCCACCGCCTCTCACTGGAGCACCGGGCTAAGTAGAGGCTTCTCACGTGCTGGTGTTCATTTCCTTCTCCCTGAGTGTAAGGGTTGTTATCGTCCACACTTTACACACCAGGAAGCAGGCTTGGTTTAAGGGACTTAGCAGAGCTGGGTACTGGGATGTGCTGGCACCCTGTGAGAGGCTTAAGGCCATTGTGATACAGCCTGCCTTCAGGGAGCTTGCGGTCTAACATCCTAGGATGCCAAGTTCATGATCAGTGCTTTGTGAACCTTTCTTGAGGAGACATGAGCAAACATTTACTTACCTCAGGCAGAAATGATTCCATTCACGTGCAGCATGGTGGGCCAGAGAATTTAACTGGGGTTTCTTTCTTAAGTATAGGCTACTTACAAGTACTGTACCACGGGGGCGGGGGGTGGAGTCTCCCCCAGAAACTATTAACTGCCTGTGAATCCTCAGGGGGAAGTAAGGCCTTGGGAGCCTTGGGGCCCGAGCTGTGCAGGCCTCCTGCAGGCGATCACAGCCGAGAGAGTGGCGCCAGGTCATGCTCTGAAGACAGCATCTCACCAGAAGGTTGTTTTAGGCACTGTGGAGGCAGGAGGCTGCGACTTACCTTGTACACATGCATCACCCAGCGCTGTATTAAACTGGAAACGTCAGCCATTTTTGCTCACTCTCTAAAGACTCCCTGGCCTATGTACAGCACTCTTTTTCCCAGGAGTCTAGAGTCTTTACTACCCTTCTCCACAGATCCCTCCCTTATTGTAAGAGATGAGTGTGAGGGTGTGAAACCCCCACTTAGTGTGAGAGATATGTATGAGGGTGTGAAACCTCCCCTTAGTGTGAGAGATGTGTGTGTGAGGGTGTGAAACCCCCCCCCTTAGTGTGAGAGGTGTGTGTGAGGGTGTGAAACCTCCTTAGTGTGAGAGATGTGTGTGAGGGTGTGAAGGTTTCTGGAGTCCAGAAGTCTCCGGGGATCGCCCTTGTTCAGCTCATTTGTCATTGTCTAGGCTTCCTGGAGCGTTTCCATCCTAGGGAATTTTTTCTTGGCCCCAGGACAGAACTTCTAAGAACATGTCTCAGGACCGGGCGCTCTGGCACTCTGTCCCTCTCGCCCCACTAGTGCCGGCCAACCTCTGGCGTGCTGGATCCCGCCCTGCTAGTGGAGCAGAGGGCACTGAGGCATGGCCTCCGCTCTCTAGGGATAGCTTAAACTAGGCCAGGGACGGAATCCCAGCTAAGCCCAGAGGTGATCCTCGGGCCTGTTGCAGAGTGAGACCAGAGGTATACAGCAATGGATAGACAAAGGGAGATGGTGGCCGAGGACAAGGAAACAGCAGAATGCCAGCTGTTTGTCTCACGTTCTGAATCCACATGTGTTTGTGCATAACCTCTGCCTTCCCAGGAGCCCAGAGTCTGGACTGCCACCACCCTGGTTCACAGAGCCACAGTCAGCCCGAGAGTGTGGCTCAGCCAGAGAGGAACACAAATAGTCATGGGAAGGGCGAGATGTCTGAGGTGGGATCTGTGAGATGTGAAAGAGCCGTGTGGACTCGTTACCCTTTCTTGTCATTAGAAGAAATGCCACAGTCCAAGTGTCAAGCCAGGAAGAGGCTCCACAGGATTTATTCTGTACTCAAAACAAGGGAAAGGGCGGTGGAGCTGACTCCGTGGGTAAGGTGCTGCCGTGCAGATGCAAGGACCTGAGCTCTGATCTATTGTCACCGGCCTAAGAAGAGCCCAGCACGGGAGTGCGCGTCTGTAACCCTAGCATTAGAGGGCTGGAGACAGGTGGAACCTCAGAGCTTATTGGCCAGCAGGCCTAGGGAATTGTTGAGGTCAGGTTTAGTGAGAGACTGTCTCAAAAACTAAGGTGAGGGGTTGGGAATGTAGCTCAGTGGTAGAGCACTTGCCTAGCAAGCACAAGGCCCTGGGTTTGGTCTTCAGCTCCAGGAAAAGAAAAAAACAAAACAACTAAGATGGAGGGGGAGCTGAGGAGCTGGCTATGTAGGGAAAGTGCTCACCATAAAGCATGAGAACCTAAGTTTGCACCTCCAGACCCCACGTGAGAAGCTGGCCATGGCCACAAGCCATGTGTAACCTCAGCTCAGGGAGGCAGGGAGAGGTGGCGCCTCCAGTTCACCGGTCAGCTAGCCCACGCTGAAAGAGCTCCAGGTTCAGTGAGAGACCCGATCTGAAAATAGGAGGTGGGAAGCAATTGAAGAAGACACCCAGCATCCACCCCTGGCCTCCACGTGCATGTACAAATATGTGCACATACTTGCATGCACACACATGTACACACACACACACACACACACACGCACACACACACACACACACACACAGTCCTAGTTAGCAAACTCTTCTAGTTTGTGTCCCAAATTTTCTGGGACACAAAAGGAAGGAATAAAGTGAATGAGGAATAAAATATAACAGGGGTCTCTTAAGCACGTTATACCCAGTGCACAATGGATTATTACTTAATTTTCACAGCCCTGTGGGTCTACATTTATTCTTGGGGAAACTGAGGCTATAGAGCTGGTGAACAGGAGAGCAGAATTTGAAACCAGGCTTGGTTCCAGACCTTGTCCTGATCGTGCTGCTCCCAGGATCTGCAGGCAGAGAACTGGAGAAGCTCCTGGGGGCCTCAGGAAGCCAGAAGCCCACCAAGGGGCAAAGTTAGCAAAGTTGCCAGCCACACGGTGTTACATACACCCAGGAGACAACCAATGCTCTGCAGAGCCAGGTTCTTTTACTTCCGTCCTTCCTCTGAACATGCCTGTCTCTCCCTGGAGGTTCTGCAAAAGCTCTTGTCATTGTCTGATCCTGAAACCCCCAGAAGACTCCTCCATCTTCCTCTGTCTAGTGACGATGGGGATGAATAAACCCAAGACCATTTAGACTAGGCTTCCAGGGCCCGGTCTGAGTTTGTGATCTGTCTTCCTGTCACAGCTCATTTGGGCTCCTTTAATAATTGAAGGCCAGTGTTAAACGGTTGACAGTTTGTCCTTCCTAGACAGGAGCAGTTCTGTGTGTAAGTGATACTCTGCCTCCCAAGGACACGCTTTCCTGAAGTGCAGATGATTCAGCATGACCCAGTAGCTTGGATTTTACTGAGTTCTCTGTTAAAGCCAGCTCCCCCATCTCATGATGGAGACTAGGTGCTTGGAGCTTGGTGCCTACTCCTGGAGTTCCTTGGCTGGGACTTTAGATGAGGGAGAGTGGGCTGTAGAGATCGTTGATCACTTACTGTCATACTGAGGAGTCTGCATTTTGTCCCCTTACTACAAAAAGAGGGGCCATGACTGTTCTGAGTGTCATCTCTCTTCCATGGGACTGCCATCCCAGGCTGGTTCTAATTGGTTTCCCAGAGTCACATGTCCTTTCTACTTCCCCAGCCTTTGCGTGAGCTGGTGTCTTGTCTCGTTCTCTCTCTGCTGACCTCTGCTTGCCCTGCCCTGTGCAGCTCAGGTCTTGCTCTCTGCAGCCCCTACCCCTCGGTCTCTGTGTCCCTCTTGGCATCCATCCCCCGTGTGGGAACTGACTGTATGTTTGCCTTATCCCCTCATGGACTGAGGATTCCTGTCTCTAGGAGTGGGGAAATTATAGAACAGTTTGAGGCGCCTGGAGCCTTTGCTTCCAGGAAAATAACACTACCAGTAAAGACAGAAAGTAGACCTTCCTTGTTCTGCCCCACACACTGCTCTTGGTGTTTGCTTAGGCTATCCCACCTTCACAGGGGCCTTGGCCTGCAGATGTCAGAGGTCACGTGAAGATGTTGGGCTTCTCGCAGCCTTTCATGCTTGCCTTCTGTTTTTGTACTGACTCTTCACAAATGACCAGCTTTGTAATTTAATAATGAGTAGGTTCGAACCTTAAAAAACTGATTTCTTTTAAATTTTGCAGATTCACAGTTTAGCGTTGAGTATAATAATGTATCAGATGTCTGTCAAAATGTAGAACCAACTCTTTTGCTGGAAATAATTACATTTTGCCAAACCCGTTTATTCTGAGAAGCTCCAGTATATTAATGTACGATGCTATAAATGCACGCCTTGTGATGTGTGGATTCAGAGAGGGAGGGTTGGAATGGCAATTAAACCAAGTCAGAGGCACTGGATGGGTGGTAAAAAGGGAAATGGAACATGGCCCTTTGTTAGATGCGTTCCCCCGAAGATAAGTTTGTAATTTGACAATCTAGGCAGCTGGAGAAATTAGCGGCTGCTTCACTGGAGAAGCTGGCCTGATTCTCCAAACTTGCATTTGGAAAATGGAACCGTTTGTTCTCTTTGTGATCTCTGGTTAGAGGGCTTGTTTTTCAGGTCACAAGCAGATCAGGACCTAAACGCACAGCCTCAACTCCTACAGGACAAGTGTGCTGTCTTTGAGGATGGTTGCTGATGGCTGTATCTGATGTCATCTCCTCAACCCTTGGTCAGTCTCAAGTGAAACTTACCTGGATGCCATGAATTTGGACAGATCTGCTTGCCACCAGCTCCCACCACTGATAGCAACCACTATGCAAGGAAGCCTGTTTCCTGTCTGTGTATCAGTGTCTTCATCCATAAAATGGATGTGAATCTTAAACAGTCTTAAACTGAGCATCCAAGATATGGATGTCCAGCACCATGATATGCTGGGCACTGATTTAGGCAATTGAAAACTAGACAGAAATCCTTGCCCTTAAAGAACTTAGATTTTAATGAGAGAAGACCTCTATTAAAACCTAGATATGGGGGCTGGAGTTATGCTCAGTGGTTAAGAGCACTGACTGCTCTTCCAGAGGACCCAGGTTCAATTCCCAGCACCCAACATAGCAGCTCACAACTGTCCATAATTTCAGTTCCAGGGGACCTGACACCCATGGCAAAACACCAATGCACATAAAAATAAATAAATAAAAACCCTAGATGTGATAAATAATTTTATAGACTATGTTTGGGGGCAGCAGGAGAAGAAGAGGACTGAGGGTTTAGTGCAGTTGGTAGAGTGCTTGCCCAGCATGCAGGAAGCCCTGGGTCTGGTGCCTAGGACCACCTAAAACCGGGCACTCAGGGAGATCAGGGCTCAGAGTTATCCTCTGCTACATGTTAAGTTTGAGGACAGCCTGGGCTATGTGAGACCTTGTCTCAGAAACAAAAAACCCAAAAAGAAGATTCAAGGCAGAGTAGGATAAGGGATCTAGGTAGTTCTGAGAGCAACTTGGGAAGTAGCTTTAATGGTGCTCACCGAGCTGGTGACAACAAAGAGACTCAAGAGACCTGGTTGTGCAGATGCCTGGGAAGACCCCAGAGGGGACCAACCTGACTGTGGTAGAGCAGCCAGAAGCCAGCAGACTCCAGCAGTCACAGGACAGAAGAGTGAAGGGTTAAGAGGAACTCGGTCAAGACATGATGGCGCTGAGATCTTCAAGTTCATGAGGATTCTGTGAACTGACGTCTATGAAGCGCCTTGTTTTCTGTTGGACTTTTCATTTTCTGATGTCTCCGTCACACTCCTAGGCAGGGCCTCCGGGCTTCTGTGAGACTTTGATATCTCCTTTCTCCTGACCCTGCTGTCAATCATCCCTTGTCCCCTCCCACCCCTCCCTTTCCTCTTGTTCCCATTGCCTCTAACCTACTTGGTGGCTTCTCACCTGCACAGTCACACCAGCCTCCTAAGCATTACACCCCTTCCCCACCACCACCCTCCCTCTCACCCCCTTCCTCTCCCCGCCATGATGCAATGTGAGGCATCTCTCTCTCTCTTGCTCGTCACCCTCAGCTGCTAGGCTGTGCTCATTTGTTCCTTCCTCTGTTCGCACATCCAGCGTCTTCTGAGCATCTACTAATGCTCCAAGTCACATGAGTCCTCTCCAAGGGAGGAAACAGACTTGGAAATAATTTTAGTACCAATTCAGAAATGTTTGGTTTTGCCCCAGCTCATTTCCAAAAGGATTTGGGGTTTAACCGTTTATTATGTATTCTGATGAGTAATCCAGAGCAGCTGTCTGTAGATGTCACCCTGGCAGGGACAGGCCTGCCTTGGTAGGGGCTCACTGGCAGTCCTGTGGTGGACCCTCTCCATCACACCTCCATGTCTCTGTGTAGCGACACTCACGTTGCTTGCTGATCTGTGTTCTGCCCACCAGGTTCAGCTTAACATGGCCCGGCTGTGGGAAGCCTGAGCCCCGGGTCCCAGATAATTTGTCCCTTCCCTGAACTTCCTTCACATCTGCCTTTTGTCCGCTGCTTGGATTTTAGACAGAGGATGGAGGGAGGAAGGGAGAGAGATTTCTTTTCCTTATGAATTCCTTGAGGCAGGAATCAGGCCCACCGCTACCACCCATACTACCACACGGCATAGTACCTTTTCCAGAGGACATTCTCAGTAATCTGTGAGTGAGGAGGTGAATGGGGGTGGGGTGTTCCTGGCACCATAGCATCTGCGGATAGATTCTTTTTTTTTTCTTTTCTTTTCAAGACAGGGTTTCACTGTGTAGTCCTGGCTGTCCTGGGACTCACTCTGTAGACCAGGCTGGCCTTGAACTCACAGAGATCCACCTGCCTCTGCCTCCTGAGTGCTGGGATCAAAGGTGCGCACCACCACCACCCGCTAGGGACAGATTTTCTGCACAGCGCTTTCTCTTATGATGAAGTACTGAGTTCCTAGGGCCCTGCTGGGGCTACTGCCTTTTAGTCCTTCTTGTGCTATAACCTGGGCTCCAGCTGCATCTTCTCACAGAGGCCATGACACAGTCCTTTATACAGGAAGTTCTAGACTGTCACTAATGACTTAGAAACACATGGTTTTTGGAGACCTGTTCCTTCAAAAGTTGGAGATTGCCTTTTTTGATAATTATTTATTATATTTATTTATTATATATCATGTTCTGCCTGCATGTATGCACGCACACCAGAAGAGGACACCAGCTCTCATTACAGATGGTTGTGAGCCACTATGTGGTTGCTGAGAATTGAACTGAGGACTTCTGGAACAATAGCCAGTGCTCTTAACCTCTGAACTATCTCTCCAGCCTGCCTTTGTTGTTGTTGTTTTTTTGAGATAGGTGTAACAGTCTTGGCTGTCCTGGAACTCTCTTTGTAGACTAGGTTGGCCTCAAACTCACTGAGATCTGCCTGCCTCTGTTTCCCAAGTGCTGGGATTAAAGGCGTGCACCACTGCCTGGCTAGCCTGCCTTAAAAAAAAAAATCTTCCTGAGACAAGGTCTCATGCACTTCAGGCTGGCCTTCAGCTTGTGATCTTCCGTCAGCCTCTGGAGTGCTGAGATTATAGTGGTGTGCTGGAGACTGCCTCTTTTCTGCTGTACTCTATCCATACCCAAGGGCAGCTGGTGAGTGCTTAACCCACAAGCCATCAAATACTACCACAGGCAACCAGAGGGTAGAGAATGTAACCCAAGAGATAACCAGGTGTGCCACATCATAGCTAGGTGACCTTCAGCATGTTTTTAAAACTGTAAGATAAGAATAAAAATACCTATCAGTGGGCTGAGGAATCACTTAGCATTCAGAGCAGTAGCAAATGACCTTCCACACTTGCATCCCCTGAGTGCCGGTACATTAGTATGGACGGCTTAGTTGATATTGCACACAGGGATCTCCTGGGAACTTCATTCACATGTGAGAGTCTACATTTCTGATGTTATTATGCTACTGACCTGGGGGCCACACTTTGAGTAATAAGATCTTAGGGCAGTGACCAAGGTGTAGTGGCATATGCCTGTATTCCCAGCACTCCAGAGGCTGAGGCAGGAGGATTGTAAACTAGAGGCAAGCTTTGCCTGAGATAGATTGGATGGATGGATGGATGGATTGATGGATGGACGGACGGATGGACCGACGGACGGACGGACGGACGGACGGACAGACAGAGAGACTGACAGAGAAACTGACAGATGGTTCTCAAACCTATGGCCTGTTTCCTTTGTTTGGCCAGTAGCTCAGGCTTATTACTAACTAGGTCTTAAATTTTAAGTTAACTCATATCCCTTATTTACCATCTGCCATGTGGCAGTACCTTTATTAGCATGGTACATTCATCTCCTGCTCCCTCTGCATCTGGCTGGCAACTCCTCTGACTCTGCCCTCCTTCCCATCATTCTCAGTTTGGCTTTCCCACCTAACTTCCTGCCTGGCTATTGGCCTGTCAGCTTTTTATTAACCAATGAGAGTAATACATATTCACAGTGTACAGAAGGCTTATTCCACAGCATTTTCCCATTTTTTGTATAATTAAAAAGGAAGGTTTTAACTTTATCATAGTAAGATTTATACAACAAAAACGGTTATTAAGAATGTGGTGGCACACACCTTTAATCCCACCACTCGAGAGGCAGAGCCAGGTGGATCTCTGTGAGTTTGAGGCCAGTCTGATCTACAAAGTGAGATCTAGGACAGCCACCAAAACTACACAGAGAAACCCTGTCTCGAAAAGCCAAAAAAAAAAAAAATACAGTTACAATATTCAGTCCATTTGTATTTGACAAAATTAGAGAAAATATTCAATTATCTATCCTATCTTAGTGAGTCTAAAGGTTCACATCTAATTTATCTTTTATCATAACTAAGAAAAATATAGCAATAACTATCTAGTCTTCAACTCAAAAACCCCAGAAGGGTGAAGTGTTACCTAACAACAGGGACATCTTGCTGCCTGGACAGGCATCCCGAGTTCCTCTGTAATGTTGGGGCATCCAACTCTGGCCTACAGGCCTATCATATCTGACAGACTTACTTTTCTGTGAAGCAGTGAATTCTGAAGGATTGTCCTACCTTGTCTTGGCAAAGTTCAGCAGTTGCCTTTCTTGTGTCCTGCTGGTCTGGACAGTAACTGTCAGCAATTGAGGCAAGGGCAGTTTCTTTGCCCACATGGCCAGCTTTTGCCATAAAGAAAACAAACTCCATATGGAGTTTCTTCAGTGTCCATCATCTTCTCTGAAGTAGATCAGTGTTGACAGGAGCAGACATGTCTCACTGTCATGAAAAGCCTTAGGTTATTAAACATATTAAATTTCATATTCTGTAGGTCTTTGAAGTGTTTGGACCATATATCTATCTAAATATATGTGTATGACCTTAAAACATATCTAACATGACTATAAGTTTGACTATTATAGATGACTATTAATCCTTATTTCTTAATTACATTTTTTCTTTTTTATTTTGTTTTTAATTTTTTTTTAAAAAATTTAATGTGCATTGGTGTTTTGCCTGCATGTATGTGTAAGGATGTCAGATCCCCTGGAACTCGAGTTACAGACAGTTATGAGCTGCCAATGTAGGTGCTGGGAATTGAACCCAGGCCCTCTGGAAGAATAGTCAGTGATCTTAAACTCTGAGCCATGGCTCTAGCCCCATTACATTTTTTTCTTTATTAAGAAATTTTTTTATTCATTTTACATAGCAACCACAGATCCCCCTTTCTTTCCTACTTCTGCTCCCCCCCACCTCAGCCTTCTCCCCCCAGCCCACTTCCCATCCCCTCCTCCAAAAAGGTGAGACCTCCCATGGGGACTCAGCAAAGCCTGGTACATTCAGTTGAGGCAGGTACAAGCCCTGCCTGCATCAAGGCTGTTCAAGGTGTCCCACTTTAGGTAGTGGGCTCTAAAAGCCAGCTCATGCACCAGGGATAGATCCTGATCCTACTGTATGGCCTGCTTCCTAATCACCTGGAAACCATGGCTTTCTGGCCACACCTCTAACGGTTTATTCATTCATCAGATCTGACATCGGGCTTAAGATTTTACATTTTTAATTTCCCAGCTGATACCCAACCTGCTGCCTCAGGAACCACATATTATCTGGACGAGCTCTGGGATATATTAATAATAACTAAATAATAACAACAGTCAACACTTACAGTTATTGTGTGCCAGGCTCTGTGCCAGAGGCGCTTTATATAGTTCCATTTAATTATTTTTTTTCAATATGTTTTCACTTTGTGTGCATAATGGGGGGTGTGCACAGAGGTCAGAGGACAACTTTGTGAGTGGATTCTCTCTCCCCTCCTTTATCAGGTGGCCAGGTTTGTGTGGCAAATACCTTTACTAGCTAGCTCCCATTTAATTATGTTTCAAGTTTATTTTTAATTGACAAGTAATAATTGTTTACATTGGGGCCAAGGAGATAGCTGGAGATCCCCAGCCCCTATGTAAAAATGCAAGCATGGTGCTGTCTCTGTGGTCTCAGCCCAGGGAGGCAGAGACGGGGGTGGGGTGGGGGGGGATCCCAGGGGCTATGGAGGAAGACCACCAGCACTAACATTTGGCTCCACCAACACATGCATGAATGCATGCACACATATTGGTTGTTTTTTTTTTTTTTTTTTTACTCTTTTGGGGCCCCACCATCCAGCTCCCAAATAAATGACACAAGGAGGTTTATTCTTACCACTGTCCAGCCTTAGCTTGGCTTGTTTCTTGCTTTCCTTAACTTTAAATTATCCTGTCTACCTTTTGCCTCTGGGCTTTCCCTGTTCTCTTACTCCTGTAAATCTTACTCTTACTCCATGGCTTGCTGTGTAGCTGGGTGGCCGGCCCCTGGGTCCTCCTCCTTCTCTGGCTACTTTTTCCTCCTCCCAGATTTCTCCTTCTGTTTATCCCCTCTGCCTGCCAGCCCCACCTATTTCTCTCTCCTGCCTCGCTATTGGCCGTTCAGTTCGTTATTAGACCATCAGGTTTTTTAGACGGGCAAAGAATCACAGCTTCACAGTGTTAAACAAGGTTCAGGACCCTGATTTCCTGACAGTTGTCTAGGGGTATCTTGGTAAGAAGGGGAAATAGGTGTGTGCTAGGTTTAAGGACATCTGGCCACCTTCTCTAACGGTTGGAACGTTTGGGATGTTAGGTATTTCCCCATCCCTGGGTGGACCCCTGGGTGGTGTCAGCTTAGTTTTTTTCTGGATCTGGATGTTGCCTGCCAGTAAGCCTGTCACAGAAGCTGTGTCTAGGTCCCTAAGCCTGTCATGGCAGCTGTGTGGTCAAGCTGTTTTGGGGCCCCTCCGCACGGTAAGTTATCTAGCTAGAAAGCAAGCAGGCAAGTAGCAGGCAGCATGGGTTCTCTCTGCTCTTGCCTGTGGATGTTGTGTCTCAAGCTCCTGCCTCTCTGACTTCACTGCAATGATAGGCTATACTCTGGAACTGGAGCTAAAGTAGTCCCTTCCTCTCCTAAATTGCTTTTTGTCAAGTTTTGTTTGTTTGTTTGTTTGTTTGTTTTTATCACAGCAGCAGAAGTGAAACCAGAATAGGTCCTAACTAGAAGTAAGAGTTGCTGAGGACTCCTGTCAGCTTTACCTTTGGGGGGGGGGGGTTGCGGGCAGGCGTGTATTTGCGTGTGTGTTTGTTTATGAGTGTGTCTTGAAGTGTCCGAGGCATGGGTGTATGGATTCACATGGATCCATGGAAAGAAAACTCAGAGGTACCTTAAGAATGAATTTAGCCTTTCATGGCTGCAGTGGGGTCCAGTCTCTAAAGACTGAAACACTTTCCCTTTACCCAGGGCATTTTTATTTTTCTCTGTATTTACAGCTTAGCCAGTTGATTTCCATATGTTCAAAACAACCTGAAAGAAGCTCCCAAAAATACAATGCCAAGTGCAAATTCCTTGATTCATCGGATACCACAGTTTTCCGGGTTTCCTGAACCAGGTTTTGCATAGGTATTTGTATCCTTGGGAGAGTCTGAGACAAGATCCACATAGGGCCACAAGAGAAACAAAAGATGTCTGCTAATCAAAAGATTGATTAGGGCTAGGTGCTACTCTCTGGAGCCCAGGCCAGGTACAGCCCAGTGGGAGTGCAGCCATGTGGATGTGTGCATATGGAAGTCAGAGGTTGACTCTGTCTTCCTGTGTTAGTCAGCCCTTCATTTTTGAGACAGAATCTCCTACTGAACCGGAGCTTATCTATTTGGTTGCATTGGCTGGCCGACGACTTCAGGGGTCCACCTGTCTTTACCTGTGCACCCACAACTCCCGCTGGGGTTATGGTGCACAGCACCGCCCCCAGATCTGTGCATGGGTGCGGGGGATCCCAGCTCATGTCCTCCTGCTTGCACAGCGGGCACTTCCCCTAAGCCTCTCCTCACCCCTCTTCCGTGGCCTTGGCCCATTGGGTCATCATCTCTCTGGACATGATTTTATCTTTGAAATGAAGAGGCTGGCTTCAGGGACCTCAAGGTTAGCTTGTTGCTCCATGATTGTGTGCTGACCCAGTCCCAGGGAGTGTGCCATCCCAACAGTCTGTCCCCCGTACTGTGAATTTACCTATCCTGTCAATACCTGTTGAATAGCTGGTGTGTTTCAGGTACCACCCTGGCCATGATGAGGGTTATAGCTGTGAAGGAGGCGGAGTGAGCTACTCATTACTTATTTCATTGTTCATAGCCAGCAGTTGTTCATACAACAAGCACCTAGTATTGCCAAGTAGCATGCAGGAAGCTTGGAGAGGCACAGCAATGAATGGGACACAGGCATGTGTCAATTTTGTTGTCATGGCCTATGCTGTCTAAATCAGAGGCCGGGTGAAGCTGTTCCTAACCATCCTCTCTAAAATTGAGCCTCTCTTTAGCCTCATCCTCTTCCCGTTTTTTAATAGCACCTGTCCTCGTTGTTTTCTGTTGCTATAATAAAAACACTGGCCAAAGCCAACTGGGGGAGGAGAGGGTTAATTTGCCTTACTCATCCCAGTCACAGTGGGTCATTGAGGGAAGTCAGGGCAGAACCTCAAGCAGGGCAGAGGCAGGGACCGTGGAGGAAAGCTGCACACTGGCTTGCTCCCCACACCTTGCTTCTATATAACCGAGGCCTACCTGTCCACAGTAGGCTGGGCCCCCTCACATCAATCCAAAAAAGAAAAAGAAAAAAATGTGGACCGGCCCATCTGATGGAGGAAATTTCTCAGCTGAGATTCTCTCGTCCAAGGTGACTGTAGTTTGTGTCAACTTGACAAAAAACCTCACCAGCACAGCCGTCATTGCGTGACCTTCCGATACAGCGCCTGTTACCTGACCTGGAGTCACGGTTTAGTGTTTGTCCCCTGATAAGAATGCAAGCTCCCTGAGAGCACAAGCTCCACCCTAAAAGTGCTCTGTTTCAGGGGCTGGAACAGTGCCTGGCACCCAACAAACATCCACTAAAACATTTTTCTAATCCCATAAGATGCTAGGAATTACGTGATGTGAGAGACATTCAGATAGAATTATGGGATCTCCGTGAGAGGGTGAGGGGACAGATCCCATATAACCAGGTCCTGGTTCTAACTCTAATTGCATCTAAAAGAATACCTTAAGAGCTCCTAAAAAGGTCGGTTGCCCAGGTCCTACAACAAGCATGAGGAAATGAGGAAGCTGGTGTGGGCATCGTGTTCAGAGGTCAGTGTTTGCCGCTGTTCACCAGTTAGTGGGCATAGAGGGAAGGGAAGGCGAGCAGGATAGGATCCTCCTGGAAGCTTCGCGGCTGTGCTGGCTGGAAGACCAGGTAGGATCTGGACGAAGAGTGCTGCAGATGGCGAGCACAGCATGAACAAAGCACAGAGGCAGGAAGCTCGGGATGTGTCCAGGGAGCAGCAGCTCATCTTGGCCAGAGCCTGAGAGCGCAAGGAGGAATAACGGAAGCGATGCCTTATGGGTTGGCTGCGGCCATTGTCAGGGGCTCTGCATGCCAGGCCATCGGTGTGGGCTCCATTTGCTTCTGTAGTGAGTGAGAACTGGGAATGATTTTTTTCAACAGAAGTGATCAGAGCCGTCCCTGATCACCTACCACTGGCAAGTGGCTTAGAAGCCAGCAGGGACAGCAGTCCGGAGGTCGTGGCTGTGGTCTGTATAGTGTGGGTTCAGCTTACAGCTGCTCCTCGGACAGCGGGGAGAAGTACTGAGGTAGAGCCAGACAACTGGTGTGTACGGCTGTCTGTCTTCACCAGCCTCCCGCCTCCTTTGTCCTGGTGCAGTTGATGGCATGGGGATCAGGGCATCTCTAGCCCAGCCTTTTCCTGTGTGTGGCTGAGGAATCAGCAGTGCAGATCAGGCCCCTTCCTGAAATGAAAACTAATTGAATCCGGAGAAGCACTGCTACATTCAGAAGTCATTACCATCCAAGCTCCCCAGAAGCCAGGCTCCTGGCATCTGCACTTGCAGCTTTGGTAGCTAGTTACAGTACCATGAGCTCTAACAGGGTTTGGCGCTGCTGATTCTGTTTTAAATTATTATTACGTTTTATTTATTTATTGTGTATCTGTGCCACGGCGCACATGTGGAGGTCAGAGGACAACTAGCGGGAGCCAGTTCTCTTCTTTCGGGCTTGGTGGCCAGTGTCCTTACTCAGTGAACCATCTTACCTGGGGCAGCTAATTACTTTAAAAGTTTTAAATGTATACGAGTGCTTTGCCTGCATAAATGTCTGTGTACCACATGTGGGCCTGGTACCTGCAGAAGCAAGAGTGTGTTGAGTTGGGACTGAAATTACAGGTGGTTGTAAGCCACCATGTGGGTGTTGGGAACTAAACCTGGGTCCCCTAGAAGAGCAGACAGTGCTCTTAACTGCTGAGCCATCTCTTCAGCCCCGTACATGTTAGCTTTGTTTTGAGACAGGATCTTACTATGTAGACCTTGCTGGTCTTGAACTCACAGAGATCTGTCTGCTGTCTTCTGAGTGCTGGGATTAAAGACTGCTATGCCAAGCAGTTTTTAAAGCTCTGGTATATTGAGGACAGCCATCAGCTAGTGAGGGGCTGGGGGCCAGGAGCCCGGGGCCGGGGTCTATTTTAGTAGCTTCATGGTATAATGTTATAGGCACAGGGCATCTGCATAGACAAGGACACCGTGTATGTGTCCTTGGGCTAGGAAAGTGCAGCCGGAGAAGGGACGATGGGTCTAATGTTGCTGATACAGGCTTGTGGGAAGAGGGCCGCCTGTTCTTGGCCAGCTGCTGCTGGTACCAGTGCCTCCCCAGGGTCATATACTGCCCAGAAGGACAGACAAGCAAGGGTGGCTACTGTAGAGGTTTCTCTCTTTGCTCCGTCTGCTCGGCCTGGACTGACCTTATTCACAGTTTTTAAAGAATGTCTCTGAGACACAGCCTTGACCGTTTGTGAAATTTCACACCCTTTATCTTTTTGGAATCTGGCAGAAACTGCCAAATTAGGACAGGGGTTATTGCTGCATTTCACTCATGAGAAATCGGGTCTGGGGTAAGGTAAGATGGCTAGCTGCAGAAGTGTAGCCAGAGAGTGTGGAGACTAGGAGCTGTTGAAGCAAGAGCTCAGCCGGGCTGGCGGCACACACAGGGAGTGCACTAGTCTGTGGTTCGCCACCTTCCTTGCCCAGCTGTGTGTCTTTGGGCGAGTCTCTTCCTGACCATTTAACCTGCGAGAGCTATCAAATGAGAATCACGTCTCTATTTGGGATTATTTGAAGATTAAAATGACAGTTCATTAGGAAAATATCCAGTACCATGACTGATATACGTTGGATGTTAATTTATTATTTTTTTAAAAATTTACATCTTGAAATAATTGTGGTTCCATAGGAAAATAGATACAAATAATCTTGTGTACCCTTCACCTTGTTCCTCATTAGAGAATTATATGCATCCATAGGATAATACCAAAACCAGGCCAGGTAGTGGTGGCGCACGCCTTTAATCCCAGCACTTGGGAGGCAGAGCCAGGCGGATCTCTGTGAGTTTGAGGCCAGCCTGGTCTACAGAGCGAGATCCAGGACAGGCACCAAAACTACACAGAGAAACCCTGTCTCGAAAAACCAAAATAATAATAATAATAATATCAAAACCAATAAACTGATAGTGGCACAATAATTATTGTTGACTAGATTAGAGATCTTTAGTGGATCCCATTTTTCTTTTCAGATACAAATTAAATGATTATTTCAGAGGTTTCCCCCTACCTCTGACAGTAACTTTTAATATTAAAAAATTATTTGTGTGTCTGTGTGTGTATATGGACACATGTGCATGTGTCTGCGGAGACCAGAAGAGGGCATCAGATCCCTGGAGGTACAGGTGGATGTAAACCACCTCACATGGGTGCTAGGAACCGAATTCTGGTCCTTTGTAAGAACAGCAATCTCTCTTACCTTCTGGGCCACGTTTCCAACTCATCAACTCTACCCCTGAGTGTAGCATGCAGATCTTCATTTCCTTTGACTTTTCTGTGGTATCTGGCTTTCTAGAATGTTCCTTTTTGGTGTTTCCTTCACTGTCTGTTCTCGTCCTCACTGTCTCCCAAATTGAGTTCCTAGCCTCTGCTTTGTCTCCTGTGTCCCCAGCACTCAGGTAGAACTTTCTTTCCTCTTTATGTTACGATTCTGAAGTCAGTGTCAACATCTTCCTTTGCCATGCCCCTCTCGTCCCTGTTTCTGGCTGTTTGCTGAATATAAACTATAATTATATCCCAGACTAAACTGTCATTTTTAAAACTTCGATCTAGTGTCCTTCTACCTGCCCATCTGGCTTCCTTATTTCTCCCAATAAAGTCATTATTGAAAGTGCTTGGTAGAGGCAGGCGAATCTCTGAGTTCAAGGCCAGCCTGGTCTACAAAGTGAGTTCCAGGAAAGGCACAAAGCTACACAGAGAAACCCTGTCTCCAAAAAAAAAAAAAGAAAGAAAGAAAGAAAGAAAGAAAGAAAGAAAGAAAGAAAGAAAGAAAGAAAGAAAGAAAGAAAGAAAGAAAGAAAGAGAAAAAGAAAAGTACCTGGGATGGCTGAGGAGTGGAAATGTTCTCTTTGTCTTGAATGTATTGAGCCCTGTGCTGGGTATATATGGACTTATGTGGTTTATGTGGAAACCAGTCAAATTATAAGCATTAAATACTTCAGGTATACTTTGATAAAACTGTTTAAAACAAAACTTCCCATACCAGATAGCCTCAACTTGAGCAAGTTATTCAGCAGCCCCACACCTCAGAGAAGACTCACAACAGCGAGTTACCTTGTAGGTCTGTCAGGGGGATTAAATGAGTCGATTCGGGTGGGGTGTAAAGAGGTACCTATGGCATGTAAAGCTCTCCAGAATGGCTTGTTCTTGTCATTGGCCTTTCCTCTCTTGCACAGTTTAAGTGTGCTGTTTCTGAAGCAGAATTAGTGTCCAGTAAGTGTATGGATGGAGGAATGGATGGATGGATGGATGGATGGATGGATGGATGGATGGATGGATGGATGGATGGGTGGGTGGGTGGGTGGGTGGGTGGGTGGATGGGTGGATGGGTGGATGGGTGGATGGATGGATGGATGGATGGGTGGATGGGTGGATGGGTGGGTGGGTGGGTGGATGGGTGGATGGGTGGGTGGGTGGGTGGGTGGGTGGTTGAGTGGATGTGTGGATGGATGGATGGATGGATGGATGGATGGATGGATGGATGGATGGGTGGATGGATGGGTGGATGGATGGATGGTATATGATTTCAAAATATTAGGGAAGCTTCATTCAATAAGACAGACTCCCATCAGTTAGTTCATTACTAAATCCCAGAACTTAGAAGACTTAGCCCCCAGTGGGGAGTTTTCTAAGTGTAGATAGGGTGGCAAATGGTCCCAGTTCGGTCGTTCTGACCCCACCTTCCCTTTTGACTTAGAAGAGAGTCATAACCCTCCTTTAATGCCCAAGTTTGGGCCCAGAGCTTGTCCGAATCCCCTAAGCGCAGCTGGGCAGACAGACACTGATCTGAAGATTTGTCTGATTGTCAATGGAAGTGAGAGGGTGTTGCTCAGAGGGGGAGAGACAAGAGTCTGGCCGACCCACTCACCGAGGACAGCCAGTTTCTTGCTCCAAAGAGTGGACACAGCTCTCCTGACTCTGGCCTTCCTCCCCTAACTCCTTGCTTTCTGATGAGTCCCCTTGCTTCTGTAGAATGCAAATGAAGACTTCTTCCCAGGAGCTCTTTCTGGGACATTTGGCATTTTTGTGACCAAGATTGGAAAATCTGTTTTCAATACCACTGGACATACGGTTCCTTTCTCAGCTTGAGACATTTAAGTGACACTCCTGACAGCCACACCTTACAGACCTGGCTCTGATATGTCCTTTCTCGTAAGTCTCAGGGTACACCAATTCCTTAACCACCTTGTGGAGAAGACATCCATACCCAGACAGTGGATCACCCAAGACACATTATCCTGTGTCCCTTGGCTGTGGCCTTCCAGCTTGAAAGTTCATTCCTCATGCCATTCCTTTGAGTTAGCTTTGCCCCTTCCAGAAGTGTCTCCCCTGGGATTTGTAACACACTGGGTCCCTTGTGTCATTCTGAGTACATTCTTTTATCAACACGTGTTCTGCTGCACTGGGGAGTCCAGGCTCGCTGGTGAGCATTGGACCCCTTGGACACCTTGGGAAACAGAGCTCTGGTCAGCAGCACTCAGCAGTGGGTACCCAGCTGTATTGTTTGCTCATCTGTAAAGCACAGCATGACTCCTGTGTTCCTTTAGATGGCTCCTTGAGACGCTGCCGCGTTCCCATTTTACCAGCCTAAGGTTTCCAGACAAAGAGCAGAAGGCCTGTGCATGGTCACAGTGCTGGCGGGTGGTGACCTTCCCCCAAAGCTCTCCCAGGTTCCTCCTCGCTCTGCTTTCCTTTGGCTCATGCTGGCTTTAGCCCTCGGCTGCTTCTGTGATTATAGGCTAAACCTTTTTATTATTTTGTCTGCTGCCTCTGTACTTTTTTCAGTTTTGAGAAAGTTTCATAGATCCCAGCAGGAGTTTGTTCCTCTCTGACTCGGAGGTTCCGGGGCTTTCCAAGCTGGCTCTAGAGCCCCACCTGAGCGCCCACTGGTTTCTGCTTTCATTGCCCTAGCGTCAGGTCTGACCTTGCTTGGTCTCCCGGGCTGTCTGTGTTGCTTTGGGCTGTCTTGCCTCTTTGCTGGCAGAAGGCCTCCTCTCTTATCAAGTGCTCTCAGTCTCCTCCTCTGTGTACCTCCGGATGAAGGAGCCAGAGAAGGGGCCAGCTACCCAGCCACACAGCCAGAGTCAGAAGGAAGGAGAAGATATACAGAAATAGAGAAAGGTAAAAGCCCAGAGGCAAAAGGTAGTTGGGATAATTTAAGTTAAGAGAAACTGGCTAGATATAACCCAAGCTAACACCAGGCATTCATAAGAAAGGATATGACTCTGTGTATTTATTTGGGAGCTGGATGGTGGGCCCCCCCACAAAGAGCCAAAAGAGTAAGGATAGAAAAACCAAAAACAACCACAGGGACTCTCAACATTCGCTATGGTAAAAGTCGTAATTGTAAAAATGGAAGGTGTTGGCTGAAGTGCAGGAGGGGTCCATGTAATCCAGATCCAGGGATCAGAGAGGTCTTTCTGGAACAGAGTGTGTCTGAACTGAGCCCTGGGGTGAGTTGAAGTTGCTTTAGTGAGTGGCTGGGTGGCAGTAGTGGTTGGGGAATTGTAGGTAAGACATAAACAGGTACTCATATGGGGACGAGGCATTGCATGCTCGGAGAGTGGCCAGCTCCTTGACCTTGCTAAGGTAGGGATGTGAGAAGGATGAAACGGGGAGGCGATGTGGCTAGGTTATGCTGCAGAGGAGGTCTACTTAGAGAGCTGCCGTGGAGGCGTTGTTGACCCTCTGCTTAGAAGAGTGTTTAGGGGAGACTGCCGGTGGCAGTGACTGAGGCCCAGGTTGAGCTGAGGTTGCAGCAGTGATAACAGGTGTAGAGGTTCCCATGTGCCGGGGGTGGGTGTCTTGATGTGGCTAGCTGTCTGTGCGGCCAGTGCCACTCCGCCCACCGTCATTTCTCCGCCTTGCTGCCCCTTCCTTCACTTGATAGTTGTTTCTGGGCTGGTTGTGCATGCCCACCCACACTCTTCCATCCCTGCCACGTCTTCTGCTCGGTCCTTAGGAGAGGGTCAGTGTCCATGCCCCCTTCAGTGTGCGCCTCTCGGCACATCCCTGCAGGCCGTCCTCATTCCTGTCTCCAGCCCTCTGCAGCAGGACCAGAGAGAGGGCGACAAAGGCACCTCACGGCCTTATTTGCTACATTGTCTCAACAAGAGGAAAAAGAGACAATCTCTGCCTTGAGTTTCTATACTAAATTTTTAAACTGAGGGGCGAGAACAGCATATTTCTTCCCTCCCAGAGAAGAGAAAGCCTGATGTGGGTCACCATAACTAGTGGCACTGAGAAGACAGGACTGACGTCCTCAGCCTTTGACAGAACGGAGTATTGGAATTTCCCCCTTAGAGTCTACCCAGCCCAGCCTCTTCCTCTGATGAAGACTTGGAAATTTCTAGGGGTCATGTGGTTTGCCCAAAGTCACAATAAGCTGGCAGCCCAAACAGAACCAGAACGGAAGTCTCTAGTTCAGTTCTTTCATGGGGTCTGGTGACAGTACGTGAATTTTATTTTTATTTTCTGTCATAAGTTTGACAGTTGACAGTCTAGAGAATGAGACTCACAGGCTGTTTTAACGGAAGTCTAGCTCGATATTTCCTCTTTTCCCCAAGACAGGAATAGCTTGTCCAAGGTCATGAGGTGAGGTAGGGTAGGTGCAGCCTGTGGACTTGAAGTCTAGTCCTTCCCTGCACTTTGAGAGTCTCACCCAGGGCTCTGGACTTGGCAAGTGTGGGCCACAAAGACTCCTTCAAGTGCCTCACAACCCAAGTCAGCTCCCCCAGCCCCCTTTCTCTCCTTTTCCTCGGTGTTGGCTTTTTCTTGTGTGGCTGTCAGTTTAATTAGGCTGCTCGGCGCAGTACTTTTCCACCGAGTTTACTAGGAACTGTGAATTTGTTGTAACGAGCCGCACCGCCGGCTGCAGCATCTGATTGGCATGCCAGGAGCATCACCGGCGAACAGCTAAATAGAGATGGGCAGGAAAGTGGGTCAGGAAGCAGGCCTCCTCCGGTACCTGCAGAGGCTGCAGAAGGCTGCGCAGAGGCGGCAGGTGGCCACAGCATGGCACTGTCTCCTACCGCCTGAGCCGAGCCTCGGAGCGCCCAGCCCCCACCCGGCCTGCGGCAGCTCAGCGCTGCGGCCTCCCCTCCCCCTCTGCAGGTGATTGTTCCTGTGGCCATTTTGCCGTCTGTGTCTCTGTGGATGGACAAAGCTTTTTATACCTGATGGCCCGGCCCGGGGGCAGCGCCGGGGGAGGGGTGGCTTTGGGTTCAGGTAAAGAAGATTGAGACTGGTTCAGATGGAACCATCAGCCCCCCGGTTTTCTAAACCATCAAAGCTTTGGGATTTCCGGAGCTGGCATATTGAGAAGCTGGCTGGCAGGGTGTGAGAGGGCTACAGAGTGATGAGCAAAAGGGCCAGTAGTTTTTCCATTTGCACGTCTCCTGCTGTCCCTTCCTTATCTCACCCTCCTCACCCCGTTATGTCAGGTTCTTGTGCTGAGCTCCCAGAGGGACAGGAGAAGCTTCTTGAAGGCACGGAGGACTTGGTCAAGGGAAGAAGGGGTGGAGGAGATACAGTCAGAGCTTGCCATGCAGGTCTCAGGACTGCCTTGTGAATGCCGATGACCTCCTGGGTGGCCTGGAGCTGGAGTCTCTCTCAGATGGGAGACTGCCTGGGCCCCTAAGGACCTGCTCATCCACACTGCAAGCTAAGGCACAGACAGGAAAAGCGAGAGTGTGGGCCAGCCTAATGTTGTCAGAACCTGCCACGCCCGTTTGCATATGTGGTCTTGTTTCCAATGCCACTCTGAGGACATTCAAGTTCCCTTTCGGTTTTAGGCCTGCGTGTAAAGTCAGAGTTTACCTGACACGCTCCACCCTTAAGTCACACATTAGGGAAGGAGCGCTGAGCCCGGCCAGCCTTGGATCTCAGGAGCTCAGGTCACTCAGATGCCACCTGTGCCACGGTACCCTCCGTTTCCCCGGTTTCCCCCGGAGCAGCACTGGCAGGCTGGTGTGCACCTTCCACTTGGCCCTGGGTCTCCGTGGTAATGCTTGGTGGGAATGGGTCTCAGCTCAGTGTAAAGGCAGATTCTCAGAACTGAAAAAGCCCAGTGGCAAGAACCCAGACTGTTGTGCCTTTATGTAATTCTGTGAGAAAATTGGACTCATTTTGTTGAGAAATTGTTTTCAATAATTCCCACTTAAATTGACTGGAATTTGCTTTAATGGCAACCTTTGTTAGAATACTTTCACTCTGCGCCGTGCATCTTTCCCTTTGAGGAGGCATCACAGGGGAGAGTGAAAACAGTCTGTCTAACAATTTTCTGAGATCCTTTGGAAGGCCTTAATTCAGGGTGGTCTTTGGATCAAGTATTGAGGCACTGAAATGAAGGACCACGTGCCCATTTCCTGACAGATGCACCAAATGAACCACTTTGATAGGATCTTTCAAGGCCAACATGTGGTGGGAGATAATTGACCATTCAGATGTCAAGTAGTCTCTCGCTGGACCCAAGTGGAACACATGGACAAAAGAGCCCATCAGAATTGTCCTGAGACGTCTGGCTGTGAAAATGGGTTTCCTGTGACCTTGGGAATCGGGGGATGGAAGAGACAGTGCAGGCCGCATACTGTTGCCTTCTGTGCTGTCTGTCATACTGTGGCGTGTTTTACATGATGCCCTGGAACCATTTCTGTGGACTTCGAGGGCTATATCCACTCAGAGTCAGGAGGCCTTGCGTGGAAGTGGGGAGGGCCTGTTAAAAGACAGGGAAGGAGAGGAAGGCATCTTGGCATCTAGGAAGGGTTTCACACAGAGGCTGGCCCAGTCTCAACATTGCGTCATGTTCTTATTTTGAGGTTCCATCAGGACTTGTCACTGGAGTCAGACCTGGTTGGAAGGGGTAGAGAAGAGAGGTCACGTAGAGGGCGGCAAGGTGAGGGCCCGCAGTGAAGGTGCGGTGCACCTTTGGATAGGCTTTCCTGAACTAGGCATGCCTGGCCACACTTGGGTAGCTGGGAAAGCCCGAAGCCTCTTACTTGAGAACTTCCACGCTGCTGAGCAGTCAGGCTGTGGGCTGCCCTCCTCAGGTTTGGCTCTGGAAATACTTTCCTGCTCCTCGGAACGCCCAGTCCTGTGAGAGGAAGGAAGTGTGTGGCTCACTAAACCATCACGGGGCCCGAGGCATCCTTTCCTCTCAACTCCTTAGCACCTCCCAGAATAGAAACCCACGGTCCCAGGTTCCCCTCTTCTACTTCAGGCTCAGAGCAGACGTGGCCATGCCATCAAGGCCTGCTTGGCGACGTGAGGGCAGGATCGCGTTGTTCACTGCTGACGCTGTGTGCCTGGTACACTTTGGGGACAGAGGTGCAGAGGGACGCCCCGTCCCCTCCGCTCTGTGACTTCCCTCCTGCCGCCCGGGCTGACCCCCACCGCCCAGGTCTGGTGTGGTTAACAAGCCGGGTACTTGACGTGTAGCGCGTCCTTCCTTGTGTCTGCTCCCTTAGCAGATCCCGTGGAGCCAGCCCTGCGGTGCCCCGGGTCTCCCTTCCCATCCTGTCACCTCTGCTGCCACCTGCATGACTCCAAACCCATTTGTCCTCTGTGTCAGCTCTACCGTGTCCACTTCTGCTTTGGCTGCACAGGCTGCTCGTCGTCCTCTGCCTGTTGACATCTCAGGCTGTTAGAGTCGGCGTTCATTAAATGTCCTGTGATCATCCCGAACAACCTTGTCGGGACAGGGAGGGGAAAAACCACCTATCTATCTTCTCTCTCGCCGTTTCTCTCAAGTGAACGAATTGAATATTTTTATTGCATTGAAGATGAATTACCTCCATCCCCAGGCCAGCTTTAATATTCTAGCTGTAGTTTCTTGTGATCAGGGCCCGGCCGCGTGTCTGCCCTTCCCCTAAGCTCCTTCCTCTGCCCGGCCTCGTGTCTGCCCTTCCCCTAAGCTCCCTCCTCTGCCCGGCCTCGGGTTTCTGTACAGCCTTCGCTTTTGCAGGGAGAGGGCAAGCTTGACCCGTGGCTTCGGATGAAGTGCTGAGTGTGGAGCTTACAGTTCACATACCTCCTGAAATGGCCTGGATTTTCCTGCAGTATGGGGCCTGGTGAACGTGGTTCCCAAAAAACACTGAGCCCCGGAGGGTTTAAGTGACGAACTCAAGGCTATCCAGTGAGTGGACTTCAGACCCCGAGGCTGTGCTGGGTTTTGGGCTATAGATAATACATTTCCTTTCCAAACAAGCCAACTCTTAATGTGGAAGAGGCACTGGCACTCTGACTATCTAGGCCCTCTTTGGGGAGCACCTGTTGGAACATAGACGTGCCTTTTCAGGGTGAGGAAGGAGAGGCCACCTGGAAGTCCTCTTCTCTGGGCAGGTGGTGTCTGGTGGATAGTAGACATCCCTTGTCCCCCAGAAAGGGGCATGTTCATCCTTGAAGGTCTTTTCACCTGTCTCCAAGATGGCTTCTGAGAGGCTAGTGTTAGGGGGATGTCTCCATCGATGAAATACCCATCTCAGAAGCATGAGGGCCTGAGTTCTATCCCTACCACCCATGTAGAAAGGCCAGGAAAGGTGGCATATGCCCGTAATCCCAGGAGTGGGAAGGTGGAGGCTGGATCCCTAGTTTTCCCCAGTCAGCTAGCCTAGCCTGAGTGGTGAGTTCCAGCCCAGTAAGACCCTGCCCAAAGGTGGGTGGCATTTCTAAATGGTTGTCTCTGGCCCCCACATGCATATATATACATGTGCACACACATGTGCACCCCCACAAACATGCATATATACACATGTACTTACCTCCCCACGCACAAACATGAGTGTACACACACATATGAATCAATTGGCTTCTTGGTCCCTCACGATGACCAAACTCCAGTTCCCCGTTCCTGCTTGTGTGCCACCTCCAAACAAGTATGTCCACATGTTTTCTTATATGTGCTGCTTCCTCTGTGCCCTCCCCACCTCCAACAGCCCTCCGTTGTCCTAACCAGCCTCTTCCAGCTTCCCAGGCCCAGAGTCCCTGTGACTGAGCCTGTGAAGAGTCCTCTAGTCATGGAGTCTTTTCAGCACTCCCCAGCTCTGCCATCTTACTCCCTGTGCATCTCCTGGAAGTTCAGGTGTCCCTGTCTGTCTGTCCCACAGCAGGTGGAGGTACCTTTTGTCCTGGATCACTGTAACACTTTTTAGTGATTTCCTGGGCCTTTGTTCTTCATCCACCGTGGACACTAATGGACTTCAAACACTGCCCTGCTTTTCAGCTTTAAACTCCAGGAATTGGGCCGAGGGTGGTAGTTCATGCTTTAATTCCAGCACTCAGGAGACAGAGGCAGGTGCATCTCTGTGAATTTGAGGCCAGCCAGAGCAACATGAGACTCTGTCCCCAAAGCAAATAGACAACCAACTCAAACTCCAGAAATCTATCATGCCACCCATTCTTGCTCTTTCGTATTCTAATCCTTCATCCCCAGTGTGACTAGTCCCCAGCATGAACCTGGCTGTGTGTCTCCTGCAGACTGTGTTTTTAGTTTGGGGAGACCTACTGTGCAGTGGTGATTGACACCTCAGTCTTACTTAACCCTCTGGATAGTCTTGTGAGTTAAAATGTATTCTAGCCAGGGGTCCAGGAAGACGTCACGAAGTTAGATACCACTGAGTGGAAAGGGTGACAGTTTTTCCCCAGAAGGAGCTGAGGTGGGAGGACATAGAGAGGGTGAGGCTGGCAGAGACACTTGGTGTCACCAGGGACCACCGGTGTTCTCTCCACTTTGATCGGATCACAGAGCTGGGGGAGATGCAGTGATATCTGAGGCTCTGAAGGTGAGCTGCGCCTGTTCATTGATGAACATGGAAGTGTCTGGCTGGATTCGTGTAGGCACAGGGGAGCCACGGGCAGGCTTTGAGCAGGGGAGGTGTTAGCCCGAGCTTAGATTTACAAAGGTTACCTCGGCCCCCAGTGGATTGGAGAGAATTGGTAGCACAGAGAGGAAATGCTAAGAAGCTGTTGCAATCATCCCGGACACGTTCCCTGGGCTGAACAGTCCATGGCAGCGGGAGGGCGGGACCGGGGATGTGGAGTGGCAGGACTCAGTGGCTGCCCTTGAGGAGATGAGACAGAGGTGACTACAAGGAAGAGTGGAGGCAGGGGAGCTGACTCTGGAGGGCTTGGGGGGCAGCCGGGTATGGGGCTGGGAAGGGGAGGTAGTAATTGTGTTTTGAGCATTGGAACTTGAAGTGTAGGTGAACTGCCTGTTTCCTGTGGTACTTAGTGTTCTTCAGCATAGCCGCCCCCAGTCACAGGCCTCTCTGGTGTCCCTTCTTATTTATACACGTGCCTGCCTTTTACAGGACAGGTAGGGGAGCTTACAGCGGACCTTGTTCTCTTTGAATTTCAGGTGGGCCCTCCATGCCCCTTTACATACCCTAGGCCCAGGTGCCCTCGTGTGTGCATCTACACATGGGAGGAGCACCTGGTGGTTAGGATCGGCGTAACCACACAGTTCATGTCTGAGTATTTACGTGAGAGGAAGTACTTGGAATGGCCGGCAGTCTGTTGACTTCCCCGCCGATCTCCTAGGTGAGGTTCCTGAACCATTGACTCAATAAACTAAAAAGGTTATTAGAGAATAAAAGCAGATCTTAATAATGAATGCATCGGAAGCCATTAGGATGTAGCAAATCGGAAAGCCAGGGTGGTTGTCAGCTCCCGTAAGAAGTTAGAGGCGGATGGATGGGATGATCAAATTTAAAGTCTACTCAGCTGTCAAAGCTGAGATTGATGTCTTACGGGTGTTAGGAACAGCTGTCATGCGCTGGGTGCTTTCTTTGTGAAGATATTGCTGTAAGCATTTTACATGTAGTAATAAACTCAAGTCTCATAAAAACCTAGCAAAATAGCAACTGTTGTTATTAGCAAAATAGTGACTCTTGTTATTTCTGTGTTTGAAGACACAGAGGAAGCTTGTCCAGTACCATGCAGCTTATACATGGTGGAGTCAGGATTCAAACTTGGACTTTTAGTGCCAAGACCTACATGGTTACCCATGCTACTTCTTACCCCTTGGCCATCTTCCAGCCAACTTTGGACTCTTAGTAAAGCAAGCTTTAAGCCATTGGTGACTCCCAGGAGCCAAGGACACTGTCATCTTTTCTGTATCCCTTGTGCTGTGATGGGACCTGGGCACGTGGTATGAGTTCACTAAATGTACGGCGAGTGAATGTCCTTCCAAGTCACTTTGATAATGTGAAGAGAAAAGGGGTCTCCTGGAGCTTCATGCTTGTTGTGTGGCCAAGGATAACTTGGAGCTCCTGGCCCTCCAGCCTTCATCTCCCGAGTGCTGGAATCACAGACATATGCTGCCGTTGCACACAATTTATGTGGTACTTATGGTAGCTAGGGCTTCATGCATGCTAGGCGAGCACCATACCAACTGAGCTACATCCTTAGTCCAACTTACACAAGATTTTAGATTTCATTTTTATTTTATGTGTATGGGTGTCTTGCCTGCATGTATGTCGGTGTACATGTGCATGCTTGGTGCCCGTGGAAGCCCGAAGAGGGCATCTGATCTCTAGAGTTACAGATGGCTGTGAGCCACCATGTAGGTGCTGGAAATTGAACCCAGGTTCTCTGGAAGAGCAGCCAGGGCTCTTAATTGCTGAGCCATCTAAAGCCCCACAAGTCTATTAAAAATCTTCTGAGCACATTTTTGCTGTTACTAGCACAGATGTTACAGTTCACTGAAGAGATGCCTTGTGGTGATAGGACTCTACCTCTACTACACATCTGGGCACATCACGGAGCCACTCTCTGAAATTAAACTGCTGTGGTAGTTGATGGAAGTAGTGGCGTTTTGCTCATGCAGCTACAATGGCTGACACAGAGAGAATTAAAATCTGAATGTTTGGAAGAGTTCTTTTCCTTTTCTCTATAATTCTTGTTAATGAAAAGTTTAAAAACAAAAAACAGTCCTGGGAAAATGTTTCCCGATCCCTCTGCAGTTTCACACTTCTGTGTTGTGTCCTGGGCCACGTAGCCAGTAGACAGAAGGCAGGTGAACCTGGGTATGAGCACCTGCCACACTCAGGACACTATGTCTGAGTAATTAAGGTCAATCATCAGGGAAGTCTTAGGGTTGTTACTGTGGTTCCTGTCACACATATGAAGGAACTGAAGCTAAGACAGTCTTAGTGACATGGCCGAGTTCACAGAATAAAGAGGTAATGGAGCCAGAAGTCCAACCTGCTGTCACCCGGACTACTACAGAGGCCTTCAGGCTGACTGCAGACCAGGTCCTAATGCTAGGCAGTCTCCTGTTGGCAATTCCTACTTCACCTGGCCAGCAGTGGCAGTGTGTGTTGACAGCATTAGATTAGAACTGTGGAAACAAACAATGCATTCAAAAATATTTGACCTCTCTTGCAGAGAATGTGGATTTTGTTCCCAGTACCTAATGGGAGCTTACAGCGGTGTGTAACTCTAGTTCCAGGGGATCTGAGCCCCCTTTTGGTCTCCCTGGACACCAGGCATGCTTGAAGAGCATATACATGCATGTAGGCGGGTATTCACACATGCACATAAAATAAACATGAAACTTTAAGATATATGCATTTGAGCTCTGGCTGGGGCTGTAGCTCAGTGATAACACACTCCCTCGCATGCAGGAAATGTTGGGTTTGATTCCCCAGCACTGCATAAACCAGGTGTGGCATGTGTCTGTAATCCCAGCTCTTAGGTAGAGTCAGGAGGATCAAAGGTGCTTCAAAAAATGTTGAATTGTTGTGGATGTGCAACACTCCCTGATCTGTATTAGAAGGAACTTGAAGAGGGAGGTGTATGGGGCATAGCCTTTGGAAGGCTCGGCTTGCCCCATCGCAGTATGTGTTTTAGAGTTTCCGTGTGTGCTTCTGATAGACTGTCTGCCTACATGAGAGCTCAGTGGGCCTGAATCTTCTCAGAGTGACAGAAAAAGAGGTGCATGGAGAGTGTTTGTCTTGTGAGCGGGCCTTACCTTACCCTCTAGTTGAAAAATGTTTGAACCCCAATAAGCCTCTCCACCAACACAGCAATCAAAATCAAACTGAATTAGAAAAAGCCCCAGTGCAATGGGTAAAGTGTTCCCAGGTGATTCTCTGGCCCCCCAGATAGGAGACCAGAAAGAGAGACTGAAAAAACACATGTCTGTTTTCTAGGGTGCAATTTAAAATACCCTATGGGAGTGGTCTTGAGCATCTCTGGGGGGAGGAGCTTTGTTTGGTGGGACTTTCTCGGGGGGGGGGGGGGGGGGGGAAGTAGGGTCTGGGCAGAGAGGTGGGGCTTCCACCAGAACATTCCAGACTCTTTGGGTATATGGATGCCAGAGTGCCAGGGGCTGAGGTGGGGCTCCCACCAGAACACTGATGTTGAGCTGAGCGTACAGGAAGAAGCAGAAAAGTCCAAAGGAAGTTGGAAAGGCCAGTCAGTCCTTCACCAGGACTCTGTCACTGTAACCCAGATTTGTCGTTCTTAGAGTGTCATGTCTCTGGACCCTCAGCACTTCCTTTTTCTCTGGTGTCCTTCATTCAGTGTGTCGCCGAGACCTGTCCCTGTTACTTCATCGGTACATCTTTCCCTTTTCCCCCACCTGCATGCACTTGTGTCTGTGTGAGGGTGTCAAGAGCCCTGCAGACAGGTTTGACCCACCATGTGGGTGCTGGGAATGGAACCCAAGTCTTCTGGGAGAGCAGCCAGTACTCTTAACCACTGAGCCATCTCTCCAGGCCCATCTGCTCCTTCTTGATGAGTAGTATTCCATTATAGCTGAACTACAATTTATCAATTTGCCTATTGTATCGGTTTTCTCAAATGCACAACAGGTTACCACTCACAACAGTATGTGTTTCTCAGTTAATAGTTGTAGAAGTCAGGAGTCTGGGTGGAACCAGCTGTGTTCCGGATTATGATTTCACAAAACCTAAATCGAGGTGTCAGGTGGGCCAGAAGTTGTGTAGAGGCTCTGGGAAGAATGTGTTCCTATGTTCTCTCAGCTCAGCAGCTAGCTTCGTTCCTTGAGACCACAGGAGTGAAGTCACGCTCCGTACTGTCAGCCTGTGGTTATTCACAGCCTCTACCAGCCATGCCTGTCCTTTCAACAATGACACGTGGTGCTGTCTACAGAATTCACATTCAAGAACTGTGCAGTGAGTTTAAAAAAAAAAACCACGGAGATATAAGGTTAAGAAAGTTCATGATTTTGTGTTGGTTCAGACTCAGAAAAACAAGTATCGCATGTTTTCTGTCACATTCAGAATCCAGATTTAAAAAGAAAATCATGAAGGTAGAGAAGTTATTTGGGGAGAAGGGGCCAAGGAGACCAGCAGGAGACAGCAGGAAGAGAGAGGAATGTAAGTACATCTACATACATGTGTGCAGATGTCAGTGTTTTGTACAGTTAATCTGCACTAATTTAAATTACAAAATACTAGTTCAGGGTCATTTTAGTTTGCTCCTGACCTTGTGGCTGGAGGTTAAGGGCAGCCACACTGAGGGAGAAATGAGCCCCACCCTAAGGGAAGAGGCAAGGCCACACTGCAGAATGGGGAGGTTTGTGCAGACATCATGGAGCGTGCAATCTGCTGCATATGTTATTCGAGCACCTTGCAACTGCAGAGGCTGGCTAGCATTCTGATAAAATGTGTCAGGAGTGAGGGAGGGAGGAGTTATTTCCCGGTCAGGGATATGGGGCCAAGCACAGAACCCAACAGTCTGCAACTTCGTTTTGAACTGGGGAAGTTGCAGAGCCACCTAGTTGACAAAGAAGGTGCCTCGGAGGATGACTAGGCCAGGAGCTGCCCTGCAGGCAGTGGGGCTCCCGCAGGGTGCCCCTGAGGACAAGACAGCAGCCTGCTTGTCTGTTGACCTGCAGGTTGTGCCGGACTGAACTCCGTCAGGCTGGGTCACTTCACTTTTAATTTCAGCAAGAATGTGACTTTAGAATCTGGTCTCAGGGATTCCATTTTATTTTAATTTAAGAAGCCAAAGTGCCGGCTGGAGATATAAGAGCTGCCCTAGAACTTGCCTAACTGCGGGAAACCCTGATCTCTATACCTGGTGCTGCATGAACCAGGTCTGCTGGTAGATGCCCAGGACTCAGAATGTGGGGGCAGGAGGGTCAGAAGTTCAAAGTCATAAAGTCATCCTTGGTGGCATAGGAAGTTTAAGAGGAGCTGGAGATACAGGAGAGCATGTTTGGTGGGGGGAGTGGGCAGAAGTGAAGTTTCCTGACTGTCAGGGGCCTGAGGGTGTCACAGATCCTCTTGGTCGGGGCCACATTCAGGTGTCCTGCGCCTGACAATGACCCCACAGCTCTGCTGAGCAGCCGCAGTAGAAGCGAAGACTCTTGAGCCTTGTGCACAAGCGGTTCATCCCCGCAGCAGCCGCCTGTTCTTGTGGGGAGACTGGAGACAGGGAGGCCATGGGCTGCAGCCTCCCCTTCGTTCGCCGCAGGCCCGCTTCCTAAGGGCCTCCTCCCTTAGGCACCTGGGGGCTTTTCCTCGGCTCTGGTGATCTCTTCCTGCATGTCTTAGGTGACCATTCTGTTAGCTCTTGACTTACATTTTGAACATATAAAGGGCCATCTGAATCCACCCATTACAGAGCTCAAAGCATTTGCCGGAAACCGTAAGGAGTGGGCAAGCTCAGAGATCAACTCAAGTCACTCCGTTAACGTCTATGGTGGGAGGTACGCAGATGTTGGACCTCTACTCATCAGACATCTGAGTAGGCCCTACTGTGTGCTGGGCACTGTACAAAGCTCTGAAGAGAGAGATGACGAGGCCCGGGTATTATCTGTATACAATGTGACAGACATGTGAGCACCACTTAGTGCCACGTGGAATAGTGCTGTCTCAGTGGCAAGGCCCAAAGGAGGGAGGGAGCAGCTGCTTCTGAGGTGGCTGGGCCACTTATTAGCGCTTTGCTCTTAGTCAAAGTGTTTACTCTATTTCTCAATTAATCTATAAGGTAAAGCTATAACAAGTTAATCTACCCAAAGGACCTAGACCAAGGCTTAGTTAACTAAAGCCGTCGGCCTCTTTCCTTGTGTGCTCTCCACCCCCCAGAACTCCAGTGGGGGGGGGCACAGCCTGAGTTGGGGTGCTGGGCTGGGGTGCTGTACCTGGGGGGTGGGATCTTACAAGAGGAGCATGTAAGTTGTTTGTGGATAGTTGTGCGGATTCAAAGAGGCTGGAGAGCTGTGTTCAATGCTGAAGATCCCAAGTACTAGATAAAGGAGTCTGGGCTCAAGCATTGGAACACCAAATAATCCACATGGACTTTCAAAAGAGCGTTTCTTGGCAGAGGAGGGAGAGATTGGGTGCAGCAAAGAACCCAAAAAGCTGTGACAGAATTCCAGGGGGGTAGTTAGTGCCAAGGCTAAAACCACACTTAGCACCTCTCTCAGCATGCAGAGGCTGGGGGAAAAGATTCAGTTCTACACCTCTCTGCCTGCCTGTAGGTTGTTTTGTTTTGTTTTGGTTTGTTTTTAGTAGAATGTTGGTTTGAGCCCTAGTTTGTCCCATGTAGCCATAAATCTTAATATTCTGACATCATGTTCAGCCTTCTGGCCTCAAAGCTGATCCAGATAGACAGCTGCACACATGGCATTGGATGGGGTTGAGTGGATGCTCGAACACATGGACACCAGTGGGCAGCTGTGGAGCCTGTTGAATAGGAAATTATCTTATGGAATGGAGAGGTAGCTGACGAGGGGTCCAATATGTAAAATCGCGACAGTGGAAATTGCCTTGATGTTGACTGCATGTGAAGATAAGCTGGCTGGCTCTCTGCTCCTCCCTGCTCCAGAGCCAGGCGCATCTTTTCATGCAGTGCCAGCCTCATCCCTGAGACACGATGGTGAATGTTGGAGTGAACACATTTGGCCATATTGGACACTTGGTTACCAGGGCTGCCTTCGTATCTGGCAAAGTGAACGCTGTTGCCATCAATGACCCCTTCATTGACCTCAACTACATGGTCTGCATGTTCCAGTCTGGCTCTACCCATGGCAAGTTCAAGGGCACAGTCAAGGCTGAGAACGGGAAGCTCATCATCAACAGGAAGGCCATCACCATCTTCCAGGAGGGAGATCCCGCCAACATCAAATGGAGTGAGGCTGGTGCCGAGCATGCTGTGGTGTCTACTGTGTCTTCACCACCATGGAGAAGGCTGGGGCCCACTTGAAGGGTGGGGCCAAAAGGGTCATCATCTCCACCCCTTCTGCTAACACCGCCATGTTTGATATGGGTGTGGACCGTGAGAAGTATGACATTCACTCAAGATTGTCAGCAATGCTTCCTGCACCACCAACTGCTTAGTCCCCTGGCCAAGGTCATCCATGACACATCTTTGGCACTGTGGAAGGACTCATGACCACAGTCCATGCCATCACTGCCACCCAGAAGACTGTGGATGGCCTCTCTAGGAAGCTGTGGCATGATGGCCGTGGGGCTGCCCAGAACATCATCCCTGCATCCACCGGTGCTGCCAAGACTGTGGGCAAGGTCATCCCAGGGCTGAACGGGAAGCTCACGGGCATGGCCTTCCGTGTTCCTACCTCCAATGTGTCTGTCATAGATCTGACATGCCGTCTGCAGAAACCTGCCAAGTAGAATGACATCAAGAAGGTGGTGAAGCAGGCATCGGAGGGCCCACTAAAGGGCATCCTGGGCTACACTGAGGACCAGGTTGTCCCCTGCGACTTTAACAGGGATACCCACTCTTCCACCTTTGATGCTGGGGCTGGCATTGCTCTCAATGACAACTTTGTGAAGCTCATTTCCTGGTATGACAATGAATACGGCTACAGCAACAGGGTGGTGGACCTCATGGCCTCCGTGGCCTCCAAGGAGTAAGAAGCCTGCCCTGGACCACCCACCCCAGCAAGGACAGCAAGAGAGAGGCCCTCATCTGCTGAGCAGTTCCTGTCCCATCTCAGCCCCCAACACTGAGCATCTCCCTCACAGTTTCCATCCCAGACCCCCAGAATAACAGGAGGGGCTTAGAGAGCCCTACTCTCTTGAATACTATCAATAAAGTTCACTGGGCATATGTGTGTGTGTGTATGTATGTATGTATGTATGTGTGTACATGTATAAGCTAGTTGTCATGGAAGCTGAAATGAGTCTATTGAAGTCCTTCTGCTGAGTGGGATTCTTTGGCAAAAATGATCTCATTCAATTTTTGCAGTCTTGTCCCGTAAATATCACTATGCCCATTTTATGGTGAAGAAGACACAAAAATTGCAGGTCCCATACATAGCATAGTCAGATGGTGAACCATGCTTAGTGTTCATGAGCCTCAATTTATACAATAGACATTATAATAAAACAAAACCCCAAGGGATGATTTGTGTATCAGAGAAGATGCTGTATAGATGAAAAAGGAAAGACACCACATAGATGGGAAAGATGTGTAAGGTTTTGTCGCGCTGTGGAACTGCGGTAATGGTTTGTCACCTGTCTCCACATTTGTTTCTTCTAAAGTTTGTTTCTTTGTCTTGTGTATGGATGTACACGTGTGGAGTGCTTGCTCAAGCATGAGCACGTGAGGACAGCTGTCCACGTTTGCCTGTCTTTATCTGTTGCTCTGCACCTTATTTTTTGCTCCAGGGCGGCCCTGGAGCTTGCTGTGGACAAGCTGACTGGCCAGTGACCCCCGGGACACCTGTCTCTGGCTCCTTTCCCACAGGGCTGGGTTACAGGTCTCCCAGTTCTCCTGGCCCTTACATGTGAGCTGGGGATCCCAGTTCAGGTTCTCCTGCTTGTAGCGGGCACTTGACCCCTGAGCCATCTACTTGACCACACTTGTGTCTCGTCCAGTCAGTGTCCCTCTGCCTCTCCCTCTGCGGATGGCCTTCACACCTCCCCGGTTGTCTCAAGGATGCCCTTCCTAGCTGCTTTTCTCTGTGAGCTTGGACACAGTCTTGCTTGGATCATGCTTTGCATTTAGTCTCTTTGCTTTCGTTAATCCAGGACAGCTTTACTTTGTCTTCCGTGACAGTTAGGTTTTTTTAAGTGTACAGGACAGTTCTGTAGCCGCGTATTATGTCTCTCAATTGGTTTTACCTGATTTTTCCTCATGATTAGATTTCACCTCTGCCCTTTTGGCAGTAATTCTAAATAACTGATGGCGTGCCTGCCTTTAATACATCCTCAGAGGAGAAATCTGATTTGAGTTTATCCCATTATTAGTGACATTCACTCGGGTCTTCAGGGGAGGTGGTGTCCTCCCCTTTCTTCTATGAAGCTGCTGCCTTCCCCTTTTTACTAAACAATCCTTGTCACAAGATGGCTGAGCTGGGTGAATGTGCCGCTCCTCTTGGACTTGTGCTCAGCAATTTTAAGGTGAATTAGTGATTCATCCCTGCCTTAACTATTATTACAATGGTTGTAAAACTTCTCTAAATCAATTATCCCTTTATGTTTATTATTTATGACATCCCAGTATAAGGAAGAGATTTCCCTACTTCCTTATTTATTACTCAGTATATATTCATGGATTTTCATTTTATTCAGTGTATTATAATCGAGTGTTGTCATTATTCACTGTGATGCTCAAATTCTCCCTGAACCCAGCTGGTGGGAACCCCATCAAGGTGGCCCCTGTGTCCTTTTACACATCCCCATCACTCTGACTTTGTAGGGTCCCTGTGTCACCTTACTTCTTGGCACAAATGGGTGCTCAGTTTCCAGGTGTTCTCTCCTTGTCCGGACCCTGGAATTTGCCATTTCTTCCAAAAGTCTGATTTCTCTTCGTTACAGTAAGGGATCTCACCGAGGCTGGGGTGGGGTGGGGTGGGTCACTGCTTCCAGGGTTGGCTCTGAAGGAGTTGGGATCAGAGATCTGTACAGTAAGGGATCTCACCGAGGCTGGGGTGGGGTGGGTCACCGCTTCCAGGGTTGGTTCTGAAGGATTTAGGATCAGAGATCTGTAGATCTGTACAGTAAGGGATCTCACTGAGGCTGGGGTGGGGTGGGTCACTGCTTCCAGGGTTGGTTCTGAAGGCATTTTTGCACACACCACTGGCCTGTGCAGATGGAAAAATATATTAACACTGTTGGGAGCTAGAATCCCACTGCTGATGGAGGAGACACAAACATGGACCTGGGGAAGCAGAGAGCAGCCCTGTGAATATCAGACCAGAGGCCAAGGCATGATGGGAAATCACAGTTCTATACCTACACATGCAGGCTGCCTAAGCCCGTGCAGAACAGCTGGAGGAGAGGACGGACCTGCTGTGTCATTTAAGGTGTTTTTGTAGTTCTTTTTCTGGTTGGTCTTGGTTTTTCAAGAACAAAGACATTACTATTATGTAGAATTACTTAAGATTGTAATTCTAGAAAACAGATTCGTACGATCTTGAAAATCCACCCTGCTTTGTTTTTAGCCAGAGCTTGCTGAGCCTGAGGCCTGTGTCAAAGACTACCAGGACTAGCTCCCTCTTGCTCCTGTAAACAGTTATATTTGTATTTGAAGTAAGTTTGGCCTATTTTGATGTGTATATTTTATATCTAGTTTACGTAAATAGTCATGCAAAGTTATGACTGCCTGTATTTGGCTTCTCCTCGTATTTAATATCATTGAAGATCTGTTCATATTGTGAATATTGGTAATCTTCCCCTGCTCTAAAGTATATGAATTATTACTTTTCTGTTGCTGTGATAAAACTCCGTGACCATGGAAACTTATAGGAGAAAGGGTTCATTTGTACAAACAGTTCCAGAGGGACAAGAGTCAGTTACGGCAGGCAGAGTGGCAGGAACAGGAGCTGAGGACCTACATCTTGAATTGTAAGCATGAAACAGAGAATGATTGGTCATTTCACTCTCAAAGCCCACCTCTAGTGACATATTTCCTCCAGCAAGGCCACACCTCTAAAACCTTCCAAACAGCACCATCAACTGGGGGCCGAGTGTTCCAATGCCGAGACGTATGGGGTGTGCCATTCAAACAAAAACTGTCTCCTTTCCCCTGAGTTCTAGGTAATGAACCCAAGGCTTTTTGCAAGCCAAGCAAATGCCGTACCTCTGTACTGCACACCAGACCACTATAAAGTATTCTGCACGGACTACATTTTCCCTGTTACATGAATGTCAAAGCCTTCTTTAAAAGTGTTTACTTTGGTGTGGAGGAGCCAGGGCCTTGTACTCTGTCACAGAGCTGTACTTTCATTTCTTACACGTAATACACTGTGAACACTCTGTGCATGCCTTTTCATGAAGATAAGCAAGTATCAGTTCGGGGCATTTGTGTTTCCTGGCATATGTCTATTAAGTATGTATACATAGTTTTTCTTTCAGCTGTAGAAGCTATTGCCAGACAGTTTTTCAAAGCAGCTATTGAATTCCACTCCTGACAACAGTGTGAGGCTTCAGCTCTCACACATCTTCACCAGCACTTGGTCTTGTTAGTCTTTTTAATTTTAGTGTATGTGGTGATTAGGTAAAACTTCACTGAGAAGAATGCTCTACAGCAGTATTTCTCAGCCTGTGGGTCATGACTTTCACAGGGGTTGCCTAAAACTATTGGAAAACACTGATGTTTGCATTATAGTTCATAACAGTAGCAAAATGACAGTTATGAAGTAGCAATGAAATCATTTTATGGTTGGGGTCACCACAGCATGAGGAACTGTGTTAAAGCGTCACAGCATTAGGATGGTTGAGAACCACTGGCCTAGAGTGTTTGCCTGTCCCAAAGCTATTCATTGCTTTGAGTCTAACCAAGCTGGCTGTCCTCTGCACATGGTCTCATGCTGTTCCCCAGGGTCTGACGGCACACATTGCTGCATCCAGATGTATGGTTATATTAGGCTCTTTCAGTATGTGAGGATCAGAGGTATTTTATATCATGAGGATTGCGGCAGACTTTGGTGCAGAGGGGAAGGCTGGTGAAGTAAGTGTCTTAAGAAAGAGCAGCAGGAAAGTCATTTAGGACAAAAGGCAGCTCAGAAACCCAGACACTGGGCCGGGCACGGGATCTGTTGCTTCTTCCTATAGAATTCCCATACTGCTCTTGTCTTGCCGGTTCTGCCTGTAGCCCTCATTCTGTTAACCTTCCCAGTAGGGACTCATCTCTAGAGCCTGTTTCAGACCGAACATTCACATACGGTGCCTCACAGGCTGCAGCCAGCCCCCAGACTAGATATCGTGTGTCTCAGGAATGTATCTTTAGAGTGGATTGAAGAGTGGAGCCTTGTTCTGTAGATGGCAGGTGCTTGTGTGCGGTGGGCCGGATGGCTGAGGATGTGTGAGATGGGTCTGGTGGTTAGGATCCCGTTTTCAGAGAGACAAAGGGGTTGCCAGCCAGCACTGGCTAGGGAGCAAGAGTGCCAGGATTTCTAGTCCCTTCTCCAGAGCCCGTTTTCTGCTACCCCACATTAAGTGGTGAGAGTGTTGGAAACTCAGAGATTTGATCAAAGCCAATCATAGCTCAAGTGAGAGGTGAAAGGAGCCGGGCCTCCCAGAAGCTGAGGTGGTCCATGGGGCGGTGTATTTTAGGCTATGTATGTGTGTCTCTTGGGTATGGGTATGAATTAGGGGAGGGAACTTGTCTTGCTGAGCTAGAGGTCATGATAAAGAAGAGACTGAGTGTGGGGACAAGACAGGAGACTTTAATGCCATGACAATGTGGAACTTAAAAAAAAAATCCAATTCTGACACAGGAGTGAGAAGAAACAATGGAGTCACGTGGGGCGGGGGGGTTCTTAAAGCCGCTGGGGCTAGGACTGGAGCGGAGAGGACTGAACAGCAATCCAGGCTGCTTTGAGACTCCCTGAGAAGCACAGTTATTAGGCTCTGAATCTGAGTAGATGCAAGGCAGAGCCTCGATGTCTGAGGAACGTGTCCTGAGACCATCGGCTCTCAGCCGCAGGCAGGACCCTGACTCTCCTGCCTGCCCACCCTACAGACCTCTCAGCTGCTGTCCTGTGGTGAGTCGGTTCCTCGAGTGGTCAGCGGTGTCAAGGACAGCCAAGGCAAGAGGAGTGGGCTGCCGCCGCCGCTGCCGCTGGAGTGGCGGTGCTGCTCACCAGGTGGGACAGCTGATGCTCGGGGTAGAAAGGGAATCCCATCTTTCTCAGATGAGGTTCCACGCGGAACCTTGCTATGGGGACACCGATGTCCTGTCTCTTGCCTGTTAGCTAGATCCTCTAACTACTGAAGTCCACGTGCCGAAGTAAAACTCGGGAGAATTCAGAACCCTAGTCTCTCCGCTACAAAAGGCACGCCAGACTTCTTTAAGACTGGAGAGATTCTCTCAGTCCCGGTGACTGTCCCAGCTCAGCTACATTTGGGTTCCCAGAGAGGACCCTGCACATGCACTGAACCCACGGGAGGAGGAGTGATTGAGAGTCACATCTGAGATGTCTCATTGAGCCTAGGAGGAGACTTCAAGGAAGGGATACACTGCTGCCGTCTTCACCAGGTAGAGCTTGGAGGAGGGAATGAAATGCTGAGCTGGCAGCTGGCCAGGGCTCTCAGCTCGAGGCAAATGAGCAAGCTCACGTTCACTTTCCCGTGCCCACATCTAACTGGCTGCTTCATTGTTGGTGATGGGAGGTTCAATCTCAGGGTCTTGGACTTGGAGAGGCAAGTGCTCTGCCTGTAAGCCGTATCTCCAGCCCCTAGTTTGTGTTTCCGTGGGGACGCCACCTTCAAGACTGTGCCCATACACGCTTAGGACTATTCTGTGCTGACTTTCCCCTCTGCTCCCGTTACCTTGGTATGGCCTCTCACTTCATGCCCCAGAGGCACTAGGCAGGTAGTCTATTGGATGATGGAGGGCCTGAGGTAGGGAACACAGGCAATGCCTGTGAATAGGCATCCCGAGTGGGAAGGACCCTGACACAGAGCCCCGGGGGGAGCAGCCAGCTGGGGTTGGGAGTTGATGTTCGAACAGTTCTCCAGGGCTTCCTAAGCAGGCAGTGGGAGACAGGAAATCCCAGTCAAGGAAAGTAGAAGGCTAGGAGCTTGAAGTGACGTGATGTCCTCAGGGAAAATAGGTATCATAAATGGAAAAAGAGACAGCATTTGGGTTTGAGAGTTTATGAGAGGAGAATATGGACCAACTCACTCTGGCATTAGAAGTCACGCTTTCTAATACAGACCTTGCCCTCCCAGCAGAGTGGCAGGGGGAGCTGAGGAGGGTTTTCATCAGGGCTCTGATTTGTGTGTAAGAAAGGAGGGCCTTCTCATCTGTCCTCCAGCTCTTCTGTACGACAGACAAGACACACTGTCGTCATTTAATATCTGAGAACATTCAGGTCCTGGAGGTTAAAAATCTTGCCAAAGGTCTCAGGAGCCAGAAAGCAGAGGGCCCAGAAATGACTTCCTAGCTTGGGCTCTTTCTCCTCATACATCGCCATTATTAATAGCCTTCTAGAAAGCTACCTGTTGCTGGGTGGTGGGTAGGCACTAGGTAGTGGGTAGACTGGCAGGAGCAAGATGAAGCAAATGGCCATTTATACACTCTCCCTGAAGGAGTGTGGGGCTGGGAGCTGTGGCCTGTCGTGTTCAGGGGCCCCACCTCTATGCCGGAGCACAGAGAGGAGGAAGCCGTGGGAAGGAAGCTCCATGCACACAGCCCAGCGCTGACCTGACCGTCCATCCGTCTCTGTCTCGCTCATGAACGCAGGGCAGCCACTGTGGTGTGGGACTGGCATTTATCTGACAGTGGCTGGCTTCTGGAAGCTCGATCCCTGGTGCGGTCAGCCCCACGTCCCTGATCCCAGGGTGACCCCCAACCCACAGACACAAATCCTTTGCCTCTCTGTGTGTTTTGTGAATTGGAGTTGTTTTTTTTTTCTTAAAGGTAACATGAAGCAGAGGTGATGGTGGCTTGTAGATCAGCCAAACCCAGATTATACTTCTGTTTGCTGCCTCCTTAACTCACTGTGGAAGTCACTGAATATGTATGAGCCTCGGGCTCCTCATCTCTAAAACGAGCCAAGCCAAACATACCTGGAAAGATGTCTGTGATGATTAAAATGTGCCGATGTTTCAGAAGTGCCTTGGAGCGCAGCCTGGGACAGACGAGTCCTCGGGTTATGGCAGTTTTAATTATTGTTCTTATCACTGTCACCACACCACTACTGCTGCCACCGCAGTGAAAGAATGTTCTGGAAGTAAAGACTAGTGGGAACAAAATGCCTTCTAGTCCTACTACCAGGATGCAACTGCCCTGTTAATTTACTCCTATTACCTTCGGAGCCCCCCCCCCCCCCAGTTCTAAACACAGGAGATTTTGTAGTCAGTTGGCTTTTTTTCCTATGTGGAGGGAGCTGCACCATAATTTTTTTCTTATTTTTAATAGATTTTCTCCCTGATTATAAGAATGCTGCATAAGGCTCAGACAGGAAGCAAACCAAAAGCGGTACTTCCTTCCAGTCTCCCGCCCAGACCAGGGACAGGCACCGTCAACAATCTGATGTCTCTCCTCTCAGTCGTTCTTATTCGTGTTTTATTATAGAGTAGATACCGCATTATGGATGCAGTTTTTATGTGATTTTTTTTTCCAGTTCACATGATATTTGGAATATTTTCCTAGTGTAAGCATCATTTTCCTAGGCGGCTTAATAGTCCATCAAATAGCTCTGCCGTAATTTACATAAATATTTGCTTACTGTTAGACATCTAAGTTTTTTCCTGTTCATCAGTCTAAGTCGCTCCCTGTAACAAACAGGGCCAGCCTCAGTGCAGCCAGGACGCTCACGGTGAACTCTTACCATTCCCCTAGTTCCCAGTGAGTTATCGTGGAAGACCCGGGTCAATGGCAAACCACCTCAAGCTTAGAGACAGTCTGGAGCCACTTCCCAAGAGGGCTTCTTTGCCACACTCTGCAGGGTCCATGCAGTGTGTGTAGTCCCCTCTGCCCTGTTGAATCTGGGACATGGGATCCCAGCTCTGTGCTGGGCAGGACCTAGGAATCCAGGCTGCCCTTCTCACCCACAGTGCTCAGAGCCTTGAGAATGTCCCTGCGATCAGAACGTTCATGTCCACTAGTGCCTCGGGACAGGGACTTGTCAGAGTACGAGAGTCACTGTGGCTCTAGTATTTTTAAATGTTTTAGATTTTAAAATTATTTCATGTCCATGGGTGCTTTGCTTGTATGTATGCGTGTGCCCGGTGCCCATGGAAGCAGAAGAGGGCATCAGAGCCCCTAGAACTGGAACCGCAGACAACTGTGAGCCATTATGTGGGTGCTGGGAGTTGAATCCAGTTCTTCTGGAAGAGCAGCCAGTGCTCTCAACTGCTGAGCCATCTCTCCAGCCTCTCCAGTCTTTTTTTTTTTTAATTAACATATATTTATATGTTATACATATGTATCATGTACAACATGAAGTTTTGAAGTACGTACATATCATAGAATGGCCAAGTCAAGCTAATTTGTGTATTAATCTCATATATTTTTCATCTTTTGTGGTGAGAAAACTTAAAACAGTCTCAGCACTTTTCTTTCTCTCTCTCTCTCTCTCTCTCTCTCTCTCTCTCTCTCTCTCTCTCTCTCTCATGTTTGCCTGTATGTTGGCATATGTGTATGTGGGGATGTTTGTACATGTGTGTATGTGTATTGTGAAGCCCTGAGGCTGATGTTAAGAATCATCTTCATTGTTCTTCCACCTCATTCACTGAGGCAGGTTCTCTCAAACCAAATTCTAAGAAAAAGTTTTGCAATCCAACTTGCTTAGGGATCTGTCATCTCTACCTTCTGAGACTGGAACTCTAGGTGGGCTACCATGTCCACCCTGTGTTGATGTGGGTTCCAGGGATCTGAGCTCTAGTCAGCATTTTTCCGGAATATAAAACACCTTTATTAATTACAGTGATTAGTAGGCTCCAATGTGGGTGAACTCAAAGAGTACTCTGCTTAATGAAATAAGCCAGGTGCAGAAGGACTGGATGGTCTCATTGTGGAATCACTCCTATGGTCATGAAAGTTCTCATGTTCAGACTTGATCTGGAACCCAAGACAAATCATTTGCTCCGGGTAGTGTAGATGATGTGCATGGCCCTTCCCACATCAACACTGAGAGTCCCTGCCCCCTTCCTCAGGCCTGGGGTTAAAATGAGCATCCTGAAACAGGTCACACATGCTTCTCCAGAGTCCGGAACTAGAACCCAGGGAGCCACCTATCCATTTCCCATCCCTGTCACTTCCTCCTGACAGCAGGTAGATAACGTAGAGACTGAAGGGGTTGGAGAGACTGGATTCAGAGCGAGCCCTGAACAACCAACTGTTTTCTCTCTCTGAGGCTTAATTTTTCTTTCTTTCTTTCTTTCTTTCTTTCTTTCTTTCTTTCTTTCTTTCTTTCTTTCTTTCTTTCTTTCTTTCTTTCTTTCTTTCTTTCTTTCCTTCTTTCTTTCCCTCCCTCCCTCCCTCCCTCCCTCTCCCCCCCCTTTCCTGCACTTGGTACTTTTATTCACTCTCTCATCTGTCAGATGTTAACTGAGCCCCAGCTTTGTACCTGTCACGAGTACAATACAGAAGTGAGGCCCCGCTGTGCTCTCAGGGTGCATGTGTCTAGTGCAGAGACCAGAAGAAACGCTAAAGGACACGTGCCTGCTGCAGTGTGATGCCGATAGATGAGCAGAGTGACCAGTGCTTGAGTCGGCCTAAACACTGTAGCCAAGGGGTTCAGCAACACTTACCTTGTGCTCCAAGGTGGAAAGTGAATCGACCTTTTGTATAGGCGGTGGGGAGGCCGTTCTGGGAGGATGAACAAGCGTGTACTCAAGCGCAGGAGAACACAGTATGTTCGGAGGCCACAGGGAGTCTGGGCTGGAAGGGGAGGGGCCAGAGCAGAAACATCTGCTTCCACTGACTTCTTAAGAGGCTCATTTTATCACTAAATGACAATGATGGTCTTTTTAGTTCAGTGTTTGAAAACGGTTACCTTTTTTGCTGTGCCTTTCCAGTTTTTTAAAGTAACATGTGACATGTGCATTATGGAAATTTTGAAGACTGTGCTGGCTGTGGCAGCCCATCCTGTAATCTCAGCACTTGGGAAGTAGAAGCCCAAGTTTAGGGCTGGCTTTAGCTATGTGAGACCCTCTGTAAACTTTCGGATGTGTGACGGGTGCTAGAGAGACGGCTTGGTGATTAAGAACACTGACAGAGGACCAGGTTCAATTCCCGGCACCCACATGGTAGCTCACAACTGTCTGAAACTCCCATGCCAGGGGATCCACTGCCCCCTTCCGGCCTCTGTGGTTACTGCATACACAGGATGCACAGGCATGCATGCAGACAAAATGCCCATACACATAAAATAAAATGAAAAAAAAATTAAAGAAATAAAACTAAAAATTTTAAGTAAAAAAGAAAGTTTGAAAAGTAAAAAGTAGAAAGAAAAAAATCACTGGTAGTCTAACTGGCTAAAGGCAGCTTTAATATCTTGATGCATTTCTATTCAATGTTTTTTCACACTGACTTTTTATATAGCTGCGAATGTTATGATTATAATTTTAACCTTTGTATATGATGCTCCTTTCTACATCTTTCTAAGATTTGCCAAAATGAATGTGTATGTCATTATAAAATAACCATGATCACAAAGCATACCAGCTGAGACAGCTATTCAGTTTTTAATAGCATATATTTTCTTTACTTTTGCAGATTTCGTGCGGCTCAGAGCACAATTTGGCAGTCATTAGTAAGTAACTTTTACACCAATAACAGTTGATTGTGAAACCCATGTAACAGAAGTGGAGAAGACTCTTGGGGGCTTTGGGGAGCCAGGCTTGGTGGTGTGCATCTGTAACCCAGCATTCCAGAAGCTAAATACAAATGCCAAGCCAGTCTGGGATATATAGTGAGACTGTGTGTGGTGTGGGGGAGAGGAAGGGAAGGAGGGAGGGAGGGAGGGAGAATTTTGGGGACATTTTTGGTGACATTAGAAGCCCATTTTTATGAACATTTCAGACTATATCATTGAGTATCTTTTGAAGGCACCCGAGCTGGCTCCTGCCTCAGAAAATAACATTTAAAGATCTAATTATTCATGTTCTTAGGTATCACGTATAGACAGCGAGACATAAAACTGGGGAGTGAGTTGGACACTTCTGGACCTCTGGGTAAACCCATTCTAGAAAGTTCTTTCCTCGTGGTCTGGCTCTGCCTTGGAAGCACAGGGCTTGGCCCCTGCCCTTGCTGCCTGGTGTACAGCGGCACCAGGGACTCCCAGTCAGACGCAGGCCCGGTTCATTGAGACTTGCTTTTAGCTGGCTCTGGATAATGCAAGTTCAAGGTTTTCATGATTGCACCCAGGAGTAATTCATTCAGGAAAGCTCTCTGTTACTTTTCCTGGTCAATTCAGGCTGCACTGCACAGAATGAGGCTTCTTAAACTCTTGCTGCTCGTGACCCCTTTTCACCCAGCATGATCCAGGTGTACAAGTGTGCACAAACCAGACAAGTACTGGCAATACCTCATAAAGAAATTCATTTTCAAAACAGTTTTGTGTACTAATGAGGTGGGTGTGCGTGTTTATTTTCACATAGAGAGTTAACTCTTGGTTGAAAGTTTGATATTCGGTGTCGTCGGTGCTGAGAACACCACTTCCCATGAATACCCAGTACAAGACAGCAGTATGTTTAGGACCGCTTCAGAGATCGCTGGAAATTCTGTCCTAAGCCAAAATTCCCTTAATGGTGTGTGTGTGGGGGGGGGGGGGGTGTGGGTGTGGGTGTGGGTGTGGGTGTGGGTGTGGTGGGGGTTGGGGGCTTGGGGGGGCACACACAGCTCTTGTTTCAGGGATCAGAACTCATGTCTTTAGGCTTGGTGGCCTGTGCTTTTATTCACTGAGCCATCTGGCCAGTTCTATTTAATGACTTAAAAGAAATCCAAATCAGCAACTCATATAGCAGTTTTCAAAATCAAACATTATATCGTGGCACAGCCTGAAGATACACCACTTTGATGCTGCTGAGGCAGGACATTGAGAAACAGTCGAAAAAGTCTTTGTTCTCGTACTTTGACATCATGCTTCTAAAGGAGCAGAGACCAATTTGTATCACAGGGAGTCCGAGCGAGGTGTTTCAGGCAGGGTCTGCTGGCCTTGTCATGTGTTCAGAATCAAGGCCGCAATGAAGTCACATGATACAACGTGGGCAAGCGCTACCAATGACACCTTGGCTTCATTACATATTTGGTTTTGAAATAATTTGTTATTGTCATGTGTTTAGAAACCTTTTACTCCTGCCAGATTTTTCGTATTCACAACTCCATCTGAGGTTGCCACCACAGTTTAAGAACCTGGGCGTTAGAGACCGCAGTGTAGTGGCAAGGGTCCAGAGTTCAGTTCAGGCTTCTGCACCGGTGGGAACTTGGACAAGGCATTTAGCCCCTCTCCGCCTCATTTTCCTTGTCATTAAAACAGCCCAGCACATAGTGTCAATGTGATAGAGTGTGGGCTGCTTCTGCAGAGAACCCCAGTTTGGTCCTCAGCAATCAAGTCCAGCAGTGACAACCACCTGTAACTCCAGCTCCAGGTGATACAAAGCCCCCTTCTGGCCTCCATGGACACTGCGCTCACGTGTACAAACACATACACACATAATTAAAACTGAAAGTAAATCTTTAAAAAAAAAATAGTCAAAAAAAATGTTAAGCAATGTTAGCTGCTGTTATTTAATATGATTGGTTCCCTGGATGCCTTTGTTAGGCTTTAGTTCTACCTGTAAATTGGAAGCTTTGAAACCAAAAACCAAGTGTCCCTCCAGCCTCTGCCTCCCTCTTGCCAGTGGTTTGTTCTGTTTCTGTGTCCTGGCCTCAGCCTCCAGGCTGCTGGAAGGGAAGCACTCTGTGGCATCCTCCTTTCTAGCCCATGCACAGCACCTGGCTAAGCAGAGCCGTAAGCATGCTTGACCCGAGCCAGACTGACGCCATTCCCGGGGCTGGAGTGGTTTGAGTGTTTGTCCCACTGTCCTGTGCGAGAACCAAGGGCAGCAGAACAAAGCTGCCCGCAGCCGTGGAAAAGCAGAGGAGCTGGAGTCAGGCAAGCCTGTCTGCCTTGCAGCAGGAGCAGGTAGTTGACACCGGCACTGCTCTGGTCTGGCTGTAATTAAGACAAGCTAATAAGAGAATCGAAGGCGGGGCCCAGTCGCTGCTGCTGCCGCCGCCGGATGGAGCAAGGCAGTTTCCCCTGGGACCAGCATGGCCAAAAGGGTAATCCATACATGATGCACACAACTCAGCCACAAGAGATGGCCCAAGCTAGCAGAGCTAGAAGCTGACCAACAGAGACAGCCTGGTACCTGGATCGAGCAGAGCCAGCCCCCAGACAGCCATGATTCCCACCAGCTCATCTCTGTGTGAACTCCAGTTCCCTCCCCACCCATGCAATGGGGGTAATAATTCCTGAATGCAGGACTGTGGTGCAGGTTAGGCAAGATAAAATCCACAAGTTGCCTCTTGTGTCTATTTCTTTGTTTCTGATTTACCTTGGTATGGAAAGTGGTAGAGAATTGTTCTGGTGAGGTATTTCTTTGTTGGGAGAGGGAAATGAAGATATTTTGGGAAAGAGGTGTCCCATATTATCTCAGTGAGGCTGTCAGAGTTATTGGGGGGGGGGACTGGACAAATGCTTGAGGCCTTTGAAAACAGACATTGTTCTGGTCTGGAGCTTAGAGGTGGATAGAGTCCATGCCTCCTATGCATGAGGAGGCTCGGGGTTTGATCCCAGTACCATACACAATAAACATATACATATAAGTCAATAAATAAGCTGGGTGTACTGGCACATGCCTGGAATCCCAGCACTTGGGAGGCTGAGACAGTATCATTGAGTTAGAGGTCAATCTAGTTTCCATAGTTACGTTACATGGTTACAGTTGCCATGCTGACCAGGGCTACATTGTGAGACCTGTTATACCCCACTAAAGTAAATGAAATAATAATAAAGAGAAATGGAAATTTAAATTATTTATTCATTTATTGTGTGTATGTATATGTACCTTCCTAAGTTTATATGTACCACATGCATAAAGGTGCCCACAGAGGTCAGAGGGCATCAGATCGCCTGAGTCCCCCAATGTGGGTACTAGGAACTGAGCCCAGGTCCTCTCCAGCTCCACAAACATAATTTTCGTTTGGTCCTTAGTGCCCAGGACTGGCTCGATGTGTTAAACAGAGAGCTCCAGGGTCAGGCCTGGTCACAGCATTCTCAGATGTCCATGTGCTTGGGGGCTAAGACTCAGGTGCTCTCGGGTAATACAGCCCCCAAAGGATGCCCTGCAGAGTGCCTGCTTTGTGGGCAGAAGTAACGAGAAGCTGCTGCCTGTTCACCCTGGCTGGAGGCCAGCAGGAGAGAGGCAAGCTGGAGAAGAGCCCTAGCAGCTTGAGTCCCTGGTCCCAGCTGCCTGCTCCCCGGCCCCATTGCCATCACTGTATCACACAGACTCCTGCCTCCAGTCCACTCTAAACCAGCACCGGGACCTGGGACTAGAGCCCACACGTGACAGACTTGGAGTACTTCCAGAAGAGACTGGAATGGAGTCCGAAGGAACCAGACTTTGCTCACAAGCAGGAGCCTGAAGAGCTGACAGATGTTTGCTGACCAAACAGCCTGGCAAGGGAAGTGAGGCGAAGAAGGGGAAAGGATGGCGTGGAGGACACACCGTGTGTCAGGGAGGAGGCCAACGTCACGGAGTAAATGTGTTCCAAACCACTCTATGGACAAGGGTTAGCTGGGTCAAACGGGTCGCCCAGAAGTGTACATGGTCAAGCTGTCAGCCCGCCTAGGACTGCTCTTCCCACCGGCCACGGCCTGTGCCTGCAGCAGTAACGGGTGCTTACGGTATCGACCTCACACAGTTGCTAGTAGAATACTGACGGACACAAAAGGGAGGGTGCAGTGGTAGCTGTTGCGTTTATCTGCTATGACCTCATGGAAGGGAGTGGTTATAATTGACCATAAGGGGCCTGAGACCCAGGGGCCCACTGAGAGCTGTACAAGCTGGAGAGAAGGGTGTCTTTATCCTGGATGTCAGTGTCCTGGACCAAGTCTGCATGTAGCTGCAGAGGCCACGGTGAGATGAATCCTGACCCTGTCTGGGATTTGGGCATCGCAGTAGCCCTTGAACAGTGCCAACCCAGATTTGTTCCAAGTCAGGATTCTGCTGCCCATTCCCCAAACAGGGAGCCAGGCTCTGCCTGCCCAGCCTAGGGCAAGGTTCTTGGCAGCCACTTTTCAGCTTCCTCCAGAGAAAAGAATTCTACGAGGTGACTTTATCTGCATCTAGGTTTCTTTCTCCTCTTCTTCGGCAGTTTAGGTGAGTTCTTGCCTTAGTTTCTCAGTTAAGTCTTTCTTGGCCTGTCTGGTACTTGCCCCCAGGCCCCCATGGTGAGGCGGAATGGCAGGTGGTGTGAGTCCCTGCCTGGAAGGACTGTTAGATCTGGCCCTGCGGGTGCTGAGATGACAGCTGAGGAGAGAGCGGAGTCCACTGCCGTAACTGAGTTGGCCACTCCACCTCCTGCAGTTATCCTGCTCTGCTGAGCCGGCCTCCCAGTCTGTAATCACGCCACCACGAGGCCCACCCCAGAAGTGGGTCTTCCTGAGTGGCATGGGCATGAAGAGTTCCTACTCTGTGCCTGCACGTCATAGGTCCCTGGGCTGGTGCTCACTCACCTGGCTCATGCCTCTTCTTTCTGTCCACCCAGGATTTCCCTGCGTGGTTTCCATTGTAGACAGGCTGCTCTTGGCAGAAATGAGCAGGGTCACATGGCCACAGTGCTCAGAAGACCCTAGCTAGGAAAGCAGCTCAGCGAGCGAAGGGCTAGCCGTTTGTTCTGGTCACTTTTCTTCTTTTTTACTTTAACAAAAGCAACATGAGGAAGACGGGGTTTATTTCGGCTCACAGTTCCGGGGATATAGTCCATCTTGGCAGGAAGTCACGGCAACCAGAATAGGAGGCAGCTGCTCACATTGTGCACAGGAAGTGGAGACTGACCAATACTGGCGCTCAGCTCACTTCCTCCTTTTCATTGTGTCTGAGACCTCAGCCTGTGGAACGGGACCACCCACTTTTAGGGTGAAGTGTTCCCACCTCAGTTAACCTAATCTAGATCATCTCGAGTAACTGTCACATCTTGTGTTGGTTGGCCAGCCAGTCTTGTCTGCTCAGTGGGCTCCAGGGCAGTGACAGACCCTGTTGCAAAAAAACAACATGGGTGGCTCCTGGGGAATGACACCTGAGGTTGGCCTTTGGCCTGTGCACACGTGTTCATACAGAGGAGCACATGCGTGTACAAAAGGAGGAGGAGGCAGGCAGGCAGAGAGAGCTGGCCTTCCTCTGCACTCCACCCAGACCCTGTGAAAAGGATGTTATTGGTGATGGCTTCCTGGAGCACAGGCTTGCCAGACAGCCTTTGCTAAAGGATTGTATACTGGCAAGAAGAAGCATGGTCCCTACTTTTCTAAGCAAATCCAGTTCTTGTACCAAATTGAAATGATGTCTGTGCATCATTTTACTGGTGATTTACAGCTGTTGAACCCTTGATCCTTTGTTAGATGTATGGGAAGCATCTGCCCTTAGCCTGGCACTCATCAAACAGGGCCATGTCAGAATTTAATAGAGAAAAGTGTAATAGAGGAAAATTACTTTTTTACTTTTATTTTATGGCACCAGCAACGGTACCTTTGAACCCCGGGCTTTGTTAGAGTGCTTTGAAGCATGCTCCAGCTTGCGTGTCCATCTGTGGCATGTGATAGGCAGGCTATAAATGCCTTCTCTGGTGATGCCATTTCATTTTCAGAGCTACGTGATGAGTCAGTACTGCCATGAACATTGTTATGTCACTGTGGGAAAGGATAGTGATAGGATAAATTTCCAGAAGTGAAATTATTATGCAAAATGGAAATTGTATTTTTAATTTTGTAAGACATTGCAAAATTCTCCTCCATAAGGATGATAGCATTTTTTCATTCCAATCAATAATGTGCAACAGTGCCCATTTTTTTGCAGTGTGCCTAATAGAGGGTTGTAAAGATTTGGATTTTTGCCAGTCTGATGTGACTGATGAACAACTATTCGAGGTGGCTTTTTAATTATTTTTTGTTTCATTTTGTTTTGAGACAGTTTCTCTACATAGCCCTGGCTGTTCTAGAACTCACTGTGTAGATCGGGTTGGCTTTGAACTTACAGAGATCCACCTGCCTCTGCCTCCTGAATGCTGGGATTAAAGGCGTGCACCACCATTCCTGACTTTTTTTTTTTTACTTTATGCATTTGAATGTTTTGCCCAAATGTGTATTTGTGTACCACATGTTTGCCTAGTGCTCATGGGGCCCAGAAAAGGGAGTTACAGTAAGCCACTAACCACGCTGTGGGTGCCAGGGATCTAACCCCGGTCCTCTGCAAGAGCAGGCAAGTGCTCTTAGCCCCTGAGCCGCTCTTCAGCTCTTCTGATTACTTTTGAACTTGAAGAAGCACATTTATGGACTGGCAAGATGGCTCAGTGGGTATAGACATGCCTCTAAGCCTGAAAGCCTGAATTTCAACCCCATGACTGACTTGGAGCTCCAGAAAGCTGAGGTTGTCCTCTGACCTCCACACCTGTGCTGTAGTGTACACACACACACACACACACACACACACACACACGTACACACACACGTACACACACACACACACGTACACACACACATACACACACATACACGCACACACATTCACGCACACATGCACACACAAATGGATATAACATTTGTGATGACTAGTCTTGGTAGTCAGCCTGGTTAGGTTGGGAAGTAAACAAACGATTACTAAGGCAACTGACATCGAACCTACCTGAGAGGGGCCTCCACGTGAATGTCTATGATGTGTTTCCAGAGATAATTAGACCATGAGGGTTTTGACCTCGTGAATGGTTCAGTCTGTCAATGGGTTCAAATTCTGAATAGACTCTTGGGAGATCTGTGAGTGGTGAGGCCCGCTTGGAGGAGATGGTAGCTTGAATGTATTCTTAGGGCCTGGATCTTGACCTAACCACTTCCTGTTACTGCTGCAGGCTGCTTCCTGTCTGCCATGATGTGAGCTGCTTTATTGTGCCCTCCTTGACACAATGACTGAAGCCTCAGACATCATGAACCAAACATATTCTTCTTTTAAATTATTTGTTGGGTCACAGCACTGATACAATTTATAGAACATAAATAATCCATTTAAATCCTAAGGATTTGGATTAATGACTTTTCACACAGATATGTGCCCAAGACTACCACCCAGGGCAAGATACAAGACATTTCCAGCACCTGACCTCATGCCCCATCCCAGCTGATAACTCTCCCCTAGTGGGGAGCCTCTGTTCTTCTGCCTCTAAAGATGAGATTTGTCTGTGTGAACTTCATGTAAAGAACACATTCCTGCTGTCTGGCTTTTGACCAGCACATCGTGTCTGTAAGAATTATTCATGCTGTATGCAGCAACAGCTCTTTGTTGTTGCTCGTTATTATTCCTGTCTGTGATTGTACCGCATTGTGTTTATCTGTTGAACTGTTGGTGAACATCTGGTTTCTGTGAGGGCTTGTGAGGAAAGCTGCTGTGAGTATCTCATAGATGTCTCCTGCATGTGTAATTAAAAAGAGGAGCTGTAGATCACATGTTTAGTAGTGGACACCTGTGGTGTTTGGATGAGAATGGCCCTCAGAAGCTCATGTTTGAATGCTTGGCCCCCAGTCAGTGGAACATTTTGGGAAGGATTAGGAGGTGTGACCTTGTTGGAGGAAGTATGTCACTGGGTGGGCTTTGAGGTTTCAAAATCCCACACCATTCTAGTTAGCTTTCTGTCTGCCTTGTGGTTGTCTCAACATGTAAGGGGTGAGCGACTGCTGTAGTACTCTGCCTGCCTGCCTGCCTGCTGCTGCCGCCATGTACCTGCCATAACAGCCATAGAGTCACCCTCTGGAACTCTGGGTCCCAAAATTAAATACTTTATTTTACAAGTTACCTTGGACATGGTGTCTCTTCATTGCGATATAAAAGTAACTAACACAGTACTGATTAAGCATTTCCTAGAGTAGTTGCACCAGTTCGTACCAGCAACCTGTGAGTGCCCCCTTGATTCTGTGTCCTCCCCAGGTACGGTCAGCCTCATGGCCTTAGGCCATTCTGAGGAGTGTATGGTGCAGTATCTCACTGATTTTAATTCATGTTTCTGTTAAAATATTGCAGCTAATGACATGGAAAGCATTTGCCTATGTTGGTAGGCTGCTTGGAAGCTACTTTCAGTCCAGAGGTGTTAAATCTTTGCCCACTGTTTTACAGTGGATTGTCTGGTTTTCCTTAATGACTTGTGGCTTGCAGAGTCCACCATTCATTGGAAAATTGCACTGCAAACACCTCTTTCAACCCTCTGCCATCTCCGTAATATCTTTTGGTGAGTAGATGTTCTCTGTCCTAGGGAAGTCCAGATTATCCATCTCTTCTTCAATGCTTTGAGGTATTGGTATCCAGTTCAAGACAGGTGACCCACTCCAAGGTCATGAACATTTTCTTCTGTGTTTTTTTTTTTTATGTGAAATTTTGTTTTGCCTGTTACATTTAGAATAAAAACTCCATCTCAAACTCATTTTTAAACATTGCTTCAGCACTGTCTATTAACAAGTTTAATCTTTAGCCACTGAACTGCAGGGACCTCTTAGCTAGAGGTCAAGAGATTGTATATACATATGAGTGTGCTTTGAGACGAGTCTTTCTTTCTATTATTTTTAGTTTGGTTTGTAAGATTATTATACTATTCCAGCACTCAGACTGCTGAGGCAAAGATCATTAGTTGGAGGATAATCTGGGCTATATAGCAAGACCCTGTCTACACACACACACACACACACACACACACACACATACACACACACACACCCTGGCCTTTTTAGTTCCCGTCATCTTAGTTATTTTAAGTGGGGTTCAGCATCCTTTCCTATGTTGAGGCCATTGACATTCCCTCCTGTGAGAAGGGTTTTTTCATCCCTACATTGGTTTATTCATTGCTGTTGTAATAAGTTACTATAGCATTGGTGGCTTCAAACAATGTTGTCTTAAGGCTGAAGTCAGAAGTCTCGATAGATCTCTGGGCTAAAGGCAGGATGGTGATTTGTTTCTTTCCTTTCTGGTAGCTCTAGAGTGAGTCTGTCACCTTTACCATCTTCTATGGACCACCTGTTCAGAAGTGACTTATAGCCCCTTGGCTTCAAAGCCAGCAGTGGCTGATGGAAGCTTTCTCCTCTGTGGTCCTTGGACCTGACTCTTTCATCCCTCCCTATCCCCATTTGGCCTCAAAGTTATATTGGACCCACTTGGATAATTTAGCACAATCTTTGTGGTAATGTTAGCTCATCAGTTCCCTTCATTTGTTCATTCAGTTCTTTGTAATCTAAACCCTAGATTCACAGGCTGCAGGAGTTAGGACCCAAGCATCCTTGGGTAGTCACAGTTATTCTTATCATGGTATCCTGTCCCTGTGATACAGGGTCTGCATGGCCCTGCTTCCCCCATCCCCCACAGTCATATGTTGAAATTTAACCCCAGTGTGGAAGCACTCAGATGTGGGCGATGGGGTCTTTGAGAGGTGACTAAGTCATGACAGCTGTCCCGTAAGAACAATTAATGCCCTTATGAAAGAGGCCCAAGGGAGCTTATTTGTCCATTTCCCCACATGAGGACATTTAGTGGGTGCCATCTATGAGAAATAGTTTCCACCAAACACGAAGCCAGCTTTCACCTTTGGGTTCCTAGCATCCAGGTTTTAAGTGGTCACGTCCTATTTAGAAGTGACCACAGCTAGGGCATTGGTTAGAGCAGCTCAGACAAGCCGATAGCCCTCCCACACCAGTGGACAATGGGTCACTGTGAGTATTCTGCGTAAGGAACAGCTGTCAGTGAGAGCTATGGTGTTATTACACATATAGTTTCCTGGGTTTTTCTTTTTGCTTTTGGTGTTTTGGCCTATTTTGCCTTTATGATTTTTGCCATGTAACCTTTTCTGATAGCAGGGATTAAATTTATCGGTCCTTTCAATATGGCTTCTGGATGTTAAGCTGGCGCAGTCCTCCACAGCTATGTGTAGAGGCACATATGTGGGGGTCCAGAACTCAACCTCAGTGAGTTGCCTAAGTACCAGACACTTTTTTTTTCCCCCGGTAAAGACAGGGTCTCTCATTAGCCTGAAGCTTGTCAAGTAGGTTAGGCTGGCTGACCATTGAGCACACAGATCGGCCTGTCTCCACCTCCCCAGAGCTGGGGTTACAAGCATGCCTCTCCTCTCTTTGCTTTCCCTGTGTGAGCTCTGAGGATTAAACACACATCCTTTACGGAGTCATCTCTCTGGCCCTGTGCTTTCTGTCTTCTTCCTTTAATATGTTAGTCGTTGATCCGCTTGGAATCTAGCCTAGTTTAGAATGTCAGGTGTAGATTCAACTTCATTATTCTCCAGATGGCTACTCAATTATCTCAACACTGTTGATCGAAGCCTTTGGCTGACTTCCTGCTTCCTGTTGCTACCAGAGCAGCCCTAAGGCTCCAAGAGAGGAAGGGACTTCCCCAGCGTGCCAGTGATGGAGTTAGGATGCATCTGCTGAGTGCTGCGTGGACCGGAGCTGCGGCTGCTTCTCACAGGCCTGCCTGGGCTGCGTCCCGGGCAGAGGGAGTGCTGAAGCAGAGCTTCTGCTGGCTCTGGTGCTCAGCGCGGTGCTCAGCGCCCTGATCCTGTCTCACTCCACTCTGGAATGCATTGGTTTGCTTTCCTGTCTCACCTGGTGGCTTGGGCATCCTTTTCCTCTCCACCAAGCCAGAAACATAATCAAAGCTTCCACATCTAAAAGATGTATTTATTTTTGGTGGTGGGGTTTTTGGGGGATGCGGGGTGGGGGTGTATTGTTTTGGTTTCCTGCTATTTTTCCTGAAGAAGGAATGGTTGTATCCCTCCACGAGAGTCATGCTAAATGGCATGGTGAGGTGAGATTGCCAGGCTGTGGAAAAGGCTCCTGTACTTGCCAAATTATTCTGTCAGGCTGGCCCTTTTTAGCACGAAGGTGACCATGACGTTTTTGGTATATTTCTCTGGTTCTTTTAGAGTTTTTTAGGGTAGCAGAGACTGTGTTTGTGACCCTCTGCACTTACAGATACAGAAGTCAGTGGGAGCTTTGAGAAAGTGAATCTAATAACCAAGGTGAATTCAAGGCAAAAATTGAGAAGAATTGGAGTGAATTAGAATCCTTGTGCTGTGCAAGGGCTGAACTCTGTCTGGTCCCAGCAGCGGCTGACTCTGTAACCCTAGGCAGCTGGTTATTTGGACAGATGGTTTCTGAAGAAGTCTGCATCTGTCTTTGTGTCTGTGACCTGCAACACTATCTTGATAAAACTAAGCAATATGCACATGACCCTCGAATGCTTTTTAAATATTGACTGAATAGTCTAATCTTCCCTTCCTTTGGTTTACTGGTCACTGATAACATGGCACGTGGCATCATGGATACTGCGGAGAAGTATGGTAGTTGGGTGTCTTGGAGAGCTCATGTATAATGAGAAAGGGTTTTGGATGGATTCTGGCACATGCTTTGCTTGTACACACTGAATGGATGAGTGAGTGAGTGAACACAAGGTAGACAGGGATGAGAAACAGGAGAGAGAGGGAAGGGGAAGGGGTGGCTCGTTTTGGAAATCCCCGGGAGAGGGGTAGGTCCTGAGTGACGGGAGCAAGCGTTCTGTGTGAAGGGGGACGTGTGCACAGGGGACGGGCTTTAATGTGGGAGTCAGGCTGGAGGGACAGGTGGGCGACTGCCAAGACAGTTGAGGGTTACACTGAGCCAAGTCTTCAGTGCCATTGCCTTTACTGCTCAGACAGAGTGGAGCTGTGAGGCAAAATACTTCAGAAGCCAACTAGTCTAAGACATAAAAATGACTTTGTAAAGGACAGTGCCTTCTTGCAGGGCAAAAGGACCACGAGAGTGGTTGAGCAACTGCTAAAGCTGGCACCACTCCGAGTCTTTTGCATATATCATTGCAGTTAGCGATCCTCTGAGGCTGGGGATGTAGCTCAGTGGTGGAGGACTTTGCCTAGCATGCATGAAGCCCTGGGTTTAATGCTGCTGCTCCCTCCCACACTCCTGGGGGTAGAGGAGTAAAGCTCATTAAGTCATAAAAGAGAAATTAGATAAGAATTGTCTGTTTCTGGTGGCAAATCAAGACTTGAGGGGGAGCCCAGAGTCCACCTGCTGACTTTCTGGGTGTGCTTTTCTCCTCACAGTGTGATCCCTTGTAAAGATCAAACTTGGTTAAGCAGCCTCCCATGCAGGCTCACCTGAGCTTCCCGTGTGTGTGTGTGTGTGTGTGTGTGTGTGTGTGTGTGTGTGTGTGTGTGTGTGTGTGTGTGTGACAGAAGACAGCCACAGCAGAGCTGCCATTACTGACAGCCCTGGTCTGGAGGGCGGAAGCCAGACTCTGTCCCCTGTGTCCCGTGAGCGCAGCACTTCAAGGACCAGTTGTTTATAGCAGCTGGGCAGCTTTGACAGTGGCCACAGCGTCAAACCAGTGAGCCATTGAGCCCAACCTGGGGCAGAGTCTGGGGGCACATCTGTCTCCCTGGGAACATCTAACATCTGGACTCACGTTGTGGCCTCTGGGCCTGTTGCCCTTTGCCTTTGGAATCCCCTTCCCCCTGCAGGAGCATGCCCAGCTCTTTCATGGGGAGCTGCTGTCCATCAGGCAGCTGAGGAGCAGGCTGCCCCAGCCTCCCACTTACCCATCTGGCTGCCCCTGCCTTTGTTCTCTCATTAAGAGGCTGAGACCTGAGGACTAGACAAGTCCTCACAGCGGGCAGATGACCGGCTTCCTATTTTGGGGGGATAAAGAGACTCAATAAGATGTCTTCAAAATCCTGCCCAACACTCCCCGGGTCTGTCCACACTCACACTCCCCAAGTCTGTCCACACTCATACTCCCCAAGTCTGCCCACACTCACACCCCCAGAGTCTGCCCACACTCACACTTCCAAAGTCTGCCCACACTCACACTCCTGGGACTTCCCACACTCACACTCCCTGAGACTTCCCACACTCACACCCCCAGAGTCTGCCCACACTCACACTTCCAAAGTCTGCCCACATTCACACTTCCCGAGTGTGTACACACACACTCACACTCCTGAGTCTGCCCACACTCACACTCCCCAAGTCTCCCCACACTCACACTCCTGAGTCTCCCCACACTCACACTCCTGGGACTGCCTTGTCTCACACCCTCACCCTACAGCAGGGCCAGGGGAAGCTTCCCAGGTGATACTTGAAGTAGGAAGAAGAGAACAGGCTTTTGGGGAGTAGGGCAGACGTGAACAAGAGCAAACTCTAGGGAGCAAGGGTGTAAGGAGGGTGGAGTTGAGGAGGGCGGAGCTGAGGAGGGCGGAGCTGGGGAGGGCGGAGCTGGGGAGGGCGGAGCTGAGGCATCCTGCAAGTCTGTGAGCTGTCGTTTTTACCCAGACAGCACCTCTGACAGGATTCCCATGTGCTAAGGCAGTGAGGTGAGAGACTTGCAGAAATCTTACCGATGGCATGACAGAACAAGAAGGAAAGACAAGACAGGGCCTTCGTCAACAAATGCCTTCTAAAGTCTGAACTCTCGAGTGTTGCCAGGTGAGGCTGGCCAAGAGCTTCAGCTACAGGAGAGGGTTGCTTCTCACTCCAGTGGAGAGTTGCAGGCTCTTAGTAGATTTGATGTGAGAAGATGCCTGGGCTCAGAACCACCGGTTTAAACAACTTTAAGTAGACATGAGGATGGGCTTGGTTCCTCAGAAGAGAAAATCAAGGCTGAAATGAGGAGCTGATTTGCCTTCAGACACGGAGGTGTCACAGGCTTCATCCCCCTCCCCCACAGTCACTCTAGCCCAGAGCTGCAGGAGCATAGACCTAGCTTCTTTTGTATCCTAAAGATTTTGTCTCCCTGGGGTTGTTCTAAGGACTCAGTTGTAGTTTAAAAGAAATTAAAGGGGGCTGGGTAGATGGTTCAGTGTGCATGGTGCTTCCATGAGAGCAGGGGGACATGGGTTTGAGCTCTAGAACTCACATTTAAACCCAAACAAAACAGGTGGTGTGGCATCTCGTGCTGTTCTTGAGGCTGGGGAGGTGGAGATGGGCATGTCCCTGGGGCTCTTGGCACGGTCCAGGCCAGTGAGAGATTCTATATTAAAATCAAGATGAATGGCTCTTGAGGAATGACACCCGAGGTTGTCTTCTGACCTCCACACAGTGCACACATGTACACACACACACACACACACACACACACACACACACACACACACACACACGGAGTAGCTCTCAGTGTCCTCAGTAACTTGGCCTTTGGAGTGAAGTAGAAGGAAGTGAGGTTCCAGGAAGATAATGGCATAGTAGATTATTGACCCTCAAATATTGACGGAGCCGTAGTGATAATAATAGGGCAATAGCTGACGTTACCGGTCCGTGTTTGCCTTTACCCATTTTATATATTAATAATTGATTATTTATAGTAATAGTAAGGTGGGTGCCGTCATGCAGACTTCACAGACAGGCACAAGGAAGAGAGGGCAAGTGAATGAGGGCGTTGCCCTAGGTAGTCTAGTGCAGGAAGTTTGGAGCCCAAGATGGTGGATTTATAATTCTCGTTCATTAATAGACTGATAACTGCACAGGGGTCTCTTGCTACTGCCATTTAAAAGCTCCAGCTCAGCCCCACTCTGTGAAGTTTCAGAAAGATAGCATTCTGCCTCCTCTGATACCAGAGTAGTGAGAAGATTTATGTCCATAGAATGACAAAATCAGGACCTACTCAAGGCTTGACATGTAAGCTAAGGTTGACAGAGTAGCATCAACGAGGGGTAAACTTAAGAGAGTCCCTAGTGGTAGAAATTATAAGTGTTGGGAGCTGGCTCACAAGGCGACCCCTGGCCAGTATGTACTAGGGAGACCAGGGCATGTGTACCCAATGTCTGGAGCCGAGAAGGTGAGCTTGTGGGTCCTGTTGCCTTTGAGCTGTTGGTGGGACAGGTGGTGGTCTGGTCTGAATACCATCAGCCAAAGGGTCCTGAGGAGGAAGTTTATGGGTCAGGTAGGGATGTGGTTCTGAGTGTCTTGGGTTCTAGCACCACATCCATGTGCTGACGCTGCAGAATTTCCTTTGTCCATTCCAGAGAGAGCCTGCTGACAGCAGGTGCCATGTTTTCCTTGGTAATATTGAGTGAATAGAACTAAAGTGGGTTAGAGCTGGAAAGGCCACCAGAGGCTATTTCCTCCCCACTTCTACCAGAAATGCCCAGGTCTTAGAGGGGGCAGTGCTGGGAGCCAGCCAGAGCAGAAGCCTGGGCACACTAAGGACACAGCTCTCCCGTCACTCCACCTTTCCTTTCAAGCCATGTTTTCCAGGGAGGGAATATTTTAACAGCTGCTCACACTCTGGGGAAGATGGCCTTTTAACCTTTACAGCATCACTGATAACCTTCTGTTGATCTTATCTTCTGGCCACCTCTGCCTCTGTCTTGCTGTATGCAGTCTTTAAAACAATTTAAATTTCCTGTGTATGAGTGTTTGCACACGTGTTTATATGTGCACCCTGTGTGTGCTTTGGGTTCACAGAAGCTAGAAGAGGGCATCAGGTCTCCTGGAACTGCAGCTACGGGGGGCTGTGAGCTGCCTACCATGTGGGTGCTGCTGGGAACTGAACCTGGGTTATCTGGAAGAACAACCATCTCCCCAGCCCTATGTTGTTTTCTTGGGTTGTTTTGTTTTGTTTTAACAATATACAGTGTTTAAGAATGGCTGGAAATGAATGATACTAAAGGTGTATAAAAAGATAGAACATGATTTTAATCAATATTATTTTATAATTCTCAAATGGACTTAATGTGGTTGTGAGAGGGAGTTTTAAATCTATGAAAAAATAGAGGTCTGTTGGTTTTTAGTGAATTTACACTATTTATAAGAATAACTATACTTCGCCTAGGCTACATGAGAACCTGTCTCGGAAAACACTTACTTTGGGCAAATCGCAACCGCCCTTGAGTTCTGCTTCCCTGTAGATCAGGAGGCTGAGAGTGTTGTGATGGTTGACAGAATGCACAGAAAGGCCCCAGCTCAGTTCCTGACCCATACACCCCTGTACACAGAGATTTCTGTCACTCCACATGCTTGGCACAGCTTGGCCTGATCTGACCGTTGGTTTTTACCATCTAAGAGGTTCTTTCAATAGAAGAATTCTCTTTAGAGATGAGTGTGCATTAGCCAAGGTTCCATCAGAGAAACAGACTCAGTATAAATGAAAGAGTGAGGCTTAGTCTACACCACTGTGGGGGCTGCCCAGTCCGCTCTTATGACACACTGTCGGGCGGGGGGCCGGGGGGGGGGCGCGTGCTACAAAGAAACAGTGGGGCGGAGCTGAGCCCCACTGGACAGGCTGCACTTTGGGGGGAAACACCCTTCTTAAGGCCTTCCTTGTTGTGACGCGACCTGATTGCATCAACCACATCTGCAGAGTACCGTCCCAGCAACACCTAGGTACGGGCTGACATGTAAAACTGGTCATCACATGGCCCAGTCTGTGTTCTGAGAAGATCATTCTAGCGGCAGTGTGAAAGCCAAGCCAGTTATAAAAGGGTGGGAAACACAGTCACGGAAGGGGACAGTGCCGTTTCCTCTCTGGAGAGGCGCTGAGGCCCCAGATTAGGGCAATGGCAGCAGAAGTCTGGGAGGCAGAGCTCAGCTTGTCTGGAAAGGTGGCTCAGATTCAAGGGGCGGTGCTGATCTTCTGCTTGCTGGACTGGAGAGATGTATCACCATTGAGAAGGGAACACCTGGAGATGGGAATGAGCAGGTTTTGAGTAAGGTGGCAAATGTAAGTTTTTAAATGCAATTGAATGTGAAATGTCTGTGGCCCACCCAAGGAGAATGCTGTGGTTTGAGGGTGGGGTAGAGATCATTAGCTGTGTTACGAGGGCCTTTTACAGAGGGAGGTAGTGGCACCGGCCCACTGAAGCCCAGTTCGTGGATACACAGGTAGTGTTTCTGCCATGTGGTCCTGCTATAGGGTGTGGTATCGTGATACCGTGGTACCGTGAGAGCAGCATGTCTGGTGGGTACTTTCTTCTTGCCACTGCATGAACTGGGCCCACGGCTGGCCTGGCTGTCTCTTGCAAGGAGTCGGCCCTGTTAGTTACTTTTCCAATCATTATGATAAACTGTCCTAACAAAAGCAACAAAGGAGAGAGGATCATGGCTCCTTGTTCAGGCTTCTTGTTCAGTCCTTCCTGGGCTGGGGGTGGGGGTCAGAGCAGCAGACGCGGGTCACATGACATCCGCAGTCAAGAAGCAGAGAAGGAACAACCCTGCTGCCGCTCAGCTCCCTTTCTGCATTCTACAGCCCAGGATCCTAACCAGAGAACCGCACCACTCAGTAAACAGGTCTCCCCACCCCAGTTAGCACGTCAAGATAATTCCTATAAGCATGCCCTCCTGATAGCGTGTCATAAGAACGTTTCCATACATGCAGACCTCTTCCCGAGGGGAAGCCTGGAGACGGTACTTCCTGCGGGCGTACAGTGCAGACAGGACTGATGGCTGTATGCAGTGGCTCTCACTGCTCCGCACAAGCAGGCTGCCTAGGAGAAAGTGCTCCGCTTTCCTTCTTTCCAAGCCCATGACGCCTCCTCTCACCCAGTCTGCTGATAATAGGGCCTTTACTGCCCCAGGAGAAACTTGCTGAGCGCCAGGCAGTGTGCTGGCACTGTTGTCATACTGGACCAAAAAGAGTGACAGCTAACACGTGTGTTTGCCTCCATGCCAGGCACTGTGCAAGTGGGGTGTTTGTTGTCATTCGTATTTTTTAATTTAGTCATTGCAGCAGTCAAATAAGGTAGGCACTGTTGGTGATGTTTATCTACTTGGGAGTGAGGGATCAAGGCAGAGAGATTAAGCAACTGACCCCCAGCTGCATAATTAGTCATTGTATAATTAGTGGATATCAAAGGGTTGGAGAAATGTTCTGATTCCCAAGTCCATGGTTCAAGGCCCCATGCTGTCTTCCTCCGATGGATCTATAGCCAGGGTTTTCGGGCCAAGACTGAGGCTCCAGCAGCCCAGCAGGCTGGGCTCGGCCACCTGTCCCAGTGTGCCAATTACATAGGTAAGTAATGATGAAAAGTAGGGGCCGGCCAGTGGTGGCGCACACCTTTAATCCCAGCACTCGGGAGGCAGAGTCAGGTGGACCTCTGTGAGTTCGAGGCCAGCCTGGTCTACAGAGTGAGTTCCAGGACAGGCACCAAAACTATACAGAGAAACCCTGTTTTGAAAAAAAAGGAGGAGAGAAGACTTCATCAGTGTGGCCACACTGGAAAGAAGAACAAGGGCTCTGTGAGTCACAAGCCCTCCACAGGCTCTGCTTTAGGTTTGAGTTCCTGCTCTGCCTTTCCTCAATGACAGACTGTGGCCACGAAGAAGCCAAATATGTCATTTGAGGTTTCCTTTCACCGGTGTGGTTTATCACAGCAACAGAAAGTAAACAAGGAGAGTGTGCAGGTGGATGTATGTAGTTTTGCATGTATGTGGCCATGCTTTTGGAGGCCTGAAGTTGTCCCTGGGAGTCTTCCTCGGTCACTCACTACTTCATTCTTTGATGCAGAGTCTAAATCCAGGGCCCCCCACAAGAGTCCTCTGTTTAGCCAGCTCACTCTGGGTGCCTGTCTCCACCTTCTAGGCTGGAATCACTCGTAGCTGCTGAACCCATGGATGTGCGTGGCTCTGGGAATCCAAATTCGGTCCTCAAGCTTGCCCGGCATCACTGAGCAATCTCCCTGGTTCCCGGACCTCACAGTTCTGACCCTGTGGCTCTTGGCTGTGGGAATGAGCATCTTGGGTAGATCGATATGACCTTGATTCTAAGCACACTCAGGCATACTCTGCACCGTGCATGCCATCGCAACACCCAGTATGTGTTGCATCCTGTGACTGCATGGTCTCCTTGGTTCTGAGCACACACAGGCATGCTCTGTACCGTGCATGCCAGTGCAACAAGCTGGTTCTAGGGTAGAGAAGCAGAGAACTCAGTACACATTTGGAACCACAGCTCCATTTTGATTCCGCCCTTCCTCCTCTCTGTGTAAGCATGGGTTGTGGGATTGTCCAGCTTCTCTGAAGACACAAGGCCCTGCTTTCTAGTCACATCCTCTGCTCATCAGTGTCCAGCAGTCACCCTGGATACCATCAGCTTTGAGGAGATCTGTGATCGTGTGCAAATGTGACATATCACTCTTCTTCAGCAACAGCTCAGTGCCAAAGCGCCTTCAGCTCTCAGCTTTTAAGAGTGAGGAGGAATTTCATCTGTAACCCTGCCTCCACTCATAGGATAACTGACTTCACAAATCTGAGGGTTACCTCAGTAAGTACCACCCCACCCCATCAGTCTGTCTTCTTCTCAAGAAGCATAGTGCTCACACAGGACCCCTGTGGCCCCACTGACCATGGAGGCATGAACACTACAGAGCCTCATGCTCTTCTATCTTAGCTGGGGATCCTTAGACTTTTTCTATTATGAACCCCTTTGCACCTGAGACATTTTTATGTGACCCCTGGCATCTAAGTATATAAAATAGGTATCAAATATTTATTGATAAACATAAAGAAACTTAAAATAGCTCTTCAGTATATATAGTTAATTTTGTATTTGTTAACTCTGTAAGCTAAATTGCATACTAGTGGGATGGACCTGCTAGTGTATTTCTGTGAGAAGAATTAAGTCTTGATACTGCAGGACATAAAACATCCTCAGTGCTTTTCAGAGTTGGTTTATGTTTTTATTTTATAACTGTCAATGCTGAGATTGACACTTCACATAAATACATAAAACAAAACAGCAGAAGTATGTTTAGGGCCATTTCAGACATTATTAAAAATCTTGTCCTCATCTGAAGCCCAAATTCATTTAACTTTTTTTAAAAAGTGAAACTCAAATCAGCAACTCAAATGGCAGGTTTTTTTTTTTTAAATCCAACATTTTAACACAGTAAAATCCAAAAAATATGCTAATCGTATGCTTACCTACTGAGAAATAACAGTAGGAAAATATTAGAAAGAAACCATTACATTTTTGTAAGAGCAGAGAAGTAGGTGTGTGCAGTAAATTCACCGCAGTTTATAATGTAAAGTAATCTTGAATCTAAGCTGAGGTGTCTGGAGCATATCCATTGGTACTGGGTGTTGTGACAGCATGCACAGTGCGGAGTCTGCCTGTGTGTGCTCAGAACCAAGGCGACCATGAAGTCACATGACAACACCTCATACCCATTGTGTGTTTGATTTTGAATTTATTTTTGATCATTGTGTGGTCATAAACTCTATACTGCGGCCAGTTTTTGTGACCCTCCACCTTTAGTCCCCTGGCCCACAGTCTAAGCAGCCTTAGCGAAGAGGAACCCGCACTGCCAGGCACCTGTTGTCTCAGGTCTTCCTCGCAACAGCGCCTCGGAACATGGCTGGCGATTGAGAGCATAGGTTCCAGACAAGGCCAGAGTTTTGAATCCTAATGTGCTGGCTAGTTTTATGTCAACTTGACACAAGCTAAAGTCATCTGAGAGGAGGGAACCTCAATTAAGAAAATGCCTCCATAAGATGGGGCTGTAGCCAGGCCTATAAGGCATTTTCTTAATTAGTATTTGAGGAGAGGGCAGCCCATTGTGGGTGTTACCGTATCTAGGCTGGTGGTCCTCAGTTCCATAAGAAAGCAGGCCGAGCAAGTCATGAGGGCCAAGCCAGTAAGCAACAGCCCTCCATGGCCTCTGCATCAGCTCCTGCCCCAGGTTCCTGTCCTGTTTGCGTTCCTCTTCTAACTTCACTTGATGATGACAGTGATCTAGAACTATAAGCCAAATAAACCCTTCCCTCTCCGGCTTGCTTTTTGGTCATGGTGTTTCATTACAGCACTAGGAACCCTAACTAGGACAGCTCACTTCAAGGTGTGACAGTTGTATGGCCCAGATTACTTAGCTCCTCTGACTGCAGTTTCCCATCTATTGACGAAGATCATAGTGCCCAGCACAGAGGGCTGTGAGGACAAGAGTGTGGTAAAGCCCTCAGCACCCCCTGCCCTGCCTGCCCGCGATGGGTATTCAGGTGTGATGTTGGCTTTCCAGCAGCAGAAGTGCCGTCCCGGGGAGGTTAACTGCGCATCACTCCTGCTTTAGATGGAAGGAAAGAAACTGAGGTCGGGCATCTTGCCGACTGTTACACAACCCGTGAGTAGAATTGTTGAAGCACGGCCCAGGTCTCCTGCCACTCCACCAGACACCTCTGAAAGCTGAAATGAATGATCTCAACTCATTTGAACTAACCCCTTGATGATAGACTCCAGACCCAACACCCTTCCTGCCGAATCTCGCTTTTCTTAAAACAGCCTTCCAGTGAAAGGTGGGTGGGACCGAGTACAAGCCAGGCACCTGAGTGATAGAGCAGAAAATATTCTGAGGAACCATGACTCCCCAGGGTGCTCCCAGAATGCAGTATTTTGGTTAATGGATTTTCTCAGAGTGTCAACCTCTTCTCCTGCTCTTCTCTCAAAGTCACCAGGGAACGCATTGCAGCTACTCACTTCCTGCTGCTCGAGGGAGCTGAGCGGTCCAGCAGGGCAATTAAACTCTCCTTAAATGGCCAAGGACCTTGGTGAGGCGTTCAGCTGCCAGGTGTGAGGTGCAAGACTCTCCTAACTGCCTGTTCATCTGCCTGGGTCCTTCACAGGTCTTCCACCACTTCACCATGGCAACAGTGCTGTGTGCACTGAGCTGGAGGGGCAGACTGGGAACAGTTATCCCCACGTCACAAGTGGGGGGACGTTGGTGCGAGAGCATGGGTGTCCACTGGAGCCGTGTGTCAGACCTAGAACTGGAGCGCTGTTTGCTGTGCTGAGACAGTGCCGTAAGACAAGCATGCCCGGTTCTGAGTCCTGGCTTTGCCACTTAGTGATAGCATGGCCTTCGAGCAAGTTACTCCTGGGTCCCACGGTTTCTGATATGTAGAATTCAGATGACTTTAAGGACAGGGATACAGCTCCATGGTGCAGTGTACATTAGTACACACAAGGCTCTGGGACCAACCCCCAGTACCACCAAAGAAAAGAAGGCAGGGAGATCATTGCAGTGACGTTACTTTAGGGATTCTAACAGAGAAGTTAGCATTGTGCCCGCCCAGTCTGAGAGGTCCTCAGCGCAGGGAAGCTCTGGTTACTGTCTCCTTTTCTTCCACTTCCCTCAGTCTACTAGGATCCCTGCCTCTGTGGTTAGAGAAAGCAAAGGACTGAACTGGTCTGCCCTGCGCCCATCAAACTCTAGAAGCCTCTTTGAAGTTGATCTACCCTGCAAGCTTTAGAGAATGGCATTCTTTCTTTACCTCTTTCTAATAACAGGAGTCAGCGAGCTTTTACTCCGTAGGTATAACAGTTTCCTATCCAGAGGTGCCGCAAAGCCGTAGGCTGATGGCTGTGTGAACACCATGGTCTGGAAATGTTTCTGGGATCCTGTAGGGCAGTTTTCTTAAGACATGCACAGGGTTTGAACTTGAGAGCAGGAGCCATGTGAGATGAGATTGGACACATTCCGGCGGTATGGCTGTGGAGGAGAACAGGAGACATTTCAGATGTGACATGTATTCAGCTTGACTACAACAGAAATTTTCACTGGTGTGGAGGCATTCATGTTCCTAAAGATGGAGAAATTTACTCAAGTATAGACCTTCATGTGTTCATGTAAGCAGGTGTATATTACCTCATCCACCCAAGACCATTGCTAACCTAAAACACTGGAGTTAGAAGCGATCAGAGGCATTCACCGAAATTGATCTTATTGCAGAAGAGAGGGGACCCAACTGGAAGTTAGGAGGCCAAGAGGTTGCTCTCATCTCACCCACGTTCACCACTGTTACATGGACAGTCATGTGGCCTCTCTGTGCCTCACCTCCTCGTTTGTAGAGACAGTGGCCTCTTTTGGAAATCCTTTTGGCAACATTGCCAAGAGCTTTAACAATATTTAGTTACTTTGGTTTATTAATTCATATCCTCAAATTTCTTCCTGAGGAAGGCTCTTGAATTTGGAAAAATCTGGGCTAGAGTCCAGCTTGACAGAGGTTCTGAGTTCCATCTCCAGTGCCATCACGGTTTTACTTTGTATTTTGGGTGGTGGTTGTGTTTGTATGTGTGTGTTGTTGTTTGATATAAATTCTTCCTATGTAGACCTGGCTGGCCTTGAACTTGGGGCCTGTCCTCTTACCTCTGTCTCCTGGGTGCTTCGATTATAGGCATGCGCCACCACATTTGGCTTCATCTCGGTGTTTCTGTGCCTTAGTAAAATTAAGAGCTGTATCAATGTCCAGAATGTGTGTTGGATGAGTGAGGACCATCTACTTGACCCATCGGCAGTATTTAGGAAGAAGCATCGCACTTCTGAGGGCCAGCGTCAGACGGGTCCATGTGAAGGCAAAAGCCATGTCTAAAGAAAGCAGCCGTGAGAATCACAGCCCCGAGTGCAGGAACACTGCTGCTGCTCGGGCCCCTCCTGCCAGCTGTCTTCGTGCGTGTCACCGCTACATGACTTCCTGTCTACACGTCCCTCAGTGTGGTGTCTTTAAGGACACCTTCCTGAGAAACACCTTGTGCCCAGGCATGCTTTCCTGTGTCCATTCATTCCTCCTGAGCCGCCCTCCTCCCCTTACAGCAGGGCCCACCTCTCCTTCCCGCCGGTTCTGTGGATTCCCCTTCCTTGTGCCCGCTGGCTCTGCTCTACCGTGTGTGCATTGGGTGAGTGTTTACATCTTATCTTCATGTCTCTCATTTGCTTTTGTGTATATACAGTAGACGGTCCATGAGCACGTGATGACCAAGTTCCCAGGGCCTGTAAAAGGCCTGCCATAATCTAAGTACTCCCTATTGACTGCATTTTCACTCTTGCCTTGCAGTTTTCCATGTTTGCTGCTCCTATCCCAATAGCCATGCATTATACTTGTGATAGAATCAACATAACAATAACTCATTTGTTCATTTATGTGCCTTAAAAGGTAACTACCTCAAAGGTTCTCAGATCTGACAGTGCATCAGAGCTATCTGTCAGTTTATGAAAATGCAGATTACCTGGCCAAGAACCTTCAGCTGTTATCCGGTCACCCTCAATCACCTCTCTGCTGGCCCTTTCAGCTTACGGAAGGTCGTGTGTGTGTGTGTGTGTGTGTGTGTGTGTGTGTGTGTGTGTGTGTGTGTGTGGTGTGTGTTGCTGAGATTGAACACAGAACTTCACACATACAAGGCCAGTCTTCTTTCTCAGGCCCATTTCTTGCGTCGGGGTGGACGGGTTCCTTGCTAGCCCACCTGTGAGAAGCTCCAGCGGGCAGTTCCCGTGGAGCAGCAGGCAGATGGTGAAGAGCTCTGCGAGCGTCATTACCAAGCACCTCCTCTGTGCAGAGACTGCCTTGTGCAGCAGTTTTTATCTGCATAGCAACACTCGAAGGTTACTTTTATTATCCCCATTTGATATATATAAAGCCATCAAGGAAAAGTTGTGACTTCACCAAGGCACACCACCCACCTCAGCTGTGTGCAAGCACACCGTGCCCTCCGTCCAGGCGTGACAGAGCAGCACACTTGGTGGGCAGCCGCGCGCGCACCATCAAGTGGAGGCCCCAGCTCTCCAAATGTGCTGTGCTGCCCACCCACCTGCTTCCAGGGTGCAGTGAAGCAGTGGAATCCGGTCTGTGGCGGTGACCTAAGAAGGGCTATTTTTAGTAAGAAAGTAGGTCAGGGGCTGCAGTGGCTCTGACTGAGAGAGGAGCAGCCTCCCCTCTCTCAGCAGGACTGTCCTCACTGCTCAGGCAGCGAGGTGCCTGAGCGGAGGTGAGGCCGGCAAGGCGGAGGTGAGGCCGGCAAGGCGGAGGTGAGGCCGGCAAGGCTGACGTGCTCGCGTGACCACCGCTGGGGTCACAGCACGCATACCCCCAAGACACCGAGGGTTTGTCTGGGAGCCCCTGGGTACCGCCGAGAGTCCCTTTCAGGGAACGTTTTGAGTGTGGTATAGCGTGTTGCACACCGGCTGCCCGCCAGCCACCGTTCTGGCTTGATCGGATATCTCCCTCAATCCTGCAGTTGCTTTGCAGAGTAAGTATCAGACTTTGTGGAGAACCCGAGAGACTGCTCAAGACTACCCAGTTCTTGCATAGTAGAGCCAGAATGCAGTCCAGTGTGAGGTTCCAGTACCATGACTATATGGCCAGTCCATCATTCATTGCTGGGGGTGATTTTTGTAAATTACCACCCTGCCTCTGACTCGTTTTCTTCAATACTTCAGAGGAAGGAGTACAAAGCTAGATTTCTCCACATGGACTTATCAAGTCAGGACTCCCAAGGGTGCCCAGGACCCTTCCCCAGGTACTACCTGATCACGGAGGCCCATGGGAACCAAAACCAAGCCACAGCATATGATTTCTCTAGACTCACAGTGTTTGAAGTCCTCAACCCAGCTCAACCTACCACGTAGCACTGCAGATCTGTGACAGAGTGGGGTGCTTGGCGAGGCAGGGGCCAGTGCAGACTTATGAACAGGGTGTAGTAATTTTATCATGATTCCGAGTGCGTAGGACTCCGCAGCGCAGAGGACTCTGATAGACGCCCCGTCCCTGACCAGGGGCCACTGACACCATCAGCCTTGAGAACTTGTTCCTGGCTGTATTCTGGCACTTCTACTAGAGAGTCCATCCCTTGTAGGGGCTGATGCAACCTGAGCCCTCTCCTACCATTTCTGGACCCGAGGCTAGGTGACCCTGGAGGAACCATATTCATTCATTCAACAAACACATTTGGAACTATGCTAGGTATGCAGTTAGCAAGATCATTTCCACCCCCACAGAATTTATGTCCCTCTCTGGTCCTTGCTTTACTTATCAAATAAGTAGAGAAAAGAAGGAGATGGGCCAATTTCTTCTGTCTGTCCGGCTTCACAACCTAGAGCTCCAAGTTCTAAACAGCCGTCACTGAGTTACTCTGTCACTCATTTGCATGTAATGCAAAAAAGAACAAAATGAAAACCGCTGGGTTCAGACTTGGGAGGGGCAGCAAGGACATAGGCTAATCTAATTTCCTCTACACAATGGAAAAGAGGAGGCGACAAGAAGGGTGTGTCTCGTCTGCATTTTAGTGATGCCAGGATGGAGGGGGGGGGGCAGCCATCCAAGGCCAAGGGTCTGTCCTGGGGTCAGTTCCCAACCCCCAGTTGACGGGCCACCCCCAGGAAGGCGTCTGGGTCCTCCAACAGTGAGCTCTCCAAGGTGTCCCTGCCCAGGCTCTTTGCAGCCAAGAGCGGGGGTTGGGGGGTGGGGCAGACTCTGATCACTGAACCCCAGAAGTGAAATCTGACTGAAATTGTTTGTGCCGAGACTGCCACAAAGCGGGGCATGCAGTTGAAGCAGGGCGTGGAGAACCTCGCTGACCCAGCTCCTAACAAGTAGATGGGCAAGTACAGGGGACTTCAAAAGAAGGCTGGGTAGAAGGAGCTGCCAGCAGCTGCCAGGAGCTCACATGGGGACCTGCAGAAGGGCAGGCCGCCCATGCTGTCCTCAGAACCTCCCATGCTCTGGGACTGCCCACCTGTAGCCAGCGCTTGGGTTCTGAAGCTGGGAGGACAAAGGGTGTTTTTGATGGCCAGCAGCAGGAGGCCCGTCTCCTAGGCAGTAACTGGGACGGCCCCACTTTGCACAAGAAAATGCTGTGTTACTGCAAAGCGTTGACAAATACCTGAGCTAGGGGAGCACCTGCTTTTCTCCCCTGCCCATCACTGTCAGGAGCCAGCACATTGAGACACTTCCCTTGGTGAATCAATAGCCTTTTCTGGCTTCTAGTGATTCCCTTGGAAGAAGGTGTTCAGAAGCCAGAGGCAGAGAGAGCATCATCCTTGACTATGAAAATCTTAGTCCATTCTGTATTTCCATGTGTAATTTTAATCTACTAAATTGGCTCATTTTCCATGCTTTATTATAGTAAAAACCAATTTCCAGTAGACATATAGCACTGTCATTGAGAACAGCTCATCCATGTATATAGAGTGCCATGTGCGAACTTACATGATGTATGGTACCTAACAATAAAGGCACCTTATAGCTCAGACAGAAACTTCCAAGTGGAGGCCTGAGTCTGCAGAGTTGACTCCCCTTCCTCTGCCGGCCACTGCTCTCAACCTTGCCGAGAGAGGGCTGGGTCACCGAATTAGTCTCCTGACCTGTGAGTCATTCCAGCCCATCACCTGGGGTAATTACACATGGAGAGTGGAACATTCAGGGTGTGATAATCCGCCTGGTGATGCCGGATGATGCTGGGTGATGCAGTCAGGTTGGAGCTGTCTTCCAAGGGCTTCTCTGGCTTTACTGTCTTAGGGCCCTTTCCCTCATCTCTCTTGCTCAGTTTCCTTTTATTTTTCTTGTCTTTTCCCCCTAGGGAGCCCCTCATAAACTGCTCGGGTGCAGGGGTCACATCTTACTGCCTCCGTATCACCTAGATTCAGCCCAGTGCCTGGCACCTGGGCGGCACTCAGCCAGCAGAAGATGACGGAAGGAAAGAGGCAAATGCATTTTCCTGACTTCACTACTACTTAGACCCATCCAAGTCATCTCCATAATTTGTCCTGAAGGTTCCGTCATTGTAAATCTCTTCCAAAACATAAATAGAACAAGCACACACTGGGAGACCTGACAGGACAGGGGAGAAGTCTCAGCTGCCCCTTTACTGTATAGTGACTGAGTCTCTCTTTAAGTGTGTGTGTGTGTGTGTGTGTGTGTGTGTGTGTGTGTGTGTGTGTGTGTTCATAGAACAGCTTCTGATGTCAGTCCTCATCTTCCACTTTATGGGAAACAGGGTCTCTTGTTTGCTAGTTGGTACACCAAGTTAGCTGGTCCATGAGCTTCTGGGAATTCTCCTGTGTCTGTCATGGGAACCCTGGGATTACAGACATGAGCTAGTGTGTGGGTTCTGGGGATTCCACAGGGCCTTATGCTCATGCAGCATGCTACCTCCTCAGCCCGTGGATGAATATCTTGTTTTGCTGCAGATGAGAATTATGCACCCGCTGCTCATGCTTGTTGTTGGGATTGGCTTACTGAACTGTGTGTTGGGATTGGCTTACTGAACTGTGGTTGTAAGAATGCCCAACATAAAATAAGAACATAAACATTTTAGCTCCTTCTCTTTTTTTTTCCCTTGTTCAGTGTTAAGTGATAGAGTAGGGAGAGAGCCTGGGAAGGCTGGATTCTCTCCAGGTTGCAGATGACACTATGGTGCAGTATCAGCTCTTGGCTTCCTGAGGCTCTCACTGAGGCACCAGCACCTTGATGGATCCCCACTCACTCACCCCCGAGCTCAGCTGGATTAACAGAAGCAGCGAGAATCCAAGAGACCGCTGTAGGCAGTTCCTGTGCAGCCCTGTCCAGTGTCCGGGCTTGCTTCAGGAGACCCCAGGCCATTATGAACCGCTTGGCTGGGGGCTGGAGATCTGGGCACGGGTTTTGTGACAGCTCCCTTCTCCATGCCCTGGCATACTGCTTTCATAAGAGTTTCTTTTTCAAATTATAATGAGCTGTTTCAGCCTCAGACAGGAAGCCAGACTAGTTTGTTCTGAGCAAATTGGTAAGTGATAAAGCCTCTCACAATGCCTCCAACACCACAGTAATGCCAGCAGCCACCCTAAGCACTGAATGTGTGGAATCCTTAAGATATCACCAGGAGTGGGCATCGTCCCATTTTGTAAGGCAGTGGTTTATGATTAAGACTATAGACAGGGTTCTACCAAGGTTCGAATCCTGGCCCAAGCGTGTTAGTATATCCTCTCTCAGTATTTCTTCAGCAACAGAGACTGACTAGTAATATACTGTGAGGATTCAGTGAATTCTACTCCTTGGCATAGTGCCTAATGCATGCTAAGTCAGTCCTCGGTAAACGTTACCATGGTAACGCTAGCGATGGTGGCTGTACCACTCACTCTCCATTACTGTAACAAAACACCTAAAGCAGTCAACTTGAAGAGGCAATGTTTACTTTGGCTGGTGGCGTGGAGAGCTTCAGCCCATGCGCCATTGGTTGGCGGTTTGGGGGTCTGTGGTGACATTCATAGCACATCAGAGTGCGGAGCCCACGCGGGAGAAAAGCTGTTCTCCTCACAGCAGGCAAGAAGCAGAGGGAGACAAGGGACTGGGGAGCCCAAAATTCCTTCAAGGCTGTGCACCCCATGACCTAATTTCCTCCCACTGGGCTCCTCTTAAAGGTTCCACTATTTTCCAGTACCAGAAAGCTGAGAGATAATCTTTTTGGGGACACATGGATCTGTAGCATAGCCATGGCAACATCAGGATCCCATTGCCCCATAGAAGACAGGCCACTATGGGCATATGAGGAGGACTAAGGTGTGTGTGGAGGGAGCATAAACAGTTTCTGTTAACCTAAACAAGACCCCTGGGGGTGATAGGAGAAAGGATCCTCATGTGCTCAGATGCAGTCAATGTGGCAATGGACCACATTTGACTTGTGCTTTCAGTGGGCTGCTTATTGACCACCTACTGTGTACCCGGCCTTGTGCTAAAAGCTGGCTATGCTCTGGTGCTAAGACCCCCATGAACCCTGACCTGGAGAGTCTTGCATGCCTCAGGGGAAACAAAGCCTATGAGAATAGTTGCATCAGCCATATAAAATACAAGCTAGAGAAACATTATGGAATAAAGGGGCAAGGCGACATGAGAGAATACGTAACAGGTCCTGATCGGTTTCAAGCAACCAAGGAAAGGATAGCGTTGCTGAGGAAGGGAGGCGTGAGGGACGTCTGAGCTGAGGGATGACCAGGAGGGAATAAGGTATGGCCTCTGAGTGTGGAGAAGAACGTAGCAGACCTCTGCAGGCCTTGTTAGGGACTTCCCATATCCTCATGGGGACAGTTGGAAGATTTGGAACAGAGGTGGACACATGAGTGACACATGTGAAGAGGACCGCGTTCAATCAAGCATTTGCAGCTCTCCCAACACTGCATGGATGGCAGGCCGGGTGTGGGCAGCAAGAGGAGAGGAGAGCTTTGCACTATTCAGGGTAAGAACCAGTGCAGAGCTGGCCTAGAGGGGCAGCAGCAGAGGTGAGAAGAACATGGGATTTGAGGACAAATCATGGGACACCTTAGGATGGTTTGGGTCTAGCCATGAGGAAATGGAAAGCCTGCGGAAGTGTTCCCAGGGTTCCAGATAGGAATGGACTGTGGATATGCCGTTTTCTAAGTTAAAGTACGTTTTCTGAAACCCAAGGACAATTTTATTAGCATTTGAAAGAAAAAATAACAGAGCAGGCAAGCTGGAAATCTTAGCAGCTGCCTGGAGGAGGGAGGTGGAGGGCAGAAGTGGGAAGCTGTGTATGGTAGAGGGGGGCGGGGCGGAGGGATGTTAGAAAAATAGAGGGAAAGCCCAAATTATCAGGGCAGGAGTGCTGAGGCGTCTGTCCAGTATCCAGAAAAAAAAGCTAGAAGGAAGAAAAGTTAGGCCTTTCAGAATTCTAACCCAGGCAGGCAAGCTTGGCAATAATGCTGTGAGGGAATTCTATGAGCACCCGCCCCAGTGGGCATCTGGGAAAGGAAGTACATTGTCTCATTAAGGAGATAATTGTTTCTCTCGACTCCTTTCTCTAACTCTTCAGTAAGTCAGCCTTCCTATCTGGTAGACTCCTAGCCTGGTAATTGACAGGCCCAGCTGAATTATTTCCTAATATAATACTTTTATTAATTATTTGTTAGTTTCATACATACATACAATGTATTTTCCCAACTTCTTGCCCTCCCCATTTCTAATAATCCATTTAGTCTAATTTTGTTGTCCATATACACATGGGAGTAGAGAAAAATAATCTATTGTTTTGAGACAGAGTTTCTCTGTGTAGTCCTGACTATCCTGAAACACACCAGGCTGGTCCCCAGCTCAGAGATCCGCCTGCCTCTGCCTCCAGAGTGCCGGGGTTAAAGGTGTGCACCACCATCTAGCCTTGGAAAATAATTTTTTTTTTCGAGACAGGGTTTCTCTGTGTAGTTTTGAGCCTTTCCTGGAACTCTCTCTGTAGACCAGGCTGGCCTCGAACTCAGAGAGATCTGCCTGCCTCTGCCTCCTGAGTGCTGGGATTAAAGGCGTGCGCCACCACAGCCTGGAAAATAATCTTTTTAATGTAGAAGGTGATTAGGTTTGAGTAGAAAGATTTTGATTGGAAATTGATCACATTTCACTGGAGGTGACTTTTAAATATTCAAATATAGACAACAGGACATGGAGGCTTTGAATGCCCTTGAATAGTCTAACCTGCACCCAACCTCTGTGGGAGTCAGGCTCATTTACCTCTGTTCGTTGAGGACTCGGGGTTTGCTTTCTGCCCTTCTTAGTTCTCTTTCCTTCCCTGAACATTCTGAAAAGGGATGCATGGGAGAAGAGCCAAAGAGATGTCTGAGCAGTCTAGAGAGTCTCCCTCTTAGGACGCAGCTCCCATGCTTCTGTATGTTTGATGTTGCATTCAGACTTACAGTGAGAGGGTTCTGTGTAATGTGTGCGTTTTAGTCATTGCTCAACTAACCCATGAGTAAGCATGTATGCACATGTCGAAGGCACAGTGTCAAGTCAGAGAAAAAGCCCTGCTTCTTGGGAGGGACACCCCTGTACCCATGTGACATGGCTGATTTTAGAAAAACCAAGCAGGGCGCTGCCTGTTCTCTGAACACTAAGTCTGCAGGGCGCTGGGTTGACTTTTATCAAGGTGATGCACCCTGGAATCAGGACTAGTTTGTTGGGGCTTCCTCTACAGCTGCACCCCTCCGTCTGTCTCCAGAGTCCCCCGGGCAGTAGCTACATCCCCTCCCCTCCCCAGTGTTTTCTGGTCCGTTGCCTGAACGCATCTCTCCGTGTCCGGGGTAAGTGGATGAGGGAAAGAGGGCTGTCGAGATGTCTCTGTGTCCTCCTACAGAGTGGCTGGGGGATCAGGGACTGATGGGCAGGACCTGTGAGTATCCATGAGCACTAGATGTGGACTCCAAGAACATTTGCCTCATGAAAACCCAGGCTCACGAGCCGGCGTGAATCCAGAGTGGTGATGGCCACCACACAGGGAGGCTGGCTGCTGATAGCCCTGCACAGTAGTGAAGGGAGAAGATACGGGCCCTCGGGAAGCCGCATTCCCGACCTCCTTACAGCCGGAGCAGGGTGACTCTTGTTAGGCACCGGTGTTCCTGCAGAGACTGGGGCAGCGAGACTCCAGCTTAGGGTCTTTGATTCTTAGCTTTACTTTTTAATATTTATTTATTTGTAATGTGTGCGTGTGTGTGTGTGTGTGTGTGTGTGTGTGTGTGTGTGTGTGTGTGTGTGTGTGTGTGTGTATGGGCGTGGCATGTGAGTACATGTTCAGGTATGTGCATGTGTTCCTGTGTGTGCACATATATGGACCTGCGGGTGTGTGAAGGCCAGAGATTGACAATGGATGTCGTCTTCTTCAGTCACTCTGCACCTGAACTTCTGAGTCAGGTTCTCTCCCCGCTCCTCCAAGGCCCCCCTGTTCCGTCCTGGCGAGCCCTCAGTGCTGAGTCTTTCTGCGCACTGCTTTTTCTCGTTGTTGCTGTTGTTTGGATGCTCGGGATCTGGACTCAGGTCCTCAGCCTTGTACACTAACCACTGCCCGCTGAGCCTCCTCTCCAGCCCCATGGCTTTGCTTTTCATCTTGAAAGTGTTAGTGTGTTCTTGACGTCAGAGGAACAAGGCTGCTGAATCTTTACTCCGCCCTTCCTGCCTGTGACCAGCGAATCACTGTGTGAGCCTCTTTCTCCCACTGTGTAAAACCCAGTTTGTCCAATCTCACAAGTGTGTGTATGTGTGTGTGTGTGTGCGCGCGCGCGCATGTGATGTATGTGGCGTGATGTGGTGTGTGTGTGTGTGATGTATGTGGTGTGGTGTGTGTGTGTTATGTGTTTGTGTGTGTGTGTGTGGTGTGGTGTGTGTGTGATGTATGTGGTGTGATATGTGGTGTGTGTTTGTGTGATGTGTGGTGTGTGTGTGATGTGTTTGTGTATGTGTGTGTGTGTGATGTGGTGTGGTGTGTGTGATGTATGTGGTGTGATGTGTGTGGTGTGTTTGTGTGTGTGTGATGTGTGGTGTGTGTGTGGTGTGTGTGATATGTTTGTGTGTGTGATGTATGTGGTGTGGTGTGGTGTGTGTGTGTGTGTGATGTGTGTGGTGTGTTTGTGTGTGTGTGATGTGTGGTGTGTTTGTGTGTGTGTGATGTGTTTGTGTGTATGTGTGATGTGTGTCTGTGTGTGATGTATGTGTGTGTGGTGTGTTTGTGTATGTGTGATGTGTGGTGTGTGTGTGATGTGTGGTGTGTGTGTGATGTGTGGTGTGTGTGTGATGTGGTGTGGTGTGTGTGGTGTGTTTGTGTATGTGGTGAGTGTGTCTGTGTGATATGTGGTGTGTATGTGGTATGTGTGTGATGTGTTTGTGTGTATATGTGATGTGTGTCTGTGTGTGATGTATGTGTGTGTGGTGTGTTTGTGTATGTGGTGAGTGTGTCTGTGTGTGTATGGTGTGTGTGATGTGTGTGGTGTTTGTGTGTGGTGAGTGTGTCTGTGTGTATATGTTGGATATGTGTGTTGTGTGTGTATGTGGTGTGGGGGGTGTGGTTTGTGTGTGTGGTGTCTGTGTAGGGGAGTTCAGCCTTACAGCCATCAGCCAGAATGCAAGGAGGGGCAAGGCCCATGGGGCCTCTGAGCAGCTGGCAGCTCCAGAGAGAGAGAGAGAGAGAGAGAGAGAGAGAGACAGACAGACAGACAGACAGACAGACAGACTGGGGTCACATGACCTGAGGAAGAACATTCGTGGCTCCCCAGAGCACAAACGCAAGGCATGCGTCAACTCCCTGGCAGCTTCAATGACTAGGACACTCTGTCCTGTTTCGCCGCCGTGAGGGCTGACACCCTTTTAGCACAGAGCCCACCTGGCTTGAGCATGTCTGCAGTCTGATCACCAGAGTAATTCAGTCCATGCCCTCCCCATGCCAGCTCTCTCCAAAAGCTGATCGTTCTGTGTCTCCAGAGATCCATGCTGTTTTATTCCAGGGGGAGTGTCAGCAAGATAGAGACTAGTGTTTTGTTGGGGCTGGCACAGTCCTTGAAAACTGGAGGCTGCGCGCTGCTTGCAGAATCCTTAACACCCCAAGCAAGGCTCTGAGTCCATATGTCCCCACCAAGCACACTTGAATCGAGCCAACCTGAAGCTGTGTGTCCCTATTCAGGGGGTCCACAGTGGCTATCTGGCTATCCAGGGGGCACCTGTCCATGTAATTCAGATTCTCACTTCGTAGTTATTTTCTCCACCCAGCATCCCTGCAGCCTTCATGAGGTCCAGTTTCCCAGCCCCCTTGCACAAGCTAGTCATTAATATTCTGTGTGGCTGTTAAGAAATCAGAGTGGATTGTGTGGCACAGCTGTATGTGGTCTACACTGTGACTCAACTATGTTCTCACAACAGCCTTGCAAGGGGAGCCTTACTACAAGCAAGCGTCCTGGAAATCAGGATGCTGAAGTGACTTTCCCTGTCCGAGTCCCAGCTTCCCTACAAGTGGGAGTGTGACTCCTAGCGCCATCCCCCTGGGAGGGCACTGGTGAGAACTGAGCGGGCCGTCATGTGCACACTGCCCAGCACAGAGCCTGGCATGGGAGGGGTCTGGACCAGGCCTGCTTCCTTCCTCTAATCCCCTCCACCTTCCCACTACCTGCCGAGTACATTTAGACACTGAGGTCATGCCGAGTCCTCTCCCCCTCCCTCCCAGAGGCTGCTCAGATCCCTCTGTCAAATGCCGCCTGTTAGGTCCTATGCCAGTGCTGGGAACACCATCCTTTGCTGGCATGAGCATCACACCCCTGACATTTGCCCTAAGGCTGGGCTCTAGCAGGGGCCACGCACGCCCTCTCAGCCTTGGGGCCAGTACAGAGACTCCACTTCCTGCCACACTCAGCTGGGAGCTTTCATGCTGTTACTGTGTTTCGTGAGGAATGGGCATAAAGTGGGACCTAGTTTGGGTGCTATGTCAAGCTCTCAGGCTTGTTGGTGTCTGTGGAGTGATTAAGGAGAACGTGTAACAGGAAGACGGGAGGCCCATCCTTGTCCCCTATTTGGAGATGGCTCAGTGGGAAAAGAACTGGTGGTACAAGCCTGAGAACCTGAGTTCAGGTTCCCCAGAACCCACGTGAAGCCAGACACAGCAACATGTGTCTGAAAACCCAGCTCTCCTGCAGCGATGTGGGAGGGAGGGACAGAAGAATCTCAGTCGCAAGTCCCTGGGACATTAGGCTGGCATCTGTGGTGACAAGCACAAGACACAGAGGGAAACTGATGGCCAACTCCTGAGGTTGACCTCTGACCTCCACCTGTCCTCCATGGCACACGTGCCCACCCTCTGGTTCTCACGCACACAAACATGCACTTGGATGCACATATGCATGAACACAATGATTTAAAAATTAATACTAAGATAAAGTTGATCTACCTGGCTTGCAGGGAATGCTCATTTCCTTAGCCCCTAGCCCAGCTAGCCCCTTGGTTAGATAGGCTGTGGCTGGAAAGGGGGCAGACAGCTCTATTTTTCATGGACCTTGCATTCTAGTGTAGGAGATGATGACAGAAACATAAACTATAAAGCAGTAAGATTATTTCAGATTTTCTGTGCCTGAAGTAAATGTGCTGCTGGGGCCGTGAGTATCTGGGAGTTGTTTTGTGTACTTTGGATAGGATGGTCGGGAAAGGCTCTCCTAAGGAAGTGACATTTTTGAGTTGAGGATACTCTCTTAGTCTGTTTCGTGCTACTGTAACAGATGCTGGAGGCTGGGGAATTTATAATGAGTAGATACGTATTTGCTCATAGTTCTGAAGGTGAGAGGCTCTGGCTTCTGAAGAGGGCCTTTTGACCACATGATTCCATGGTGCAAAGGCACCAAGAGCAAGGAGTGAGCCCAATGTGGTGGCGTATACCTGGGGTCCCAGCACTGGAAAAGTGAAAATAAGAGGATCAGAAATTCAAGGCCATCCTCTGCTACATGGTGCATTGGAGGCCAGCCTCAGCTACATAAGACCCTGTCTCAGAGATAGTGTGTGCGAGGCAAGAGAAGGAGCGGGCAGCATCAAACCTGCTTTGAAGTCAGCATTAACTTGTTAATGAGGACACTGCTCTCATGACCTCAACACTGTTGCTTTGAGGATGAATCTTCTAGCACGTTGTTTGGGGGGACATAGCCGATCTCAAATGAAGAACGTCCAGACAATGCCACAGAGGTTGATGTGATCTTAAAAAACTGAGATCCCAAGTGGGGGATCCATTGCAAGATCTAAAGGGGAATGCCAGAGTGCCAGGATGGCTGCTGAAACTTCAAGAAAGTAGGCAATGGCCTGGAACAGGTCCACCGTGGAGAGAAAAACAACCATGCTGGTGATGGTGTTGAAATTGGGACATCAGAGCTTGAGGAAGGGTTGGATTACGTCATCCACCCTGTTCCATCCAGTCAGTACTAAATTAATGTACATCAAAGTGACACCTAGTTTTTGGTCTAAACTGGGAGTGAGGAAGAGTGAGAGGGCATCTCCTAGCGGTGGGTGGACTTGCGAGGTGACAGACCTGACTGCCAGGACAGAAGGCTATAGATAGTGGCTAGTTCTTGCACCTCTAAGAGACAGCGTGGGGAGCTGAAAAGGGTAGGGATTGTAAAGAATTCTTCATTCAGCCATCCTTTGGCGAGTACCTCCTCTGGGGGCAGTGGGCAGTGGGCAGAGGCAGCCAGGTCCTGTTCTTTTGTACCTCCTGTCGTAGGAGGGGGCAGATGTATAGAGAGGTGAATCTGAGGGCAAAGGGGAGGGAGAGTTCAAAAGACAGGGTTAGCTTTTCCTACTGCTATGGAAAGTCTTCACAGACAACATCCTAGGAAAAGGCAATAGCATTTACAAAGACTCAGAATCCTGGGAAAAGAAATGTGTCCAAAAACTAGAGCCAGGTTGTGGTGGCATATGTCTGGACTATCAGAACCTCGGAGACTGAGGCAGGAGAAAAATGAGTTCGAATCCCACCTGGGATATATAGCAAGTTCCAGGCCATCGTAAGACCTGCATAGTGAGAGCCTTTCTGAAAGAGAAAGGGAGGAGAATGTCTAATACCTCTATGTCGATGAGGTATAGATTATGGGCTGGGGATGTCACCAGTCACCTTTCTGTTACTGGGACAAAATACCTGGTACAGTCAGTTTCTAAAGGAAGACTTGGCTTTGGCTCACAGTTCAAAGGCTTCAGTGTCTCACCAGTTGGCCCTGCTTGGTTTGGGGCTGTAGCAAGTGAGTGCATCACAGCAGGAAAGCAGAGAGAGAAAGGTGACAGGGTCCATCATTCCTCTTCAAGGACCCGCCTCCAGGGACCTAGCTTCCTCCTATTGGGTCCCACATCTTAAAGGTTCTACCTCCATCAAACCTCTAATACATGCATCTTGGGAAACATTTCAATCTGGATTGTAGCAGAGCAGATTTAGGCTGGTGTGTGTGTGCTGACTCCCCAGTGAGGGACTTGGTGTGATGTGTTGAAGGTGTTGGACTTCATCCAGAAACTAGCCAGCATTCTAGAGTCAGTGTCTGGTTGATAGAAAGCCAGTAGCTGCCACAGAACACTAACCAGCCTCCCTTCTTCCTCCCCCACCTCGAATCTGGATGCAGCCACAGAAACATTCTCCACACGGCACTCCAGGTAGCCACTTCCAGTCAGAAGTGGAATTGGCAGGAGCTGAGGCCCATTTGGCATTCCCAAAAGAACACGCATCTGCGAATCTGCTTAAAGAGCTCAAGACCACATTCTTCCTTGAATTGTCTCATTAGCTGCAAACTCCACGCTGCCTACATCATGTGAGACACAGTGGGAAACAGAAGCGGTGGGGATGCCCAGGACCCCCGCCACTAGGGAAGGGTGGCCATTGCACAAAGGTGGAAGTTCGTGGGAATGTGTTTCTGAGTGTGGTTGTGTTTACAGGAATTTGAAGGGGTCAATACTGAGACAGGAAGCGCAGAGTTCTCAAGGAAGTCCAACAGTCTTTGGGCTGTAGGGAAGTGGGATGTTCGAGTAGATGAAGGAGGCAGTCTAGCTCCTGTGAAGATAATGACCTGGGCCAAGGAATTGGGAGGGGCCATTAGTCTCTCAACTCAATAGCAGCTGTGATGGGCTTCATGGGACCCCCAGAACCTAGACAGGCTGGAGTGCTCACCATGCAGCCTGGGTCCCAAGCCTGGCTGCTGAGTTCTCAGCTCTGCGGCAGCTCAGCTGTCCCCACTCCTCCGAATAGTCCAGGACAGAACAGAACAGCAAGCCACATTATCACTCATTGCTGAAATGCCTCAATTTCATCAGCATAAAATACCAAAAGCAAGCACGACTCTTCATCTCAGATCCGCTTCTAAAAACAGAACCAGTGTCTGTCTCAGAGTTGTGAAGAAAATGTATTAGGTTGTATTAAACAGCAAGATTGTCCTTTTTGAGGGGAAAAAAATGAACTACATCTTATCATTCTGGCTGGGGATTTTAATTGGAATTTGAGTCAGTTTGATCTAAATATGAGCATCTATCTGGAGAACATTTATTGACATCTGCTGTGAGCAGGACCTGTGTGAGGCATGAGGAAAAGAGGAAGATAAACAAGATGTGTCCTCCCAGACAGAACTGATGGTCTAGCCTGGGATAAAGCATACATGCCCTTGACTGTAACCCAGATGGACAGAGAGTATTTATGCAGCAGCGGTCCAGGTCCTAGCCAGGAGCGGTCAGACGAAGAGATTGCCTCCAAGTTCACCCAACAGGTAGGAAGTCTGCCTCCCTCCACAACTCGATGGGATGAAGAATCCAGACTGTGTCATTGGAGCGTGTGCTCTGCTGTCTCATGCTCCCACTTACCCTCCAGCCACTGAGCCGATGACCCACCTTCCCTACGCCGCTGGTACTGGCAGTAAGAATCCTGTCGGGCCTTTGCGTGCACTCACTGCTGCCCGTCTACAGTCTGTGGCCCTTTCCTGGCTAACCGCCTTGGGGCTGATTTTGAGAAAAAAGCTGTTCCCTACAATAGGAGTTAGTATTCCTTCTTGTGCAAGCCTTGGAAATATTGGTTCAGCATGTGACCCTTTCTGCGATGGCCGCCACTGAAACCAGGGACCCAGCTGAAATTGGATCATCTTTCTGACAGGGTTCAAGCACTACTGGTCAAACTTTTGTCTGTGTAGCACTCTGTGCTGAGTGGTAGGAGACACATGCTGGCCCTACCCTCTAGGGATGGTGTGGTTCAGTCCCAGAGGTGCTGTGGTGGCCCCTGGGAGGAACTCTTATGGATTTATGGGGGAAAAGATTGCTTTTAGGTTATGGCCGGGAAAGGAAACTCAAAGATGTGGGTGATTGGGTCTTTGAATAAATGCACTGATGACGAACCTTCAGGTAGGTGAAGTCGTGAAAAGTGATGAAGAAGCAGAAGCCTCCAGGCACGCTCGTGAACGTGGGGCAGCTTCAGGCTCACTAAAGTGACCAGCGCTACAGCAAAAGGGACCAGGTCGTCACACGGGGTTTCGTGCTTAGATCCGAGTTCAGGCACTTGCAATTCTGTAGGTAGTAAAATATGAGTAATAGTTTTAAAACAGACTGCCATATGAGACCCTGGGGTTGGAGAAGACTTCAGATGGGATGGGTCCCACTCGACACCGGATACTGAATCCCAGAGGAATGCTAACCCAGGATCAAACAGCTAGTGCCGGAGCCTGGGCTGTAACCAGATCTCTCCGGCTTCAGCTGTACCACTGTCTACACAGTCCATGGTTATCTCAGTCAATGTGCTATGGCTGTGAAGACGCCTGACCACGGCGATTCTTATAAAGGAAAGCGTTTTGTTGGGGCTTGCTTACCATCCAGAGGTTTGGTCCGTTATCCTCATGGAGGGGAGCATGTGGCTCTCGGATAGCTGAGGGTTCCACATCCACATCTGAAGGCAACAGGGAGAGAGACCCTGGGCCTTACTGGGCTTTTGAAATCCCAAATCCCACCCCCAGGGACACTTCCTCCGACAAGGCGACACCTCCTGCCTGATCCCTGTCAGTGGCACCACTCTCCCATGGCCAAGCATTCAAATATGTGAGCCTCTGGGGGCCATGCCTGTTCAAACCACCACAGTGATGATACCTGTATCCTTGAAGAGGACTGAGGTTTTCTTGGGGAAGTAGACTGAGGGAAGAGCCAGAGGGGACTGGCTTTTACAGTTCAGGTCATAGAAGATGTGAGGTCATAGGCTGTTGGGTGGAAGGCAGGGGCTGCTGGGTAAGAACACAGGTTCAGACAGCAGGGCTTAGATGGGGGGAGCGGATGGGAAGTGAGATCCGGTCACACTGTCTCCGTGACTGTTCCTTACTGGGTTCTCCCACCATGCTCCATTTGTTGAGCTTTCTCGACTTGGAGAGGAAGGGCTGAGATGCAAAGTGAATGTGTTATCACCTCCAGTAGCTCCCACCCTGGGGTACTTCCCCACTCATTTTGTCCTTTCTTTTGTGTGGAGTACACAGTCACTCTCTAGAGCCTGCCATGTCGGGTCTTAGGGCCTCGGGATGTGACCCATTTACTAACCGCTGCTCCGCCATCATAGTTTTACGCACAGGACCTTGGAATTGCCATCATCACCCACTGTCTCTGGTTTTGGGTTTCCCCCCAGGCCCTATGAAGGCACTGTGTATGTGACTTGCCTCCTATCCCATGACCCAAGGGACCTCAGATGACCTACATGCCATGCTGAGCCCAAGAGTAACTGGGCACCCAGCCTGAGGGAGCCTGGGCCTTAGTCAGTGCAGACCTTGTCTGGGACTGTTGCCCATCTGCCTTGGAATCGCCAAGCAGCGTCACAGCAAATATTTCCGGGCCACCTGCTTAGTCAGAACTTCTGGAGTCAAAGGCCAGGAATTGGTTTTTTTAAATTTTTTAAATGATTTTATTTATATTTAGGTGTATGTGTACTGCCTGCATGAGTTTATGTGCACCACATCTGTGCAGATGCCTGCAGAGACCAGAAAAGGGCATCAGATCCCCTGGAACTAGAATTGTAGACCATTGTGAGCTGCCCCGTGTTGGTGCTGGGACCCAAACCCAGGCATTCTGCACTCTTAACTGCTAAGCCGTTTCTCCAGCTCAAGAATCAGTATTCTTGACAAGTACTGCAAGGGACTCTTAGTCACCTAAAATTTGAGACACTACCTTACATCACTTAATATTTTTTTTCTAGACCTGAGTTTCTTGGTCTAAAAATAATAAAATTACATATCCAGTTGTATTAGGTTTCTCTGGAGGAACAGAACTTCTGGAAATATATATGTATTGAGAGGGGGGGATTTATTAAAATGATTTACAGGCTGTGGTCCAGCTAATCCAACAATGGCCGTCTACCTAGGGAAAGTCCAAGTTGTTTAGTCCCCAAGGCTGGTCTCAGTTGGCCTGAGGTGTATGCTGGACTCCTGAGTAAGTAGGCTCTAATACCAGTAAAGAAATTGACTTGACAGCAAGAGCAGTCAGGGAGAGAGAGAGAGAGAGCATCCTTCTTCCGTGTCCTTTATATAAGCTGCCAGCAGAAGATATGGCCCAGATTAAAGGTTTCTCTCCCCCCACCAAAGATCCGGATTAGAAGTGGGTCTTCCTACTTCAAATGATTTAATTAAGAAAAAAAAAAAAAAAAACCCTCACAGGTGTACCTAGCCACTTGGGTGTTAGTTTATTCCAGATGTAGTCAAGTTGACAACCAAAAATAGCCATCACACCAGGTTAGTGTGAAAATACAAAAGCACATTGGAAAAATGCTAAACGTTGATACATATTATTATATGTCATTAAAGTTTGCCGTCTTGACATCAAGGAAATGTGAAGTGTTTTTCAGACTAAACTACACTAAAAGCCGGTAAAAGGTCTAAGAACAAGCTCCCACTTAGAAAATGTGTGTTTACTGAGTGGATGAATGAATCCCTCTAAGAGAGAAGCCCCGAAGAGAAGTTGGCACATTTCCCTTTGACATTCTCCCTTGCATTCAATCACTGTCATTTCTGGGTGCCCGTTACAGGCCAGGGCCTGTGCCAAGCCGGGAAGACAAGAGGTAATGAGATACGGCTCTGTCCTCCAGGGCTTAGAGATCAATGTGAATGTTCGGCATGGTGTCAGAAGCATTTGCTCCTGAGCAGGCAGGATGGTGGGCATCTGTGATCTGGCGACAAGGGCAGGAAGCGGTTCCCTTCGGGCTGTCAGGAGAGCTGTCGCCCAAGGATGTGGCCCCCAAGCCCAGGACTGTCCCCGGAAGAAAAGTGCTTTCATTCCTTGTCACCTCCGTCTTTCGTTCTGCTGAAATATCTGCTTCTTTCTCGTTTCCCCCATCAAACAGATCTCAGGAACCCTGTGTTCTGGAATTTTCTTTAACCTTCCAAAAGCTGCTTTCAAACTCCAAGTCAGGACTTGGAACACTTTAGTCATGAACACTTTGAAACAGAGCTCTTTTGAGGAAGGGTGCAGTTCACAAGGGGTTAATCCAGAGTGGCTTAAACTGCCTTGGGTTTTTTGTTTGTTTGTTTGTTTGTTTGTTTGCTTTTTTTTGCATCAGGTGTTACGTTTGAGTGGTGTGTGCTGGCTAGTCTTATGTCAACTTGACACAAGCTACAATCACCTGAAAGGAGGAAATCTCAACTGGAAGATGCCTCCATAAGATCTAGCTGTAGGGCATTTTCTTTTCTCTAAGATTTATTTTTATTTTGTGTGCCTTGGTCTTTTGCCTGCATGTATATCTGTGTGAGGGTGCCAGAGCCCTTGGAGCTGGAGTTACAGAGAGTTGTGAGCTGCCAGATGGGTGCTGGGAATTGAACTCTGGTTCTGGGAGAGCAGCTAGTGCTCTTAACTGCTGAGCCATCTCTCCAGGCTCAGTGTAGGGCATTTTCTTAGTGATTGATGGGAGAGGGTCCAGCCCATTGTGGGTGGGGCCATCCCTGGGCTGGTGGTCCTGGGTTCTATAAGAAAGCAGGCTGAGCAAGCCAGTAAGCAGCACTCCTCCATGCCAACTGCATCATCTCCTGCCTCCAGGTTCCTGCCTATTTAGTTCCTGTCCTGACTTCCTTTGGTGATGAATAGCAATGCTGAAGTGTAAGCCAAACAAACCCTTTCCTCCCCAGCTTGCTTTTGGTCATGGTTTGTCTTTGTAGCATTAGAAACCCTAACTAAGACAAGTGGTAATGGGGAGAGAGTTATTGGCAACTTGTTTTCTCCAGCCTTTTTTTTTTTATATTGTCAAGGTTTTGCTACAGAGAATCCATATTAATACCAGTCTAAGAGGAATTGTGAAAGGATGGCTCCTTGTGTCTTAAGTAAAACAGTGATGAAACTCAGACCTCAAGCATGTATGGCCCTCTTCAACTCAGAAGTACCCTGCCCATCCTACCCTGATGCCCTGTAGATGGCCCACATGCCAGTAGCCTTGGCAGGTGCCAATTAGTAGAACCTCAGCTGACCTCAGAACGGATGGGTCAGAATCTGGGTTCTAACTTGCTTCCCTAACAATTCTACTCACATTATAATTTGAGAGAGTTGTGAAGATAGAGCTTTATTGCTGTTGATTGATTGGAACATTTGAGATCAGAGAGAGCAAGGAACTTTCCCAAGTAGCCAAGGTTCAAGACTGACCTGTTTGGTTTCAAGCTCAGCATTGAATCCTCTGTACTCTCTGTACTTCTGGATTTTCTGGTGCTATGTTTGAGATCACTTCTTCATAATCATGAAGAAGGGAGGGTATGGCATCTTTTCAAGGTCCCAACATACTGTCTTTTGGGAATGGCATGATAAGAAGAACCAGGAGTGTACATAGTTAGTCTTTACTTTATACCCAAGTGGGGAAGTTCTGGCTGGCAGGACACCGCTGCATTTTGCAGATGGGGGAGCCCTCAGCATTTTAAAGAGCGTGGCAAGTGTGTAAGGAGTTGGATGTAGTGAACAAGAGCCATACAGAGGGCTGTTCCTGATTCCTCTCCTTTTGTGAGGACAGCTTCTGATTTGACTGATTGGACTTGGTGGCCAGCCAAAGCCAAGAACTCAGGCTCGGTCATTTGATCTCCTCTTGATTTATGAATGATTCTGTCTTGTAGAGTAAAAGTGGTTTTCCCAAAGCTGGGGGGGTGGGGGTAGCTGAAAAGAAGGCCTGAAGAATCAAGATGACAAAATGTGTTATTTATAAGGGCCAAAAATAAGTACCGGATCCTCCACTCAAGGGAGCAGGCAATGGCCAGGCTCTGTGTGGAGTAGAACAGTTGGCTCCCCTGGCTTTACAAGGTCCACCAGCAGCCAGGGTCCCCGCAGCCCCAGAGGCTCTTTGAAGGAAGTGGCTCCATGTAGGGCAGCCTTTTAGCTCAGACCAATGAGTCCCAGCTTGGAAACTGGAAGAGGAAATTCTTCAAGAAAAATGGGAGAAAAGCAGTGTTTCTGTGGACTGGTGAACAAGACCACCACACACACAAAATGTCCTTAGTCTCAGGTACACTGGACTGACCTGCAGCTAGGAGTCCAGCAGGCCTGGACTCAGGAAGGACAGCTCAGCCCTTATTTCCTGCCTGCCCCCGCTCCCACCCCAGATCCATGATAGAGGACCACTGCTGATGCTGTGTGGAGCAGGTCGTCCAGGATTGGCCACCTCTTACTGCTTACTCCAGGCATGTCCTCTCAACCTTAAAGAGCTTACTACAATTTTTATTTTTATTGATTGATTGATTGATTGATTGATTGCCTATTTGGAAACATTTCTTCTCTATCTATAGGGAGGGAGGAAGGGAAAGAGAGGAAGAGGGGAGGAAGGAGGGGGGTTGTTTTTTGTTTTTTAAAAAGCAAACTTGTACTCAACACATCACCATATTTGCCCAGTGGAGAGAGAACAGCTCTGGGGCTCTGGTATCTGGGGCTCTCCGGTAAATGGCCAGCATCATCTCCCAGATGCTCATCTCTGACTCCAGCCTGATACCTTTGTTATCTGGTTGCTTATTAGACCCAAGGGTCAGGTCCCAAATCCATTTTCTATTGAAGGCGAAGTTCAGTAATGGGGGTGAGATCACTGAAGAGGGGCCCTTCTGAGGGCTGTACCGCAGTCACGAGGCATGCAGTCTGTGCTCCCCAATAGAACAGCAGGCCAGGATCGGAGCAGATACTGCAGACTCTGGAGTCGCCTCCCTGGTCTCGGATCCTCCCTCTGCTCCAGCCGCTTCCTTCCTTTTTGTTTTTACACTTCCTCTCCTGGGAAGCCATAGGTACATTGTGAGGAGGAACGCTTTGCTTCGTATGGCTCTCACTGTGCTTGGAGCATGCTGAGTTCTCTGCCGGCGGCGGCTGCTGCTGCTCATAAGCCATCAGAGCATGGGGTCTGGGGTCTAATATAGTCATTCCCCTCTAAGCATCAGCCTGCTGCTGCCTCTGGTCTCCAGTTTTCTCCTAACAGAGTGACTGCCCCTGGGGGACAGGAAGCCTATTCAGTGGGTTCAGGTTTGCCTTCGTGCCCTGGCAGTAACAGGAATGTCCAAGAAGATGGACTGCCTACCCTTTTTGCCCCAACTCACTGTGATGGAACCTGAAACTTCAAAGAAACCCCTAGTAGTTTTTAATTTTTTAATATTGTTTTGTTATTTTATGAATATGGATGTTTTGCCTTCGTGTATGCCTGTGCACCGTGTGTGTGTGTGTGTGTGTGTGTGTGTGTGTGTGTGTGTGTGCGTGCGCGCGCACGCGCGCGCGCGCGCGCGTGCGATGCACACAGAGGCCAGAAGAAAGCATTGGATTCCCTAGAAATGGAGTTACAGACTGTTGTGAGCTGCCATGTGGGTGCTGGGAATTGAACTCAGGTCCTCTGGAAGAGCAGCCAGCGCACTTAGCCACCGAGCCATCTCTCCAACCCATTCCTGGCAAACATCTACTCCATGTGTGAGTACAAGACAGAAGGAAGAGACTTGCCCAACTCAGATCCCACCTCCACTGCTATGAAGCTGTGCAACCCTGGGCTGGTCGCCTAAACATCTAGGAAAAGAAAGGTTTGCAGGGCTCTGCCGAAGAAAAAGGATGATGTAGGTGAAGGGCCTGAACACGATGTGCTTAGTAGTAAGTAGAAGATAATGCCGTGACTCCCCTGTTTACCCAGGGGCTTTCAAGCTTTTGCAGAACCTTTGGATTCGTTCAGTCTTTGTCATATGTGGCTTTCACTCCCTCGAACCCGAGTCTTCTGTTGATGTTACTGTCACCGTTACCTTTATTGTGGTAAAAACAACACACCGCTTCCCTCACTTTTCTGTTGCTGTGAATGAAATACCGTGACCAGGGCAGCTTATGGAAGCAAGTTTATTTGGGCTTGTGGTTCCAGAGGGACAGAGTTGATCACAGTGGATGAGCATGACAGGAAGCAGCAGCCATGGCAGCAGGAACAGGAAGCTGAGACTCACATCAGCAGAGACAGAACGAGAGGTGGGGCCAGTCTGGGAACACTGGACACCCCACCTCCAGTGACATGCTCCCTCCAGCAAGCACCACCTCCCCAAACAGCACCACCAACTGAGAGCCAAGCCTGTGGGACATTTCTCATTCCAACAACCATGCACACCATGAAACTTGCCATGTTAGCCGTCTGAAATGCATGGGTTAATGGCACGAAGTATGGTCACGGTGTCCAGCTGTCACTCGTACATCTACAGAATTGCTTCTTTGGTTTTTTTTATTTTATTATATTTTTTGCTTGTTTTTTGTAATGCACATGCTAATTGGACATGCTGCTGGAGGTTCACATTCCTGTCTCCAAACCTTTTCCCTCTCCTAATAGCAAAACAGTACCCATTCCACGCTGAACTAATTCTCCATGCTTCCGTCTTCCTGCCATCACTGTATTTGGGATCGGATGCCCCTGTTCTTAACTGGTCTCTCTCACCACAAAGGGGCTTTCAAAGGGGTTTCTTTCCGTTTATCTGACTCCCATTGGGACCCCAAGAGCTAAAGGCCTGAAAGAGTCACAGCCACAGTCAAGAACTGTGGACGGTTGCAGAATGGTGTCAGCACAGCTGCTTTGCATGGACTGGGTCTGGCCGAGAACCTTCTAAAGATTGGTACATTCCTTCCAAAAACATCAGGGGACACAGGAGAATGGATGGTGTTCATAGATTAGCATTAAAACTGACTTAAAAGATGGTGTCTTGGTGTTTGAACTTGGACTTTCAGCTCACAAAGCCATTAAACTAGAATTCTTCAGTGAAGTCCCTTGGATTTGGAGGGTCTGTCATTAGGGAATTGTGTGTACATAATGACAGTGGATACCAAAACTGTATCACTGCTTAACCTAGAAAGCAGCCTGTTCCCTCTTACTGCTGAGGGTTCAGTTGCGTCCCTCCTCATTAGCAGGGAGGAGGTCCAGTGACAGCCGTGACTGGTGGGCAGTGAGGTCTAGATGAGGTATGAGGGTTAAATGATGTCAGAGGTGCAGGGCTTTAATCAGAGAGCACTCATGTCCTTGTTAGAAGAGGAAGAGTCACCAAAGAGCACACACACACACACACACACACACACACACACACACACACACACACTTTTGTGTGCACACAGAATGCCATGAGGGAGCACAACAAGTGGCCATCTGTGAGCCAGGAAGGGAGGCCCCCCAGAAACCCACTCAGATGGTGTCCTGGTCCTTAGCTTCCAGCTTCTAAAACTTTGCAAAAAAAAAAAAAAAATGATTTCTGGGGTTACAGCCACCCAGTCCATGACACTTCTTTGTGGCAGCTGCCGACAAATCATCCACATGGGAGAGGTCTGGCACTGTGTAGCCAGGGCTCATACAGTGGTTCTCTCTCACCTCCCTCTTGTCTGTTTCTTCTGTTCCTGCCTCCTCTCTCTAGCCTTTCCTCTGTTCTCTCCCTCTCTCCTCCCTCCCCTCCCTGTTCTCTCCCTCTCTCCTGATTGGACTCAGTGCCTCGCACGTGGACTGTATCCTCACTCACCCTAACTTAATTCTACCTCTGTTTCAGTATCCCTGTCACCTTCAAGACATGGTTACAGTCCAAGATGGCAGGAAGCAGATAGAAGAAAGGAACCCTTGCCTGAATGGCCAACAATGCCCTGTTTTGATTCCATAATTACAGCCCGTTCTGGAGTCACCCATAACTATAATTGCCTTAGTTAGGGTTTCTATAGCTGTGATAAAACACTATGACCTAGAGCAGTTTGGGGAGGAAAGAGTTTATTTCACCTTACAGCTTACAACCCCATCACTGAGAGGAGCCACAGCAGGAACCTGGAGGCAGGAACTGGAGCAGCAGCCACAGAGGAGTGTTGCTTACTGACTTGCTTCCCGTGGCTCATTCAGCCTATTTTTTTATACATCCTGTGGTGGTTTGAATAAAAATGGCACCCATAGGCCCATAGGGAGGGGCACTGTTAGGAGATGTGGCCTTGGAGTAGGTGTGGCCTTGGAGTGGGTGTGGCCTTGGAGTGGGTGTGGTCTTGTTGGAGGAAGTGGTCACTGGGGGCGGGCTTTGAGGTCTCAGATGCTCAAGCCACACCCAGTGTGACAGTCTCTTCCTGCTGCCTGTGAACCAAGGTGTAGAACTCTCAGCTACTTCTCCAGTACCATATCTGCCTACATACCACCATGCTTTCCACCTTGACAATAATGAACTAAACCTCTGAACTATAAACCAGCCCTGATTAAATGTTCTCCTTTATAAGAGTTGCCATGGTCAGTCATGGTGTCTCTTCACAGCAATAGAAACCCTAACTAAGACACACCCCAAAACCATATGCCCAGGGATGGTACCACCCCTCTGTTGGCCCTCCCATATCGATCATTAATCAAGGCTTTCCTATAGACCAGTCTTAGGGAGGCATTATCTCAATTGTTCGTCCATCTTCTCAGATAACACTAGCTTCAAGTTGACATAAAGTTAGTCAGCACAATAATGAAGGCTGGAAATTAACCTTTTAACTGGGCATGTGGCTGCCCTGAGTAAAATATGGAGTCGTTACTAGCAAAGGAAGGGAGAGTGAATCTGGAGGTGGGATGCCAGCAGCCTATGCTTCTGGAAGTCTGAGCACAGCTGAGGAACCGGGAAGCTGGGAGTCAGCATCTGACCTCTCCGCAAGGTAATGATACCCCGAGTGTCGAGAGAGACCGTGGGAGGAGCTGGCTCTCTCCGGCTGGGGAGTGGCCCATACCCTCTTCTTGCTGGGGCTGAGTCCTCTTACAGCTTTCTCTTCCCCTGTTTCTGGTACCTTGCCCTGTCCCATTCTGAGAACCTGCTTGCCCTGGCCTGCCCTCAGTACCCTCCAGGCCCACCAGAATCTCCCGGAAGCACCTCCCTTGTTTCGAAGAGTTGAGCCTGAAAGGGGACCGGGCAGGGTCAGGCGAGAATTCACAGAGCAGCTCTGTCTGGGCCCAGGGATCAGGATGAACACCTTATGATAAATTGTGTTCTTAGTATGTGCCTTTGATGTGTCAATGGTGAAGAGGACCCTTTACCTCTGTAGACTCCCTCCCAAACCATAACCCCAGCTTAACTGCGGAACACTTGCAAGTGGTCAGAATTGTCAAGGTCACAACAATGAGGAAAGTTGGAAAAACATTAATGGGCCGGAGGAGCTGAAGGGTCCGTGACAGTTAGACGTAAGGAGGAAAGGAAGGGATATCAGAGGAACTGAGCACAGCATTTAGTCTGTAGTAATGCAGCAGGGCTAGTCTCAGAGCTGACCACACACCATAGTAACTTACGGTGCTGTCTGTGGGAAAACTGGGGAGCAATGTTGGTATTCGGGGAACCCAGCACTAGCTTTTCAACTTTTCTGTGAATACAAAATAAAAGCTAATTAAAATAAGTCTTGACTTCCCTAGTCACTGGTGGTATGACATGGGCTCTCTTCCTCCACTGTCAAGTGAGTGCCACCCCACGTGACACTCCAGGAGTCCCTGGTTGTCTTCTGATGCTTTCCACATTGACCCTTCTACCAGCTTGAATGCGGCATATTCTTCTCCTGCCCCTCAGGGCTACCCAGGGAGGCGCTGTGGAGGTCCCATGGCTCAGCAGGGCCTGACTCTCCCTGAGTAGAGTTTCTTTGGGCTTGAATCTATGTGTGGAAATTTCCCTTGCCTCTGCTGACAGATTGCTCTCGTCGAGCAAGATTGCATTTTTATTTGCATATTTCACTTCATTCTCCCTTACCCCATTGAATTTAGTTTTTCTCTTTAGGAATCAGTATATGAGTCAAACTGCCAGTTCTAAATTTAGTGCTGCCTGTGATATGGAGAATGGGTTTGCTGCCGCCTGTGATATGTATTTGGAAATAATGGTTTTATTTATCCACATCCAGTAATTCTGCCTGCCTGCTGGGTTTTCTCAGGAAAGAGTTTGTCATCTCCTTCCCTACTAATGATGAAATGTTGCCTGTTTGGGTCCCAGAGGCCCAGCCTGAGCCAGACACTAGTGACTTGAGCCTCTGTTTAATTAAGCAATGCCATCCGCAAGATCCTACCACCACAGAGCTCTCTGCAAAGTTTCTGTTCCAAGGAGTTTGGAAACTGGTCTGGGACAGGCTTCTGGACTGCCTGGAGCATGTAGGTTTGTCTCTGGGCCCCAGCCTGATAGGCTTTGTCCTTTAGGGAGGAAGCAGATCGCCCCTTTGTGCTGGAATATGTGTGTGCCTGTGATTTGGGTGCAGAAGACACAAAAGTAAAACACATGCCTCCCTTATCCTCTGAGGAGACAGTCCCATAAGCATGAGTAGAGGACAGTGAAAGAAGGCACGCTGGGCCAGGGCATGTGTGGTCCAGGGTGGGTAAGCAGGAAGTGAGTGATCCATGTTGTGAGGAAAGGCACAAAGAAGAGATGTTAGATTTTGAGTTGGTTGGTTTGATGGGAGGTGTATTCAAGGAAATGCAATTGAGGACAGCCGAGGCCGAGAGAACAGAACCTGTGAAATAAGCAGGCAGCCAGCATCACGACATCTCATTTATTATTTCAAAGGTATGCATTGGGCACCTTCCATGTACCTGGCGCCATACCAATCATCAGGCCTATAATGGTGATGGAGCTTACACCCTGGCACAAATGGTTCACGGCTTTGGTATAAAGCAGGCAATAAGAGATGATATGTGCCAAGATCAGGAGCTAAACGGTATGGATTAGCTTGCAGGCAGCTCTAGCAATGTACCATATTTTAAGTGACTTAGGCCACAAATTCTCATCTTCACCCCCCTGTGCCTCCCTTCCCTCCCACTTCCTTTTCTTTCCTTCTAGAGACTGACCCTAGGGCCTGGAGTATGGTGACTAGCACTCTCCCATGAAGCTCCACCCAAAACCCTGTCCTCTCATGCTTACGAACTCACTCCTGGAGTCTTGACATTCCCAACTGAAAGTGGTGGACAGAAGCACCATGTGACCTCTGCAGGCTCAAGGCTTAGACTACTCCTTTGCTTTGTCCCTTTTCCGGTGGCTTTAGGTGTTCTGAAGCTCATGGCTGCAACAGTCCAGTCTCTGCCTCTGTCTCCCGTGGCCCTCTCTCCTTGTTGGTCTTTCTGTCTCTACAGACACTCGTCACTGGACACCAATGGTCCATCTAGGGTCCAAAGTCCATCTGCAAACCCTCCCCAGAGGCTTCTTGGGAAAATCCAATCTTTACTTTTTCCAGCTTACAGTGGCTGTTGATATTTTCATCTGCAGCCACATCACTCCATTGTCTGCCCCAAGGGTCATATTACCTCCTCTTCTGCCTATGAAACCTCCCTTTCCGTCTGCCCTTTCCGTCTGTCTATCAAATCCCCCTTTGCCTTTCCCTTAGAAGTACTCATGGCCTAGGCTTTAGCTCAGTGCAGAGTGTGTGTTAGCATGCACAGGTCCCGTGTTCAGCCCTAGCACCAAAAGGAAGGGATGCCTGTGGTAGCATTTAGGGCCAACCAATATAAATCAGAACAACCTTCTCATCCCCAAAGCCCTTACTGCAATCACATCGGTAAAGACGCTTCCTAATTCGGTCTCATACCCGAGGTTCTGGGTGTAATGGCATTGACCTGTTGTCTGGTGAGCCCGTTTAAGCCTACAGAGCGCATGGTTAGAAAGCCTTGTATATACTGTATGTAGCTCTAAGAATTTATTAACCTTCTTTTTCAGAGGAAGACATCAGGGCTGAGCAACTTAGTGATTCAGTGGCATTAAAAAAGCAAGGAGTGGAGCCAATGATTGGGCCCCAGCCCACTGGCTCCTTGCTATAGCACACTGAGCAGAGTTCTTACGGGACCACCTGGGTTGGAAAGGGCCAGCACTCGGACCAGAGCAGGAACAGCTTTATATAGGGACATAGCATTCGAAGAAATGGACTGTGGTTGACATCCTAGAGCTGTGCTCAGAGTCCTTCCGCATGTTGGGGGGGCGGGGGACCTCCGTGTTTTCAGTGGAGGGAAGAGGCTGTCCATGGTCAGGTAGGGACACGCTTGAGGGCCTGAGTGCATGGATCAAAGAGCTCTCTGGGCTTATCATCCATGTTCCCTGAGCATTGCCACAGTGAGGTCCTAGAGCCCAGAGGGGAGCCTGCTCCAGTCCCTGCCCTTGAGGTCGAGTGGAAAGACCAGGGAACAAATCCCTGCTCTGCCTCTCACTCGCTGTGTATCTTCAAACAAGAGACTTTAGCTTCCCAAACTCCTGTTTCCTGTTTCCTTGGAAAAATACGGATATTCTTAAGATTTCACAGAGATACAAACAAAAAGTGGCTGGTACAATTCCAAAATAACCAGGCTCAGTAAATGTGACTTCCATTTCATCAAGAGACTTTCTTGCTAGGACAGAGAGGTAGTTTCCAAACTGAGTGTACCAAGACGCTCTGGTTCCCATATGCACAGCACAGCATTCCGATACGGACTGGTCTGACTGGGTGGAGTAGAAAACTGTGCAGGTAGGAGCTTTGCTCAGCTCATCATGACTTTTCTGTCATTGAGTGTGGTGGTGCCTTGATATGTATGGAAAGATCTGAAAACGTTCAGACATTAGAAAGGAGTCTTCACGCCCAGATATGCTGACAATGTAGCATACCTGCACGGGAGCCAGGTATAACTGGACAAATCAGATCGTAGGAGAAGAGCGCTGTTCCAGAGCTGTTGGAATTCGATGGGAAGCTGGATGCGCCACTTGGCAAACTCTGGGGAGAGGAGGTGATATTTGGGCTCCAGTCTCAGAGATAGTAGTTGACTTCATTTGGAGAGGGGCCTGCAGGACCAGGGAGGTCCAGGTGTCGAGAGACAGATGACTTAGCAGGTGAAGACACCTAACCCCCAAGGCTGACAGCCTGAGATCTGCCCGTGAGATCTTCATGGTAGAAGGAAAGATCCAGCTCCAGTAAGCTGTCCCCTGACCCCCACCCATGCACACACAGAGAACTAGAGCCTCTGGTTCACACTGCAGCCCACCCTCCACCCGAGCTCAGACGGGCTTTTGAATGGAAGAGTCAGGGGGTTAGATTATCCTTTCAGAAAGGTCACACAGCCTTAGTGGCCTGGAGATTGCAGGCTGAGACTGAGGACTGCGGGGAGGAGGCAGGTGTGAGGGAGGACTCACTGCAGAACCAAAGCTGTGAGCTGCTGCTCAGCCTGAACTAATCCCAGGTCTGCTCTCAGTCCTTAGTTTCTCGGTTTCTCGGTTTTCTTGTCTCTAAAATGGATAGAATGTATTTGTCCATCTCATGCACTGTGAGATGTACCTGGCACATTGTAGGGCTTAGTAAATGTTTTCTTTCCCTGTTGTATTTCCCTGTTGGTTTGGTTTTGTTGTTATTGCTGCTGTTGTTGTTTTTCCTTATAACTACCTCAGGAGGAATGATCTCTGTTTAATTTCCTGTTTAATAAATAATCAAATTAGAACTCTTAGAAATTAAGAAATTTACTTAACTCTCTATATGAAGTAGATAAAGGTCAAAGTGTTTTGAAGTCTTTGCCTTTCATACTGGGCGACACAGCTTCCTGTATTTAGAGCTTTGTTACCCATAAATTCATGAGTGAGACCACATACACAATAGCATGGGGACAGAAAGGACACTGAAAGCTGTGACCAGTGTCTGTGCAGCAATAAGAACATACGTGCCTGGTCACAAGAGGCTGGTTCTCCTGTGCCCGGGTCTTTGTCCTTAGGAAAAAAGTGTAGAGGCTTCATTCACCCAAAGCCTGCTGGAAGAGTCTCCTTTCCATCCGTGATTGACTGTGCTGGGTCTGTGTCCCTCAACTGAGGACACACAAAGTCAGCTGGCCTCCCGAGGTCAGCCCACGATTGCTGCCACAGACCCTTCTCCAGGGAGAGCTTGAGAAAGGTGCAGCCTTTAGGTCGGGGGCCACTTGGGTGGCTGCGTGATCTTATTGAGTGTTCAAATCTCAACTCTTTGTGTGGTTGGTTGGCTGGCTGGTTGGTTGGTTGGTTGGTTGGTTGGTTGGTTGGTTGGTTGGTTGGTTGGTCGGTTGGTTGGTTTGGTCTCCATGTAACTGAAGTGGGCCTCACACTCATGATTCCCTTACCCAACCACCCAAATACTGGGATTAGAGGTGTACACTACCACTCTTAACTTCATGTGAGGGTTTTTCTTTATTTTCTCTTTTTGGTGCTCGGGATCAAACCCAGGTCCTCATTCGTGATTAGGAACACTCTCCACTACACTGTAGCCTCAGTGCAGCCTGAACCTATAAAACAAGACCATAATACTGACCTTGCAACACGGCTGTTTGAATTAGGTGCCGTGGTGGCAGCTGTCCAGGCCTGAGTGCCATTTGTACCGCTGACTGGCTGTGGAACAGTGGGCAAATGATTTGGCCTCCATCCTGGTTTTCCTTTCTGCAAAATGGGTTTAATGACAGGTCCTACCCCTAGGTTGTGGTGGAGATTAGTCCACTGGAGGGGCGGCCAGAACACTGCTCATTCTAGGTAAATGTCAGAGACTATTCCCACGTGTCGGTTCCCTCCTGTGGAGCTCTGGCTGCTGTGATCTCAGGCCCCGGAGGTTTGCAAGCATGTTGTGGTCTCTTAGCCACAGAGAGAGCATCTGTGATGAGGGGGGCCCCTGATCTGCTGCAGATGCAGACCATCACACATCTGCCTGGCAGGCTGCTCTGGTGCTCACAGGACTCTTTTTCTATGATGTGTAAGCTTGCCTCTCTCGAGAGGATAGCAATTTCATGGGACAGTCAAGCCTCTTGATTGTCACCCCATTGCAGCCCCTGAGGGGAAGCCTGATTCAAACTAGGCCCCCGGACTGACAGGTTAGGCCAGCAGGAGGCAGCTTGACTCTGGATCTCTCATCTCTGGCTTGTAAGTGGGACAGGATTTTTCTACAGGACAGTTTCCCCAAGCAGGTCACCATGGCAGTTGTCCTTTTGGCCCAGCCAGGCCAGCAAGGGCTTCTCCTCTCAGGCTGCCTCTCAGCTCGCCAGGACCACAGGTGCCTTCATGTGTTGGGCAGCACTGTTCTGATGGTCTGGTCCACCCCCGTGAAGCAAGTGCAAAAATGACCAAGAAGAAACTGCTGGCATGAGCTAGCGGCCTTTCTGGAGCCCGTTCCCTATGGTGGGATGCCTTGCTCAGCCTTGATGCAGGGGGACGGGGCTTGGTCCTGCCGCAACTTGGTATGCCAGACTTTGTTGACCCCACCCCCACCCCAAGGAAGGCCTTACCCACTCTGAGAAGTGGATGGGGGGTGAAGCACGGGGGGGGGGGGGGAGGGGGGAGCTAGGAGGGATGGGGGGAGGGGAAACTGTGGTTGGTATGGAGAATGAAAAAAATTTTTAATAAAAAAAAAAGAAACTGCTGCAAGTTCACACAGGGAGAGGCTGCTCAAAGGCTGCCGTCTCCGGGTTTCCCACCCTTGGGAGCAGGTGCTGCCTGAAGAGTTGGAGCTGCTCTGGGTAGTCTGCCTGCTCGTGGGTCTTTGCAGTGCTGTGGCTATTCCTTTCCACTGCCCGCAGCATTTGGTAAACATCCTGGAAATGCCTCCAACCTCAGCCCCACCAACAGGGCGGGTTATGTGCGGCTGAGAGGGTTAAGGACGAGAGCTGTAAGGACCCTTCCGTGGAGAACAGTGCTGTCTGCCCGATCTCCAGGAACCAAGACACGAGACGGCTCCAGAGAGGGAGCTGGAGCTGGAGGAAGCAGAGCCGAGGCCTCCTGCTCAGGCACCCCCAGCACTGCCTCATTATTTCAGCAGCCTGCACACTCTCCCCACCTCCTGGCAATGGCCAAATGGATTTTTGGAGCATCCTGTAGCCAGGCTTGGTTTTAAGAGGAAGATTGCTCATTCTCTGCCCAAGTGTCAGTTTCCACAAGAACCCTCTTCCCTGGATACCAAATGGTCAGGTTTAAACATGATAAAACCATGAAGAACTTAGGAAAACCAGAGCCCTGTGTCTGGGACAGATCCCAGGGTGGTCCCATGGACTGCTTTGAGAACATGAGTTGTCCAACTTGAAAGAGAGCTATCCAGGTCCCATGTTGTTTGAGCTGTTTGCTGCATCCCAAGAAAGGGGAACTACTTTGGCCGGGAATTCTCTCCCAACTTTCTTCAGAGAAACTCTGCTTTGAGTTACATTCACCAAGCTCAGTGTCCCCACTGCAAACAAATATCACAGTAGCAAAACCTGCCTCCTCAGGTCACATGGAACATCAAACCAGGACAGCTAGGTGAAGACATCCAACTGTGCACGTGTATTTATCAGGGGCCCATCAGAACATCTGGCTGTGTTTCTGTCTCCTCTATCTGGGGGGGAGGACAGAGGGCTGGAGAGAAACACAGATAAGCCTGGAGGAATTCAGGAGAGGATAGCAAGTCCACGTACTGCAGAACAAGCCACAGGGTAGCGGTCCAGGCTGGAGTCAGAAGGCTGGGGATTGGCGGCAATCCAGAGACAAAATTCTGTCTTCTACAGAAGCCTCAGACTTTGATCTGCAAGCTTCAGCCAGCTGAGGGCGGCCCACCACACGAGGAAGGGCAACCCACTTTACTTAAAGTCAATCATTTTAAATGTAAATTAACTACGTCTAAAAGATGCCCTTCCTACAGCATACACCCTAGCATCTGTCCAAACAGTGGTCTATACTAGCCAGCCATGTGGACACAGGAGTAAGCATCACACCATGTAAGTAAGGGTGAAGGCTTTCCTTAATGAAGACACACCACCACCTTAACGAAGACCTTCCACCTTCTCCCTCCTCTTGGAAGTCCTTGCTTGCAGACTAAAGAAGCGCCATTCAATGCCTCCTCTGGCACATGAACTCAGAAGCTGTTAGCACCTGAGCATGGGACCCTCCTGTCTTTCTTGGGACTGCTTACGCTGGCTTTCCGTTCCGCGGCCCGCCCTAGCTAACCACGTGCCTTTCCACCGACGCCTGTGCTCTGAGCCGTCCCAGTCCCCACCCCGTCAGGTCCTGTCCAAGTTGCTGCCACTTCTCAAGCATCTGCAGCATTGCCATTGTTATCTCAATTAGGCCAGGCGACCTGAGCAGGGAGTGTCATAGTGTTTTATGCCAGCTGCTAGGGTGGCCTTCCAGGGATGTGCCAGTTAGCAGTGACTGAGGAACTGAAGAGTGCTTTGGGTGGGTAGCAGTTAGCCTCCTGCCTCAGATGTTCTGGGTGACCTGACTACAAGGAAAGCTGGCCCTCCTTCCATCTCAGAGATTTACATGCCACAAGCTGCCCCCAAATCTTCTTGGTTTTATTAGATTCTCTTGAGGGGGGATAGGGTGTACCATGTATACCATGTACAAGTGTACCGTGTACATGCAGTGCCCACAGAACCCAGAAGAGGGCATTGGATTTCCCTGGAACTAGAGTTACAGGCTTTGTAATCTGTCTTTTGGATGCTGGGAACCAAACCCAGGTCCTCTGCAAGAGCAGCCAATGCTCTTAGCTGCTGAGCCATCTCTCCAGCCCCCAAAGACTTCTCATTTTAATGGGATATGAGATTGCTTTTGATGAAATTGAAGAACACCTTGCTGGGATCTGTAGGGCAGCAAGAGATTGTGACCCTTCTGTCCCTCCTTCCTGCATGATCCTGGGTAAATGTCACTTTGTGAGCCCCATGAAGCCCCATGACTCTTGTAAGGTCCTGGAACAAGGCCCTGCTTTGTGTGGTGTCAGCCAGCTTCCAGGGCTCTTCCTGTCACTCACCATTCCTGCTCCTCACATCAACTTCCTGGGGAGACACAATGGAGACATGGAAATGTGCCTTTCCCATTTTCCAGAAAAGGACGTTAAGGTTCAAAGAGATGAAATGATTTGTCTAAACTCACAGATGGTAAGTGGAAAGCCTGGGCTTGAACTTGAGGTCCCGAGCCCAGCGTGCTTGCTGTACCCTTGTGACTGATACCATCTACCAGGTTATAGCAGAGAAATCATCCCGGCATTGGGAGGGCCGTGAAGGCATCCAGCAGAGGAGGTGCTTCCTCAGAGCCCTGGGGCTCAGGTAGGCAGGGTGAGCTGAGAGAACTTCCTTGCATTGGAAGATGCTGGTCTCTAGCCCTCAAATTTAATTGTTTTCCAGTGCTATTGACCTAATTCAGAAGGCGTTTATTGAGGCATTACACTACCTCAGGTTCTCTACTAGGGGGCAGAATAATAATAAAAACTAGACTGGTAAGTTTTATATTTGAAATGTAAACAGAAGGCTTTGCATTTATAGGAGAAGGTGCAATTAAGTCATCCCAGATAGACAAAGGCAAATACAGCTGAGCCCAATGCCTGAGGCAAGACTTAGACATTAGGAGACAGGAAATAGGTGGTGTCTGCTCTTTGCCCTTGACCCCTGTGCCACAGACACCAGTGCTGCAGGCTACTCCACTGTGTGCGGAGGGCTGGGGACAGCCTGGGGACTGTAGGACCCAGCTGTGTGCAGTCTGCTGCATCTGTACCGTCCCCTGTTGGGTTCCACACAGCACCTGAAGCATCAACCACAAAGAAAGGAAATGTGCCCTGCGGCCTGAGAAGAGAACACAGTGAGCAGGGAGCGGGCACCCTGGCTGCACGGGGGATGGGCAGGCCTGAAGGGACAGGTGTAAGGACTGTGCCTGCCCTACTAGGGCCTGGGAGGCAGGAGGCTGTGATGTTGCAGGCAAGGTTTTCCGTCCATAGTGATTTGTATCATGATTTTAAAACCTGTTTCCCAGTTTCCTGTGCACTATTCTGTCCGCTTGTTGCCATGGAGAAATGGGTTGGGGCTAGAAGCTCTGTCCTTCTCTGTCAGCATTGCTGGACCCACCAGCTGCCTTCTGCCCCTGTGCAGATGGAGGGGAGCCAGGATGGCACTTGTTCTCAGGTCCTGTCTCTACGGGCACTGGTGCTGTGGCTCATGTCCCCATTGACTATCACTGCATTTATTCATGCATTGGCTTAGCTTCTTGTACCAAGTGCTCTGTGTGCCAGGCATCGCGCTGTGCTCTGCAAACAGAGTGGGCCCTGGCTGGTGGGATCTGCCTGCCTGTCCTGCTACAGCAGCCCCTTGCCTGCTCTCCTCAGCAACTCTCTCCTCAGAGTTATTGAGATGTTTTGTTTTCTTTCAGCCTTTATAATTGTTTGTTTAGGAGCTTCTTGGAAGTTACCTCTTGTCCTGCATTCCTGGATCTTAGTCTGTTTTTGTAACCCCATCATCTAACATGAGCCCAAGGGCATAGGAGGTCCTCAACCAGGAAGTACATTCAAGGAACCTCTCAGAATGTCTATTTGCCTTTCTTCCTCTGTTCCCAGCCTGTGATGTGTGGAACAAAATTACCCAGAGCAAAGAGGGGAAGGACACTTTTTTTTTTTGACAGGGTTCTATGTAGCCCAGACTGGCCTTGAACTCACTATATAGTCAAGGATGGCTTTGAACTTCTCATCTCCTGGTTTCTACCTCTAGAGTGCCAAGATTACAGGTGTGGGTCACCACAACTCGTTTATGCAGTGCTGGGGCTCAAACCCAGGGCCTCCTGAATGTTAGGCAAGCCCTCTCCCCATGGAGCGCCACTCCAGCCCTGCCTGGCTTCTGCTTTTTCTGAGCTGTATCATTTCAAGCAAGTGCCTTAAGCCAATAGTTGCCTCTAAACCTCTATCACCACGATGTCAATAACTGAATTTTGATTTAAAAACATAAAAAATATTGGTGGCCATTTAACCTTACCACATGCTTTCCTAGTAGAACTCTACTAAGAAAAGTAGCCTTGCAAATACCCTTGTGTTATGATCAAGAGACCCAAAGCTTGGTCATGGCCATGACCTTGGTCAAGTAAGTATCACTTTCTACCAAGACCTGGATTCAGTATCCACATTGGCAATGTTTGGGAGTTGGATTTTACCATCTTCAATGGTTCTTTTAGCTCTCAAAGTCTGAGGACTCCATTAAGGGAATAAAAGGCTCCTCTCAGCTTGCCACCCCCATCACCAGTACACCCCTGGGCTGGAGGCTGACCTCAGCTTGACTTCTGCTGCCAACTCTGGAAACTGCTCTCCCAAGAGGCTCTGGACCAGAACACTGACACTGGATGTAAAGATGTCTTTCAGATGCAGATATCTCTTTGGGATGTTCCTTCTCTGTCCCTCCCCCAGTGCAGTGGCTGGGCTTGGCCTGCGTCCCAGAACAGTGAAGAATTGTTGGAAGAAGGAGGTGGCTTTTCTCCCTTCACCTGTTGTCTTTCTGAGCCTCTGACTGCTGAGGTTTCTGTTTTCTCAGCCACCTGCAGTCCACAGCTCTGTGCAAGGCACTGCGCAGAATACAGAAGGACAATAGCTATTGTCCTCACACAGTGACAGTCTGTGACGTGGACAGGTGACATAAAGCAAGCTATAGAGTTCCTGGGAGGCTTGTCTGGGAAAGGCTGTGGACTTGATCGAAGAGTGGACCATCTCATTCTTGTCCCAGATGTTGCCTCTTCCATAGAGCTTAAAGGGTTGGGCCAGAGAGGGAGCCCTGAGTCCCTTTACTGCCCTGAAGCTGAGCCTTGGAGACCTTCTGAGGATTTCGTAATGGCATGAGAGAGATGGATGAGTGTATTCAGACTGAAGAACAGGACATGATGCTGTATAGGCCAAGGGTAGAACAAGGTCAGAAGTCCTTATACTAGGACAGAGAGGTGTGGGAGGCACCACCGGAGGGATTCAGTCTCAGAACAGGCAGCCCTTATATTCCTGGGTCCCTATGGACTGAGCACTCACCCAAAAGATGCCTGGCAGGATAGAGGAGCAAAAAAAGCAGCTTAGACCTGGGGCTTTTTCCTTACCTGGGAGCCATACTCCAGTGCATCTCCTGACAGGGAGACCTTACTAGCAAGGCGCTGGGGTCCCTCCTCTAGATTCTCTCTTTCACCCAAACAGTAGGTCCTAGGTTGGTAGGAACCCAGGCAGCCTGTTGGGGAGTAAATCTTTCTGAGGTGTCTGCCCTTGCTCTTGGGCTGTTTCTCAACAGATGTTCCTCTGAGCTTGGCATAACAAGGGGAATGCTCTGACTCTGTTGGAGTCAAAGTCTGGATTTATCAGCCAGGCCCGAGAGTCTAGGAATCCGGTGTCTTCCACCCAGCTGTGACTCCCATCTTTGCAGACTCCTGTCTGTGGTTTCTACCTTGGTTGTTTTTCTAGAGCTGTGACAAAACACAGTGACAAAGACCACTTGTAAAGAAAGCATTGAACTGGACTTGCAGTTTCTGAGGGTGAGAGTCTAAGATGGCAGAGCAAAGGCATGTCAGCAGGAATGGCCGGGGGCTTACATCCTCATCCACAAGCAGGGGGCAGAGAGAGCACTGGAAATCCATGAAGCCCAGCACCCAGTGGCACACCTCCTCCTAATCCTCCATAAACAGTTCCACCACCTGGGGACCAAGTATTCAATCCTATGAGCCTATGGGGGCCATTCTCATTCAAACTACCACAGCTCCCAAATTCCCCTCCACAGCATCATCAATGCCCAGTCCTCTTGGTCCTGCCTCTCTGTAAGGGACTCTCTCCATCCCTCTTCTGTATCCCACTGTCCTGGAGGTAGCTCAGGCTTCATTCATCCTGGACTTCACCTTGGCCTCCAAAGTGATGTCCAGGTCAACCTTCAACTACATTCAACCCAAAGTGTCCAAGACATAAGATTGCATAGGTGCTTTATATGTTACCATGGCAACAGCAATGAAGTGCTGGTGATTCTGCTATTCTCTTACCCAGTGCCTTAGCAGCTTCCACTTAGCTGTCAGATACAGTCCAAAATCTATAGTCAGGCCTTTGAAGACTAGATCTCCCAAGTCTGCCATGATCTACCCCCTACCTATCAGCCAAATTTCTACTACTTTTTACACTTCCATTTTTCCCACCAAATGTAACCACCATAGTTAGCTGGGCAAGCTCTAGAGCCCCAGCCCAGCCAGGTCTCTCCTCACAGTGTTCTCCAGGTTTGGAATGCCCTAGGTCCTGCCACACCAGTTTTTCTTCATCCATTGAAGATATCTGTTGGCCCCCTAGACTACTTATTCCTTGAGGGCGGTCGTCATAGACTGCTCGAATAAGGTGCAATTGATGTTTCGTTCATTCCTTGAAAGGCCTGGTTCATCTCTGCAGCTCGAGTTTGAGTCGGGGAAGTTATATGTATGTCCACACCTCAGAGTCTAGTCCTTGAAGGGATTTGTAAGTTTCCCCAGTGTCTGTGGGAAACCAGTCAGCCAGCTGTCCTCAGCATGCTGTGTACAAATGGGCTTGTCCTCTGATGTCCCAGGCCAAAGAAGGCAGGGGACCTGTTACTAGATACGGGTCAAAGAGATCACTCAGCTATGGCCCAGGTACAGCCCAGTGTCGGGAGTCTTAAGGTAACTACCACTGAGCGTTCCATTCTCAAGAGGGTCCAACTATACAGCAGGGCTACAGGTGAGAGATTTGGACCCTTAGGTGGTAGAAGATCAAGGGAGTGTAAACAGAGTCGGGATCCTGATCACCTCACCTGAGCCAGTTCAGGGCACGCTGGTCCTATCACCGCTCCAAGCAGGGGTCAGCCAGGAGGGTCTCAGAGGGAAAGGGTCCTCTTTCTGCGTCGGGATGATTTGGGAGGAAGTGTGGCCTCAATCTAGAAACAGCTTCTTCCAATCCTCCATTCCATTCGAGACAATGGCTGACAGGATGCGAGACCTGCCCCTTCTGCTTCACAGCCTGGCTCCTCAGGCCTTTGCTTTCCATTTCAAACTCATGCCATGAACATGCTACCCTCTGGGCCACCATTTGAAAAAGCCGATCTCGGCCTGACACTCACTGCCTGTAAATGGCGTAGAATTAGGCTAATCAGTGGCTCTTAATTTCCCAACAAATGCGAGTGCTGTGCTAATTGCCAGGGTCCACACCAGCAGATCCCTGGTTGGCGGCATCACATAAGAGAAGTGGTAATTTGGGGGCTGGAGTGGGGGAGGGCCTGCTCTGTTGGCTGAGCCGGTTAAAAACTGTATTAGACCACATGAGCCAAAGCACAGCCAGCCAGGGCCTGGCCCTGTTGATCAGCCAGGGATCGGGTAAGTAGCCCCCAGATTGTGTGCAGGAGCTGAACCTGGGTCCAGCATCTCCTTGTCCATGAGTAGATTTGGTTTGTTCTTATTCACGGAGGAAGATTTCACCAGCAGCATGGCATGGTACTGCCAGAGCAGCTCATCAGGGATAAGGCATCCCCAACCTTGGTCTGTTACCATGGCAACATGGCATTTCCAGACTCTCCGGGCAACCTTACGGCATCTGCTGCCATGAGAGATTCACATGGAAAGGGGTCACTGCTCCTTCTCCACTCCGGAGAGGGCAAGTTGTGAAGACAGTGTGTAAGTGGTTCTTCAAGTCTACCTGTCCACTCCAGTCTGGGGCGGGGGGCAAAGCTGCCAGGTCAGGAGAGACTTCCTGGAGGAAAAGCAAAGGGAGACAGACAAACGGACACAGGCAAAGCCTGGTAGCTGGGGAGGTCGTGGAGTGTTGGCGTGAAGCTCATAGTTTGGCTAGGTGTCAGAGCAGACACTGGTGGAGAAGACAGAGTTAGTTCTGCCACCACCACCACCACCACCACCCGGGAGCCTTCCACTTAACCCCTGCCTGGCAAATCCTGACCGTAGTTCAACTGCACCCAGATTATATGGCTGACGCCCTCCCCACCCCCACTGGGGCTGCTGACTCTCGTGCTGTCCTTTGAGTGGGTGCCCCTCCCTTCTGTCTTGGCTCAGTATTTTGTGTCACACTCGTGTGCTCACTGGACTCACTGATCCTCCGCTCTTCCTTCCTCTGTGTGTCACACTCGTGTGCTCACTGATCCTCCGCTCTTCCTCTGTGTGTCACACTCGTGTGCTCACTGGACTCACTGATCCTCCGCTCTTCCTTCCTCTGTGTGTCACACTCGTGTGCTCACTGGACTCACTGATCCTCCGCTCTTCCTTCCTCTGTGTGTCACACTCGTGTGCTCACTGGACTCACTGATCCTCCACTCTTCCTCTGTGGAGATACAGAGAGGAAAATGCTTGTTCAAGGTCAGGCAGGAATCCAGAAGCCATAAGACACAGGTTAAGAACTCAGGATCCAGGCAGGCTGGCCTTGATTATTTCCCGGCTTCACCACTGGTTTTGAGGTGAGCATAAGCCTCAACTAAACTTCATTTCATCCCACCTTCTTCTCCAGGGGTGAGATGGGGGTCCTGAACATCCTCACCCTAAGTTCTTAGGGTGATGAAACGGCAGACCAGAAGCAGGTCAAGACAGAAGCCTAGATCTTAGTGTGGAGTATTAGTAAATGTTAGTTATTGTCCTTAAAAACGGAGACTCGCTCATCCTCACACCTTCCTCTTCCTTGCTTGCACATACAAGGCACTGTATGTGGAGTTGGCATCAGGTGGATGTCATTGCCTGGCTGGATGCACTCGCGATGCAGAGCCTTCCACATTGGTGGCTGTGCACTCGTGTCTGGTGTTTGCAGCTTTGATGCTGCATGGTCTCTGCAGGGCTGGAGCCATGCCAGGTTGGGTCAGTCTTGCAGCTCAGCCTGCACTGTAAAGTGTGTGCCATATCTGGCTCCCATAGGCAGGTGCTGCGTGGCCTAGGACTTCAGCCATGGACTTCCCTGGAAGAGCATAGCTTCTCCCTTTGGGCACAATAGATATTTATAGTCCCTAAAACCTGACTTTATAATCTACAAAAGATTTCCATTAGCTCTCCTGAAGTGAACAGGGCACTGGGATTCTCAGCAGCGAGAATGGCCCGTTCAGTGGATAAAGATCCCACATCTCTATCACAGGGTACTTCCCATCTGAACCCACACAGCAGGGAGTCTGGAGAGGGCCTTGTTCTCATCTTCTGATCACAACCCTGTTGGTCTTCCCTGTGAATGAAGCCTTTGGCATGTGTGTGAAGGCTTCTTTGCATAGGATGCCAGTGAGATAAAGAACAGGAGCTTAGCCTCAGAACTTCTCGGGTTTGATCATGATGCCGTCCCTTACAAGCTGGCAGCCATTCTCCTAGAGGTGCTCACATGCTGACATCCTGGGAGGGTCTGATAATCTGAGTGATAGGTGAGAAGGGCGTTTCCCAATGAGCCAGTCCACATCAGCAAGGCCGTAGGTGCAATTGAACTGAAGAGCACACCGTTTTCAGGAGGCGCAGCCCATCAGAGCTGCAGCGGTACTTGGGAGCCACTGAAGCTGATTCTTTCAGTCTTCAGATGCTGAAACAGAGGCCCTGCGAGAAGCACTGGCTTGCCCAGGCTCATGTGCCAAGTGAGTGGGTCTCCCAGCACCATACTGCTGTGACAATGGTAGGTGTTTGGATTCACCCTGACTCTATGGTGTTTCATTGGAATTGATTTAAAGAAAGAGGAGGAGTCTGGGGAGACGATTCAGTGGGTAAAGACACTTGCCCTCAAGCCTAAGGGCCTGAGTTCAATCCCACAACCCACAAAAAGTGGAGGAAATAATCAGCTCCCAAGGGTTGTTCTGTGACCTCCACGAGCACACCATGGCACATGCATGCAAGCATGAACACATACAGGCACACACACACACACACACACACACACACACACACACACACACACACACCACTTAGCTAATTAATTTTTTGAGAGAAAGTTTTTCAGAGATGTATGCCTCAGACAGTATTTAAACAGACTTTTTAAAAAATGAGTTACTAGAAAAGCAACATATGAACATTGAAGAAAATAGAAAAGAATTTTATTTAGAAGTCAATTCATTAAGCAATACCCTTAGTCCTCAGAAATAGCCTGGCAGAGAGAGTTGTGGCCTGTAGATGAAGGAGTGGACTGGTGGTTCCCCACACCCTCCAGGTTTGGCCCTGGGTAGTAGGACCGTCCCAAGGGACACTGAACTTAGTACTGCAGACTTCAGATCTATATGTCGCCCTGACTCCTCCTAGGAAGAGTAAAACCCATTTGCGCTGGCTGTCTCTGCCAGGTAACTGCTTCTCCGTGAGTGTTCTCATTCGACAGTTAGGTCCTTAGGAAAAGTCTGTGAAGTAGTAAAACTATTCTCATTTTGAAAATGAGAAATTCGAGCCTGGGAGAGAATGAATAACGTGCCGAGGATCGTGGAGCAAGGAAGCATTGGAGCCCCTGAGTTCAGGGAGTCGGCATTAGAAAGCAGGGCACCCAGGAAACAGCTGTGTGTGAGCAGATGATTGGATGCCAGCTCCCCTTCTAGAGAAGAGTCTAGGGATCATCTGGTCCTGCGGTTAGAGGCCATGGGGCTGGGGCAGCGAAGGCTGAGGGCACAGGGACCATGCTCTCACCGCTGCTCCGTGCAGGGTGGCATCACGGTACCACTTCTGTGCCCTGAGCTACTGCAGACAGTTTAGCTAGCGTTTCTCCTACCACAGTGGCTATCAAATTCTGGGATGCACCAGAACCTCCCCGTGGAGAGCTGTTCTGGGGTGGGCACCTAGCCTCCTGTGAACAAGTGAGAAGGTTGTCAGGACATTGCCGGGGATATAGTGACCTGCTTCTTGGAGGTGGAGAGGCAGGAGTCACCCCAGGTCACGCGGTCCTGTGGAAGACAGGTCCCTCAGAGTCTCATCTGCATGCCTCATCTGCAGCCCTTCCCCCTGCACCACAGCAGCAACTGGGCCAACAAACAGATGACACAGCAGAGAATAACAAATCGTTTCCATAGCGATGCTCAGTGGCTTGTGGCTGTCGGCATGCCTCAGACAAACCGAGATCTGAACCCTGGCTGGAGCAGTGCGAAATGTTACCTACTCCAGCCAGGGGAAGGAAACGGTCCAGAAAGGTGGCATGGTTTTATCCTGTGACCGTGTCCTGGGGGATCTCCCCCAAGTTCTCTAACAGCTGGCAGCAAGTTTGGGCAGACCCAAGAGGGCTGGGAGTTGGACCTGGGCATGAAACAGGGCCAGCCCAGCAGCCGATGAGGAGAGCCAGCTGAGCAGATGTCTTGTGATGAGATCTGCTGGGAACTGTATGTGTCTGTTTAGAAACAACAAAGACCAGTGAGAGATGACTGTCCTTGTTTACACGTGATGAAGCCGAGACCAAGGTGTACATGCCGGATGACATCAATATCAAATCCAAGCCCAGCTCAGCCCATGGCTACTGAGCAGCAACAATAGATTCCAAAATCTCTGCTCCCACCTCCTGAGTAAGGACTCAGGCTAGGTGCTGGCCAGTGGCTCCTCCTTATCTCAGGAGGGAAAAGGTTGGGTCAGTCTACCGGCAAGTCATTCTAAGAGCTACAGTCAAGTAGTCCTGGCCAGGTCTGCCAGAACAGGGGGATCTAGAGCTAGACATGGTCTAATGCTTGTTCTCATATTTTCCCATAAGTATGCCAGTCTGTGCATATATACATGCATGTGTGTGTGTGTACGTGTGTGTGTGTGCACACACACACACATGCATACACAAACACACATACACACATGCACAAGCACACACATGCACAAACAGTCCTTTGGTGAGGATTGCTGTCATTGCCCTGCCCAACTCATCGATCTGGCTTCCTCTCAGAAGACTGAGCCACTGTAGGGACAGTTGGCATTTAGGAACTATTCATGCCAGAAACAAATATTTCCTGAGCACCTTTTCTGATGTATAACTTTGTTAGTTCTGTGAGAGAGATGTTGAAAAAAAAAAATCCTGGTTTTGCTCCCTTGGAGCTTTGCATTCTAGCAGAGACAAAAAGGTTCTTCTGCTGGGCTATAACATGTTGGAAGAGAAAGGCCTTGAGCTCCCCAGAAATTAGGCAGTATTGCCCCAGAAAGCCTGGCCTCAGGGTCCAGGCACTTCCCCTCAAATATCACCTTCTGGGCATGCCACTTCTCCCATGATAGCGTCCCAGGAGAGGATTGCTGGGCTGTGTCCATGTCAGCAGCCCGGCCACTTACTGGGAGAAAGAACACTGCTTCCCTTGGACCAGAGTCTGCAGCTACACCCAATGGTAAATTACCTTTCAGACATACAGGCTTTATGACAGTAAGGCTAGTCACAAAGAAGATGTACATGTATTCATCTGTATAGTATTATAAATACAAGATCCTCACTTTGTTCGTGAAAAACCAAAGCCAGAAACTGTGACTTAGCGTGGTTCAGGGCCCCTGTGGACCCATCCGCGTTCATCATACCTCCTACCGTTTCTCACTTGGTTCTCAGGCTACCCTCCCTCCAGCTCACCACAGGGCTTTCTGCAGAGTGTGTTCATTTGCATCTGGCAAGGACCTCTGTCATTTGTGTTTGTTTTTGAGACAGGGTCTTTCTATGTAGCCCTGGCTGTCTTGGAACTCACTATTTATACCCTGGCCTCAAACTCACAGAGATCCACCTGCTTCTGCCTCTCCAGTGCTGGGGTTAAAGGTGTGCGCCTCCATGCCCTTAGCACCTCCATCCTAGACTGCCCCAAAGGGAGCTCCTCATCTTCCCCCGCTAAAGCTGTTCTTCTCCCAGGCTTCCTGAGCTTCACAGATACTGCTACTGTAAGGGAGGATGTGAACCCTAGTGGAGGACTCCACGCTTTGGGCAGGTGACATGTCACAGTTGGTCCTCAGAGGCAGCAGAGGGAGACATCACCCTACATTGTATCTGCATCTGGGTCTTGAATTTGATTGAACTCAGCACCAAGTGAGATATGTGCTGGGAGATGTATAGTATGGCCCAGAACTTCTGACACATGAGGACCTAGGAGCCATTATTATACCAGGTGTGCTGGGGAATCCAGAAAAGCCTGGCACGATCCAGATTAAATGGTATCCTAGGATTAGGTAGGCAGCAGTTGGCAAACTATCACTGGGCCTGACCTGCGGCCTACTTTTATATGATGGCATAGCTGTTTAGATGTATTTATTTTATTTGTATGTGTTTGCACACATATATGGATGTGTATCGTGTGCATGCCTGGTGCTTACAGAGATCAGAAGACAATGTCAGATCAGATTCCCTGGAACTGGAGTTCCAGGTGGTTGTGAACCACCATGTGGGTGCTGGGACCTGAACCCAGGTCCTCTGCAAGAGCAAGTGCTCTTAACTGTGGAACTACTTCTCCAGCCCCACAAGCCATTCTCAAATGACCTTCAAAGGATTGTGGGAAAGAGACTGGGTGGGGCTGCTGAGACGGCTTAGTGGACATAGTACCTGTTGCAGAAACAGGCGGACCTCAGTGTAGATCTCCAGTCCCCATGGGTAAAACCAGGCATGGCAGCACATACCTGTGGCCCCAACACTGGGAGTGACGAGAAGATCCCTGGGCTTCCTGTCAAACCCCTGTAGCCAATCAATGAGCTCCAGGTTCAGTAAGAGACTCTCTGTCGCCTGGCGGTGGTGGCGCACGCCTTTAATCCCAGCACTCGGGAGGCAGAGGCAGGTGGATCTCTGTGAGTTCGAGGCCAACCTGGGCTACAGAGTAAGTTCCAGGAAAGGCGCAAAGCTACACAGAGAAACCCTGTCTCGAAAAACCAGAGAGAGAGAGAGAGAGAGAGAGAGAGAGAGAGAGAGAGAGAGAGAGAGAGAGAGAGAGAGAGAGAGAGAGACTCTCTGTCTCAAAAAAGAAGGAGGAAAGAGATGAAGGAAAGAAACCCAGTGTTGATCTCTGGCCTCCACACACATGTATTCCCATATACATGTGTACACACCCATACAGCACACCCACAAAGAGAAAGAGCACGCTAGTGGGGCCCCCAAACCTCAAGTACTCCTGTAAGAACAAGTTCAGGGAAGCCTAGCGTACAATGGGTGCAGTTTAGCACAGTGTTGGGAACCCGCTCCACATTCTAGATGCTCAGCCTTCTCTCCTGGAACACCATCCATGAAATGTGGCCACCTCCCTGGGCTGTTACAGCCTGAGCAGATAAAGCACACAGCCAGGAACACGTACTCTCTTCAGAGTCTCAGTGAAGAGATAGCTGGGCTTTTGCCAGCTTCTGCACCAAGCAGGCCTGAAAGTCCTGGCTCTGGGCCTCATCTACCCAGCCCTGAGTGTGGCTTCCTTAGAGTGAGTTCCCTTTGGCAGGAGAAGAGCATGCCAGCTGCCCATTGTGCTGTGTCCTGTGGCGAGGTCAGCTCTGTCTTCCTGCCACCCCCCACCCCTGCCTCCCACCCCACCCCTGCTGACAGTCAGCTGCGCCTCTCACCAGGGCCAGGCACTTTGCCCATGCAAGGTGCCAACCTAGGCCCTAAGGTCCTGGGCGCGTGCATCCTGCCGCTCCTCCCTTCCTTCTGAGTCCATCCTCCCTCTTGCTCCTCCTGATCGGCCTTGTGAACTTCAACTCAGCGGGGGGTGGGGGGACCCGCTCTCTCTGCACGGGTTTCCTCATCTTGCCAGCTAACCAGAAGACATGCATTTCCCCAAACCTGAGCCCCTGACCAGTACAGCCTCCCTCCCAAGAAAGTGGAGCCCTGAGGGCAAATCCCCTTAAGCCCAGCTGGCCTCCCACTCTTGAAACGGTGCTCTGTAAAACAAACTTTTGGAGTATAATCACATAATTGTAAAGATCTAAACATTCGGGTTGTGGGAAAATCAGGGGTGTTTTCCGATAAAGGTGGGCTTTCAGTTTGTCCCTGCTGCTGAAGAAATTGCACTTCTAAAAGAGTACTGAATCTGCTGGGTGTGGTGGCACACCTGCACTCCCGGCACCTGGGAGGTGATACAGGAGGATGGAGAGTCGAGGTTATCCTTGACTATATAGTAAGTTAGAGGCCAGCCTAAACTTCATGAGACTCTCCCCACCCCCAAATAAACCCCCAAGTCAGTAAATAGAGTCATAAATATGTCTGTTGAAAGATCTAATGCAAATTTTTAAGTCAAACTGGAAAAAAAACAAACAAACCAGGTAATCTACCTTTTGGATTTGAACATGTAAATGTTTTTATATTAACCGGGGTGGGGAGGGGGATTGTAGATAACAGCACACAACAGAGGAGAAGAAAGTATCCAGGAACCATGGGGTTATATGTAACAGTGAGGTACCATTTTGTATTCAAATTGAAAAGGATTTTTAAAGCCCATGATGCTAATAAACACTAGTGATGTGGGAGGGGGCAGAGACGCTGCAGATCACCAAAGCCAGGCGGCTTCTCCGAAGAGTGTCCTGGCAGTCCTCAGACAGCCCTCGGGAGTCTCCAAGATGGCAGTACCCACTGGCTGGGAATCCCCATCCCACAAATCTAATTTGAAAAGGTAATTAGAGGGAGTGACAGAGATTCACGCTCAGAGGGGTCCATGCAATGCTGTAGGAAAATGGAAAATTAGAAACAACCTGAGCGTCTGATAATGGCCGGCATGTTAAGTAAATTGTTTAATCTTCATAATGTGCAATTAGGAAGCCACTGTAAATAAATTGCTCAGCAAAAGACTCCACAAACAAAATGGGGTGGCACACCCCAGACTTCTGGGAGAAGACACTTGCAGTGTGTAGAACCGGGGGAAATGCACAAAGAGTCCGTCAGAAAGAGGCAAAGAACAAGAAGGCGGGGAGTGTAAGCACGTGACTTGTAAGGCAGAGCTCACTCCCGCTAGCAGGAGCCCAAGCTGAGTGGATGTACTCTCCAGAGTGGCAGTAGTCTCCAGGGAGTGATACAGACACATCCGTGTCCATGAGTGACGGGAGGGCACCTACAGCCACTTTGATGAACTCTGTGGCCTATACTTAGTAAAATTAAATGTGAACCCCGCCCCAAGACTTGTACGTGCTTCTGAGGATCGCACTGCACAAACATCATTTTCTACCAGGAGACATACATGTTCAAAGGTGTTCACAGCAGTATTGTTTATAATAGCAGCCATATTGGTGATGTTGCATAATATCATAATATATCACACATTGGTGTATATAGCCCAGTGGCAACAACGACTAAGAACTAGCTGTCCCAAGGACATGGCTAAGTGGACAATGCCTTTACATAATGAGAGGCTATTAATGAGCTGGGTTGACGAAGTACTGACTCAGATAAATTCCTGAAGCAGTGTCAAGTGTAAAGAAAAGGTCATATAAAAGGTGTGTGTCAGCGATGTGCTTCCGTAAGTCTTTAAAACAAGTGAGTACATAGTGTTTAAGGACATACATGTACATATAAATATATGTGCATCAAAGTATGGACACTGGCTTCAAAACAGTGGCGATGTTGCAGGGTGGAGGGCCCGGGGGAGTCGGGCTTAAGTGGGTTTGGGGGTTTTTGTTTGTTTCTTGGTTTTGTTTGTTTGTTTGTTTGTTTGTTTGTTTGTTTTAAGGAAAGGATTGCAGTGCATATGGGAAAATGGTAACTAACGTTCTGAGCTTAGGTTAGGATGTTGTACGTTGTTTTCCATGCTTTTCTGCATACGAAGGTATTTCAAATTTTCAAGTAGTTTTCTGAAGGAGGAAGGGTGAAACGAGGTCTTTCCGTGCAGCCTAAGCTGGTCTGGAGCTCAGCGCCTCCTGCCTCAGCTTCTCAAGCGCTGGGATTATAGGTGCATAACACAGGAGGCAGCCATGGCCCGAAGAAGCCGCTGGCAGCCTGAGCCAGTGGCAGCAGAGATGGAAGGAGCTGGGGGAGACTGGGGTTGTTCTTGGGGGGCAGTTAGCAGAGTAATTGGTCACATGTGGGGGTGATGGTGGACAGCTGTGGAGTGCAAGAATGGGGCGGACTGACGTGGCGGGGGGCCGTTGAAGTGGGCCTGGAGCAGACCCTGTCGATGGTCACAAGCTTTGTTTCTTCCTCTGTGGAGCGGGTGCTCTGGTGATGTCTGTGCCCTCTCTCCCACAGGTGACAAGTGTTGCTCCTGGGGCTGGAACGAGCATGGCATGTGTGGGGACGGCACTGAGGCCAACGTCTGGACTCCAGCTCCAGTGCAGGCCTTCCAGTCACCGGTGCGACTCCTCCTCGTGGGCTGTGGGGCTGGACACTCCTTGGCCTTATGTCAGCTGCCAGCCCACCCCGGGCCATGCCAGGATGTCAAGGTCACCTACCCCCTCCAAGATGCCACAGAGAACACTGAATCTCAGGATGCCGTGGACAAAGAGAGAGACTGGAAGGAGAGATGATCAGTAACTTCAGCCTGAACCACTTCTGACAGAATGAGAAATGAGGGACCATGAGGAGCACCTTTAATAAAGTGGCTTGTCCCAACAAAAGGTTCCCTGGAGAATCTTTCTGTCAGTCAACTCGAGAGGGCCTCAGTAAGCCTTGATAGCTGGGCAGGACCACAGACCAGAACAATGAGGAGCTTCTTGCCCACTGCTCAAAGAGGACTGAGCTATGGAGAGGACATCCTTTCTACTCAGCAGATGCACATGAGGAGATCCTCACTAAAGGACATGCAGAGTTAAAACATCAGCAAGGAAGGCCCCAGCCCCTACATGATGGCAGCCCAGCTCCATGGCTGTGTTCTGGTCCAACTGCCTTAGGTCAGAAGACAGAGGGTTCTAGAATATGTCAGAGCAGTATACATTTCCCTTCTAACTTGGGGTTTATTTTCTGTCCAGAGTCCATTGCCTGTCTGAGGGTACCAAGGTACTCTTCCTGTACATTCATGTCTTCATGACTAGGGCACAAGCAAAGGCTTGGGGTCGGGTGGGGAGAATGGAATGAAATGAATAAGTAGAGAGAACACAAGGCTTCTGGGAAGACCCAGCAGAGGAAACCCCAAGTGCAGACAAGGGAGTCTGGAGCCAGGGAAACCCTCAGAAGATGTAAGTCTTCCTCCAACCAGGCAGGATTCTGGGGCTGCTGTAGCAGGCGAACTGTATAGTCCTGAGCTGGGATGCCTGGGCTCCACTGGCTTCCAGAGGTTACAGAAGCCGAGGACATTAAAGTTGGGGGATCTTCCATCAACATGTAGCTGAGAGGCCTTCCAACTACATTCTTCAGAGCCTTGCATGGTAGCACATGCCTTTAATCCCAGCACTTGGATGAAAGAGCTAGGTGGATCTGTGAGTTTACAGCCAGACTGGGTTACATAGCAAGTTCCAGGCCAGCCAGGGCTTACAGAGTGAGACCCTATCTCAAAAGAGCAACAATCAAAAACAAAAGCCAACACCCTACACTCTTCGGAGCCTTAGGCATCTCCTTGCAGATGGGACGGGGGTCAGGTAGACAGAGGGGGGCTTGCCAACCTCCAGGGTCCTTTAGGCAGTGTTGGTTTTGTCTTTATGTATTGTGATCTGTATAAGATTATATTTGATAAGTGGGTCCTTAAGAAAGTGGAGAAACTGCTGCTCTTACTCAACCGTTCTTGTTGCTCATCCGGAGAAAATGGTGGCCGAAAGGGGGCGGGGAGGGTAGGATCATCTCAAGGCCACACACCTTGGGCCCTGAGCTAGACAAGGATGGGATGGGAAGTAGCCCAATGACTAGAGGTGGGTTCTGCTCCAAAGGTGTGGACGAAATCAGTCCCACTCCACAGGCCGGAGCCTAGACACCACTTACAGCCACCGTTGGACCCGCCCCCCCGGTGCCTGAAGCCTTGCTCCTAACGTGGGCCCCAAGCACTGTGCCCCGTTCCACACAACCCTACCTCCCAGGCCCAGAGAGCCGTTGCAGCATTTGGGCTCTGATGTGTCCTTGCTGGCAGGACCAAGCCCACAGAGATGGAGCGATCACCCAGGGGCAAGCCATACTGGAGCAAGCTCAAGGTTTCTGTCCTGTAGGCTGAATAGTTGGCAAAAACCAGGCCAGAAAGCATTCCCATGTGACCCACACAGTCACAAGAAGCCAACACCATCTTCCCAGAAGGCCACAGGGCAGAACCCCCTCCTATCTCCTTCAGCACGTACTAGAAAAACTCAACACCGGGTGCTTCTGTTGCTGGAGCCCAGTGCCTTGTTGCCATGACATAGACACAGCTTTGCATCCTGAATAGGATCAGTGCAGCAGCCATAACTAAGTCCTTGGATCTAGAACCTCAGATGCTGCTTACAAGTGGGTCAGATCCTTCTGGAAGCAGGCACACGCAGGAAGGCGTGGCTTCATCGCCCACCACCTCACCTCAGCCACTCCCGTTCCGCCGTTCCTGATGGCCATGTGGACAGGAGTCCCTTCATTGCCTGTCTCCGATGAGGGAAAGCACTTTTCAGAGACGAGGAAGGACGTGTTGATACGTCTAGATCTTTGACCCCTGCAACCTTTGGTGGCTGTTTGTCTTTCTAAGACTTTGACCAAGTTCCCTTTTCTGGCAGCCCGTGAGGGGGCCAGCTCTTAGTCAGTTCTAGAACTCAGCAAAATGTAAAATGAAGGATCTTCTCCGTGTCCCCATGGGTCACCATGGAGTTGGGAGGTTAACTGAGCAAGCTCTGAGATCCCGTTCTTATCCACTCTCCACTTTCTTCTGTTTACAGCTTTGTGAGAAACAGTCTCCAGGTCTCATGGCCGTTAGATAGTTTCACTTCACCTGCCTTGTTAGGCTCATTAGGGTCACAGGAAGGAGAAGGAAGAATACCCCCATTGCGCGCTTACAGGGCTCTGGCCAGGCCCTGGAGTAAGTGTTGAAGGCCCAGCGTGCGGCAGCTGCTGCCATCCATATTTCCCACGCCCCCTCTTCCCTCTGGTCACAGACACCCATCTTCCCATGACACATCTACCGCCTTGGCCATGCTGGGTCCTCACATGCCTGTGAGGTCCCCTGTAATAACCTCGGATGGTGCGCCGGCTAGTCTTATGTCAACTTGACACAGGCTAGAGCCACCTGAGAGGAGGAAACCTCAACTGAAAAAAAAAAAAAAGCCTCCATAAAATGTCGGGCTATAGGCAAGCCTGTAGGATATTTTCTTAATTAGTGATTCATGGGGTAGGCTCAGCCCATTGTGGGTGGTGCCATCTCTGGGCTGGTGGTCCTGGGTTCTATAAGAAAGCAGGTTGGGGCTGAAGAGATGGCTCAGGGGTTAAGAGCACTGACTGCTCTTCCAGAGACCCTGAGTTCAATTCCCAGCAACCACATGGTGGCTCACAACCATCTGTAATGAGATCGGATGCCTTCTTCTGGCGTGCAGGCATGCATGCAGTTAGAATACTGTATACATAATAACTAAATCTTTTTAAAAAGGCAGATTGAGCAAGCCATGTGGAGCAAGCCAGTAAACAGCACCCCTCTGTGGCCTCTGCATCAGCTCCTGCCTCCAGGTTCCTGCCTTGCTTGAGTTCCTGCCCTGACTTCCTCCAGTGATGGACTGTGATGTGGAAGTGTAAGCTGAATAAACCCTTTCCTCCTCAACTTGCTTTTGGTCATGGTGTTCCATCACAGCAATAAAAACGCTAACTAAGGTGGGTGGCATGTGCTTAGGAACAGTGAATCCAGGCCTGTGACTCACTCAGACTAAGTCTGCCCCAGACATCGTCTCCTCTGGATGAAGTGACGTGGTGGTCAGTTAGCTATGGGAGTTAGTGGGGCAGGGCTGCAAGTAGCGTGAGAGAGAGAGAGAGAGCTAAGTATGGCTGCTGCAAGTTCAGGGCAGCCTCACTGGAGCACAGAGGCCGGCCAGAGTAGAGGGCGGGCAGTGAGACTGGCCGTCTAGGAAACCAGCTAGGGGAGTGAAGCTTCACCCGTAGGCAGGAGGATGTTTCAGCAGGAGGGGTTAGCCAGCCGTGGATCAGGAGAGATCTGGAAGAGAACATCAAGTGGCCCCTTCGTCACACCTATGGCACTCCATGAAGGAGGCCAGGAGGCCGAGTCCTAAGAGTCCTGGATTTAGAAGCCATAACCTCAGTGTTTCACCATCAAGGACCAGACCCAGAAAGTCCTTAGCTCAAACAGCCCGACCTGAACTCTGGAGTCAGACCCGCCCAGGTTATCATTGGGACTTCACCTTCACGGGTCGTGTGGCTTTGGGCCAGTTTCTCTCCCTCTCTGGGCTTCATTGTCTCGGCTGTAATCTGGGGTGATGGGACTGTTCTGAGCTGACCGTAGGCAATGTTTGTGAGATGCCCCCTCCACAGTCGATCCTCTCTGGCTGTGGGGTTCTTGAGCCTATGTTCCAGATGGCTTTGTGTCGTTTAGCGAAGCCCCATCTTCCTAGCAGATCCCTGGCTCCTGTCAACACTGGTCTCAGGCAGCAGCCCAGGCTCCTTCACTGCTGTGTCCTGAGACTTAGCTATGAAATGCCTGGGCATTGGCTCCACCAACCACAGCCCCTGAGTTCTTGAGTTTCGCTGGGTACCAGGAAGTTGAGACAGGTCCTCGGAGAGGTGAGAAACGAGTGGGTAAAACTTTGTCCCACCTGCCCATAGGATCACAGACTCAGGCTGTGCTGAGAGGTGACAAAAGGGACTGAAACCTTAGGGGGGCTGATGTCTTCGTGCTGGTGGCCCCGAGCAGCTTGATGCCTTCTCTGGCCTTGCCTCCTCATCTTCAGAGGCTCAGGGGCTGACTGTATAGCCTCTGGGGTCTCTTTCCACATGAACGTTCTGGAATCACTAACGATGAGGAAGGATCAGATCTTCCATTCCACCCCACACCCAAACCTGCAATTGAATATCCCCAGATCCAGGCTGAGAGAGGCGTACTCGATGAGGTCGTCTCTAGACCAGGCCCTGCAAGTTGGCCAGGGCACCCAGACCTGACAGTCAGACCCGATCATAGTCCTAGCAGGGAGGTGCCCATGGCTGCACACGGCAACTAGAGGTTCCGGCATGGCTTCATGCAAGGACCCCCCAAGATGAGTCCCTGAACCATACCAGGTGAACCCCACAGAGGATGTGCTTTCGTCCCTTGGCCCAACAGGATCTGCAGCCCTACCCCACAGGGGCCAGCATCCTCGGAGCCCAGCGACACCTCAAGCTTAGATGACTACAGTAGTAGTCGGGCCTAGGATCGGCTCGGCCGTGCCGGAACGGAGCGGAGATGCTGCCTGAAGGCAATAAAAACTCAACTCCTCAGTGCTTCATCTCAGAAGTCAGCTTTTTTATTTCCAGGGCCAGGGCCCGGGGAGGGGAGGTTGCTGTCTTTCCAGGAAATGGTGCAGTGGAAGCTCGGGATGTTGCATTTTTTTTTTTCAACTCAAGCATGTGTTTTTCAAAAATATCATCCTTCCCCCCACACACACTAATTTTAGAATCAGACCAAAGCCAAGCTACTGTCCTCTGTTTCTGTTGGGAAAATACTATATTTATTCGAGATGCAGAAGCACGTCTCTGCAAACCTCTGATTGCTTCAGAAAAACAAATCTGCTTTAGACTAGACAGAAACCATGTTACAAAATTTATTTCATGCTGGAATCTCTTTGCATAACATTGGGCATGCAGTTTTTTGTTTTTGTTTCTTACTCTGAAGTACTAAATTGCATACAATGCCAGGTTGTGCCTTAATAAAGGTGGAGGGGAGGCACCCCTCCGGTGGTCCTGAACTGGAGGTACTCTACATCCTGGCTTTAAAATGACATTGGAAAATCCATATGGTGTAACTATGAACAATTCGTTATGAAACTTGGTCACACTGGATCTACACACTGGGATGAGAGAATCAGCCTAAACTAGCCGCTGTCGGGGTCTTGGGGAGACGTCCGCTGGGTCAGAAGCATGCCAAACAGAGATGGAAGAGGGCGGCTGTGTGAGTTCTCACAATCCCATTCGGAGCAAAGTTCTCTGTGTTCCACGTGAGAGATGAGCTACGAAGGTGAGGTCAATATGACCGATGACTGACTGACTGCCTTTTTGAAACCTTTCCTCTGGGTCTTGTGTACAAAAAGCAATCCATTCCCCAGCCCCATCCTTCTTCCCTGGCCCCCCAACTCCCAGCAATGTACAGACTTCTACCGAGTGCCATCACAGCTTGGCTCCGACACCGTGTGTCAAAATAAAGAGCACTGAAAGAAAGTTGAGCCCTTGCTTTTCTCGCCGTTCTTGGTGGTGGTGAGAGTTATCGTACAGTCACAGTGGAGGCTGCTGGGTTTGGTTTAGCTGGGTTTTCTGTTTAACTTCATGCAAGTCATGCTAAGGCTCCCCTTCACCCCCCCTCCCCAAATAAAAGGTAACTTCTAAAAAAAAAAAAAAGAAAGAAAGAAAGAAAAGAAAGAAGGGCGATCCTCTACGGTCAGTTACCATTGGCCGTAGAAAAAGCTACGTCCGTCTTAGGACAATGCCCGGGCCACTCGGACTCGTCCGGCAAACCTGCATGGCGTGAATTTACTCTGTCCGAGGGTGAGGAGGGGCTGCAGGTCCACCCAGATGCTTAATAGCCACCAGTGTCCTCGGCCAAGCCGCCTGGTCAAGTCACTCTCACAGCCTCTGTCGGCATATACTTAGCAATGACAGGGCTTTCTTTGCAAAGATCTGTATGTAGAGAATACAATTAACACTTGAGCTCCTCTTGTGCCTTCCCCTCCCCGCTCGGTACTTAGTTGTTAAGGGAGGAGGAGGAGGAGGAGAGACTCAACAGCCGCATGCAGAGGCAGGCAGGTTCTTCTCCAGCTGGCTTGTTTCCCATGCAGCAGGACCAGCCTTAGCAGCCTCTTTCTCTTCCCTCCTTGGGGGGACAGGTGAAGTCCCTACTTCTGCTCTGCACCTGCAGACCTAAAGGGCTCCGAATCAGCCAGAGCAAAGCAAGTCCTCGTGAGAGCCAGGCTGGGCGGACACGTGTGCGGGGGGGCCTTCACCCTTGGTGCCTCCCAAAGAGTCCAGCACCCAAGCCCAGGTGGGCTCTGAGACTGGGGGTCGCCTGTGGATGGGGATTGCACTCAACTCCCTAGTACTACTAGGAAATGGGGTGCTTCTGGAAACACAGCAGAGACACTCCATTCTCTTAGGCCACACCGGCTGATCCAGCATCCAAGACAAAGGAGCCAGGCAGCCAGCCTGTGGGACCTTAACTGGGCAGGGCACAGCCGTGGAGATAGTTTTCCCCTTATTCTTCAGGGTGGCCCCTGCTCCTGGGCATTCTAGAGGCTTGACCTGGGAAAAAGCCAGTTGCAAAGAGAGCAGCAGACCCATCCGTGTCAAGGATGGGGTCCTCCTCAAGGCTGGTAGCCCTCTGCCATGCAGCACCATGCAGGGAACAGCACACCGCACTGAGGTCCAGGGGATCTCAGGCAGGGCGAACAAGCCGAGACCAGCCTGAATCCAATGGGCGTAACTAAGCAGTCGTGCGCAACCCAAAAGACTTTCCCTCCTCTTGGTGAAGGCTCGCTCTCTCTCTCTCTCCTCTCCTAGGTCTGCCTTTGATTCTGGAAGTCTGTTTTCTCCTTGTGTCTGGTTTAACCATTTCCAACACTAGCGCCGTTGACAGGGGCCACAGACTGCACACCATTATCCTCGAGATTCTGACTCGTGTCTGGCTACCCTGCTCGCTGTCGGCATGCGTCTGTGTGAGCATGCATGCATGGGCTGCCCAGCCCAGGCCAGTGCCTGCAGCCCTATGTGGACTGTTCTAAGCTCCTCTCCATGCCTCACCCCAGTCCACACTACACCTCTCCAAATCCTGACTGCAAGAATAGCACTGGTCCTTCACCAGTCACAAGGGGGCACTGGCCACCCCTGGGCACTGGTAATGTGCTCTGGCTATGGAAAGGACTATCCAAAGTCCCATTGGTACACTTTGTCCTAGCAAGTTTTCTGTTTATCACTCTTAATATTCTGAGTAGCACACAGCTTACCTCTACAAGGACAGTGGCCTTATCTCCAAGCTCTAAAGCCACCTCTCTCTGAGGCCTCCCTTTCCACTGGCCTGCAGACTCTTTAAAGGATACTTCTTCCATAGCACCACCTTAGACTAAACTCACAGGGTGGTGGCCAAGCCAACTGCCCTCCACAACTAAAGGTTAGGAAAGAACACTTTGCCTTTTGGACATGCTCTACCCCACTAGAGAACTCTGGGGGAACTGAGACTCCCCGCCTGTCTCCTTACGGACATCCTTGGCTTGGTTTTACAACCCATGGCCATCCACCCTGTGCCAGGCCCCTTTCTACCATTTATCTGAATACCAACCTACAGCTGCCTGGGCCTCAGCTTCTCACTGCCAACCTGGCATCCCCCTTGGGGAAAGGACTCTGACCTCTAGAGGCCAACCTTGGGGGCGCTCCCTCCATCCTTGCCCCTCAGTGTGCCTGCCTACCCCTCAGCGCCCCTTGCCCGCCGCCCTACCCACCCATCTGCAGGAGTACAAGGCAGGCCCGGCCGATGCAGAGAGCTCAGCTTCCTCTACATACCCTTTCTCATTCCTCCACCAGGTGGGCACGCGTACTCCCCGGTTGATAAGAGGAAGCAGGGTCCGTATCTCTCGCGGGTGCCCGAGCGGGTAAAGGGCAGGCCCTCATCGGGAGTGAGGGCCTGGTCTATGTGGGGGCAGTCTTCGTTCGCCAGCGCGGCCTTCGCCACCTCCCCATTCAGTTTGGAATCTTCAAACATATAAGCAGAAGCTATTGAGACACCGAAAACTGTTTAGTGAGAAGGGGTGACGGGCCGAAGGTAGGGCATTTGACCAAGGACTTCCCGTTCCTGAGGATGGAAGAGTGGGTGGTCCATGGAGGGGGGCGGAGCCTGGGGCGGGCTGCTGACAGCACAGGGAGGGAGAGACTCCTAGGTTTGCTCAAAGTTTGCAAAAAGATGAATCGGTGATGAGCCTGGCGTGCGGTGCTGGGGCCAGGCCCAGGGCCCAAGGCAGGGTTAATGAGACAGGATGATGTGATGCAATCATGGGGAGAGGGCCAGACACACGGCTCAGGGAGAAGACAGACAGACACTCAGAAAGGCCCCAGTCCAGAAAAGTAGCCTTTCAGACCCTCTACTTCTAACCAGCACCTGGCTGTCCCCCAGCAATATTCAGCCCTAGGCCCGGCTGGGCCCCTTTTGACCCCCTCCACCCCCGCCCCATGCAGATCCCATTCCAGCATTTGGTTCCTGATGTACCCCCAAGTCTGACTACTCAGCTTGCTCCCACCACTCCATCTGGGTCCAACTTCAGGTGCCCTGGCCTTCTTCTCTGTCCCCACAAGGACCAAATCTGGTGCCTCTAAACTTTATCCCATACCGACTAGGCCTGCTCACACCTTCTAGCCTGTCTGCATCGGGACACAGTCTGGTCCCTCAGATCTCCCATCCCCTCTACAGACTTGCCTGGACACATATTTTACACTCCCCCGCCCCACACACAAACCCTATTTTACCATGCTGTGGCCCATAGAAACTAGCCTGGCCACACCTCTGTTCTGTCCTCACAAGAACCCAATCTGTCCCTCTGAGCCTGTCCTCTACACAGACTGAGCCTGATCACATCTTCTACACTGTTCACACAGGTACATAATCAGGTCCCCCTGAAACTTTGTCCTGTACACAGATAAGAGCTGGACAGACCTATACTGCCTCTACAAAGACCCAATCAGGCCCCTTCAATTTCCTGTTCCCCATACAGACTAGGCCTGGTTACACCTATCACCACCGCTCTAAGGACCCGCTCTGATTGGTCTACCCCATCGTTCATGCAGATGAATTTCCTGTGTACCCGCACAGACCCAGTTAGATGACTTCATCTGCTCTGTCCCCATGCAGACCTACAATGCTGTCCACACACATTCAACAGTGCCTCCCTCCACAGACCACTCCAGGGAACCTGGTCAGCTTGCACAACAAAAATCAATGCATGTGCATGAGGCTGTGATGGCTGGACAGGGATGTGGGAGGGGCTCCCATGCCGGTCCCTTCTGCCAGCATCCCCGGAAAGCAGAACAAATGGATGTGCGGAGACAACAGATGCTGATGGCCTTGGGTGGGGGGAATTTGCGGCTTGGCTTCTGTGGTAGCCTAAGGAGGAACCTGGGAGGAGATCTGGGGTGGGGGATGACATGTATGGTGGAGGGCAAAATGTGGCCACAGCCAGGCACACTGGCCCTCCTAACTTCAAGAGGAAGGATTTGGAGGCCTTCCCAAGACTGTCCCCTTGGGGACTCAAATACTGCACCTATGGGGGAAGCCTCCTCTGAGAGCCCCCTGGTGAGGGAGGAAACCAGACTGGGGGACCTGATAGGGGAGGCTCTCTGAAGGGAAGCTAGGGGAAATTCCCACTGGATTTGACCTTCTCCCATGATCCTGTTCACATCATGTTACTGCACGCAGGAGTGAGCCTTCCCTGCGTGCACGTGAGTGGGATCACCACCCGTGTACAACATGTCACTACAAAGAGGCAGTCAGTCAAAAGAGAAATGGACCAATCAGGTTTATTCATAAAGCAAATCCAAAAAAAAAAAAGGTTTCCCATCATAATTTTGGAACTTAAAAAAGTCTGTCGTACAAGATGGCAAGGCATTTCACGTACAGTGCATTCCTTGAAGATCCCAGGACCTTCACTCCTGATTGACTCTAAACCAGAAAGGCCAGTTCCTAGGGAAACTCTGGCACCGTGTGACAAGCTGGGGGCTCCCTAGCGTATGGGGTGTGTCTGTGGGCACACACGTGTGCCCACAGGCATGTATGTCCTCCCTCACATTCCATTTGGCTCCTGTCTCCCTCCTGGAGGGTCTGTGGGCTGGAAGGAGAATGCTGGGGAGATGGGGATGTGGTATGGTGAGGAAGAGGGGCTGGAAGCTGGGGTCCATGTGCCTCGAAGGACTTTTTCTCCAGGGGAGCGTTAGTGGCTTCCAAGCGCATCTTCTCCAGCTGGCAAAGATGCTCTTGAGTGCTTGTCCACAGCCTGCTCTTCTTGTCCAGGAAAGGGTCAGTTAGTGACTACTCCTGCCTCTGCCTCCATAGAGACAGTGCAGCCTGAGACCCCTCCTCTGGGCCCGAGTCTCTGCCCACATGCCCCCTACCCCTGGCCTCCCACATTGAACTGTAAAAGGTTTGAAAATGGGGCAGTCCCTCAGTGGTGGGGGGGGGCAGGGGCAGCCATCCCGAACCCAGGGGGACAAGATAGATGGTGGGCAGTTTCCAGGATGCCCCTGGAGCCTGCTTTTGTTTCAGCCTCAACCTCTCAAAAGGGATCTGTGGCTGAGTGGCTGTTGTTTTCTCTGCAGCTGAAGGTGCTCTCAGGCACTGGGCCGTTCACTTCCTGTCCCAAACTCCAGTGGCCAGAAGAGAAAATAACCCAATTGTCTAAATCGGAGGAACCATGAGAAAGGCCACAGGTGCAAGATCACCGAGTCCCCACCCGCCCGCGCGTCTCTCCTGGGATGAAAGGGCAGCTAGCAACCTAGGTTCCCACTTGCTTTCAGAGACCTGGGCCTGTCTCCCCGGGCCCAGGACCCCACGACCCCATGACCCCACGACCCCAGAGGCCTGCGGTGATGAAATGGCAGCATGGGCAGCGTCTCAGAGATGGTTTCCAGGCTTTGAAATGAGCTGAGATGAACGTCTGTGAGAGGGTCATTTTTTTAAAACTTTGGAGCAAAGAGAACCTACATGCCCTCCGTCAGCAGGCACGCTTTCCTGCCATCTCCAGACACTTCCGGTGTACTTACTGTTCACACCAGCAGCGGGCGCCGCCAGGCGCACGCAGGACTGGACAAGGGTTAGTTGGGCTGGGCATTGCCTTGGGTTTGCCCCAGAGGGGAACATCTCAGGCTAAAGGGGGACAAGCTGTGAGAGACACGGTCATGGGAACCACCACACTCATTCAACAAAACAAGAGAGAGAGAGAGAGAGAGAGAGAGAGAGAGAGAGAGAGAGAGAATTAGTGGAGAGAGGGGAGAGGGGATATGAACAACACAGAAAAGAACACCCATGCCTGGCATTCAAAGTCACCTCATTTCTCCTTCGATCTCCCCTTGCCCACGTGGGCAGTGTGGGCTGCACTCCGAGTCCAGGCTGCCAGCCCTGCAGCTGGATTCTTTTCGACCCCCTCACCAATTCTGCCCCCATTGCTGCCACCCTCCCTACCCTGAGGTCTAGCACTATCCCCAGGCAGCCGCAATAGCCCGAGAGAGGACAGCTGGAGGGCCCAGGAAAGGGGGACTTTAGATTCCATTGCTCAGAAAAGAAGCTCTCCCCTGAAAGACCACCCCGAGGCTGCAGCGGGTCGCTTCTGGGCGGGGTAGGGTGTCTCTGAGACATCCCTTGGGCTCTACATACTCAAAAGCAAGAAGCGAGCCGAACTTGGCCACCTGCGTCCCTCTTTATCCCTTATGCTGGGACCCCGTAACCCTGGACCCCACAGCACAAAGGACTGACCCACGCCACAGGAGCAGACATGCTAGGACACACAAGAATGGACATGGCAGGACAGAGGAGACAGTAAACATTCCGAGCTGCCCAGAGCAAGCAGTTGACCCCACTGTAGATGGGGAAGGAAGCCCCCTCCAGGAAAAGGGCAGCTTCACCAAGGGGCTCAGTCCCAGACAATCCCTCCCTGAGCCCCTCATGGCCAGGTGAGACCTGAACCCTTGGCAGCCCCTCAGGCAAGAGCCCACAAATACTGAGGCCATTCGAGCTCTGGCCCAAAGAGCGAGCCCACAACATCCCTGGGTCAGACAGACTGTGGAGGTGAGGGGAAGGAGCTGGAGGAGGAAGGCTGGCTGAAGTGCAAAGCCCAGCATTCGGCCTCAGTCCCTAGCCCAGGAGTTAGATGTGGAACTGGAGAAAACGGGTTAGGGACCTGTTCAACTGCCTCTGCTGGAGAAACTTGGGGGACTTGTCTTATCTCCCACATTCCCATCGGGTCTGGTCTCTACCCACCCCATCTGCTTCCTGGAGCTCTGGCTTCTCCCGCTCTTTCTCACCTCTGCCCATCCAGGTATACAGGGATGAGGAAAAAGGGGGTTTGGATGAGAAGACAGCAAGCCTGGGGCACAGGGATGGCTGAAGACAGGCCTAGGAACCTCACGTGCCCCCGGCAATTGATAACCCTGCTCTCATGCTCGTGTTTGCGGTGAGCAGTGTTCTGGTGAAAGGCGAGGTGGGACCGGAGTCTTAGAGCTAAGGGGCGGGGCTGAACACCAGGCCAGCACCAAAACAGCAAGGGAAGGAAAAGGGAATAATGTGTGTGGAGGAGGGAAAAGGAGGAACTTGACCTCACAGGGCAAGTCATGAGACTGCCCAAACCAGAGTTCCTGAAATCTGGAGCCAGGGCAAGGTGTCTCTCAGGGGCAGGGCTGAGGAACCCAAAGGAAACAGGAATTCGCAGGCTCTGTAGATCTGCTGCAACATGAGGAAAGAGCTAATATCCCTAGGACTAGCTGAATGTGTGAATGTGTGTGTGCGTGTGCGTGCTTGCGTGCTGCGTGCGTGCGTGCGTGCGTGCGTGTGTGTGTGTGTGTGTGTGTGTGTGTGTGTGTGTGAGTTTATGTCCTCAGTACATGGGCAATAATGTCACTGAGTGTGCAGAGGAATCTGTGCCTGGCTAGAATGAGCTCCAGATCATCAATGGGCTGACCTGACTGACATAGTGTTGGGGAAGATGAGTCAGAAGGGCTGAATAGGGTCATGTGATGCCCCTCCGTCTGAGCACTTCCTGGAGTGCACAGTGGAGCTGGGGGAGAAGGAAGGCCATCCAGAGCTGAGGAAACTGTCCTTGCCCTGGTGGTGGCTCCTGGGATAAAATGGCTAGCCAACAGGAAGCAAAAGGGTAGGCCTGGCCCTTCCCATAAATGGAGACAAGGCTTGACCGGAGGGCTCTAACCTCCTGCATTCCCTGCCCCAATCTAGAACACAAGCTACATTCTGTTTCTGTGCCTACAGCAGCCTCAGGAAGGAGGGGGCGTAGAATGGGGTGAAAGGGCTGGAATGTCCCATGGCCAAAGAAGTGTAGGCCTTGGGACATTGCCCAGGCTGCCCCAGCCTGGAGGAGAAAGGACTGGGATGGGAAGGTGAATCAGAGAGCACACCAGCAGGGAAGGACATCCATCATCCACTGAGGGAGGCCACCCACATGGAAGAGAGACTCTCTCGCCCCAGGCTGAGCTAGCTTGGCCCTCTGCCAGCCCCAGGCATGGGGTGCTCTTCATAGACTAGAGAAATCTAACAGCACACACCAACCTCACACTCACCCAGTACCTCTTCATGCCATCATTCTTCTCTGGGTCATCTGTTCCTTGGAGATCCCTGTGTCCTCAGAGTAAGTCAATGGGAGTCCATGGGTAGAGGTAGACTATGGGTTTTCATCTTCAGACCAGAGCCCCATGGTCAACTTTATGTGCTATGTGCAGGTTCTCATAAAACTGAGATAGTCCCATAATGAACCACTAGCCATGGAATATGAGAATATATCCCTCGGTGACTAGTATTGTTCCAGCCCACCCCCCACCCCCTGTCTCCCAGTGAATTTGTGGGTAAGTGGTTGGGATGTCTTGTATTGCTGCTGCTACGGTCCCTACTGCTAGATATGGGGACAGCTCTCAGTGGTGGGAGGGTGTCGCTGGTCCATGATGCTTTCATCTAAGCTGCCCGCCCGGGGTGTGGCCCCCCTCTAGTTCCTTGCTCATCAGCCACTTCCATCAGAAGGTCTCCAGAAACTCCCACCGGACCATCAACCCAAACAGACAATGTGAAAGCCAGAGTCACTCCAACAGATTCCTAAAGATAAATGCTAAACTCTAGAGTGGTGGCGGAGGATGAGTTGGTTTGGCATGCTATGGGGTAAGTAAGCTTGTCACGGAAGCCTAGGGGCAACTCCTAGCAAAGACCTGGAACTCGGTAGCTGGCATCAGAGCAGGAGTCTACTCAGCTAGGTTCTGCTAGGGCTGAGAATCCCGCCTACTGCCTTTGCGGAGACTCAGCTGTCCGGATCTCATGGACCACTCTGCCGGTCTACACAGCCTGAAGGCACCCATGTCAAAGACCAAACCAAAGGCTGGGTGGTGTCTCTGAATCACACCACTCCCTCCCTGCCCACCACGGGTCAGTAGCCCGCCAGAGACTTACGCCTGACTCCTTCCGACCAAGCAGCAGCCTCTGGGCTCCTGCTAAGAGAGTCCTCAGCAAACTTCTGTGGGGGTCTCTTCAGAACTCCTGAGACCAACCACATCAACCTCCTTACCCAGAGGCACCGGTAAGATGCCTCTAGCAAGCTCTTGACTTCTGGATCTGGCCGCCAAGCATCTCCCTGGGGCCCCAGGCTCCACACCTCAAGATTGGGCACAGGGTCCTGGGGTCGCCCATGGAACTAAGGAAGCAGTCTGACTGAATCTGGAATCATTGCTACAGGGGGCAGAGGTGAAAGGTCAGATCGACATGCCTCTAAGAGGTTTCCTACCTGCTCTGTTAATTTCTAAAATTTCTTCCTGGGCCAGCGGACATGTGTCACTCTGAGTACTGTGGTGAGGAGAGTTTACGACAGATTTACAATAATTGGGAGATCCCAGCTGTGGTGGCCGTGGAATATGCTTCTTTTTTTTCTTTGGTAGTTTCTGCTTAGCCATGGCTAAAGAGTAGTACATCCCGAAATTGTTCACGATAACGGGCACCGGCATGGCAATGGTCAGCACTCCTGCCAGAGCACACAGTGCTCCCACCAACATACCAGACCACGTCTGAGGATACATGTCTCCATAGCCCAGTGTCGTCATGGTGACCACAGCCCACCAGAAGCCAATGGGAATATTTTTAAAGTGTGTGTGCTCACTGGCACTGGGGTCATTGGGCTGCGCCCCTATCCTCTCAGCATAGTAGATCATGGTGGCAAAGATGAGCACACCCAGGGCCAGGAAGATGATGAGCAGCAGGAACTCGTTGGTGCTGGCGCGGAGCGTGTGGCCCAGGACCCGCAGGCCCACAAAGTGGCGGGTCAACTTGAAGATGCGCAGGATGCGCACGAAGCGGACGACACGCAAGAAGCCCAGAACGTCCTTGGCAGCTTTAGAGGACAGGCCGCTGAGCCCCACCTCCAGGTAGAAGGGGAGGATAGCCACAAAGTCAATGATGTTGAGTGAGTTCTTGATGAACTCCACCTTGTTGGGGCAGAAGATGACGCGCATGAGGAACTCGAAGGTGAACCAGACCACGCAGACGCCCTCGATGTAGGTGAGGAAGGCCTCCGTCTCTGCTTCCCGGTAGTATCGCACTTGTGTGCCGTTTTGAACATTTTCGATTTCCGTCTTGTTCACGATGGGGTTGAAGCGCTCGTGGGTCTCCAGACAGAAGGTTGTGATGGAGACCAGGATGAAGAAGAGGGAGGCAAAGGCCACATACTGTGGGCGAGAAACACAGGGTGTCAGAGTAAAGGCTTCTCACTCCGAGTGGAGAGACCTGGAGCGCCTTGCCTTGGGTCTAGGCACAGGGCCACATTAGGAGCAGGCCGTGCACAGAGCCCTTCCAACACACCCCAGGCTGACACACCACATTATCTCCCTTGGAGTCTAGGGGGAGAAAGTGATGCTGCTGAGCCTGGCCAACAAAGCCCACATCCCTGTTCACCTACGCCTCCTTTCCCGATGCTAGCCAAACACTGATGCTCCGGGGTCCAGCGAGCCGTGAGAGAGGAGGAGCCTGGCTACATTGAGCTGGGCTGTCACTTAATACTCTGATGAGAAATAAAAACAAAATGAAAAACAAAAACAAAAGCTCGTGCTGGGTGAAGCCACTGAAATCTGAGGCGTCTGCAACGGCACTTAGCTACACTGACTGTGACGCAGGGACCCAAGTGTGCAGGGAAATAGAAGAGGACCGCTCTACCGGAGCCAGGCCCCACAGAGGCTGTGTCTGCTTCCTTTGACTCCAGTTCATTTACTTAAAGACCCCCCCCTCCCATTAGCAGCAGGAAGTCAAGCGCCTTTGCCTTAGTTGGGTTGAAACTGGCGGTCCTCCCCCATTCCACGTGCTCTGGGAGGCCCAGAGCTGCTAGGTTGGGCTAACCAAAGCCATGGGGCCTGGAGCCCAACCTGCCAAAAATCTGGGCACCAAGAACTAAACGGATCTTCGAAACCACGTCCCGGGCTTCAGGGAGGGGAGGGAAGAGCAGGAAGGGCCCTGTTAGAGAATGAACGCAGTCTTAGGAGATGATGCCGCATGCTACCTGAGCCCACAAACAGGAAGAGATCTGTGTGAGCTGCTTGTTACAGTGCACTGGCATCCTGTTAGCTTAATAGCAATGCAATTTTCAGAACCTTTTCTCATAGGCTACTGTCAAATGCATCCATTGTCATCCTTCCATGAACCTTTCCATCCATCCGTCTTCCTCCCTCCCTCCCTTCTGCCCATTTATCCTTCCTCTCTTCCGTTCATACACTCATCCATCTGTCCACTCATTCTTTCTTCCTTTATCCTCTCCATCCCTTTCTTCTATTTTCAAATTGCGCCCCTCCTTCCTCATTTTGTTCTCGCTCCCTCCTTCCTTTTCCCTGCCCATACACCGCTCACCAGCCTGTGGTTCACCCAGCCATGCTTTCTTCCCACCACTCTCACCCAGGCACCAGTCCAGCTCTCAGGGAGCTCCCTGTTCAGCTAAGGAGGAGGACACACACAAAGACAGTGCGAAGCAGTGGGTGGAAACTGAGTCCCTGCACCCTGTGACGCCTGCGGGGCTGGGAAAAGCTGAGGGAAGCAGGCTAGAGAGGAGGTCTTCTGACTCCAGGAAGCTCTTCTTTCGGGATCCAGCTCTTCCAGACCTGGGGTGCATGGAGGACAGACCAGGAAAGCAAAGTGGAGGCAAAAAGACAAGTCGTTAACCTTCAACCCCAGCTCGCCCAGAACTGCAGCCCTTCCAAGTCACCACGCATCCTCATCTGCTATGTATTTGGACCTGGACTCTCTCTGGGCCTCTTCTTAGAGCTTGGCTTTCATAGCCTAGACTCCCCAGGGACAGGCTGTACCCTGCCCCTGCAGTGACCCCTGACATGGCCTTTTCTTCTGTATCCTCTCTCAACAGGACCACTGCTCTCAAAGCTAGGCTTCAGTCCCAGTCACATGGCTACTGGTCCCAGAGCTGCTCATGCCAGCTACCACATTGCCCACAAGGAAAAGGCCAGTGTCCTCAGCCTGCCACACCAGGATCACGGTGCTCTGGCTGCACTTGACTCCTCAGGGTCCTCACCCGACATGTACCCAACGTTCTTGCCACATGTACCTCTCTGCCACTCTGACCAGAGTACCTCCTCCGGTGGCTTTGCACCTGAGGGTCCTTCTTCCAGAGAGGCTTCTGGCCATGCACACTGTGTGGAAAATCCCATGCATCCTCAGTGCCTCATTAATAGCCCTTCCCCTGGGGTGAGGCTCCCACTGGCAACTGTGGTACTCAGAAGGCGGCCTGCCAAGGTGCTCCTCAAGGAATCTCTATAACCACCCAGGGAGGCCATGAGTCTGTCTCCAGTGACGGCTCGTTAGTGTTTGCAAAGGCTCCTGAGAGTGGCCCAGACAGGGCATTGATCTCCCAGGAGTCCCACAAGCCCTCCCAGCTCGCCTCTCATCTGTCCCTCACCATACTGATCTTCAGACAGACGTGGAGGTCCAGGAAAAGGCCTGACCTTAGTAAGACTAACATACGGAGGCTCGGTTGGTACAGCGCTTGCCACACAGACATGAATCCCAGTGTTGGATCACCAGAACCCATGTTAAAAAACAGAGTTGGGCATGGAGAGACGGCTTGACAGTTAGGATGGCTCTGCAGCTCTCTCGAGGGCCTGGGCTCAACTCCCAGAACCTACACGGTGGTTTCTGCAACTTCAGTTCTGGGGAATCCAGTGCCCCTCCTCTGGCCTCCACAGGCACCAAGTATGCACATACATACATGCAGACAAACACTCGTACACATAAAATACAAATAAATCATTAAAAAGAAAACAAAAGGAAAGTGTGTGCGTGCGTGCGTGCATGTGTTAATTTCTGGTGTCTTCCTTAGTTAATTCCCTTGTTTTTTGAGACAGGATCTCTCACATGGTCTGGAGTTCACAGATTCAGCCTCACTTTGGCCAGTAAGCTCTAGGAATCCACCTGTCTCTGCTCCCCAACTCCGGGGTTACAAACACACGCCACCACACTTGGCTCTTCCCTCTTTCCCTTTTTTCTCTCACCACCACGCTGCCTGAGTTTTGCGAAGCTAGCCTTGGATTAGACCTGGATGGTTCCATGTTGTGATGTCCCCTGTAACTGAGGAAGGGCAGAGGCGACTAGAACCAACTGGAACCAACTAGACGTGATCGTGGCCACACCTGAGTGGATCCTAGGCCTTGGTGCCCAGACTCAGTAGCTCTGGTGCAGAAGCACCCTTTGAGGATGGGCCAGTAATGAGAGTATCTTTGGGTGGTCCAGCCTGCATCCTACCTAGTCTGCAGTCTTGCTGAGCTCCTGGTAGGCAAGACCTCACAGTATTCAGAGAGCACGGCTAAGGGGAAGTGGGGAGGGACACGATGACCCCTGGCCCTAGATGGGGAGCCAAGCTCAGCCTGATAGGCCCAGGACAGCAGGTTCCAGAGCAATGCTGGGTTGTCACCCACAGGGCAAGCAGTGGGGTCTGCGCCCTACACGAATTGTGTACCAACAGTCACCCACAGACTACAGACTCGATAACCCAGAGTACACACCTAACCTATGTCCTAAGCTCAGACACATCGAGAATTCAGCTCAGTGCCTGGACCACCCAGAGGACATGAGCAGCCCACAGAAATCTTAGGGAGACCCGTCCATCACCTCACCCCAACCAGCCACACTCCGGGAGTATGCGCACGGACAGCTCGTGTGTACACGCTCAGAGCATCACGTGGAGAGGGCAGCCGTGAAAACTGTGCAGCACACGTCTCCCCTCCCCACCTCTCTCTGAGAACAGACTCCAGTCACTTCAGCCACTCTGCCTCTCTCGCTGGGCTTTCCACACAGCCCTTTGCCCCCCCCCCCTGGGTCCCCACTAGGGGGCGACTGACTTTCCCACAGCTCTGGCAGCTCCAGCTCCTTGCCTCTCTGCCCCCTCAGCCCTCCCCGCCGCCCTCAGACTGCCATTCCTGCTTGCTCCTCTTTCCAGCCCTTTTCCGGAGCAGCCGAGCCCCACCACATCCAGGACCAGGTCAGCCGAGCCCTCCTGGGACGATGACCCGAGGACGAAGAGCTCCGTCGGGCAGCCCAGAGGTAGCTGTCCCCGGCCTGGCCAGCGCAGCGCAGCGGCCGCCTTGTGAAAAACTGAGGACGTGTAGCTGCCATGGCTTGGTGATGATGCTACACAGACACAAGCTGCTAGTTTCTGGCTCTCTTTATTATTTTATTTTTTTCCAGAACGAAATCACAAACCGTGAGACCCACCAATTGTGTTCTAGAAAGTGGTAGCCATAGCAACAGAGCAAGGCATCCCGTTTCTATGGTAACCAGGATGGTGAGGCTGTTGGCTGTAAAGTCAGACAAACCCTACTAGGGATCTGTTGACTTAAGATGTTTTATAAATCGCCAAGTTATTTTTATCATAGCCCCACCCCTGAAGCCACAGATCAGAAAGGCACCCTACTATCTATTAAAATGACCACTAGGTGCTGTGACTTTCATTTAGGAATTATTTATACCACAGTAGTCTTTAGGAAATTGTGCTTGCCTTTGGGAGCTGCTCGGGGATTCGCCGTGGGGCTCTGTGTTTTTACCACCTGCGTTTCAGGAGCAAGTGTCTGGTTGTAAGACAGTGCAGGGACTGACAGCATGAGCTGGCCACTCACTTGCTGTGTGGCCTCGACCAGTCCCTCTCCCCAAGGTCAAAGTGAGGGCTAGACTTGGTCCCTTTTGAGGGGGATCAAGGTCACAGGCAGTGGGAGCCCATGATGGCTAATCAGGGGGAGCCCTGGCCCATGTCCAGGCTTCAGGCCCCCAGAAACTGCAGGTCAGGTTTTCTGCCTAATGGAATCCTCCCCATGGGGGTGCACAGCATCCATTAGAAGTCAGTGATGCAGAGCAGACAGGATGGCCAATTGTCTTAAATAAATTGTCAGTTGAGTTGGGTTTAGAAACTGAATTAGACTCATCTGGACTTCCTTCGGTTGGGCACACCCACGGTGTGCTGGGCAGGCCAGGGCTACAGGATTGGAAAGCTCATGAGGTCTATCCTTTTTGTTTGTTTTATCTACAGCCTCCAGCATCAAGCCCAGGGAGGTCCCAGTGCTCTGCTTGGGTCCTGACCCCTGCCCCATACCCTTCCCCTGCTGGCACCCTGCTCAGGGAGTAGTAGGCGGAAGGAGCTCCCTGCAGGGCTCAGAGGTGGTATGAGCTAGGGAATGAGTGTGCATGGCAGAGTGTGCCATGTTTGGAAAGTCTTTGTGCATCCAGAGAAGTAGCATACCACATCGGAGCTGATGTATGCTTGTGAAAATGACACCAGTGTATGTGAACTCTCTCTAGGCTCAGCAAGAATTTCAAGGGGTGGTTTTGTGTAGTGTGTGTGATTCCTGTGTGCTGGAGAAGTGTACTTGGGGAGACATGTGTGAGGTGCCTGGACTCATCTATGTTGTATTGGATGGTGCATGCATATGGGGCTATATATGAAGTATGGAATATATGCATAAGTGTGCACATATATGAGCCATGTGTTGTCTGTGGTGTGCTTGCGTGCAAGGGAGAGGCATGTACAAGAGTAAGTATGTGCATGTGTGGGTTGTAGCATGTGTGTACGTGGACAGACCATCTCCTGGAGAGATCAGAGTCTTGGGCTGGTGTGTCAGTGACCGAGTGGAGATTCAGCCCATGATCCAGACCCTTTTCCACACCAGAAATGGTCACTCCCACACAAGCCCAGGGAGAAAGAGACCAGACAGTGGGAGTGAAGGAAAGCCCCGGAACCAGCCCAGCATGACTGTCCGTGGTGCAGAATCTTTTCTGTACCCCTTCCTTCATACCCGCCAGTGTCCTCAATCCAGAGCTGGGCCGGGATCAGGACCGGCAGTACTCGGGCCTCATGGAACTCAGAGGCCAGGACGGATGCTGCCCCTCACGAAATCACACTCAGGGCACTATCCTGGGTGGCACCCAGACCAGGCCATGCTGAGAAATGTGCTGCCAAGTCCTGAAGCGGCAAAAGCTGTCGTGTGCTTTCATCTCGGATGAATCCTTTTCTTCCACCTTTGGACTTGATTAAATCCTAACATGCACAAATCCTTAAAAGGCTGTTTCTCCCCAGATCCTTATTCATGCCACTGAACTTACGGTATGCCTTAAACTGATCCTATCTCGGCACTGTAGAGATGAGGTTATTAGAAACTCAGGACACCGAGACAAAGGTGACCTGCAAGGTCTTCTGTGAAAGGCCACTCTTTGGGCAGGAATAGGGACAGAGGCACAGCCAGGGACAGGAGCTGCCGAAGGCTGAGGGGCTCTTCAGAAGAGCCTTGAGACGCCACACTAGGCTCCGGCATGGGGTTCTGATCACCAAGAGCTCTGCGCCTTTACTTAGTCAGTGCCCTACCATTCCACCTTCTTCCAAAACTCTTGACTCCAAGTGCCTCCGCCTTCTCTTGCCTGGGCCAAGAGCAGCTCAGGTCTGTCAAAGGAGGCAGCAGCTGAGAAGAAATGACATGACCTTGAAGCCAAGCAGCCTGAAATTTAGTCCCAGGTCAACTGGGCAGCCTTGGATAGTTCCTCAGTCCTTTCCAGGCTTTCCTTTCTTGCGGGTGACAATGACGGACTAAGACCACAGACGGGACTAGTGAGATGTTTCATCGTGACGACGCTTCCCACCAAGCCTTACAACCTGGGTTTGATCCCTGGAGTACACATAGCTACAGGAAGAAACTGACTCCCTCTGAACTCCACATGCAAGCTATGGCTCACATGTTCACACACAACAATAAACAAATAAATGCAGAGCAGGGGAGGGAGGGAGAGAAAGAAGGGGGACAGGGAGGGAGGGATGGAGGGAGGGGTGGAGGGAGGGAGGGAGCTAATGCAAGAGGAAGCATAAACAGAGAGATATTCAAATGTGTTGTTGGCCCCAAACACCCTGCCCAGCTCACCATCCACCTGGTCCATCCACCATTGCCCACTGCTCAGCATCAGAGCATCTCCCACACAGAAAAGCCTAGCAGCCGACAGCCATGGAACAGGGCCATTGAATTGGGGGTCACCATGGAAACTGAAGCACGAAACACCACCACTATCCCTCAGAGGACCTGTCTACTCTCACGGGCCCAAGGCCACTTCCTATGTGGATGTTCAGCAGAGTGACCAAGTCATTCAGGGACAAAATCTGACTGGGCCAGCCTTGGTCCTCGTGTATGGGGTCAGGCTGTCTGCTTAGGGCACAGCCTGGGAGACATTTGACAAACTGGGGCAGAGGGCCCCAGGACTTAGCAACAAGGACAAATGGATGGGCCCAGACTCCCTGGGAGTGTGAACAGAAAGCTCTGGGGACGTCTGGCCACCCTTTGATAGAGCATTCAAACATTCAGTCATAAAACAGCACATTGACTGAGCACCTACTGTGCACCCGACATCCCATTACACAACCCCTCCAGGAGTAACCGCTCTAGATAAGGCTGCCCACACAGGGCCAGGCACACAGTAGGTACCTACTAGTGGGGTGAAGACACCGACTGTGTGCTGGCACATCCTGAGCCACGCCCACCTTACACACCTCGTGTCTCATCTCCTTTAGCCCGACACTAACTCTAAGGCTCCCCCCACAGAGTTGTGCTGCCCCCCACCCCCATGCATGTGTTGTATGTGAGCATCCATGTCCACAAGCGCCATGGAAGTCACAGGACATAGGTGTCTTGCTCGCTCTTTTACTCTCCTTATTCCCTTGAGACGGGGTCTCTCACTGAACCTGAGCAGTGCTGGCAGCCCACAGCACCAGGAATCCTTCCTTCCACCTCCCCATTTCAAGGACGAATCTGGTGGGGGTCAAAAGAGGTGGGGTGGGCAGAGGCTCCCATGACAGAGGCGGCCGTAGAGGCCCTGGGGAGACTGAGGAAGCAGATGTACAAGAACAGGGCCCTAGGAACGAGAGCAGACATGTTCTTTTCATTTACGTCCCAGGTGGCCCGGATGCCCCCAGGTCCATTGGCCATTTGGGATTCTTGAGACAAGATGAGACTCACTCTTCACGTGGCTCTGACGTTCAAGGAAGCACACATGGGGAGAGCCTGTGAAGCAGGCCATCTGAGAGAGCAGAGGCCTGGGCGTGGCTTCCGTCCAGCACAGAGTTCGAATCCTAGCTCTGCCATGGCTAGTCTGACAGCAGGGTGGTAACCTCTGGGGAATTTAGTCACGTGGTCCTTGAAATGGGACGATGACAGACACTCTAGGAATTAAAACACTTGAGAGGCATGGAGGAAATGCCCTGAGGCCCGGGACTTCCTGGACTCGGGAAGAAGGATGGGGTGCGAAAAGTATGGGGCACCGAGACCGCCCGTTCCGTGCTCTGTTGAACAGGAGCCGGGCCACGGTTCCTCTTCTAACACAGCCCTTAGGGGTTGTTTTCCCCAAATCACCGGAGGACGGGGCGAAGAGCTCCCGCGGCAGCGAAGGGGAACGTGTGCTGCATCCCATGATCCTCCCCTGATTTTGTCCTCTTCCTGTCTCCAGCTGCCTACTAACTACAGACAGTCTGGACTACATGGACCACACTCGGTGTGCCCGGGACCCAGAACTGAGGGCATGGCCTGCAGAGGACAGAACGGCCCGCAGAGGACGGAGACCTAACACTGCAGCCGATTCCAGCTTTCTGCATCGAGTGCCTGACTTGGAACTGGGAGAACTTGGGGCTCAGGGTGAAGGACAAGCAAGGTCACAGTTTAAGCGGGGACTGAGCCGTCCGTATAGCTGCCTGAGGATTTCTGGTAACAAGATGAAGGATACCGATAGCCAGCGGGTCTCTAGTGGGCTTTTCTGGTTCTTTCCCCACACTGACATATAAACCTCTGCCAACCCAGGGGAGCATCCTCTTCACGGGAGCATGAGGTCTCTGGGGAAGAATCTTGGCCCTAGAGTTTGAGTTCTCAGCGCTAGGTCAGTCCCCACTCTGCCCCATAACCCTGTGCTCATCAGCTCCTTAAGGCAGCCAGATGGCCATGGCCGTGTGACAAGTCATCATGGCTGTGCCCCCACGAACCCATCTGGACACGCCACCGTGGCTCCAACCTCTGTCAGCCACAGGCAGGCAGAGTGGCAGAGACCCAGGTTTTGAAGACACCCGAGACCCCAGGAAGGTATACTGAGGAACAGACGGTAGTGACTACAGGTGGCCTGCTCCCACCTTTCCAGTAATACGTCAGATTCAGGAGTCCACCAGCGTCCCACCCACATGGGACCTTCCTCAGACACCAGGACAAGTGCGTCTCCCAGTCTACGTACTCAGCTGCCGAGTCAGCGACTGCCTGGGAACTCGGCTAACCCTTTGGGGCTTTTATCTGTTATCTCTGGAGGTGTGTCTTACACGCCTCAAGCCTTTTCTAGAGAAAAACCAGACTGGAATAAGATAAACATGAACAAGTACCCAGATCAGGAAGCCGGACCTCCAGAGGGGGCACCTGGTGATCCCCTCTGCTAGTGAGCCTGGGACAGATGCCCCTGAGGGTGACCACCTGCAATGGTCACTGTGACACAGCCACTCAGTCGGCTTTGGACACCTCCAGGAGAAGTGTTCGTCTCTTGTCTAAGTCAGCCTCCACCCCCGGCCCTCCAGCTCTGCCCTCTGCAGTGGACAGAACACATTGCTTTGCCTCCTTACAGGGACAGCCACACCCGGGGTGCCGGGACCCCCTGAGCAGGCGGTCTTCCCGCCAGGCCTCCTTCCCACTGCAGCTTTGGGCCTCCTCCTCACACTGTCTCAGGCCTGCTGATGTTAAGCGTCCACAAAAGGACGGCAGGCAGGGTTTGAAAACAGTTTTCTCAAAAACCTCTTTGCCTCAGCACTTACCCTCTGTACATTGTTTTCACATCTACCCCAAGTTGCCCTTGAAGGAAGACATCTTTCCACCGTGGTGGCGATGGATACAGACTTCTACCATTTACCTCACATCTTCCTAGTTTGAATCACATGTGAGCAACACACACACACACACACACACACACACACACACACACACACACACACACCAAAACCCAAAACAAACAAACAAACAAACCCAAAACTGGGTCATTAGCAGTGTAGTTTCAACTGTCCCCATTCAGCAGATGAGAAAACTGAGGCTCTGGGCTCCATGGAAGAGGTAGAAAAGGAGTTTATCAGGAACCCACTAGGGAAACTCTCTCGAGTGTCCACACTCGAGTGTCATATGGGATCCTGACTCGTGTGTGTGTGTGTGTGTGTGTGTGTGTGTGTGTGTGTGTGTGTGTGTGTGTTTGGGGGAGGGGAACAAAAGGTGACTCCAGGAAGGCAGGCACGGAGAGGGAAGCAGACACTGCCTCTGAGGGACCACTAGTGAGTGCCCACACGCTGTAACTATCGGCTGGACAGTCACAGGGTGTGCGGGACACACCCGGCAATAGCGGTAGCAAACGGAGCTGTGTCTCTGGCAGGTGAGCTGACATTTATTAAGCAGCCGTGGAGAGAAAAACGCACCTACATATGGTGTCAAGGCCCCAGAGGAGAGTGTACAGGACATGCGATGGGCCTTTAACAAGCCATGGGGCGAGTGGTTTGCACAGAGGCTGTAGGGAGGGCGAGATCAATGAAGGCAGAGAACGGAGCCAGCTGTCCCTGGGGCTCCCGCACGTCCAGCTGCTTCTGGCCACTCAGTCTCTTCTATTCTACTTTTTGGGGCCCCCTTCTCCAACCACTCCTTCTCCACACCCTGCTCCGAGCCTCACAGTTGAAGGATGCCTCTGAGAGCCATCCTGGCTCCTCTTCTCCATCCCCCCTCCATTCCCCTTGGGCTGATTCAGTTATGACTTCTGGTCTGGCTCCCACCGGGAGAGCATCAAACGGCACACTCCCAAAGGCTTCCCCCTAAATACAGGTCTCCTGTGCCCACCTCCCTGGCATCCCCAAGTGGTGTTCTAGTAGCTCACGCAAGCTTAACCTGGCAGCTAAACTCCCAAGCACCCACCACCCCCACAGGCTTCTCCATCTCCATCCTTCCAGGACATTCTTGCCAAAATCCTTGCAGTCATCCTCAACATCTCTTTCTGTCACACCTCACGTTTCATCCGGGAGGAGATCCTGGTGGTTCTGCTTAAACCCAACCCCCACTCGGAGCCCTCTCCACTCCAACTGCAGCCACCCTCACCTCCACTGTCTCCCTGTGGCCTGTGGCATGGTCTCTGCATGCATCTCCAGTTTCCAACATTTCTGGTGCACACAGCATCCACACGAACTCCTTAAGGCATACGTTCAACTGTGCCATTTCTCTGTTGAGAACGCAGCAAGGGCTCCCGTTTCTCCTGTAGGAGACGCCTGCTTAATCTGAGCCTTTGTCCCCTTCCGGTCTTCCTTCCTACCAAGGTGCACTCTGGCCTCTCCTCCCACATCCGCATCTTCAGACATGGTCCTCAAACGTACTGGACACATGTCTGCCTTAGGCCCTTCACACCGGCTGGGCCCTCTGCCTAGAATGCCCCTCTATCAGCATCTCAGTGGTCCATTCCCTGGCCATCAGATGAGGTTAAAATCTGAACCAGCCTCCCCACAGAGCTGGTCTTCCTTATCCTTCTTTTCTTCCCAGGGTATGAGTGCATCATCTTCTAACATGCTAACATCCAAGCGTCACTGAGCTGTGATTTACATACAATAACATTCGCCCACATTTAGAGTCCAGTTGGAGAGGTGTTAATTCACACGCTCTGGATTAGTTTTCACGAGGATGCAAGGTCTTGGAGGTAGCTAGCCCCACAAATCTTGCCTGGCTCTGCCTCAAGGCTCAACCAAGCTCTCCAATTCGTAGGAGAAACAAGGACCCTTGCCCAAACCAGGGAGCATCAATAGTCACAAACGACTTTCCCATCTGTGCCTCTGCATGTGTGTGGTCATGGGCACACACACACACACACACACACACACACACACACACACACACACACGCTGACTCCTGTGCCTCAGTCCCCCGTCTGCATGTCCCTGCAACAGCTTCTCCCTGCAGCCATCTGAGGAAGTGAACCAGCGCTCTTGTCCACACACGCAGGACAGGCAGCCACGGATTCACTGCTGTCTGTGTCCACATGAGCACTTGCTACAATGACAGTACATCTGTCTCCAAAGTGGCGAAAGGGTTGTCATTCTTCACAAATCTGTGGCTGAAGTGGCCGCCGACACCATCCCTAACCATTCTCTATACCTCCGTCATCAGAAACAGGCATGCTCAGCCTCCACAGAGATGGATGGACAGTCAGTGGGCTCAGGGACTGAGAGCAGACCAGGTCTATACTGGCAACTGGGGTGCCAACTATAGTTCACCTGTACACACTGGCAGTGGACACAATTCCTTTCATCTCCTTGACAATAGGAACGGTTGCTACACGAAGACCTCAATGTCCAACAGACATAAGCATGACATGTCTCGCTCATGGAGGCAGACACAAGGTCACCGGGATACCTTTCCGGTGAGGAGGCTGACCAGTTGAAGGTGTTGGTGCTGTCTTTCCATGGCATCTGGCCCAGCCATCGGACAGAACAGCAACAGAACAAGGAATTCAAAGCCTGGATACGGGTGCTAGATTTGGGACTTCGAAACCTGGGCATCGACACTGGAATCTGGGACGCACAGGGAGGTGATGAGACCATGTCTATTCCCAGCATCCTGAGATCACTCAAGGTGAGGAGAGACATGGGCTGTGTGACTCCCAGTGCCACCCACTCCCTCCCCACCCCACACCCAGGCCTGGCCCAGCCAGTCTGGGCTTTAAAAAGCACAAGGAAATGTCACTTTCCTTTTGAGGAGGTGTGATGGGAGGAGATGGCCTGGGCAGTTTAACAGTCGGTTTATTCAAAGGTTGGGAACAGTGACAGAGTCTCCAAATCCTGAAGCTTGTTTTGTACCCAGACTGGACCCAAGTCCCTTCCTCAGCAAATGCAAACCCGCCCTGTGCCAAGCCAGCGGCCCCAGCCCATCTGACATCCGCACCAGTTTCTGCCAGAGCCCGTGGGACTCCTGTGTCTGCCCAAGCTAGGACAAGGAGTTGGCCAGAGTTGGTTCTGGGTTTGGGGTCCAGCATCCAGCTGCCTGCAGCTCAGGCCCTGCTGCCTGAACAAGCCACCCACTCTAACAGGCTGGCTCATGGAGGCTGCCTGGGCTCCTGCCACAAGCTGCTGACTGGCTTGAGATGGACACATGTAGGTGGATACCTCCTGGGAGGAGAAAGCTCTGGGGACATCTGGCCACCCTTTGATAAAGCATTCAAACATTCAGTCATAAAATAGCATATTGATTGAGCACCTACTGTGCACCAGACATCACATTACATAACCCCCTCCAGGAGTAACAGCCCTAGATAAGGCTGCCCACACAGGGTCAGGCACACAGTAGGTACCTACTAGTGGGGTGAAGACACCGACTGTGTGCTGGCACATCCCGAGCCACACCCACCTTACACACCTCGTGTCTCATCTCCTTTAGCCCGACACTAACTCTAAGGCTCCCCCCACAGAGTTGTGCTGCCCCCCACCCCCATGCATGTGTTGTATGTGAGCATCCGTGTCCACAAGCGCCATGGAGGTCACAGAAGGACATGGGTGTCTTGCTCGCTCTTTTACTCTCCTTATTCCCTTGAGACGGGGTCTCTCACTGAACCTGAGCTGTGCTGGCAGCCCACAGCACCAGGAATCCTTCCTTCCACCTCCCCCAGAGCCTGTGAGGCTTATGTGGCCACATTCAACTTTTTATGTGGGTGCCAGGGGTTCAAACCCAGGTCCTCCTACTTGCACAGGAAGTGCTCTTATCCCCCGAGGCATCCCCCTGGACACCGTGGTTGCCTTCTCAAATTTACAAAGGAAACCAAGGCTGAAAGAAACTAAGTCATCCATCCATGGTCACATAATTGGGAAGCAATGATGCAGTCAGGACTGGAAACTCAGTCTTGTCTGGCTCAAGGACGTGTGCTTTTGACCACACTCCTACCCTCCAAAAGACATTTACTGAATGAATGGGTTGATGCAGAAACACTGTGCCGGGGCAAGTGTGTGTCCATGTGTGCATGGCCACCGCTGTGCGTGAGTGTGGGAGCATGTGTGTGCAGCTGTCTGGGTGTCTGCACGTGGGACTCTCTTATGGAAAGGCTTTCCCTGTTGTCTTGGTCTTGTGTGTGCAGGAGCTATACTTAGCCACAGCCGTGACTGTAATGAGCAGTTAGCTGCACACCAGGCACTCACTGGGACCTGGTTTCCCAGGGAGATTGCTGGGGCCAATGTGTGTGTGTGTGTGTGTGTGTGTGTGTGTGTGTGTGTGTGTGTGTGTGTGTGTGCAGGGGGGTGCAGCTTGGTGCTGGGGAATGCTAGAACAGAGCTGGGGGGTGGCTGGAGCTCACATTACTGTGCTTTGTGCAAACGAACAGCCCTAGCTCCAGCTGGAAAAGCATGTTCCATTCTGCGGCACCCAAGCCTTCCTCAGGTCCTGCCAAGCCTACTGACTGGCTGTTCAGGCCCACAGTCCCTTTACTGCCCTTGCTAAGCAACTGGAATAAAGTCTTGGGTCATTGCTAGAGTCTGGGGATGGTAGCAAAAGCAACAGGAAGATGGTAGAACTTACTCTAACCGAGGTCTTCCTGGGCCTCAGGAAAACCTCATTCTCAGTGCCCTGTCCCCCGCCAGCAAAGCAGTACTGCATGTGTGCTCGCACTGCATAGTATGCTCACACTGCATGTGTGTTTGCACTGCATGTGTGCTCGCACTGCATAGTGTGCTCGCACTGCATAGTGTACTCGCACTGCATAATGTGCTTGCACTGCATGTGTGCTCGCACCACATAGTGTGCTCGCACTGCATGTGTGCTCCCACTGCATGTGTGCTCCCACTGCATGTGTGCTCGCACTGCATGTGTGCTCGCACTGCCTACACCACTCACCCAGGCTGGCGCCCAGGAAAAATAGCCTCCCTCCCCCTTAACAGATTGAAACTATAGCATGCTCAGTGTGTCCTGGGGTCTGAAGGCCAGACAGCACTCTGCCTTCTGGTGGCTGTGGAGAAGGCAGTGCTGACAGACCCCACTTCTCACCTCCGAGAGTGGGCCAGGCCTCTAAGATCAGCCTCCAGCCCTGGCTCCCAACCGTCTTATTCCACCTGGGAACCCACCTCTGCCTCAGGCAACCCCACTTTCTGCACCCACATGCTCCACGGCTCTGCCCTCAAGTCCTCAGCTTTCAAACCCTCGTCTCTAGGATGCTTGCATGGGAGGGGAGGCCGTACTTCCTCCTTAGCATTGAAGGTCAGAAACAGAATTCTCTCTCTTCAGACAGCAGGAAACCAGATGTCTTCCTCCTGCCTCTGTGCATGGGCAGGAGACTGAGTTCCCATACCCATGCACGTACACCCCCCCCACACACACACACAGATACACACTCTCATCTACCCACCCATCTGTCTGTACGGACAGACATACATTCCTTCCCCTCACATCTATCTCCATACATCCCCTCACATCTATCTCCATACATCCATTCACCTGTTCATCCATCCACCCACCCACACACACATACATATATCTCCCCACGAACCCACCCATTTATCCATCCACCTCATTCCCGCCCAGCTGTGTGTCTATAAGTATGCCCCTCACTCTATCCATTCATGTTGATGCACATACACATTCATCTTTTCATTCATTGTTTCTTTCATCTGTCACTCATCTGTCCATCCAACATGCCATTCTTGACCACAGGACTACCACAGCAAGAAAGAACACAGACTGGTCCAGCAGCAGATTACCTTAACTCCCAAAATAAGACCTGGGTCTCATCTTCTACTAATTACCAACTAGATGACCTTGGCCAAATAAGTTCATATCTCTGTACCTTTTTTTTTTTTCCATTTTTTCCTTCATCAATAAAGTGGGCAGGTCAAACCCTTCTACCTCACAAGACTACTTGGAAACACACCGTTTGAACACAGATCTATTGATTTCCTGGTCTACCCAGGCACTCCATGGTCTTAGGTGTACTTTGTACCTTTGTGGGTTTCTGTTGAGTCCAAGAAACCTGTACCCCAGTAGAGCATTTAGAAGGCTGAAGTAGGGGAATGTTTTCCAGAAGCAGCGAGGACAGAGCAGGCTGTTCCAGGAGTGAAGCTTGGGAACCACTCCACAAAGAGGGGAGGGGTAATCAAAACTTGCCTGCAAGGATGCATCCATTTTACAAAAGGAAGTGATGATACTTTGCCACAGGAAACAGAAGAAGGGCAGCCAGACAAGCCGGGCAGGACAGGAGCAAGAGGAGGCTGAGGAGCCTGTAGGTGAGGGGGTGAGGGGGTGGCAAGAGCAGAATGCACAGGATTTCAAGGGGAGTAGCCACCAGGCTTCAGAGAGGGCTGAGGGCACTGGAAGCCACCGCGATTCCTGATGCTTGCACTCAAATCCCCAGTCTGCTAGAGAGAAAAGAATACATCTCTCTGGTGACAGCCAGGCCTCCGGAGACACAATCCTGCCGCCCAAAAGGGAAGCCAGTGCCTGGCATTTCTGACCTTTGTGCCACTAAATATATCACTGGTGACGGTGGTTCGTGGCCCCGAGGCTGTGAGGCCACCAGGCTTCCACATTCTGCATCTCTGTGGCTCAGCCAGGGCCTCACTGTATACTGAGGAACCTAAGCCCAGGCCCAGCTGCTGCCGCCAGATCCTGCCCTCAGTAAGTCCCGTTCGAGCTGCCAGGAACCAGGCCAGGGGCTCTGCTCCTCAGAGGCTCACCCTGCCAGGGATACACACTGCTGTTCCCATTTTTTTCACTTGAAGAAATGGGCTCAGTTAGATGTCATCTTCCCAGTTCCACACCAAGGCAGAGTGGATACCACAACCCAGGACTGCCTTGTCTCTTCCCTTGCCCTTGACACGGTGGTCTCTCCCCATACATGGCCTAACTAGGCACCGCATTCTCTCCCCCAAATCTTCTTTCTGCTGCTGATTGTACTGGCTTCTCCAACCCCACTACGTATACCTTACGGCTAAGGAAATGAAGGCCCCAAAATGCATTGGCTGGGCACCAAATGTGTAGGCTTCTTAGGAGCCAAGTCAGGAGTATCTGGCTCCCTGAGGAAGCAGCCTGCGAAGAGCTCCCCTCCAGCAGATGATGTGAGCCCTCACTGCAGGGCTCTGGTTGGCTCCCCATGGCCCAGCGGGCAGCCATGTTCCTCACAGCTGCCCAGCGAGCCCCTGAGGTTGAACATACAAATTCATCTTTAATGAGTGAGACACTGGCCCTGGTGGGCAGCTGTGCGCTGGAGTATGTTTCCAACCCTGCCCTGGCAACAAGGCTCAAGAGCAGGCCCCTCTACCACCTCAGAGGTCAGAAAAAAAAAAGTCCCCCCGAAACCTCCCGGCAGGCCTGGGACTCCATGGACGTCACTCCAGTAATACCGGCTTCATTTGTAGACAGGAGATGTGTGTTCTAAGAACCACCAAGACTTCAGAATGCCCTCAAAAAACACCTTCCTGAAGAAATGGTGAGAATGATCTAATTTGCACCTGTGCTGGCCACGTGCAATCTGTAAAGCTCTCTGTGTCTTAATTCGCTGGAGTCCCACCGCGGCTTTCCGTTTCCTCCCACTGGTGAGCCAAGGTGGCTGAGGACTGCAGAGACCACATACCTTCTAATCTCCAGATCTAGGATGGACCTGGCTAGTACGGTCCCCGGCCTCTCCCTTAGTCGCTTTCATGACATACTCTGTAGTGGGGAGCCCATGAGCAGCTATGGGGCTGGAAACGACCACACGAGCTTTGTCTGCCGAACCCTTCACCAACTTCCCTCTGGCCTCACACCCAGCTCTGGAGCCAGCTCACCATCCCAGTCTGTGGCAGCTAGGATGGCCAGTCTTCAGAAAGGAGACAGAAGTCACTAAAGACCCAGGCAGAAACTCCCTTCAATGAAGAGCCGGCCTGTGTGGGCCGCTGTGGCCACGGAGTGGGGACGTCACTGCAGGCATGGAGAGGGCTAAGCTCTGGAGCTGGCAGGCTTGGGGAGGACACCGAGGCAGAACCCCGACCCCTGCCACCCTGCAGGAAGTCTGTGAGGAGCACAGCCCTTTCTGAGCTACCACCGTCCCCTGGCTTTCGATATGCCTTTGCTGTGCCTAGAACCCCGGCCCATGCTCACAGGTTTGTACATCCAACTCACTCTGCTGCCCAGATGTCATGTGACTCTCTCTCGCCTTTCCCTCACAACCAGCTCTGCTAAAATTGCCATCTCTGTGGCACTGGTTCCCCTTGGGCATATTGCACATCCACTGTTCTCTTTTCAGTTTCTCACGCTGCCATGGAAGGTCCCAAGGGCACCAGTTTCTGACTGTTTCGTTCTTGGCTTGATTACTAACATGACTCCTAGCCTGGACAGCAGTGCCCCCCCCACAGGTGGTATTCTCAGTAGCTGCTGGAGAAAGAAGTGACTAAATCAATACAGAGCACTAACAGTAGCCCTGGAAGGTTTTCCATGTGCAGACGAGGGGCAGGAGTCCCTTCGTGTACCATGGTAGACGAAAGCGAAGATGTGGGATGCGATGGGCTGTGGGGAAGGCAGGAACGGAGCTGGCAGCCATTGGGTGAGAGGTGGAAAGGGCATCTGAGGCCCTGCAGAGGCTAGGAAAGTTTCCCTTGTCTGCCATGATGCTGGCTGCAGTGGCCTCAGCCTGGGCACGGTGAGGCTGGCTCCTGAGTTCAGCTGTCTGGGGCTGCCCCTGCTAATATTAGCCTGTCCCCACCCGCCTGGCGTCAACTTGGCGGGGTAGCCCAGTCTGAGAATGGGCACTGTCCCTGTCCGCTGGCACCAACAGCAGCCCTCATCCCTGGTCCCAAGATCCTGCAGCTCTGGACCTCAAGGACCCCGGCCACTGCCCCTCCCTGGACTTGAGCGCTTCCTGACTGAGAAGCTAAGGTGTGTGGTCTCCTCCACTGCCAGGCCCACCACACTGGCACAATGTCAGCATCTCAGGTCACTGAATTTGGCTCTTGGCCAGAGTCTGATGTCAGCTGCCTGCCCGCCTGCCCTCCCTCCCTCTCACCCAGCAGGTGGAAGGACGTTCTGTTACCTCCCTCTAGAGACAGAAGAAGAGCCGGGATGAGTGGTCCATTGCAACAGACAGGGAGACTGAGGCTCAAAGGGAATGGGACCTGCCTGTAATAATGGGAGTCTCATGGGAGAATCCAGGTCTGTCTCCCCGAGTGACCTCATGACAACCAGATCCTGGGAGACAGTCTGGAAACTGGAGTCCTGTGGACCAGGAAAGGTTAGGTGACCCGTGGAAGAGGTATTTTGTAGGAGATTTGAGAATTCAAAGAAGAAAACAGGTGGGACGCAGGGGAAGGTTCGGGTCTTCCAGGGCCACTAGCTGGAGAGAAGATAATGAAACCTACAATAATTAAACACTGATTACGTTCTGGGTTCTGGGCTGAGTGCTTAACACATTTAATCCTCCCAACTTCCCTATGAGTCAGGAGCTATTAATAGCCTTCTCTTGAGGCACAGACAGGTTAGGGAACTTGTCCAAGGTCACACAGCTGGTGAGTAGTGGGGCTGAGATTTGACCTCAGGTCTCCCCACTCAAGAGGCCCGCCCTAAGGAGAGAATAGGACTTTGTCACATTGCCAGGGTCAAATAGCCAGGAACCAATGGTAGAGAGCTGTTCTACATTTATTTTACTGAATGTATGACTGAGGCTCCAAGTAGAGGAATTTGGGGTTAAAAAAAAAATCCTTTCTAGACCTCCAAGAGAAGAAGTCTGTTTTGAAATCCAGCGTCTCATGCCTAGAACTTCCCACAAACATACCTGACAGAGGAAAGAGGACAAGAGGGGGCAGGGAAGATTCATTGGCAAAGGTAGAAAACCTGGCTGGCCTTCAAGAGAAAGAGAGTCAGGGCTGGAGAGATGGTTCAGTGACTGAGAGCACGGGCTGCTCTTCCAAAGGACCTGGGTTCAATTCCCAGCACCCACATGGCAGCTCACAACTATCTGTAAGTTCAGATCTCCAGGATCTGACACCTTCACACAGGCGTAAATGCAGGCAAAACACCAATGCACATTAAAAAAATAAAAGAAGAAAACAATTAAAAGAGAGAGTGTCCCAGGAGAAGTTGGCTTAGGCTGTGCCCTGCAGGGCTCGGGAGCTTTTGTGTGTTGGTCTTGGATCTCTGATTGGGAGTACGCAGGCTGATGCAGGGGAGGCAGGAGTTTGGAGAGGGCCCTGGATGTGAACACCTTCCTTCATCCGTAGGCCTAGAGTGCCTGCAGGTAGCAGAGGTAACCACACCCTGATCTGGGCATCATAGCAGTTCATCACCACACCTTGGTCTGTTCATCATGGCCCCAGTATGGGAGAGGGGGGATTCCCAGATAAGGAAGGGGTTCAGTGAAGGGTGGACCCAAAGGCATGACCCCTGTCCAATCTTGAACTCTGATCCTACCATCGCTTTCTTCATTTAATAATCTTCTTTGTTTTCAGACGAAACCTTGCTACGTACCCTAGGCTAGCCTCACCGGAGTCCTCATGCTTCTGCTTCCTGAGTGTGGGGATGACAGGCGTGCACTGCCGCCCCCCACCCACAGCCAGATTACTTGACTTTCAACCAATATTTACTTAGCACCCATCTCGTTCCAGGTACTGCTCTGGGCTTAAGGGATGCCACCGCTGGTAACAGAGGCTAAAATTCCTGGCATTATGAAACCCACATGCTAGGAGAACAAACAAGCAAGGCAAATGAGGAAAACACACAGAACGTCAGATGCCCAGGAGAAAACCGTGGTACCTAAAAGGAGGGGACCTGGAGGGAAGCTTGAGGAAGAGGAGGCAACAAGATGCGTGAGTGGGGCCTGTGCGGGAGGGCCTAAGAAAGAAGGCCGAAGGGGCCATTCTTACAGACATTCACAGTCCCTGGAAAGAGTCAGGCTTCTCCTCTGAGGGAGCCCAGAATCCCAACTGAGATAGAGCCAAGGACTTATGGGGTCCAGTAGCCTGGGTTAGGGTCTTGGGCAGAACGGGGTGACCAGGGCTGAGATGAGGAGGCCAGAAGGCCACAGCAATAGCTTTCAAAGGTAGCTCAGCTAGAGAAGTTAGAGGTGATGGGGATGTGGGTGGACTCTGGATGAGTCTGAAGCTGGCATATGAGGAAAACCATATGAGGAAAACCAGAGGACACCCTCCCCACAAAGCTGTGTGCCGAATGGAGGCAGCTGGCATTTGCTGGGAAGGGGTCTCACCCCCAGGCTTCATCATCTTGCCACCAGCGGGGCTGCAAAGGAGGATCAGAGTCACAGAACTGCTCTGCCAACCTACACATACTATCCAGTGGTCCACGGATCCTGACACCGCCACCCTTCCTAGGCTCCGAACCACTGCCTACATCAGGACCCCTCCGCCTCTAACACACCTGAGTCATCTGGGGATCCTGTTAGGATGCAGGTTCTAACCAGGCTGTTTGGGGCGGGGCTTGAGACTCCATTCTAACAAGCCCCAAGCCAACCCTCCTCAGCTCGTGTTGCTCATGGTCAAGGGACCATGCTTGGAACAGCAGCCACCCATGTAGTCCCCGTGACAGGAACTCTCCCCTGCTAGCATTAATGTCACCCAGGAACGGACCGGGCTAGGAACAGAACCTTTGCAGGACACAGTCCAGCAATCTGAACTTCTTAAAGCACCCCAGGTAGTTCTCAGGGGTCAGCCCGGACAGGAAGGTCCTCCAGAACCTATCCCTCAGCCTCCATGACAGCCAGGGGCAAGACCTTTACCTTGTCCCACCCAGCGCTCCTTTCTGAAATAGTCTGATACCACAGGTCCCCTCTGAATGGCTTCCTGCTGCTCCCTGAGGGCCAACGGCCAAGAAAAGAGCCCTTGGCAGAGGGAAAGAGCTGGTGCCACTGGGCTGGAGAAGCACGCCCCAAAGCAGTGGTATCTCAGGTCTGAACCTGCCACTGGGCTGGCGGCCTACCCAGCAGGGGAAAAGCTACTATGCTTTGAATGAATGAATGAATGAATGAATGAATGAATGAATGAGCAAGCACAGGTTGAATGTGCCAAGTGAAAAGAGGCTCTGAAGACCCTTCCCTTGGGCTCCTTCCCACTTGCTGCCAGGACTTGTGTCCAGAGAACTCACCTATGTCCTGGAGGGTAGCTAGGCTGGGGTGTGGAAGGAGAGAGAGGAAGGATTCACTTGTCTCTCAGCTCCTTTGGGAAGCTGAAGTCCAGGATTCTTAAACTTCTGCCATGCCAGGCCCACAAGGCTCTTAGTGCTCACTGAGATCAACCTTCCTGAGTGACAGTGGAGAAACTAGCCCCAAGACATAGGATCTTGCCCAGAGCAGCTCAGTAGCTTTAGTGTCAAGCTATAAATCCTGTTCTGGTCTAGTTGTCCGATGCCCACAACCTGGAGTTGGTATGTGATCTCATCTGTCCACATATGATGGTCTGTACATCCCTGGCTCCAGGCCTTCAGAGGTTACCCACTCAGGTCTAGTGTAAATTGTGCAAGCGTGGTGCCTCGGTACCCAGGGCCCTCAGTCCAAAAGGAGGAGGCTGGCGCAGCCAGACAGCCAGGCTGAGAGCTGGGAACTGAGGAGGGCAGATTGCATGCTCAGAAGGGAGCAGAAAGTACAGTAAGTGGGGGGGGGGGGGAGCACGGGGGGTGGGGGGGAGTAGATGAGCAGAAGTCCAGAGGTGAAAACAAAGTCCGAAGACCAGGAGGCTGGAGGGAATCTGACCAAAGCGGAGAGTAGGAGACACGGTCTGGGACCAGGGCAGGCCTCAAACTCAGAGCTAAGGAGCGGCCAGCATTGTTTTCATACAACGATGCACACAAGGTAAGTTTCCATCTTCCTTGGTTCCTCTGCCATTTCCTGAGGGACCTAGCTTATACGAATGGGGGTGGGAGATGGCTGGGCACTGTGGGGACACTTCCTTCTTTGAGAATGCCAGAGAGCTCCTTTAGCTCAACTGGGACATGGCTCTCCTGCCACAATCCGGGTCAGGGCTTGCTGAACAGGATCCCGGGACAGGTTTGGGAACCAGATGGAAGCAGACGCCTGGAGCATGCCAGGCTGCAGACCCCAGCATCTCTGGAATAGGCACAGAAGGCAGACCCTGAATTCTGACTGCTCTGCGCATGAGCTAAGGAACCTTGGACATGTGACTCCACCTCTCTGTGGCAAGGGCATGGAAATAATAATGTTGTCCAGAGAATGCTGTGAGAACTGGATGAAGACCTGTGGATCTAGCCCTTTAGACAGCGTGACATGCGTAAGCACATTAATAAAAGGTGGCACCGAGAAAGGGAGATGATAAGCAAAATTTGACTTGGAAGTTGTTAGGAATTTGGGCCACATCCTGGACTCACTGACCAGAGGAGTCTCAAGCATCAGGACTGGGTCTGGGAGGGCAGATGACTGTTTATTCTACCTCCATCTGGAGAGGAAATGGGGCGGGGGCGGTAATAAGAGGACGGACAGTGCACCTGGGTGTGGTCTGCAGTTCTTCAAAACTGGGAGCCAAGAGCAGCAGAGAGCCCGCACTGTGAGTGTGGGTCCCACTGACGCACGTGGTGGTGGGTCGTGCCTTCCCCTCACTGAGTCTGTGCCCTCTGTCCTGGGAGAGGAAGGGGGCAATGATTACCGCGCAGGCCCCTCCTCCTGGGCCCACCTGCGCACTTCCCGTAAGATGCCACTCTAAGGAAAGAACTTCATCGAGCTGACTTAGTCGGAATGCCCTCCACGGTACCCACCAAGCACTCTCACCGCTCTATTTCGTCAGGTTTTTCATCTTTCACCACTCCTGGTAACGTCGGGTGGCACTAGCCTGGCTTCAGTGAGACTCCAGTTACAGCTGGTACAGCCTTAGGTTTCCTGGTGGTGATTTTCCATTCACGGACTCCTCTACCCCCACCCTCACCCTGCTCCTCAGCTGCCGACCCCCACTTACGCCAGTGCTCTCTTCACAGGTGAGCCCAATGTCTAGCCCCCCACTGCATGGTCCCATTGTATGGGCCCTTGCACTCATGGTCCTGAGTACAGTCTGCTTTCCTCTAGACCTTAATCCATGCCCTTGGAGAACTTTTTCTTCAATAGTGGTGGCTGAGGGTGTCCCGAGAGCGGCTGTGTGCCCCCATCCTCTGCACACGGCAAGTCCCCTCCAACCAACTAGCTCTCCTCAACAGAAGCTGGCGGCCACTGCCCTGGAGTCTCTCGGGCTCTCCTTCGCCTCCCAGCCACCTCTCCAGATGGGAGCTAAGACTGGGGTGGTGGCCAGGCCGATCCAGGAGTGACAGCAGGGTGCGGCTTAAGGCCCTGACCTTTCGGTCCAGAGTGGAATACACTGGTCATGAGACTGCTCAGAATAGCCAGAGGCACTAAATTCAGCTGTCGTGGGAGGCTTGAGGTCCCTGGCTCAGGCAGTGGCCCCTGGAATGAGCCCCTACCAGAACCCTCCCCCACCTCCGAGACAAGTCTTGTCTCCCCTGAGAGACTAGGCCAACAGCCCTCAAAGCTTCTAAGAGCAAATGCCAGACCTCCAGAGCGCTGAAGCTGCCCCCCAGGGTGGCAGACTCCAAACCTTCTCCAAGCTGGGACTCCCAAGTGCCTGCAGAGCTTGGAGTTAGGGATGAGGGCTCCCAACCTGCTCACCTGTGACCTTGAGACATCACTCCTCTCTGGACCTCAACCTCCCCTCTCACAATAGCTCCTACTATACTGAGTGTAGAGGAAGCTTAGAACCTGGAGGAGATAAACCTGAACTGAGCACGGCCTCTCATGAACGTCCAACCACCAACCAGATTATTGCTCTGAAGGGAGGGGCCCTGGGACTGAACCCTGGTCCAGTCTATTGGGGCCAGGAAGGATACGGCTAAGGAACTGCTTTTTAGGTGGGTGTGAAGAATAAAGGAGGGGAGAGAGCTAGGAAGAAAGAGTCCTCCTGGGGGAACGGGACACTTGCAACTGTAAGCAACTAAGCCAGGTCGGACGATCCTTCAGTGATCGGTGACTAAATCCAGGCAAGAGCACATTGGAGAGTCAGGCTGGACCCAAGAGGCCCCAGGATGAGCCTGGGAAGTCCTGCAGGCTTTGATGACCTGGCCAGTTTTTCAGGTCAAAGGGCCTTTGTGTTTGCCAAGTGGAAAAATGGACTGGAAGGACCCGGGACTAGAGTCGGGGAAAATTCCCTAAGCTGCTGGAGAGGTGGGCGTGAGGGAACCACGGTGGTTTGAAGTAGGCACAATGATAGCGGAGAAGATGAAGTTGGGAGACGGCTGTGAGGTGAGACAACAGGGCAGAGCCACAGCAGAAACACCAGCAAGATGATAAGACAAGCCACAACAGCAGCCGAAGTTCCCGACTGTCTCCTGCGTGCCTGTGGCCATCCACGGTCACCTCGGAGACGCTCTGTGTGAACCTCTGTGGTCGGTCCTCAAGCAACTCTCTTCATCAGTGATGGGGCTGAAGGACTCCATCTTACCAGACACCTAGTCTGTGGTTTCTTTACTGAAAGGCCTTGGGGGCTTGAAGGTACAATAAAAAAAAAATACAAGGACTCCTGGTAAAGCACGGTGGCTGGGCGGGCCATGCGGCTGCTACGGGTGTCATGCTACCATGACAAGTATGCCCTGTCCTGGGGAGGAGCCAGCTTGCTAAGAAGTCCCTGTTAATAGTTCCATCTTTACCTCAGGCCACAGCCTGGGCTCCCAGAGTTGTCTTCGGCTGGGCTCTTCACTCTAATCACTGGGTGACTCCCTCCCCAGAGAGCTAAGAAGAGTTAGTGTAGTCATTAATTCCCAAGGACTAAGGGACAGGGCAGAGAGGCAGAGGGACGGGGGTCAGGTGGACAGCAGAGTGCACAGAGGTGGGGCTTCCCTAGCTTTGAGGTCGTTGGTAGTCATCAGGTCAAGTGGGGACTGATGTCACCACATTCACACACATGCATATGTTAGGGACACTCTTGGCCCCCAGCCTAGAGACCATCACTGGCCCTGATATGACAGTGAACAATGCTCCTGGCAACTTGTAAGTCACAGACGAAGACCCGAGGCCTCTGACCTCCGCTGACTCTCGAGGAGGTGAGGGGGGCAGGCTCAAGCCAGCTGCTCTCACACGCCTGCTCTCACACCTCTGCAACTTTTCACACAAGAACTGCACTTCCTCTGCCTGCCAAGGCCTGCTCAGACCTCAGTGCCTGCCCAGTGTGACTTCAGGAGGCATCTTGTCCAGGACACCCTCATCCCCTCATCCACATAGTTACACCACCACTCACACCTTCCACGTGTCTGAGGCTGCAACACCCCACAATCCAGACCACAAGTGGGGCTCAGCTTGCCCCAGCTCCCCTCGCTCCCCAACCCCCATTCTGGAAGGACAAGGGGCTAGCTGTTCCGGCCAGCACTGTTGCCCCTTATAGCTCCAGTGGGACATCCTGTCCCAACCAAGGGGCCCCCATCCTCCACAGCCGATGTCCTGATAGCTCCTTAGGGGAAAGTGACCTCCCTGCTGGCCCATACATCCACAACTGGCCTGGGTGGAACATACATCTTCTGAGGTATGGCATGCAAGGATATTCTTCAGTCAGACAGCCCAGGAGTCCCAGGAGATGGAGCCAGCAGGCAGGGAACCTACAGATTCTCACCTTCTTCCAGGTACACCCCAGCCACACAATGTCTCTCCCACACAAGCACTAATGGCAATAATGACACACATCTAAGATCCTTCTCATACAAAACACACATTGTCACACATGGGGCCTCACAGCCTCTTAACACACAGCCACACACACTCTGCCACACAGAATATGCACAGGTAGTGTCGCACACATAGGCTTACACATACACCCAGCTTCACACGTACACTTCCACACCTGCCCACACATCTCCAAGATACACTGACCTGGAGTCTCACATGCAACATTTCTCTTACAACATCCCTTTTTTTTCTTATTACACACATTCTCTCATAGAGTCTCTCTCTCTTACACACACACACACACACACACACACACACACACACCATCTATCAACACACATACAATCTCACATCCCATTTCTTTGACACAAGGATCTCTCTTATATTCACTCTCTCAACACACACACACAAACACACACACACACTTGAACACACATGTGTGCCCTCAGAGTCACACTCACCTACCATAGTTTTATTCTTACACACGAGGAGTCTCTCACACACCCACACAGAAGCTCACGCACAAGCTTTTCTAGTTTTTATTTCACACACACAGACTATATCACACGTGAGATTCAGGTCTAGAATCTAGAGAAAAAAAAAAATCGGATGCTAAACCCAGACCCACCAATCTGAGGCTTTTCCAGGCTCTGAGGGGCGGAGTAAACAAAGGTAGCAGCAGGGGGGGGGGGCAGCATCAGAGGGAAGGGAAGGGGGGAGGAGGCAGGCAGCAGGCTGGTCTCTGCGCAGGGCTGCAGAGAGGCAGCGCAATGCAGTCAGGCTGGCCGGGCGGGCGGGCGGGCAGCAGGAGCCTGGTTCTAATCCCAGCTCTGCCTTAAGTGCTCCGTCCCTCTGTGGGTCTCAGTGTTCTCGTGTGGTGCCGATGCAAATGAAAAGGTCCACATCCTCTCTGTGAGGCTATCAGAGAAGAAAGCAGCACTGCTGTCCTGAGTGGGGCACCCACTCACACCCACCTGTACCCCAACACCCCACCTGCCACCTCTGACTGCAGCTTTCCCTGCGTCTGCTCTTCAGCGGACACTCCGGGGGAGAGTTTCTCGACTTCTCGGCCTTGTGGTCTTATGCCGACACAACCTGTACGTAGGTGTTGTGTTTGTCTCCACTGAGTGAAGCAACCCCACATCCCCCGCGTGGGTGGAGACAGCAAGTGACCCTGCCGACCCTCACCTGCCCTGCAACATGGGTGCACTGATCAGGGCAGCGTCCAAGGTGGGGAGTGGAGGGGCTCAGCCCTCTGTAACTTCCCTAGAGAAGTTGGGCCTTCTTGGCCTCCCTTCCAGGGGCCAAGGTCAAATGTAAGTGGAGGGCTGCTGTAACCCAGGCCTTGGCTGAGCCTGCCAGGCATCCCTCCCAGCCCATACTGGTTCATTCTCTCAGCCTCACGTTCCAGCCCCTCCTCACAGCTCAGCATAGTCCAGTTACATAATCCTCTAGCTGTAGTGGCCTCTGTCATCAAGGGGGTGGGGTGGGGGTGGAGAAGAGAGGCCTCCTCTGCAGGGTCCCAGGCCACCCTGAACCTTTGTTCATCTCAGGAGAGAGCAAGGTCCAGGAGGTTTTGATTCAAATTTTCCTTGAACTTCCAGGTTGACCTTGGCCAAAATCCTGAGTGCCAACATGGGAGGCCACGTGCTCTCTCTCTCCGCATCCCTGCCCCCAGCACCTGTTCTAGGATTCGAGGTGTGAGTTTCTGAGCTGCGGTCTCCAGCCCACGGGTCTTTCTGTTTTATCTTAGCATCAGATCTGTCAGGTGGCTGCCTGTACAGCCCTTCCCTGTCCTGGGCACCTCAGACCCCTCCCCCCGCGTATCTGTCTACTGATCTTCTGTGGATTCCAGCTCCTCCTCATGTCCCCCTACCCCAGCTCCAGCTCAGCCTCCGGGTCAGCCAAAGAGAAGAGACCTGGAGCAGTTAAAGGTAGCCTGCCCATCTCTCTCTCTCTCTCTCTCTCTCTCTCTCTCTCTCTCTCTCTCTCTCTCTCTCTCTCTCATCCTTGGTACTCTTCAGGCCAGAGAACAGAGCTCTGAAAGGCCCAGAGTTTGTCTTCCAGGGTAGGTGTCTCTCTGTGGGGTCCACCATCCTCGCTGTTCTACATAGGAAACTAATCCATGGAGGCCATCTGAAGGGCCAAGGTCAGCAACAGAGTGTCCTTTCTCTCTAGTAACAATTTGCTGTTTCTAAAGGGGTGTGGCTGAGGAAGACACGCCCACTCCACACACTTCCTCTGGGTACATTTCCCCTTAAGGTTTTTCCTGCCTGCCAGCCTCTTGCCAGGGGCCAGAGGAAGCAGGAATCTAAGGCCTTCTCAAGCTCTTCCTCTGGACTCTTCCCAGACCCAGGAGGGCAGATGTCACAGAGGTCACCATTCTGTGCGCCCCACCCCCAGCCCAGAGCCACCTCAATCATCAAGCTCTGAATATGCGTGAGCCTTCCCAAGACCACCTCCTCAGAAGGCTTGAGGAAGGTCCCTGGAGAGGGGAGGGGCTGTCTGCCTCTAGCTTCCCAGCAGGCTAAGACACCCTCCTCTCTACCCCAGAGACTCCCTGACCTGGGAAGAAGGAAGGAGTCCCCCTCCTTCCCCAAAGGGCAATTCACACCTTCACAGTGTACATCTGCCAAAGGCACGGCTGGGCACTAACAGGAGTGTGGGGTGCCATGTACATTCAAACATACACATATGCTCACTTGTTCCCACATACTTTACCCATCCAAATACACACCAGTATGCTTACATAAATATGCATGGCAGTCTACTCACACACACACACACACACACACACAAACACCCATTCATATGCTCTCAAACAACCAGCAATACAGACTCAAGTTCTCTCTTACACACTTACACGCACACACCCCCTTCAGTTCAGAACTCTCTGGGAACTCACTGTCCATTGCACCCTGCCCGCGGGAAGCGGCAAAAGCTGCCTTTCCTGGTCAGGTCCAGCTGATGGAGAAGCTGTCACTTACCCGCGCATAGCGGGATGAGTAGGGGTCCTCGAACAGCGCCCAGATGCGCGGCTGCCAGCGGCGCCAGAAGCCGCCAGGCCGGCCATCTGGGGAGTCACTGAGTGCCAGTCTCTTGGTCATCTCCAGTTCGTCCTCGCCGTCGCCTGAGTCGCCAGGGCCGTCGGCATCCGCGTCGTCCGCGCTGTTGTCCAGGGGCGCGCCACCAAAGCTGTCCAGTGCCTCCTCGGCGTCGCGGTGCTGGCGGTACGTCATCCAGCAGCAGGGCTCCACGTCCGTCTCGTCGATGCCCCAGAAGGCCAGCTCCTCCTCGTAGAGCGGACCGCACACGTCGGCCGGGCAGTGTAGCTTGCCGGTGCGGTAATAGTTCAGGATGTGAGCGAAGACGCCCGGGTGGCGGTCGAAAAAGAATTCGTCGGCGCGCGGGTCATAGTCGAAGTGGCTGTGGGCGTCCGGCTCCGCCAGCCAGGCAAGCCTCGTGCCGGGCAGCGTGCGCAGCGTCGAGCGGTACGTCTGGTGGCGCGTGCCGCCCACGTTGATCACGATGCGCTCGCTTTCGTCCCCTTGGCCCATCGCGGCGCCCCCTTAGGCATGGCGCGGCCCAGCGACACCCATGGGAGCTGCCGCCAGGGGGAGTTGGCGACGGGGAGGGGGGGCGCGGGGCCTCTTCCCCCCTCCCCCCAGCCGTCGGGGGGCACAGAGGACCGCGGCTCTGGCCACCCACCCCAACGAGCGACCCAAGCTCCCTCAGGGGGAGCTGTCCGTCAGGTACGGGTGCAGGGGTGTGTGCGCGGGCTCCCAAGGGTCTCTAAGGCACCTAATGTGAGAGGGAGCTGGCCTGGCTGCGGAGGAGGCAGAGGAGGAGAGGAAGGAGGGAAAGAGGGAGGGAGGGAGGGAGGGAGTGGGGCGGCGCTCAGCGGCGAGCCCCGGGAGGAGGGGAGAGAGGGTGGGGGGGCCGGGCTCCGGGTACCATCTCAGCGGGAAAATGGAGAAACCGACACAAAGCTTTTTAGGGGAAGGTCAGCTGCTCCGTTCCGGGGGCCGGACCAATAGACCAACCCTAGCAGGGGAAGGTGGGGGGGCGGGAAATCCGCGCTCGGCTCTGCGGTGGTCGCCGCAGCGCGCTCCCGGTGCGGTGGGCACGGATGCAGGCTGCTCTCCTCCCTGTGCGGCCGGTCCCCTTCGGCTCTCCTTGCCTGGCTGTCTATTCCCCTCTGTGGCGGGTGCAGCTGCCCGCCCGCCCTCCTCGTTCCTTCTCCCCACCTCCCGGAGGAGATGGCGGGTCCCCTGGGCTGGGGCACCTGGGTGCTGCCCCGCCGGGCGGCCGCTGAGCGCAGCGCCTGATGCGCTCGCCCTGGGTCAGGGGTTCCGAGGGGCTGCGCTGGGACTCGGGCTTCCGCGGCGGTGCTGAAGGGACAGCTCCCGGACGGCTGTTGAGCCGCGCTGGGCCGAGCGAAGGTTCTCCCGGCCCGGTTTGCTTGGCGGGGCCGGCGGACACTGGCTCCGGTGTCTCTGCGCCCCGCGCTCCGCTCCCTGATCCGGGAGGGCGGGTGGCGCTGGCAGCCGAGGCGAGGGGCGCTGCCGAGGTCGGGCCCGGGAGGCGGGGGTGGTAGGTCCGGGCGCGGCGCAGCGAGGCTGGCGAGGCCAGGGAGGCGAGGCGCGGAGCGGCCACTGCCGCCACCACCGCCGCCGCGCCGCTGCTGCCTCCGGGCTGCTGCTCCGCTGCCTGCTCGCTCGCTCGCTCGCTCGTTCGCGCGGTCCGCGTCCAGCCCGCGGCTCTCCGGACACGGGCACACGGCGCGCGCAGCCGCACTCGCCCCCGGAGGGAGGCGCCGCGCTGGGTCCTAAAAAGCCCTGGTTCTGCGCCCCCCTCCTAGGCCCGCGCCGAACCCGGCCTCCCTCAACCCCGGCACTGGGGGCGCCCGCCCTTCCTTGCCTCTCGCTCAGTGGGGACCCGCCGACGCTCCGCCCTCGGGGAGCTCCACTAGTTGGGCGGAGGCTCCCAGCGACGTCTGGGCCCGCGCCCCCGGGTCACACAGAGGTGAGAAGGGCGTCGGCCAGCTCCTCTTCTTCTAACCCAGGAGACATCCGATCCTCTGCGCAGGCAAGCCATTCCTTGACCGGGACTAGTACTGACCTCTCAAGGAATCCCTTAATACCGACCCTTCCCAGGAAACCTGAAAGCGCCATGATCCTTCCAGAGACATCCTCTTAATAGGGACTGCAAAATAGTACCTTTCTCACCATCCCCCGGTCCCAACTCTCCATTAATGATTAATCCTGAGCGCCCCTTAATCCCTTTGGACCCTTTCAGGCTCTGGACCCTTCCTAACTCCAGGGTGACTTAGTCACAAGAATGACACATAGATCTCAGTTTACCCATAACCCGAATTACCTCATGAGAAGAAGTGCAAAGACCGCTTGGCGCCTCGGAGGCTGATAGCCCCACTCCCCCATAGCTTCAGCCGCCCTGGGTAGTGAGCCAGTGTGTCTAGGGGCTGTGGTTCCTACAGATTCGAAGTTGATGCCGGGGACAGAGATTGTATTTCTAACCTCACAGTCCTCCAGGCCTGTGCTAGCCACCCATCGGTTTATTTAATCAGCAATCATTATCATTCCTTCCTTATGTGTTCCGGATTCGGTACAAAGTCGCAAGGGGCAAATCAGATCTAGCTCTTGACCTTCGGGGGCTCCCAGCTTTTGGGGAGAAGTGGGCAGGTGGAATTGAGAGGGACTGGCAGGTCAGGCCGGGCTCCGGAGGCTGCTGGTCTGTGAAAGATGCTCATCGATTGCCGTCCACTGCAATCACACACAGGCTGCCCTGCCTGGCAAAGGGGATTTAATTAAGACGTGAGAGGCTCTTATTTACTTGTGGCACTTTGCTAACTCTACAGACAGCTGTCTGTCTATACTGACCCACAGGCATTGTTATGAGCCTGGGGACAAAGCTGTGCCCCAGACATCTCTCCTCACCTGATCATGGGAATTCCAGCCTTAATACGAGGTCTGCGTGCCACAGGAGAAAAGTGTAGAGAGATGGGGGGGGGGGGGCGAGAGTGAGGACAAGGTAGCAGAGGTGGAGTCAGAGGCAGAGTTATCAGAAAGGGGCAGAGGTGTGTGGACAGAGAGGGGAGGGGTCTGAGGAGACTTCCCTCCGGAGGCTAATCACAGTGTTCCTCCAACCATTTCTCTTGGTCTCAGAGTGAGGCAGGATAAAGAGTGGTTCTTAGTGTCCTTCTCACTCTGGCCAGTTCAGATCCCGGGGGCACAGGCTCTCGGGATGCTCTGCCCAACCCTAGGACTGATAGATAGACAAAGACACAGAGACCCCAGAAATGAGATTTTTTTTAAAAACAGAAAAAAGGCATGTGGAGACAGGGACACATACAGACCCAGCTGTGAACAGTCAAGATGAACACCAAGAAAGAGGCTTCCTTAGACTTTCCCTCCCTCTCAGAGAGAAATCCAGGGCCTCTTCCTCAGGAAACCGGAGGAGCCAGCCTCAGGGGCTCAGGCTGCCCACCTCTTCCCTGTCTGCAAAGCCACACAGGATCAGAGCTTGGCTCTCCAAATGTCTCTCTAGCGCATCTCACTTCAATGAAAGGAGTACCAGCACCTCTGGGGGCTCGCCTTGGCCTCTCTCCGCATAACCCTGAGCACAGAAGCCCCTCACTGAAGTCTGGGTGACTTAGGAAATGCCAGGAATGGCCTCGGGACCCTAGAGCTCCAGCTTCATAGGCTCCCTGACTGAGGCTGAGTCCTGGGTGGGGACTTACGGGGGTCTCTGAGGGGTAGGTACTGAGCTCCAATCAGCCCCCACTCCATGGTGACTACTAAGGGGAGCCACAGTGTGACCTGGGGAGAAGCAGGCAGAGAAGGGATTGGGACAAAGAAAAAACTCCTGGTAGGGGACAGCTGGGTAGTGAGGACCCTTAATTTTGGAGGATGTGCCAGAAAAACAGGATTGTGCCGGGGCTGGAGGGAGAGGGCATGGGAAAGGGGATCTAGCACACTCCGAGGGGCAAGCAGACTGGATTCAGATGGGGAATACTCCCCGAAGTGTCCCCTTTAAGATTCTCACTCTGGACCCTGGTGACACCCCCCACTCCTAGGCTTCAAGGGGTGCTCCCACTTCTGTATCCTAAGAAGGACATAAAAGTCTCTTCTCTCACCTCCCCTTCACACCAAGAGAAGGCTGACATTCGCAGAAAGAAAAAAAAAAAAAACAAGATGAAAACATGGGGGAAAAAAAAAACAAGGAACAGAAAAAGAAGGTTGCATGGAGGGGAGGAACTGCTGACCAAGCCAGCTTCCTCCCCCGAAATACTAGAACCCTACCCCTTCCCACCCGTCAGCTGTCCACAGCATGGCCGCCTGCCCCTTCACAAGGGAAGGTCTACCGTCCTGTACCAAAGTGTCTTTAGTAGCTGTGTCTGGTTTGGGGATGGTCTGTCCCGTCTCGGGGTTCTGAGCAGGGACCAGAACAGACTGCCTGGCTTCTGATCTCTAGTGACCCACCATTGACTAATTGACCCTAGGCAAGCTACTCAGCTTCCCTGTGCTTCAGAGGCTTAGAGCTACATGAGAATAGTACTCCTCCCTGTGTCCTTAACTCCTGTGCTCTGGGATTTGTCTCTCAAGCTGGAGAGGAAGGAGTCCTGGGATGCAGGAAGACCCCCGTGGGAATAGCCGGACTCAAAGGATGAACTGAGCTGAGTGGGGAGTTAAAAAAAAAATATATGAGAGGATACCTGAAGCCAAGTTCTACCTATGTTGTCACACCTGGCACTTGCAGGCCTTAGGTCTAGTCCTGCTGGGCTCAGGAACTGGCCCAAGTCCAGCCCCTCAGGCCTTCGTCCAGATTGGCACAGGGTTTGTGCTGCTCTCCCAGGTCAGGAGCCTCCGTGTTCCCGGTGGGTTGGGCTGCCATCTTGTGGCTGGGCCCGGAATCTACCCTAAACTGGCTCTGCTGAATCTCTTCTGGCTGCCCAGTGCGAATGGGCCAAGGAGCTGGCAGGTGTCCCCTTTCCAAGTCAGACCTCCTCCCTCTATTGGGCAAGGGAGAGCAAACCCAGAGGCGCCATCTTGGGCAATGGGTGACCTTGGCCACCTGTCTGTAGCTTGGATGGTGACCCCAGTGCTGGGCTCAGCTGCATGCAGCGAGGCAGAGGCTCCAGAGAAGTCCAGAAAAAGAACACTCAGGGCGGTGTGTGTGTGTGTGTGTGTGTGTGTGTGTGTGTGTGTGTGTGTGTAGACCAGGGCCTCTTAACATTTGCAATGAAGACACTCTGCACCCTGCACCAGAGAACCTGGGGTGCTATGCTCTGTATAGTAGGGAAATTAACAGGTTCTTTCTATCCACTAGATGTCGTTAGAAGCTACTTTCTCAGCCATGAGCACCAGAAACATCTAGCATGGATGTCCATCAATCCCTTGGCTTCTCTGGACCACACCGGATGAAGAATTATCTTGGGCTACACATTAAATGGGAAGGTGTCCAATTAGAGCCTGTGGGTTACAGGAGCATATACGTTTTTATTTTATGTGACATTCTGTGGGGCATTTACCCACTAACCCCACAGCTCCCCAGTTTTCTTGAGTGTGAGCAGCAGGAAATATTAGATAGAAGGATTTATTGTGGAGAATCTTGCGGAGATAAACAGATAGAAAATTAAGGATAGCCTCGAGAGGACCTGAAACCTTTTCCAACAGGCCCCGACTGTCTCTGCCCCAGGGTTTTTATAGAGACGCCAAGGGGTGGAGCAAAAGACCTCCTCCCCCAGCACAGCCAAGTGCAGGCCATCTCAGACACCTGCACTCAGGCCCATGGTCCCAATTATCCTCTATGCGGACCTGCTGGGTAACGCCACAAGGAATCCAAGAATGGGCTCCCACAACATTCCTACTCCAGAACCATGCTACCAAGTTACCTCCCCCCACCCCCCCCAAAAAAAATCTAAAAACAAATCTCACAATATTTTAAGTAAATTTACGACTTTTGTGTTGGGCCTCATTCACAGCTATCCCGTGACCCAGAGTCTCCACAAGCTGTCCCTGGGGGGTCTAAAACTTTCTAGTCAGGTTTGGTTGTAAACACTGCTTCTGCTGCTCACTAGCTGCATAAATCAGTCAGCTCTCTTCTCTGGGCTTCTGCTTCCTTGTCTGTGTGAGAGGTTCGCTGCTGTTTTGTGGGTTTTAATGAGTTAGTGTCCTGTGCTTCTCCCTGTTTGCCTCTTCTCTCAGGATTAACCCCATCCCATCTCTCTTCCCTAGATTCCTACCCATGCACAGCTGTAGAGTGTCAGTGTGGTTGGGGACAGGACATCAGCTCTCCTTGGGTTTGGCCCTGGGAGGGCGAGGAGTTCACCACCACCGCCACCACCACCACCACCTCCACCACCACCACCACCTCCACCACCATCACCACCACCACCACCACCACCACCACCACCACCACCACCACCACCACCACCACCACCTTTTCTGCTGGCTCTGAGAATGAGACAGGGAGCCGGGATGATGAAGGCAATTTGCTGGAACCCTAACTGGGCCAGCAAGGACATGAAGAAAGGACAGACATGCAGACGCACGTACAGGAAATCTGGAGTCCATATGGGTGGTGCCCTTAGGTGGAGGGTTCCTGCTACCACTGGCAGCCCGGAACCTCAGCCTGGTGATCAGGTACAGCACGGGGGGGGGGGGGGGGGGGGGGGGACACGGGCTCGTCCTTTTAGAAGGCCTCTCCAGGCGAGTCGTCTCAGGTGGTAAACAAACATCCAGGAGGAAGAAACTGCACCGCTGACTTTCGCACACGCTGGCCTCTTGCTCACACCCTGACTCCGGAGGGAAGATCTGCCATCGCTCTTGAGCCTGGCACCTGTGGGGAAATGGCTTTGCAAGCTCCCCATGGGTCCAATGCCTTGGTGTCTGTCATGGCTGCACCCATGTCAACAATACACATGCATTCCAGACTCCACAGGAGATTTCCTCTGCTCCCTACAAAGGCACATGAGGTTGGTCAGGAGAGCACTGGACAGTGGGTTTGGTGGCTGTGAGCACTGTTAGAAGCATCCTCCCAGCAGCAAGAGGTGGGGGCCCCTGGGTTTTCTTTGCAGAAGCAGCTGGAGTTTTCCCATTCCTACAGAGCTCCCCTCACTCTGTAGTGCATCTGAGGTCCTCCTTTCGGGTGCCTTCGGGTGCACTAGTGGGTGCCCAGGTGTCTATCAGTCAGCAGTTGTGGAGGGGCGGGTCCAGGAGATGCTGGGTGGGCATGAAGCCAAGGCATTTTGAAGGTTAAACTTTTTTTTTTTTTTTTTGGTTTTTCGAGACAGGGTTTCTCTGTGTAGCTTTGCGCCTTTCCTGGATCTCACTCTGTAGACCAGGCTGGCCTCGAACTCACAAAGATCCACCTGCTTCTGCCTCCCGAGTGCTGGGATTAAAGGCATGCACCACCACCACCCAGCAAAAGTTACACTTTTAAAAATGGCAAAAAGAATAGAAAATTGGAGATTAAAGGAAATACTTATTTACATAGAAAATAAATCACGATGACATTTTAATTTTTGAAAGCTGATAGATATTAAATGATAAACATGTTAAATATATAAATACATAACATTTATAAATCCAGAACAAAGCTTTATTTCTTTAAAAAAAACTTTATCATATACACACACACACAGAGGAGAGAGAGAGAAAGAGAGAGACAGAGACAGAGAGAGACAAAGACAGAGACACAGACAGAGGAGAGATCATGGCATGTACTTAGAGATCAGACAGATGTATCATGTGACTCCTGGGGGTTAAACTCAAAGTCCTCAGGCTTGGCAGCGAGTGCGCTTACCTGCTGAGCCGTCCTGATGGGTCTAAAAGCCGTATACTCTCTAATCGTCTAGCAACACTTCAATCAGTTCTGTTTACTCAGAAGCATTCAAATTCCGACAAAAGTGGTCACCTCCATTGGCAATGGCAGGGACGACGCTCAGTTAGTACAAGAGGACAGATGCATAGCTCAGTGAGTGGAACTGGGAGTCCAGAAGTAAACCCACCGAGTTATGGGCGAGAGTGTCAGCACAGCTTAGCAGAGAGACGGTCTTTTCACGAAATGAAGCTGGAGCGACTGAAAATCCATGCACAGCAAAGCAAATTAGGATCCCTGTCCCAAGCAGGCCATTAAAAATATTAACTAAGAGTGGCTCAGACGCTAAAATGGGGCTCAGGCCATGAGCACTGCTATTGCGGCTGCCCAGGCTGGCCTGCGCTGTCCCGCTCCTGTTGACCATGGCCCTCACTCAGATGCTTCTGAAGAGTGTGTGTTGTTGATGGCTGTTCACTCCACGGCAGTGTGGGGACACAACAGCACCCACTTCTCACCTCGTGGTCTGGACTCTGCTCTAGACCCTGGTGAAGGTCGCTACACACTTGGTTTTCTACCATCCTCCAAAGGGACATTGCTGCAGGAAACTCTGCTTTGTCCAGCAAGCTCCTGGCCATCCACAAGAGAATTGCTTCCCCTTGAGGTTCACTTAATACCTCCTTAGACCCAGAACGTAAAAAAGATCACTAATTAACGGTCCAAGTAATTGTTCTCCAGTGTGATGGCAATGGGGAAAGTGATTTTACTTCTACTTGTGGATTCCTCATTCAGAAAATGTTTTTAGAACAAGAGGTCACTAGAATAAGAATGTACCTCATACATCTTCTCCAAATTTTTAAATTATAGATTGACTTATCTTTTCTGTTACCTATGCCTTGTGTATATTTCATTCAGAATGTTACAGGCACATTTAAATCTTTCACAAATATAATAAACATTAGTATTCATGATTTATAGTAGTCTACTCCCAACTGACTTCAGTTAGATTTTTTTTCTGCTGGACTTTAAAATGAAATATAAGCTTTTGCTTTGAAAACTAATCCTGAAGTCAACATGCAGATATTTCAATAAAGGAATACGTTATTTGTTATTACCACACACACACACACACACACACAAAAAGAGTGTCTTAGCTTCAAAATGTAAGACCTGAAACGATATGGCTCCCAAACTGGAGGTAGGAAATACTTTCTTGGTATGATATGAAAACAGAAGCAAAGGTTGAGTTTCATTGAAAAAAAGAATTGTGTGCTTCAAAGGACACTAGCAAGAAAACGAAAAGACAACAGCATGAGACATATCTGCAGGCCATGGAGCCGATGAGGGTCTAGTGTCTAAAATGTAGAAAGAACTCTCCTAACTCGACAAAGACAACCCAATTTAAAATGGGCAAGTTATTTGCAAAGCCATACTGGAAAGAGTTAACACCACTAGTTAAAAGCCAGATTGAGTGCCACGCTGTGTCCTCTGGCACAGTTACAACAAGACAGACAATAGTAATGCTAGTGATGTGGAAAAGGTGAAGAATTTCAGTTTGAGGTGTTGTAATAATTATTTTTCATGTTTATCGAAATGCCTGACAAAACCGACTTAACAGTTTGTTTGGGCTCCCAGTTGCAGGGGAGGAGCTTGAGGAGGCTGGTTATATTGCCTCTTGCATTCAGGGTGGGGGAGGCAGAAGCAGAGAGAGCCTCTAATGTTTTCTGCTCATCCCGGGATCCCTGGTGTTGGAATAGTGACACCCACATTCAAGGTGGTCTTCCCACTTCAACTGAACCTGCCTGGAAACACTCTCACAGACATATCCAGGGGTTTTCCTCTCCCATGACTCAAAATCCCTGAAGCTGGTAAGATTAGCCACGACAGATATATATCTAAGAGAATTGGAACCAAACATTTATACACAAAGCCTGTGAGCTTCACAGTAGTGCCCAGCAGCTAGGAAATGGAGGTAGCCCAATGTCCATCAGCTGATAAATAGATAAAATGTGGTATTCCCATATGACGGAATTCTATTCATACATAGTAGTCATGTCCCATAACATGTATGATGTGGACAAACCTTAGAAACCTGCTGAGTGAGAGAAGCACACAAAAGGCCACACACGGTGTGGTTCTATTCATATGAAATGTCCCCAAACAGGCAAACCCATAGGGATAGGTTAGTGTTGTCCAGGGCTGGAGGAGGGAGGGTATGGTCACATGTTTCTTTGAAGAATAGAACATTCTAGAGTTAGAGAGTGGTAATGGTTGTGGCACAAGCCACTGAAATATTAACTTTATCATTGTTTTTATTTATTCACTAGTTTTTTGAGACAGGATGTCATGCTGTAGCCCAGGCTGGCTTCAGTCTTATGGTAATCCTCCTGCTTCGTCCTCTTGAGAACAACCACACCTAGAAGAAATTAAAGAGGTAGATTTTATATCATGTGAATTTTATCTTAAAAAACACTTCAAGATTTATTTATTTTATTGGCTATATGTGGACATTTTCCTGTATATATGTATGTACACCGCATGTGTGCAGAAGGTCTGTAGAGGTCAGAAGAGGGTGTTAGAGCTCTCCTGGAGTTAAGGATGGTTGAAAGCTATAACGTGGGTACTGGGAACCTAACGAGTGTTCTGTAAGAATGGCCAGTGTTCTCAACTGCTGAACCATCTCTCCAGCCTCATGAGTTATATCTTAATAAAACAATGGGAGACAGTGAAGAAAAGTGACCAGCGGGCTAGAAATAGTCACTGCTGAGAAAAGGCTCAGCTGCATGGTCTCTGGTTGCTCATCTGTAAAAGTTCTCATTCATTATGTTTTTCTTTTTCTGAAATGTTTAAGTTAAATTTCAGAACATGGATATACCTTTCTCAAAATATTCATTAAATTTATTCATTTAGGTGTGGTGTGTGTGTGTGCATGCATGTGTGTGTGTGTGTGTGTGTGTGTGTGTGTGTGCGCGCATGTGCATGCGTGTGCATGCCATAGCACATGTTAAGTTTAGAGGACAGCATGTGGGAGTCAGCTCTCTCCTTCTGCCATGTGGGTTCTAGGGATCAAACTGAGGTTGTCAGACATGGTGGAAATCACCTTAAACCACTGAGCCATCTGACAGGTCCCAATATACCTTTTAAAATCATTGACTCTCTCATAAAAAGTGGGGAGGGGGTCACTGAGGAAGACGCTGGGCATTGACTTCTGGCTCCATACGCATGCACACACCCCACACTTTATTATTTGCATCAGGCTCTCTCCCTGATCCTGGTGTTGCTAATCAGGCTAAGTTCACTGACCAGTGAGCCTCGGGGACCTTCCTGTCTCCGCTCCCACAGCAAATGGGGTTACAATACACACCTCTGCGCCTGGCTTTTATGTGGATGCTAGGGATGGAACTCAGGTCCTCAGGAAGAGGCAAACACTTCACTAAGCCTTCAGATGTAAAATTTTAAGGTAGTAATGACTTGTATGCAGGCTGCTCAAATGTGTCTAAGACAAGAAAACAAAACCAAAATCACCAAGAATCACTACCCCGTTATCCTCTGCGGGTTCCTCTTCTGTTGCCTTAGTTCTCTTCCTCCTTTTAGTCTTGCTGCCCCTTTCTGCCTGTATCAGGCTGCATAATCTGTCAATCTTTGAGAGATTTCATTGACAATGTTTCCGTTCCATTGTTTTCCTTACAGAGAGTATGGCGATCATTCAACCCGGTTGATCTTGTTTTGCACCATTGATAATTTCAGGATGTTTCTTTCAGGCTCATGGCTATATTGGAAACATCAAAGATGTTTTCAGGATTGGTATTACAATTGGAGAAAACTCAAGTCTCTTTCCTCCATGGTCTGTGGGAATTCAAAGAATTTTGAATTTTCTCACATGGTGAGAATTTAAAATATTGCCTGACCTATAATTCTCATAAAAAATGTGTTGATGCTGTTGAGGGGTTGCTATAGCGGCAGCTTATGACATTTATGTTGTTTTGTGGATGTCAGCAATTTATGTCAGATCCACAAACATATTTTCCTAATATGTTCATATCATTTGCTTTTCTTCCTTGACTGGATTAACAACCAGCTCAAGAGTCTTTAACATAGCTCCATTGGAACGTTTTTTCTCTTTTGCATACCTCTTTCTTTCTGTGCTGGGTGTCAAGCCCGGGGCTGTATTCAGGTGAGGGTTGCACATGGTGTGTGTGTGTGTGTGTGTGTGTGTGTGTGTGTGTGTGTGTGTGTGTGCACCCCTAGCCCTGAGCCTCTCTTTGTTTGCATTCCTGACTTTTCTCACGGCTGTGGCTGAACACCTGACAAGAGACACTTGGAGGGAGGGAGGGTTTTTTTCTGGGTTGCAGTTTGAGGGGTGCAGTCCATCATGGCAGGGAAGGCATGGCAACAGAGGCAAGAGGCTAGCCATAATGCATCCAGTCAGGAAGCAGGAAGTGAACAGGAACAGCCACAAAACCAACAGGTACAAGCGCCCCACCCCCACCATGCCACCAGTGACATACTTCCTCCAGCCAGGCTCCCCCTTCTAAAGGTTTCACAAACTTTCCAAACTTGGCCACCAGTGTTCAGACACACAAGCTTATATCCAAACTACAAAGCTCTAAACGTATATTTTAAATACAGTCATCCTCATAATGTCAGAATAATTTTAATTTATTTCACCATTCAATATTATTGCTTCTGTTTTATATATTCCATTTATTTAAAATATATTCTGCCCAACCCAAGTGAGATTTATTTATTTAGGTGGGACTTTAATGCCCCTAAATGTCACCAAACATAGGAATAAGCCAGAACAGAAAGATACAATGATCATAACAGATTGCTTAATGTAATTTATTCTGAAAATTAAGAAACAACCTAGACTATTTAGGCTTCTTCCCAAGGCCTTGGAAGAGGCTCATGCATGGGAGGAGACCTGAAGCCTTAATCTCTCTTGACTCATCTTTCTTAATGTCAACATTAGCTGGGTGTGCATTTTAAGTGTCTGTATGCTGCCGTGGTTTGAAAGAGAATGGCTCCCATAAGCCCATTTATTTGAGTATTTGATCCCTGTTGGTGCAACTATTTAGGAAGGTTTAGGAGGTGTGGCCTTATTTAGAGGAGGTGTGTTGCTGGGATGAGCTTCAAGGTTTCTACAGCCCATGACATTCCCAGCTCGCTCACTCTCCCTCCCTCCCCACCCCCTCTCTCCTCTGCCTCACACTTGTGGATAAGGATTTCAGCTCTCAGTTGGTGCACCGTGCCTGCCAGCCTGCTGCCGCCATGCACCCCGCCATGATGGTATGGACTCTAACCCTCAGAACTGTGAGCCCCCGATAAACTCTTTCTTCTGTAAGCTGCCTTGGTGAGATGCCTCTTCACAGCAGTAGTAGAATAACTAACTGAGACAGCTATCATGTGAGCACACACCTATAGGTGTGTGCACACATGCTGGACAGCATGACTGTGGGGATTCCTTAGATGCAGTGATGTGAACGTGGCCCCAGAAGCAAGGGGTGTTTCACCTGCACTGAAAATAGGGTAGGCAATAGGCGCTCCTGATGTGACTGAGGCAAGGGACAGACAGCAGGGGACCCGATTTCCATTCTCCAGGGTGTGATCCAGCTTCTGCCCTCTTTTCAGCTCTCTTCTGACTTCCTCTGCAGGTCATAGCACAGGACAAGAAGAGCACAGTCTCTGGAGCCCTTCGGCTGGGTTCAAATCCTGCCTCAGGACATGTGCTGGTCCAGGTAGACGGTTCTAGCTAGAGTTTGAGATCTACAGCAACTCTCAAGCTTCTAGTCAAAACCAGAGTAGACAAGGAGAGTATATAACCCATTGCCATAAAAAGGAGGAGCGTGGAAAAACAAAGGGACTTTCGCTCAGTTTGTAGATACTGTGATACGAATAGCCTATGTACAGTTGAAACTAGTCTAAATGACGTTTCTGTCATTTGCAACTAGAGATGCATGCCCTGACTGTGACCCTGTGCCTACCCCTCCTCCTGGGATCTCCTCTGTAATGGCAACACAACCCACTCAGAGGCAAACCCGGGTCTGAAGTCCTCCACAGAGATTGCTTTTGTCTCATCTAGGGCTTCCACACACCAGCCACTGGGAAGAGCTGTGCGGACCATTTGCTGACAAGTGCACAGGGCTGGGAATGAGTGGGGCCAGTGTCCAGCCTGTCCTCTCCTGCTGAACCATAAATCTCAAAGCCAGGGCAGTCTTCTGGGGGGGGGGAGGTAAGGGGCAGCTGGTTCTCAGTATAGAAACTACCCTCCTTTCGCCTGACAATCATCTTTTTGTTCCCATGTCCACCTCTGATTGCACCCCCTATTTCCCTTCAGAATATTTTTCACTACACACACACAGACACACACACACGTTACATATACATATATATGTATATACACTATATATACACACACTATATACACGTGTGTGTGTGTGTATGTGTGTGTGTGTGTGTGTGTGTGTGTGTGTGTGTGTGTGTGTGTGTGTGTATTAGGTACTCGCTTTGTTCTTTGTTTAATGGGAATATCCCCTATGACTTTTAAGCTATGTGACAGCAGGGCTATGCCCTTAGTGTTCTTCTTTGGACCCGAAATACTTCCACATTATTTGTCGCACCCAAACCATCCCTAGTCCCGCGCATGCCATGAGTCACCCTAGCAACCCCGGCAGCCGCTGGACTGGCCCTCTGTAGTATAGCTGCTTCATTAGGCTTGGAAGGATCCTCGCCAACATGAAGCAGCACACATCTTGACAGCAGCCACACAACAAAACAAGTAGACCTTGGCAGGAGGAAGCCCAGTGTGGTGGCTCATGCCTGCAACCTCAGCTCTAGGGCAGGCAGAAGAAGAAGAAGAAGAAGAAGAAGAAGAAGAAGAAGAAGAAGAAGAAGAAGAAGAAGAAGAAGAAGAAGAAGAAGAAGAAGAAGAAGAAGAAGACCACCAAAGAGTTTGAGGGCAGCCCAGGACGTGGTGAGTCCCAGGCTAGCCTAGCTACAGAGTGAGATCCCATGTCAAAAAAACGAAACAAAAATTAAAATAACATCAAAAATCTGTACTGCTGGCGGCTAGGTCTCTGGTAATGGGGCTGTGAATACTCCCTCTTGGAGAGAGGGAGGAAGGGTCACACTACCCACATTCACTCCAATCCCGTGCCCCCCTGGCCCAGCTGCATACAAGAAGGGCTAGGGGCTGAGGATTTAGCTCAGTGGTAGAGCGCTTGCTCAGCAAGCACAAGGCCTTGGGTTCGAGCCTCAGGTCTGAGTGGGGGAACAAAGACAAAAACAACAAAAAGAAAAAGAAGGACTAGAGAGATGGCTTTGCTGTTAGGGATTTGGTTCTCAGTGCCCTATTAGGCAGCTTACAACCACCCGTTAATTTCAGCCCCAGGGGTGGATGGGGCTGATGCCGTTGGCCTCTGTGGGTGTCTGAACACACGTGAGACATGTAATTAAAAATAAATTCTTTTAAAAAGTTCTGAAGTATATAAGAGGTTTTTTTTTTAAAAAAAAAAAAAGAAAAAAAAATGCTGGGGGCCGGTGAGGTGAGATTGCTCAGCAGGTAAAGGCGATTGCTGATGCCTTGGGCTCAGTCCCTGGAACCATTGTGTTGGAAGGCACACTGAGTTCCTTCAAGTTGTCTCTGATCTGCCATGCATACCATAGTGCATGCACACTTGCAAACACACACTTAGGCACACACGAGAAATAAATATTTAAAAGAAGATTTTAATTGTTTTCTGGGGGTGGGGCTTCACTGTGTATCTCCCCCACAAGTTGCCCATGCTTCTGTAAGTAACCCCAATACATTCACTTATTTGCCAGGCTAGACTCAATGGAATCTTTCTTTGGGCGGTCAGCTCCTTCTCTATACAAGGTAACATTTCTTCACATCTCCTTGGGAAAGTCACAAAACATCTTCCTGTCTCTTTGTGTTCCCTCATCTGTTTGACCCGTCCAAACAGACCCTTCTAAACTACAGATTTATGTCTGTTCTTCCCGTGTGCTGATTCCTCTGGGGCTCCCTGTTGCCCTCAGGATGCAGTTCAGTGGAGGCCCATGTGGTCCTGCCTCCTCCTCTGTCTCCTCAGCTCCTTCCAAGCAGCCATGGGTCCGTGAGGTTGCCCCTTCCCTCCCTCCGTGTTTTCCCTCCACTTTGAGCTCTCGCTCCTATCTAGTCCCTTCAGGACTCTTACTAGAGGCCACCTGCTCGTGTTATTCTGCACCCACGTGGGCCGCCCCTGTCCTCACCCACACTCCGTGACCAACTGTGGGAAGATCCAAGCCCAAATGTCTGGGTGCTTCCCAAAGGTAGGGAGTGTGTCAGTGGTCTCTCCCTCTTCAGTATAGGACTTGGCATCTGTCCAATGGACAGTCATGGCATCCCTGAGAGGCCTAGAGGGAGTGTAAGGAACCCTAAAGACATCCGAGAGGGCAGATTGAGCATCACAGTAATAGAAAAGCTTTGTGTGGCTCCTCCAAGATGGTGTCCGGGGAGCAGAGCCCACTCTCGGGATGGAGTGGTCCTTCCTGAATGTGTCCTTTCTGTGTCGTGGACCTGGCCTATGGGAGTTCAGGAAGAGGATCTGTAGGACGGAAGGCAGGAGCTACTGAGGTCCTGGGGACAAGTGTGAGTGAGGGAGAGAGCTTGTGCCAGGTCATTCCAGGGAAGGATAGAGATTCCTCTCTCTCTCTCTCTCTCTCTCTCTCTCTCTCTCTCTCTCTCTCTCTCTCTCTCTCTCTGTGTGTGTGTGTGTGTGTGTGTGTGTGTGTGTGTGTGTGTGTGTGTGGTGGGGGGTGGGGTGGGCTCCAAGTTTGCAGTTGGGTTTTGCCTACCCTTATTTCTCCGGGCACCTCTGAAACAGCACTTTGTCCAGGAAGCCCTCCTTACACTCTGGCTGCACCAATGGCTTCCCCTCTGCCCAGACTACACAGTCTAATGAAAGCACCACAGCACTAGAGATAATGCTGGTCCCTAGTGTCCTCCTTCTCACAGGCTCTGATTTCCTCAGGAGCCGCTGACAGAGCGGGAGGGGAGGTCCCCTGCAGCCTGGAGCCTTGCCTGGCCCTCCTTCATTATCCAGCACCTTCCAGCCTCCTTGCTGCCCTTATGCCGCCTACAGGGGTCGCTGCGAGACAGCTTGCCCAGATTGTGGAGGGTTTTTTTCCTGATCCCCTTGACTTACCTAGGAAAAGCCAGAGCCACTGATGTATAAATTAGAGTCTTTATTTGCAACACCTGAGCAAGTGAGCCCCGAGGCTCGCCCACCAGAGGAATAAACATACAAAGTTCGTGTTTCACTACACAGCATGCCTCAGAGATAAATACAGCCCAGGGGGCTCTGGCTCTGGCCAAGCAACTCTTATTTACATGAATAGATTACAAAAGTCTTATATAAAAAAATAAGTGGTCCTGAACCGCGAGTGGGTCAAGGGAGGGTGGGGTATGGTTACACCTGTTACACACGGGACTGGAGCGGCCTCCCCGGGCTGTGGTGTCGGGAGGCCCCCGGAAAGTGGAGATCGTTGTCTCTACAAACACCCGGGATTTGGAGGGCAGGGCTTAGGTGTGTGAGGCTCACCCCTGCGCGAGGAGCTGTCAGGAAAAGGAAGAAGGCCTGGCTGTTCAAGGATCAGCTCTGGCCCACTGAGGGACAGCAAGTGGCTGTCTCTATGAGTCGCATGAAAAACAAAACAAAATCAACAACATCAAAGGGACTGCGTCCTTTCCTTGGGGACCAATGTGAGGACAGACTTCTGCTCTGGCCCTCTCCAGCTTCTGGATGTGTGGCTTTGAAAGGACAGTTGGGAGGAGTGTCCTTTAAGTTTCATCTTTTGGGCGTGAAGGACCCTCGGGGGACCGAGAGTGTAGGCAGTGCGCTCTCTCCGGTCGCAGCCCAGCCTACCTCTCAAAGCACCTGGTAGATCGGATTGGGGTTCGCGACTACAGAGCACTGTGGGGTGGCGTCAGGGGACGGGGTCTGGGCCCCCTGTTCTGTGTCGCTTGGGGATGCCCCCTCTGGAGGAGATTCTGGTGCTGCGTCTGCCAGCAGCAGCGCAGGCGCGGCGGGGCTGTCTGTGGAGATGCGCTCCACGATGCTGGATAGGCAGTCGAGGCTCGACACCGCCGCACTCTTCCCTGGCCTGGACTCTGTAAGGGGAGAGGAAGGTTAGTAATCCAAGCTTGAGTCTCTTCACGTCTCTTACCCCGGAGCAGAGCACAGAGTTTGGGGACAGAGGGGAAACTGAGGACTTGCCAGACGGCAAGGAGAAAGAAGAGGAAGGTGAACGTCGTAGTTGCTTACCCCCCAAACACGCCCCCCTCGCCATCCCAAGACACAAGTGGTGGAGGTGGGGAGGAGGTACTAAGCCTGGGGAGCTAGGGCAGCTTATGGGGGGCACGGAAGGCCACTGACAGCCTGCTAGCTGGGAACAGCTGAGAATACGCACCGCTGGACGCCTCGCTGTAGTAGGCGGCGTCGTAGCCGTTCTGACGCCGGGGGCCGCTCGGGGGGCCGCTGTAATCCATCTGCGAATAGCAAGAAGGACCAAGTCAGACCCACGGGGCGTCTGGAGCACTACTCCCTGTCACTGCCCCTCCCTCACTCCCCTAGTCTCAGCTGTGGGTTCTAGGACTGGATCAGCGCTAGTTAGGAGGTAGGAGCCAGCATACATTGAAAGCAGTCGCATGCAGGGCCAAACTGAGACTAGATGGAACAAAAATCTGCATTTGGGTAATAAGGATTTAAGAAGGAAACGCATGTCCTGGGGTCTGCGCAGCAGTGTTCTGATGGCACCCCCAATTGGGCAAATCGCAGATGACTAGGGTCTCCAAAGAAACCCCAGTGACAGATGCCAGTCTAAAGGACTCTCCCGACCCCAAAGGTCTCAGAAACATGTTGCAAATACCCCAGGTGCTGCCTACACTTGTCCTCCTTCTGGGTCCCGGCCTTACCATGCCGTCGGAGCAGTTGGAGCGCGGGCTGGAAGCGTCTGAGTCGCCGCTGTAGTGCTCGCTGCCTCGGCCTGGGGGCAGCGGGCCCGGCGAGTAGAAGGAGGCGGCTCCAGGGGGTGCTGCGTCCTGGTCGCGCAGCAGAGCCTGCAGGCCTTCAATGTAGCGGATGGCATTGCGCAGGATCTCCACCTTGGGCAGCCGCTGGTTCGGGTTGCTGGACGTGCAGCGCTTGAGCGTCTCGAAGGCCTCGTTGACTTTGCTCAGGCGGCGCCGCTCGCGCATGGTGGCGGCCTTGCGGCGATCAGCGTTGGTGGTCTTGCGCTTGCACGCCTTGCAGGCCCACAGCAAGCAGCGACCAGCCTGGTGGTGCCCGCTAGGAGCGCGCACATGCTCATCCTCGCGAGCGCCTGGGCCTGGGTGCACCGCGGTGGGGAAGTGTGTGTGTTCCTCTGGTTTCAGGAGGGTCCCCACATGCACCAGGCGCGGGTCCAGGTCCTCGAAAAAGCGCAGGTCGGGTGAGTCGAAACACGGGTCATCATAGAAGTCGTCGGCTGTGGCAAAGGAGCAGAGAGAGCCGTCGGGGCCTGTCAAGTCTACGTCCCGGAGTGGCGGCGACAGTAGCTCCATATCCCAGCTCCTGGGCTTCTTGGTCCTGCCTCTTGCTCAACCCAAGCCGCAAGAGTCACCTTAACTTTCTGCCACTCCTGAACCTAGACAGTACAATGACAAAGTGCTGAGGGCTGGAATGCACATCCGCTGTCCTCTACCTCCCCTCCTTGTCCTGTCCCGTCGGAGTTGTGGCGAAGAAAGCGATCGTTTTGGGACTTCCTCGCCCCTAGCTTCGCGCCAGGCGCCCTGGGCTATTTATCCAGGGTAGCCTAAAAGCCCCGGGAGCTGGAAGGGAGGCTGGGGGCGGGGGCGCCCCAAACCAATAGGAGTGCAGCAGGGCGGAGCTTGTGGTCCCCAGGGTAGCCACTGGGGCCAGGGAGTGCCCCCTCCCGCGGCTCTGCGCTGGGGCAGGGAGGAGGGCAGAGACTGGCAGGCAGACGCCAGCCGTGGCACTTGGCTATCCCGTGCAGCCTGCCCAAGCCGCTCGCTCTGGAGCCTACTCCTTCAAGCTCCGTGAAGCCGGCCGCAGCGCTCACTTCGGAGCTGACCTTGGATCTCACGGTCTCCTGATTTGTGGGGAAACCAGGCACAGAATAGGAGTTAGAAATCAGATCGCAGGAGATTTGGAGACAGACACCAGGCAACGGGGCAAAGAAACCCCTCTAGAGAAGCAGCAGCGACATCATGGTGACACTCAGAGAAGTTGAGCCAAGGACGAAGCGCACAAGGGACAGTGAGACTCGGAAGGTCTAAGCGGGAAGCCTGAGGCAAATGACTTGGTGGCAGTGACATTTGGCTCATTCTCGATCTAGGAGTGGCTCTGAGAGCGTCTGGTGTTGCCCATCTTCCGCAGGAAGCTTAGAAGCCCAGCGCAGTCCATGCGGTAGTTGGGGGAATCATCATTAAAACTTCAAGCCACTCTACTCAAACTCAGGGTGGACGGAGGGAGGGAGAGGGGGAGGGAAGAAGAGAGAGGCTCCACTCAACTTACCCAGCAGGATTCCTTCTGTGGACGTCTAGAGAGCCACAGGGGTCTGCTGATCTGTTTCTATAGCTAAGATGAAAGCCGGTTTGCAGCAGGTTTGTGTCCTCTTGTTCTCGAGTCCAGCCACGGGAAGTGCCTTTTCTTAAGGGCCAAGATGGCCAGGACCTGGCCTGAGGACCGCACTTACAGTCGAGTCTGCATAACTTTGTGGAGGTGATCTCTTCCCAAGTCTGTTTCTACTTCACATCCAGGGATAATGACGATGCCCAAGAGTAACTGTGCTGATGGCTGAGAATCCAAAGGGAGGAGGGTGTGGGAATGTCAGGGGTGTCAGCAAGAGAGCTAGCTTCTGTCTCCAGCACCTGCTTGCATGGTATAACCAACAGGCTTCTTAGCCTTTGCCTGGGGACACTGAGCCCCAGCAGGGGGCCTTGGAGTCTCCAGGCTCTGATCCTCTGGAGACTTAGCTGTGTCTCTTCCTAGCAGGCTCACTGGGGAGGGGAGGAGCAGAAGGAGGCAGCCACCTCCCTGAGCTCTGGCTCCCCTACCAGCCCCAACACACCCCGCCCCTGGGATGCTCATGCCTCTTGGGGCTCTGGCTAGAAGTCTTCCTTGACCATGTAGTCCTGCCATGTCTCCTCTCCTGGATGCCAGAGATCTAAGCAAGGGTGATGATCCAGGTGTCTTTCCCACTAACTTCTGGAAGCCGTCTTGGCCCATCTACAAACTAGGAAGCCCTCTCTACCCCCCAGAAGCAGGAATCTCTTTTGGAGTCCAACCGTTTTCACCTTCTCTGACACTGGCAGTGCTGACGGTCCCCTTGGTGACGCGCTCACCTACCCTCTTTACTCCACGGCTTTGCCTTTGTTTAGTCATTCAGCGCTCTTTGTGGCTTATCTCCCACACACCAGGCACTGAACCAGGCACGAAGGCCCTATTCACATAGTGTTTACATTATAGGAGAGGATGGCGACGAGCAATCGAGGAGCTGTGTGGTATCAGGGGTTTATAAATTCTACAGAATAATAATAATAATAATAATAATAATAATAATAATAATAATAAAGCAAAGTGAGAACTAGCCTTCATTCCAGCAGCCAGGGAAGGCCTCTCTGGGACGGTTGTACTTGTGTGGTGTCCTGGATGACGGGAGACAGAAACCACCACCACAAGCGGGTATTTAGTCAGAGACAGAAGCAAGCATGGGCGTCTGGGGCAGGACTGCGCTGGACAGGTTGAATGCACAGCAAGTATGCTGGAACTTAGCTTGTGTCCCCAAATCGACTGAGAGCCACCATTCTCCCTAACGGCTCCATTTCAGGTTTTTTGGCCACCGTGAGAGGCCTCCTCCTCCTCCTCTCCCTCCCCCTGTAACCCGGAACAGGGATTCAGCCTCAGAGTCTTATTCCTGCAGCTCTCTCACCTTCGGCCCTCGCCCCGGACCTGCCCCAGGGCTGTCGGGTCTCAGCTCAGACTCACTTTACCAGGAGCTTTGCCGGTTGGTGGAAGGCAAGTGACGGTTTCGGAGGGCTCCGCAACAATCCAAAGGAGTGATCACAGTCACTCGCACGGTTGCTGAGCTTTGGGAGGTAAAGTGATCTGGTGAAAAGAGATTGAATTCCAATATACTCTCAAGATGGAGCTTGGCAGGCTTGGAGAGATGAGGTGGCTCAGTGGTTAGGAGCACCCACCGCTCTTGCAGAAGACCTGGGTTTGATTATCAGCACCCACTTGATTGTTTACAACTGCCCGTGACCCCAGTTCTAGGGGACTTGGTGTCCCTTTCTGATCTCTGCAGCTCACAGACGTACATGAGGGCAAAGCACTCAAACACATATAAACTTTTAAATCTTTAAAACTAAAGATGGGGACAAGCAAGATTTATTTATGCTTGGATATGGGCACAGGGACAAGAGAGACATTAGAGATGGCTTTTGGGAGAAAGGAACTGGGAAATAGTGGGTCTGTGAATGTCAGATCAAAGATCCAGTTTGGGCAAAGTTGGAAATTCACATTAAACATCTAGGTGGCGATAAGGAGTCGGAGTGGAATTCATGAGTCTGGAGGTCCTTAGGGGATGGCTGGGCATGATGAACCTCTGTCCACTCTTCCTGTAAGACACCCCCTAGGTCTGTCCTTCCTAAGATCACCATCTAGACTGTGCTAAGTCCTGACCTTTGCTGACTTAGATGGCCCCACTGACTCGTCTGTTCTCTTCACTGGTACTCCCAGGACCCAGCTCCTTCACGGCAGCCTGGGGAAACGGCAGAGGTCCCAGTGCTCTTTGCACTTAGGTACCACATGCCCAGATGAATCTCATCTCCTTCCCTAACTACATGGCAGTTCAGGAGCCCTACTCAGTCTGTCTTCACCACTTCACCTGGAGCCACCCTCCCCTCAGATGGCCCTGTCTAATTAGCTGCCCTCCTTCAGAGTCATGGAGTCTTGTGCCTGCTGTTCCAAGCCTACTGTCCTCTCTCCTGGTCCTTCCCATGATTGGCAGCTTCTCAGGTCTCAGGTCTCAGGTCTTAACTCCAGTGTTGCCTTCTTGGGATGTCTCTGGCCATCCCAGATAGCCATGTCCCGGGCTTTGAGAATGTCACTTAGCCTTTAATCTATAATGATCTTGTCTGCTAGTTTGTTCACTGAAGGACATCAAAGCATTCATGGCATGGGGATGTTTTGTTCACCATGGCATTTTCAGAAGCCACTGCAACCGTGATCCCACAGGGGGCACTTGGTAAGAGTCAAGTGAATGAATAAGTAGTCTTGGGGTCTCCTAATTTCTACACTTGTATTTGAATTTAGCAAAATGTGTCACAACATACGCAATTTCATCAAAATTGGGCACGGTGCACATGATGATTCCCACATGCTCTCACACTAGCTCTTCCCAGGCAAAGCAGAGGCTCATCAGCCTGGGCCATGCTCCCTTGCATTATACATGGCCTGTCCAAACACTATAACAGTATGCTACAGAGAGATGTGATGTGGCATCACTCTAAATGTCTTTTCATTTGACTTAAACTCAATGAAGAATACAAGTCGTTGCTATTGTAATGGTTTGGATGGTAGCATCTGCCTCCTTTTCGAACCTGGGCTGAATGTGCTCAGCACACAGTAGGCACTCCGTAAATATTTCTTAGCTGATGAATGAGCAATTCCATTGAATTCTGCAGTGCTCGGGCACCTCCAAGGAAGCACTTCGAACAATTTACTTGTGCAAATCTAGGTTTTTAAATTTGTTTTTCTCAAACCCGAGCAAGCAAAGAAAATACAGAAGTAAATTTTGTATGGAGACTAAACTATTACAACTTTGCTTTTTGGTTTATGGTCATCCACACTTGCCCCCTGCCACCCATTCTGGGGGATGCCATTGGCTGTGGACTGAGGCACTGTCCCTTCAATGTAGGGCCTCTTGGACTGCAAGCCCAGTGACCTAGAGAAGCATACGGCTCACCCTGGGTCTCGTTCTTCTCTCTCTGTAGGAGGGTCCTGTGATTCTCCCCCAATCCTTTGCAGGCCTTACTGCTCAGCCCCTTGGCTGGTCTGCCAAGGGGCTATAAATGGAGAGCTGGCTTCTGGGCTGGAATGTTGGTCTGGCTTCTAGTGTGTTGCATCAGGGGGAGCGGTAGCCTTTATACATATATATAGCCTCTAGAAACCGGATCCAGCCAGCACCTGCCCCAAGCCTCAGGCACCTCTGCCCTACCCAGGCAGAACCTGTGGCCTCTGCACTTTGCTACTGTAGGCTGAATTGCTGGTTTGGGTAGAGGGGTCTGGAGGACCAGGGGATAAAAACAGGGGTGAGCCAGGTAGAGCAGAGGCAGCCCTAGGTCCAGTCTCTGTCCCTAGGCTTTTTCTTTTCCAACCTTTTGCTTCCCAGAAAGCCTGAAACTGCCTGTCAAGATGTGGTCAATTTAGGCTGATGTGGAAGGATTGTAATTTTGTAGCTGGGCACAGATATGATCCTGGTGATTACCAGGGTCCCAGAGACTCTTCATATGCCCCACTCTGGCGCGGCTTAGTCTCTGGTGTGTGCAGGACCTTGGGAGTCCGGCAAATGAACTAGCTGGTGGATGTCATGTTCTCCCACAGTAGAGGACAAGAATGTCAAGGAAGCATGGGAGCTGTGGGTTCGAGAAGTGGTGTGCGCACTGAGGGAGTGCATGACCCTACCATGGAACAGTCTATTCAACAAGCATGTAGTCAGGTGCTGGGAATACATCAAAGAAAAGAGTATCCCTGGCCAAAGCAAGAGGAACAACAAAAACTAAACACACCAATTAGTAAACTTTATGGCACACTTAAAAGGTAGAATATGTGGTCAAAGATACTGAAGGCAGAGCAAGACGGAAGGGATTGTGTGCAGTGTGGGGGCTTTGTGTTAACTAGAGTGACATGGTGATATTTGAAAAAAGGTAAAAGATTTGAGACCAGTCCTTGTGACCGCTAAGAAAGAACGTTCCTAGCAGAGAAAGATAATAATGGAGCCCCTTCTGTGGGAAAGGTGCCTCTTCTGGGAGTGACAGGGAGGCCGTGACTCGGGTCTGGTGCTGTGTGTGCTCAGTGAGGGCGTGCAGAGGCAAGAGAGAGCTCAGCATAGGATTGGATGGGTGGTTTGTCAACGGAAGGAAAGCTTTCATTACCGACCAGGAAATCCTTTTAAAGGCGGTTTAGTGGAGCACATTTTTCTCTGTGTAATAAGTTGACTAAAATCTCCCTGCCATGCTAGCATGGCTCTTAAATTGGACATTTGTTTTCTCAAGGGGGAATTTTCTAGCTATGAAGTTTTACTTCAGTTGTGAATTCACCAAGAAGTAAAGCAGTTCAGCTCTGCATGTAAGGAGGTGGGAAGCTCCTCAGGGAAAGGCCAGAGGGCGCAGGGTGGCTTGCCATGGCATTAGCAGTGGAGGGATCATTCAACATTTCACCATGTGGGCCATGAACCATTTAGACCTCACATGTCATGCACACATCACGTACATTCACAGGCCATGCACACACTATGGGCCATGCACCTATCACATGCCATGTATCGTGTGCAATGCGCATCTCACATGCCAGGCACACATCAGGTACCATGCATGCCTCATCCTATGTACTCCTGACAGATGATGCACACAGCACTTATATCACATACTCCATGCATCACATATACCTCATGAGCGAAGGACACCCATACGCTATTCACACTCCACATGCCATGAACACCTCATATCCCATTCATACTTCAGCTGTCTTTTACACCTTATCTACCACCCCCACTTGCACGTGCAATTTACCCCTCACATGCCAATCATAGCACACATACCATTCACACCACACATACCATTCACACTCTACATGGAAATCACTTTGTACATGCTATGCACACTTCAAAGGCCACACATACCACACATGTTAATCATACTCCACATGCCATAAACACCTCACATGCCATGCACACTTTACACGCTATTCACACTGCCTATGGCATTTACCCACACACACCATTCATACTCTTCATACTATGCACACTACACACATAATCACACCTTTCTGCCTTTTACACCTTACACGTCACTCCCACTGCATATGTCATTGACACCTTACATGCCCTTCACACTTCAAATGCTGTTCACACTCCGCATGTCATTTACACTCCACATGCTATTCATGTTATTCACACTCTGTATGTCATTCACACCTCATATGCCTTTCTCACCCCTCATTCCTTTCACATCCCATGACTGTTCACACTTCACGTCATTCACATTACACATGCCATTGATACTACACATGCTATGCCCTCCCCATCAATATCTCCCACTTCCTAGTTCTTTCCCAAGACTAGGAAGAAGCCCAGGAAATGAAATCAATAGGACCCAGGGCAGAGGAACCAGCTGTAGAAACCGGCTGTTGCTGCTTCTGGAGCACCCCAGAAGTTCATTCCTCCAGTCTCTCCTGCAGGTTTATTCTTCAGATAGCTGAAGGCTTTTCCTGCCTGAGCAGTGAGTCGTGTTCTACTGGAACGTAGATTTTGGGGATCTCAAATATAAACCCACTGAGTTAACAGGAACAAACAAAATATGGATGATGTGGTATGCCTTAAGAACTAGAGATGCTAAAGGCGCTCACAGAAGTGTTAGACATTCTGGGAAAGGACACGGGGCTCTCGGGGTGAGGAGAGCTGCACGAAAGGAGAAGACACCACCAATAAAGCACTGGGGAAAATGTGCACGAGAGATTTAATCAGACAAAAGAAATAGCATTGCCAATGTGAGGTATGAATGGCATGTGGGGTGTGAACAGCATGTAGGGTGTGAATGACATGTGGGGTGTGAACAGCATGTGGGGTGTGAATGACATGTGGAGTATGAACAGCATGTGGGGAGTGAATGGCATGTGGGGTGTGAATGGCATGTGGGGTGTGAACGGAATGTGGGGAATGAATGGCATGTGAGGTGTGAATGGCATGTGGGGTGTGAATGGCATGTGGGGTGTGAACGGCATGTGGGGTGTAAAAGCATGTAGGGTGTGAATGGCATGTGGGGTGTGAATGGCATGTGGGATGTGAATGGCATGTGGGGTGTGAACGGCATGTGGGGTGTGAATGGCATGTGGGGTGTGAGTGACTGTGCAATGTGGATGGCATGTAACATGTAAAAGGCAGGTGAGTGTAAACTGTGTGTATAGTGAGCATACTATGTGAAGTATAAATAGCATGTAAGGCGTGGGTAGCACATGCAGTGTGAATAGGTGTTGTCCTTGAGCTGAGCTGGCATGGCTGGATAGGAAGGTCCCCAAACTGCCTTCCACTCATGTGTGAGTGGGAGATTCATGGTCACTAGATGGGTATCTTTCTGTGTCCTCTGCCTGTGCTGCTCCACAGGAGGTGGCCCTAAGGGGCAGGCCATGGGCCTGACAGAGATGATGGGTACACTTGCTTGCAAGGACTGTTTGTTCTCTCTCTCTCTCTCTCTCTCTCTCTCTCTCTCTCTCTCTCTCTCTCTCTCTCTCTCACACACACACACACACACACACACGCACGCACGCGCGCACTTTCATGTCCCTACATGAGTATCACAGGTATCATGGCCACCTCACACACTGTATTCCCCTCACTCTCTGGCCCTGTTTTGCCCACAATGCACACCACTTTGTGAACACCTCACATGTAATGAACGTATCACTTTGTGAACACTTCTCATGTCAGGATATCTCACACACCTCCCATGTAACAGAGCCTTGTATTTGTGCATCCCTATTACAGAATGCACACTTTCACATCAATGTGCGTACCTCCACCATGCTTACTTCACCCACTAGGTAAACCTTGGGCACTGTGTGCATCTGCCATGCTTTGTGTGCACCTTGTACCCTATGTAAACCTCTAACATCAAGTGCATATCCTATTTCATATTAGTTCTCACACTGTGTGGACCTCATGCACTGTGTGTATCTCTCACACACCATCTACTGTATTGTTAGGATTTCTGTTGCTGTGATCAACATCATGGCCAAAAGCAACTTGTGGAGGAAAGTGTTTATTTCAGCTTTTAGCTTGTTGTCCATCTTTCAGGGAAATCATGGCAGGAACTGATGTAGAAGCCATGGAGGAGTGCTGTTTACTGGCTTGCTTTCCACATCTTGCTCAGTCTGTTACAGCATCCAGGACCACGTGCCTAGGGGAAGCACCACCCACAATGGGCTAGTGCATCTCAGTCTTGCCCATCAGCTGCTCTGGGGGGGATAGTCTCTCAGTGGAGGTTTCTTCTTCCCAAATGGCTCTCGCTCGTGTCAAGTTGACATGAAACTAGCCAGTACACCACGTATGTCTCACACTCGGAATGCTTCTCTCACTGTGTGCACATCCCACTTACACCTCTCACACTTGTTGCACGTACCCCACGCTGTGTGTACCCCCAACACCATGGACACCTCACACACTGTACACCTTTTACCTTGCGTACCCACCACACCAGTGCACAACTCACACATACACACGGTGCACACTTCTCGTCCTGTTCACATCCCCAGTCTGTGAACAGATCTCACGCTGTACACACCTTGTGCCACACTACCCCTCCGTGTGCTACTCACATTCTTTTCTTTTTTTTTTCTTTTTTCTTTTGGTTTTTCGAGACAGGGTTTCTCTGTGTAGCTTTGCACCTTTTCCTGGAACTCACTTGGTAGCCCAGGCTGGCCTCGAACTCACAGAGATCCGCCTGCCTCTGCCTCCCGAGTGCTGGGATTAAAGACGTGCGCCACCACCGCCCGGCTACTCACATTCTTTTCTTTAGTCACTTTATTCTAGGTAACTCGCAAGGATAGACATCCTACAGCGAGGTTAAGGAAGCCACTCTGACACTGGCCCTCTCCCAAACTCTGTGTGTCTCACTGAACTTCCGTGCAGTTAGAATAGCCATTCTGGAGCCAGGAAGCTTCCCTGTGAATTACATTTTTGTGCATGTATCCACCACAGAAAAGAAAAAAAAATGGCAGAGTTGAAACTAGAAAAAACAATTAGCTCTGTATCCCCCTTCACAACCCATGTGTCCTTTTTGTCTACATTCAATCTGTCCTTCTGCATCACCTAACATTACTCTTTCTTGGTCTTTCTAAATGCTATATTATTTCCACACTTAATATGTACATTTATACATATATACACACATGTATGTGTGTGTGTGCATATGATGACATCCATGTATGAGGGAGAATGTGGCTTCATTTTTCTTTCTGATTTTGGGTGACCTTATTCTCACAGGCTGTCCCCCCATAGTACATAGCACATACATCTCACATGTGAGTGTGGCGCACACACAGAATGTATTACATGTCATTATACCTCCTACGCTATGTGTTCTTATTCCTGTGTATCCCCCAGGGTGTGTTCTCTGCACCCGCACGATGCACCTCACATGCCGGGTGCATGCCACACTTGCTGTCAGTCTCGTCCAGGCTCTTCCACACCTTTGTCCTGGTGTGGATTTTTGCCTGTACTGCTGTCTGCCGTCTCCTGCCAGGCCTGGGGGAGGACACTGGGGACATAGGTCCCTGGCCCCGTCTCATCAGTCCTCTCTCCAATTGAAGCTTTTCTGCCCAGAGGAGGTCAGGTGTCCAGTTAGGGCTGATAGAAGGGAAGCTCAGGGGCTGAGGGAAGCATGGTGACAGGGAAGGCATTTGGGGCAGGATCGGGGGCAGCTGTGGTAGTGCCTCTTTCCTGCCTAATCAGCCCGCCTGCCCTCCTGGGGGGTTCCGAGGGGCTGGGATTAAGGCGCACACAGCCACTGGACTCTAGGGACAGGTGCCAGCTGCTGCCCACAGCAGCTGCCCCAGCCGCATGCCTTTGAGGGAAGACTGTCTGATTTTCTTCACCAAATCTGCCTACCACTGACCAATAACAGCAGGGACAGAGGTTTGTGGCCTGCAGGACCGAGGGCCAAGGAACTCAGAAGCCTCTGGCTGTCTGGGTGCCTGCCATAGGCTTATGCTCACATCCTGCTTGCCTCCTTCAGGAAGCTTTCCTGGCTTGCTGCCTCCCACTGGCTGGGTAAATTGACCCATGTATTTTCCTCCCTTCAAGTGTCCCTAAACACACTGTTTCCAAGCCCCAAGCCAGACATTGGATCTGAGGATAATTCAGACAGGGTCTGGCCTCAGAGAGCTCCTCTAGTGATTGGAGGGCCTGCAAGGGAATCATGCCAGCATCCCAGGCAGCCCCCAGAGGGCTTATGGGTGTGCAAGACTTCCCAGCAGAAGTGCTGGCATTTTCTTGGTGCTGGAACACTAAAGGGAAAGGCATCCCAGGCTTCGAGGACAGCATGCTTGACAGCCAGCGGACATGCCAGCATGCTCAAGGATGCTCCCCACCTTACTGAGCCTTGTCCAAGATCCCTTTGATCGTTTAGGCCTGCCACCTCGGATCTCTAAAAGGATGACTGAGCTCTGTCTGAGGAGAAGCCTACAGATAAGATCATGCCGGCATGTAAGAAGTATGCAGAAGAAGTGCCGGGACAAGGCAGCCACCTTAGCCAATGGTGAGGGCCTGAACAGGAGCCTAGAGACCCGGATTTCCCTCTTACTGGGCGATGCCCTGTGGTGTGCCCCCTCTGGGCCCTTGGACACCCATTCCCAGGGCCCAGTTTCTCCACATGAAGGATGCAGGCATTGGACAAGGGTTCTGCTCATACTCGGGCTTGAGGTCTGGCAGGTGACCCTTCTTCACCCTGGCTAAGGTCTCTCTCTTGGGATTCCCTGTCTGAGCAAGACAGAAGCCTGTGGCCCTGTCCACTTGGCCCAGCAGAGGGCTGGTACACAGAGAACCTAAGGTCTGAGGCTGGGCTCACTGTGAGATTAGAAGTTTGCTCCCGGTGAATTTGAGGGTCTCCATCTGAAGGAGCCCCAGGAACTGATGACCACAGTCTCTTCCTTCTTTTTCAGATGCAGCACAAACTCCTGCATCCCACTGGAGCCGGCCTAGTGAATTTCAACTTGGAATCGACCATCTCTGACATGGCAACTGGATCCCCAGCGTTGGAGCTGTACTGCCCGGAGGTCTCCTCTGGAATTAGGGATCTGACAAGCTGCATTTGAACGCAGCAATGCCCTTTTGTGCCCTGGAGAAGTAAGTTCCCCTTTTAGAGTCTCTTTTTTGCCAGCTCGAAAACGTACCCAGTTATAGCACCTACCATGCAAAGTCTCAATGGCCAAGGCACACAGCAGGCTGGTGTCACGCCTATCTTGGTGCACAGTAGGAACTCGGGAATGGTTTTGCCGTAGATAGAAGCTCTTGGCAAGTGGTGGGTGGGGCGGGGTGGGGATGAAGCAGTCGGGAGCCTGGCTGGTTATTCTGGGCTCAGGACCTCTTGGAATTGGGGGCCATGGTGTGGTGGGAGGCGGCTGGCAGTGTGGGCGATGGGGCAACCCGTGAAGTGTTGTCCGCAGCAGCCGGCGTCATGGCCTTCGCTGTGCACAGGCAGGCAGGCAGGCAGCCAGCCACCCCCAAACAAAGCCTGGCCCCCGGGGAGGGAGGAGCGGAACGCTGATGACAGATGAAGAGGGGCTGCTGCAGGCAGGGCCGGGAGGGGGTAGAGAGGCCTGAGGAGGCAGCGTCCCATGGATGCATACCTTCAGAAGGCTGAGGCCCTGCAAGGTCCACATCTCAGTGTTCAGTGCCTCCATCCTGCCTCCCACCAGACACCACGGGCATCCTCATTCCAGCGTGGGGAAACTGAGACTCTGTGTGTGTGTGTGTGTGTGTGTGTGTGTGTGTGTGTGTGTGTGTGTGTGTGTGTGCGTGTGCAGGCAAGAGATCAACTTCATGCCTTAGAAGCCATCCACCTTATGTTTTGAGGCAGTCTCTTTCTGAGACCTGGACACACCAATTCATCTAGGTTGACTGAGCAGCGAACGCTGGTGACCCATCTGCCCATGCCTCCCCAGCTCTGGGATCACAAATAGACACTATTAGCCTGTCTTTGGGGGTTTTATCTTTAAGATGTATTTTGTTTTTAATTTTGTGTATATGTGTGGGTATATACATGCAGATCCCGAGGAAAGCAAAGGCTTCAGACTCCCCAGGAGCTGGAGTCATAGGAGGTCGTCAGCTGCCCTGTGTGGGTGTTGGCAACAGAATGTGGGTCCTCTGAAAGGGCAGTGTGTGGTTTTAACCACAGAGCCATCTCTCTAGGCCCAGGCCTAGGTTTTTATGCGAGTGCCACCTATTGATCTAAGATCCTTATGTTTATGTTACTTGACCCACTGAGCCATGTCCCCATGTCCCCATGTCCCAGAAAGGCTCATGTCTCCAGCCATCTAGGACAGTCTAGATCTTGCACACAGGGCAATGGGCTTGACTTTCACAATAGATAAAAGGATGAACACTCCATGTCATTGATGTAAAGACACTCCCACTGGGTGGACAAAGGCAGACATGGTCACCAGGAGTTGGCGCTGACTTGGTTTCTCTGTAGTCAAAAAGGTAACCATTTCTGCCCTCATCAGACTCCGGCATCTTGACTCTCACTGTCTTTAATCTTGGGGTGGATCTCAGAGGGGGCTTGTCCCAGGAACAGAGGGGTGAGAAGGGGGAAGAAACACGGGGAGAATGGTGTGTCTGCTCTTGGGGCCTTGCTTTGCACCCTTTCAGAACCTCCTTGCCTTTTCTTCTCGTCTCCTTCCAGCCACGCCCTCTCCATCACGGCTATGACAACTTCAAACACAGACGAAAATAGACATGATAATAAAGAACCCCGTCACTAGCTCCAACACCCATTGGACATGTCCCAACCTGAGCCCCACATACTCCCTCTTCTTTTATTTTGAGGCAGATTTTAGATATCTTCTCACTTCATTTGCATATGTTTGATGACATGTTTCTAAAACATAAGGGTTTCTTTTTTAGCAGAGGCATAACATTATCAACATACTAAAAATTAAGTCATTCCACATACCATCAAATATCCAGTCAGTAACAACAATTCCAATTATCTCATGTACATACATTTTGCTTGCTTGCATTGGGATCCAAATGGAGTTCACATACTGTGACCAGTTGATTTGTATTCTAAGCTCTTAAAAATAATTTCATTTATTCATTATTTATCCTTTTTTGTTTGTTTGTTTTTTTGAGACAGAGTTTCTCTGTGTAGCTCTGGCTATCCTGGAACTCACCCTGTAGCCCAGGCTGGCCTCAAACTCACAGAGATCCACCTGCCTTTGCCTCCTGAGTGCTGGGATTTAAAGGGAATGCCACCACCGCCCAGCTCATTATTTACCATTTGTGAATGCATATGTGCATTCACACACTTGTCATGGCACGGGCGTGGTGGTCAAGAGACAGTTTTTAGAAGCCAGTTCTCTCCTTCCATCTTGTGGGTCCTGGGGATCCAGTTCAGGCCATGAGGCCTGACAGCAAGTACCTTTAACCACTGAGCCATCTTGCTGACCTGTAAATGTGTGTGTGTGTGTGTGTGTGTGTGTGTGTGTGTGTGTGTGTGTGTGTCTGTCCCACCAAACCCAGAGTTCATCAATTAGATAAGGCTGGATGGCCAATGAGCTCTAGATAGCACACTGTCTCCGCCCACAGGTCCCAGCACTGAGATTATGGAGGCACATTACCACGTCTGGCTTTTACATGAGTGCTAGGAAATCAAACACAGGTTCTCATGTATGCAGTAGGCGTTTCACCTCCTGAGTTATAACCCCAGCCCCTATCATGATTGGTTTTTTATTTGAAAGTTCCATCTCCATGTATATTTGTTTTTCCTTTACAGGTTGCTTATTGACCAAAAAAAAAAAAAAAAAAAAAAAAAAGGGCTGCACATCCTAAAGGTTGTGTGTGAGCTCGTATGCTGAGCTGGTCTCTCTGTCTTCTAAAATGTGGTAGCTGGTTATGACCTTGGCCAGATTCAGCTCTGACTTGTTTGGGTAAGCCAGTTCTGTAGGTGGTACTGTAATCTTCCCTCGGGGATGTGTAACACCTAGATGTCTTCGGCCAAGCGTCTCTGGAGTGCCCACTTCCTGGCTCCTCTTCCTTGCATCTCCCTTCTCACCAGCTTCCTAAAGACAGGCTTCAGCTGACACCTCTTCATTAAAATGGCCACCAGTAACGTTATTGCTAAAGGGACGTTTATTCCTCCTCCACTTGCAGGATACTCATTAAAGTCACTGTTGACTCCATCCTCTTTCTCAAAATGACCTGTTGCCTTAGTTCTCAATCTCCTCCTGTGTCCTTGTCCCTTAATATCTCCAAAGTTCCCACTGGGTTCGACCATATGCCTATTTTCAAGACAGCCACCATGTATACATGGATGGATCTACCATACCTGTGCCCAGTCACACCTACTGTGCCAGCTGCAGACTCACCCATTCAATGGCCCACTGGACATCAGCACTCAGATGTCTCACAGCCCCTCATATTCAATGTGTCTCCCAAATGTGCCTGTTATCTGCTCCAGGAATCCAGCCAGTCCTCAGGAAATAGTTCTCCTTCAATGCCACCCACCCCCCAACTCTGTTCCCTAGCATAGGCACCTGGTCATCTTTTCCGACCTCTTCTCCCACTGTATCCTCTACTGGCCACCAAGTCTTTCTGATTTCATTTCCCAAACATCCCTCAATGCATCTCCTCTCCACTTTGGTGGACCCCATTGCAGGGCAGTCTGTGGCATCTCTTCTTGGGCGACAACCTCATCACTGTGTTCTCAGCCTTGAATCTCAAAGCTTTTTAAATCCACCCCTCCACTGAACCCAGACATATGACTCTAAAACAGAAATATAGCAGGGTCCAGCCATGTAACACCTTTACATGGCTTCCCATTACTTCTGGGGTAAAGTGTCCTGGGGTAAACATGTCTCTGGGGTAAAAATCCTGGCTGGCACAGTATTCAAAGCCTTCCCCAAAGCACCTCTGCTTGTTCTCTGATCACATGGTTTAATGTACCCACCCCTGGGAAATAACGTGCATCCCTCTGACAAGATGGCTCATACAGTCACAGCTTTCCTCCCTTTCCTTCTTCTAGGAAGCCCCTCCCCTTTCATGGCCCACTATTCACTTGTCATTGAAGACTCGGTCGAGGTGGTACATTATAGAAGCTCCTTGAACACTCCAATCCCTGATCTCTAGAATCCAGGATCCAGTGCCCCCTTCTGTCCTCATGCCTCAGTTTCCTCATGCGTAAGGAGTTATGATATGAGTGAGACACCTTACTATGAGTACAGAATGAAAATCAGCACACAATGAGAGGCACACAATTTCATTGACTCCTAGAGTGACTTTCTGTATCACACTGATGCTGTTTTGTTCAGTCTTCTACACTAGTCACTGAGTCCCCCCCTCACTGCTACCTTCCTCATGCTGGGTTTCCCAGGGCCCCAGCTCAGTCCCTTCCACATAGCGAGCATCACCCACTCGCCTTTTATTGTTGTTGTTGCTAGAGACATGGCAGAGACCAAGGGCTGTTTCTCAACATCCATACCTTGTTTTATTTTTTTGTAAGATAATATAAATTTTGTTTGAGAGCACAGTTTATCAGTCAGGTTGGAATTCTCATAACATGGTGCTAAAGACCGTGTGGCTTAAACAGCAGTTCTGGAGGCTAGGAGTTCAAGAGAGAGGTGTTGGCAGTGTTTTTCCTCCTGAGGCTTCTTTCCTGGCTTGCAGACAGCTGTCCTCTATGTGTCCCCACATGGCCTTTCTCTGTGGATGCAAATCCCCTTGTCTCTGTCCTTACAGGAATACTAGTCATATTAGATTAGGCTCCCATTTTTATGACCCTGTTTAACCTCAATTACTTCCTCAATGTCTTGTTTCCAAATCCAGTCACATTGGAGGTTAGCGCTTCAATATAAGAATGTGTGTGGTTCTTTGTTGGTGAGGTGTTATAGGAGTTACCTACATTTCCCAGATTCCCTTGCAGCTAGACTAAGTTATGGCTAAGTTATGACTGGTAGAGTACAAGTGGAAGCAATTTGTGTGTAACTTCTTGGTTATGACTTTAAAAAAAATAGCAGCTGTTTTCTTTTCTGCCTTCTGATTGATTGGCATATAGGCAATGGGCAGGAACTGGATGTGTGCTAGACAAATTAATGGCATTCCCCAAAATGTTCATATCTGAATCCTCAGAACCCACGAAGAGATTATCTTGCATTGCAAAAGGAAGTTTAAAGATGTAATTAAGATTGAAGTGGGAAACTTAACCTGGCTTATCCATGTTAACCAGTGTAGTCAAGGGAGTCCTTATAAAGGGAAAAGAGGTAGGCAGAACCATTGATCAGAGCTGAAAATATGATTGTAAAAGCAAAAGCTGGAATGATTTGCTTTAAGCCATAAGCCAAATAGTGTAGGCAGTTTCTAGAAGCTGGAAAAGGCAAGGGGCAAGTTCTCCTGTAGAGCCTTTGTAATGACTGACGATCTGCCAGCACCTTGATCTTGGCCCACAAGACCCACTTGAAGGATATAGCTTAATTGGTACAGTGCTTGACTGGCGTATGTGAAGCCCTGGGTTTGATTCCTAGCACTGCACAGAGCTGGCATGGTGGTGTATGCCTAAAATTCTAGTGTTTAGGAGGTAGAGGTAGGAGGATCAGGAGTTTAAGGCCATCCTTGGTTACATATATAGTAAGTTCAAGTCCAGCCTGGACTACCTGAGATTCTGTCAGAAAACAAACAACAAACAAAAACTTTAATGACCCAATTCGGGCCTTTGAGTTCTAGGATCATAAGACAATAAATGTATTTTATTTCAAGCCACTAAGTTTATGATAATTTCTTTTACCAGCAGCAAGAAAGTAACCCTCAGCTTATGTGATGTGATGAAAGTCGCATCTTAGCAGTATTTTCAAGACCTGGAGAGTAATGGGAGAGACACTCTGGTTCCAGCATTGTGAGGCTGCTGGAAAAACACCAGACCATATACCATAAGAAAAGAATGGATTTTTTTAGCTGTCTTTATCATCATCACAGCAGGGCAAGCTACATCTTCATTAACTTGCACACCTACTATGTGTTTGGAAATGATGCAAGCACCAGAGAATTAGTATCATGCATATGCTAAGCGCAATGTTGGGGATGTGCTCAGGAAATTATGTGAACAAGCCAAAAAGGACACGGTAGCTATTTGTTGGATTAAGTAGACCACAGCTAGGCAAGTCTATTCTTTTCTTCCTTATGTTGCAGACAAGGCCAGGAGATCTGGTGACTCCCTCCCAGGCAGACGGCCTGTCTCAGAGGGTGAAGGGGAGACTCTGGGGTAACCTTTAGTGAGGGTGAGAATGAAAAGCCCCTTGAAATGGAAGCAGTGACCCAGCTATACCTGTTGACTCTTGGGTCACACAGCCTAAGGGGTGCTCAGGACTCTGACTCCAGCTATGGGACTCTGGTCTCTCAGCGTCTCTGAGCATTCTACATTCGAAAAGTGGAGCTATTAGCCCATACTTTTCAAAGGGTTCTTGTGGGTATGAAGTAAGAGTATACATGGAAAGGTAAGGACAGCAGTGTGGGGACACACGATATTTCCTAGGTTTGGCCCATTTCTCTACAGCAGCCCTGCCCATGCAACGTTGAAGAGGCAGAAGACCCTTCAGTCTGTGGGATCCTGGTATTTGGTTCTGAGTCTCTCGCACAGAGGCTTGCAGAATAGTTACAGCTACCAACTAATATCCTCTGCGAGGGAAGAGAAGAGGTGAATGGTGTGATGCTGCCCGCCCCCTCCCATGTCCCAGTCCTCTGAAAGTGAGGATAGAACCTGAATTTAACCCAACTGAGTTCAACTGTTAGCAAATGTGTAGAATCCAGGGATGTGTCCATCACACACCTCTCCCACCGGTCTGTCTCTGACACCTTCTCCTCCCATGGCTCTCAGGGGGAAGAACAGAAAGGAACGAGCAGCCTTGTTTGTTGCGCAAGGTCCCAGCTGCTTACACTCGCTCATTGTTGTTCTCTCAGGAAGCCACAAGCTTTTCCTCGAACGGAATGAGACTCTCCTTTTCTGTTGTTCCACTCACATTCTAGGGAGAATGGAAGATGGGAAAACATTTACTGACCCCAAAAGATGGAAGGAAGTCCATGCTCATTGGAAAGGGTGACGACAGCCATTGCAGTTAACAAGAATGATGAGTGAGAGGTCATCCTGAAAAGACGTTGTGTCCTAGGTTGAACTCAAATGCCACAAAGCAAAGAAAAGAGAAGGAAGGAAAGGAAAGGTGGATGGAGGAAAAGGAAAAAGAGAAAGTAGAGAGAGGCCTTTGCTGTCAGGCATGAGCCCAAACAAGACTTCCTTTGTCATAAAGCCATGAAGACGTGATTCCAGTGGTAACCTGTGAATTTGGACATGGATTTTTCTCTGGAGCTTCCAGGAGAGAACTCAGCCCACCCAGCTCATCTAGCTGAAGAATTGGCTTCATCCTCTTGATGCCCTTAGCAGAGGGCCCAGCCATGCCACATGCCATGCATTCAGCATACTGAACCATGAGCTGGGGTGCTATTCCAGGTTGCTGTGCTTATTAAAGTAATCAAGTTATCCAGCAATGGAAAATGAATACAAATATTCAGAAATTACAATGTCCAGTCTCCTGTGAAAATCAAGATGCTGAAGTGACTTCAGTGGAGGCTGCCTCCCTCCTTGATTCTCTTGTTTGGGTCTATGGTGAGTAGGAATCTGCAGCGTCTATGATGGAAGAAAAGGTGAGGGAGGCAGGTCCTGCTCCAGTTCTCTGATGTCAGGGCTCACATGTAGGAAAGCCATTTGAAAGGTTACTACTTCCACTCTGGTGTCTTCCACGAGTTCTTGGATATTCAATGGCATCTCTCACCTATACTTCTGTTCCTTGATCCCTTGCAATGATCTGTGTTTGAAGGTTAACTGTCAATTTTCTTCTGTTCTCTGTACAGCCTTGAGGATAAGAGCTAAAACCCCCATGTTGGTCCTTTGTTACCTGTGGCCCACAGAAATGACTCCTTGATGGACATTTATAGGGATGCCACCTTTGAGTCTGCAACCTCAGTCATTTGATCTTACTATTTTGTATGCATGTCTCATCTTGAACATCTGCTACCATGTCCATTGAACCTCAGGTGAGACATGTTAAGATCCCTAGGTATCATGAACTGAGGCCCTTTGGCTTTATATAGATGGAAATCATGAAAAGGCAAGAGGCCAACTTACTCAGTGTTGGCATCTCTGACCTCAGCTAGGGCCCAGAGGCTTCCAGGACAGACTTTCAAACCTCAGAAGTTTATGATTCTAGGCTCTGAGCACTAAGACTCTGAGCTCTCAAAGGTAGAGGTTATTGCTGTTGGTGCTCAGGTCAGAGCAAGCTCTGGGTCTGTTCAGTGAGTGGCTTAGACTGGACAGCTAATATTGTAGCTCCTGACCTTTGGGTGTTGGGACCCTTGACTCCCAACTCTCTAAAGCTCTAGGGAGTTCTAGTGGTTGGTGTTCTTTGTAGCTCTTGCTTTACTCCTACTAAATGCTCCTCACCCTCTTGGCATTTCCATAATTCTCCATAGTCAAGTCAGTCTCACTTCCTGGGAACTCTTCACCCACTTTCCAGTTTCTGAGTGAGCTGAAGGTGTATAACCTGAGAGTCCAAGAGCCTTTGAGTCTCAGGAATCACTCTTCAGCTACCTTCCACCTGCTTCTGCCAGATGCCTGTTTTTTTTTAACTATCTCTGCCCACTCTGGCCATGAGAAAGACCACAAATAAGCAATGAATCATTCAGGAGAGCTTTTATTGGCCTAATGATATAACACCAAGGAAAGTTATGCAGGAGAAACCTTCCGGACTAAGTCCCAAAGACTGAGAAATGGCTTCATACAAAGCTAAAAGAGAAATGACATGCTTGTTCATGGACTGTCATTTCTCTGGTCACAGCCACATGGCTTCCAGTTCCACTAACCACATGCCTCACTCATGCACCAGCCACAGGTTTTACATTGCACCAATCACAGGCTTCTTGCTGAGGCATGGCCGAGACATTTCCTGTTTCCTAGACTTGGTGACTTGGTGAGCCGAGTCATTTAAAGTTCCCAAGGCTTGTCTTGCCTGGAATGGATTCTTCCAAAGTGAATGCAAGTTTTTTGGAGTAGTCATGGCTGGAGCAAGGCCTCCCAAGGCATCAGTCATGGCTTCAACAGAAGCCATGGTTGCAGTGGTCTTTGTAGCTGGAGTGGAGTTCTTTAGCTTGATTACAAAATGCTCAAAACTGGCTCAGGGCCTGGGAATGTTGCTCAGTGATAGAGTGCTCACCTAGCATGCATGAATCCCAGGGTTTGACTCCTGGTACTGCAAGGAAAAGAACAACCACCCTCAGGGCAGTCTAACCCATTGCTAAAGAAGGGACTGCTTGACTGACAGGTCCTGGCTTAAGGCAGACATATATGTAAGAGAAGGGTCTGGTAGCTGTTCATTCAAGAGACCAAATGACTTATTCCCAATAGTTTTACTCACTTACTCACACACCAAACAAAACACAGTGAAAACAAACCCAGTGCTATTTCTTTTATTTTTGAGATTATAATTCTATCATTTCTTCACACTCTTTCTTCTCTTCAGGCCCTCCCATATGCCCCTCCTTGCTCTCCTTCAAGTTTATAGCCTCTTTTTTCATGAATTGTTGTTACATGCATATACATGTATATACATATATATTCCCAAATACAACCTACTCGGTCTGTATGTCACCCATATGAATGTTTTCGGGGCTGATCATTTGGTATTGAATAACCAATTGCTGTGCTCTTTCTGGGGGAAGACTATTTCTCCCAATCTCCGCATTCCTTAGTTGCTGTACTTCTCTGTGCATGGTTGAGGGTTTGTGGTTTTTCCTCTGTCCACTTTGGCATGTCTGTTGTCATTGTCCTTGTTCAGTTTGCGTTTAGACAATCGAGTTGGTGAGACTGGATGGAGGCAGCTTCTGACATTAGTAGGAAGCACAGTCTCATAGCAAATTACGTGATTCTGGCTCTTGTAATCTTTCCTCCCCTACTTCCTCAGTGTTCCCTGAGCCCTCTGTTTAAGTGCTGTATCCATTTGTAGATGTATCCATTAGGACTAGGCTTCGCACCTCTGCATTTTGATTGGTTGTTGTTTTCTGTAATGGCATCTGTCTGTTGCAAAGTTTCCTTGATGATGGGTGAGGACTACACTTATCTGTTTGTATGAGGAAATATATTTAGAATGTATAGATAGGGATTGTGCTGCTTTAGTAAAGTGGTGGTTTTGTTCTTCTCCACGATTCATGACTTCATTAGCCCTGGAGAGTTGGCTGGGCTTCCAGTACCAGGCATGATTTGCTTAGAATACAGACCTAATACACAATTAATAGTCTCAACAGTACTTAAAAGTGCTTAGTCTCTAGCCAAATATAGGAGTGTTGAGTCCCTCTGATCTGTCTCACGAATAGTCTCCTTAAGCCCACGCTCACACTGGGTGTGATGGCGCAATTGTTGAAGTGATTGCCACCAGTCACGGAGGCCTGAGTTTATCCCCAGAACCCATCTTTAAAGGCCAAGCCTAAGAGCCTAAGAGCAGAAGACCCTGCTTTAAAGTGCAAAGAACCCGATGCAAAGTGCAAAGTGCAAAGACCTCTGCCTCTACATTAACACACATATGTGCACACACTTTCCTCCTTACCCTTCAGGTGAAAGGGAAAACATACCATTTTTGTAGAAGAGTGGTTTTCACTGAACAAAATCCTCCCCTAAGACCTCAGCATAGCCAGGCATGGTGGCACATGTCTTTAATACTGGCACCCAGGAGGCAGAGACAAGTGGATTCCCTGTGAGTTCAAGACTAACCTGGTCTACACAATGAGTCCCAGGCAGTCAGGGTTATACAGAGGGAATCTGTCCCAAAAACAAACAAATCGATCAATTAGTCAATCAAACAAAAAGCTCTCAATCCCACCAAACTACCTAGTTGGACATGCTTGCAGTTAGTTTGCAACCTCATATGAGAATGTGCTTCCGTGACCATGGTTACAGCGCCTGTGATGTGAGCCATTCAAAACAGACTCGAGAACTTGCACCAGTGGGTGTCTCGGCTGCTTGGGAAGGAGCAGAGTGAGGAAGGCTTCACCGAGATGCGTTTTGAGCTCACCTTCGATGATCAAAGGAAGGAGGAGGAGAGCCCTCGTCATCAGGCTTGGCTCTCTTGCTGGCCCCATTCTGTTTCCTGACTGTGGATGCAGTGTGACCCGCTGCCTCCTCAGCTCCTATAGCCATGGCTTCCACACCATGATGGATGGACTGTACCCTTGACATGGGAGCCCAAATGAACCCTTGATTTTATTTTATCTCAGCAATGAGACAAGTCAAAAAACATACCCCAAGGGTCGTACCAAATTGACCAAATTACATGCCCAAATTGAGAATGGAGAATTAGAGAAATAAACTTCTTACTAAAAAGTTGTATTTTGCAAGGTGGCATGAAGAATTGGGTTGGTTAGTGTAATTAGGTGGCCACATGGAGTAGTAGCTCATATACCCCTGGGCTCACGGCAATGGCTAGAGATGGCCAGATGTAAGTATTTAATATTGTGCCTCACCCACATTTATAAAATGATTAAGCTAATTGGGTATTTATGGGACTTTTCAAATGAGGGGAAAGATGCTAAGAATGCCTTCAGCCACAGCAGCACCTTTAGCTCATGATTGACGATGGATCAGAACAGCTGCCGGAAGGTTCTTTATCACAAGTTGGCTATAGCTGCTTCTTGGTTGTTTTCAGCTCCAACAACTATAATGCGGCTGGCTGGGAGATCTTCCTCATCACAGGCAGAGCTGTGCTCATGTCAGCTAACTCCCTACCAAGCAAGCAGGATCGCCCGCCAGACTATCGGCTTCTCTCCCATTTCACAGGCACAGATCCTGATGAATGGAAACACAGTTCACCTAGCTTCTGAGCAACAGTGAATGATGGTGACACCAGTAGTATCTGCAGCTCCTACTCACTAAGACAGCAAGGCAGAAATCTCATTGGCGGTAACATAAGAACAATTACTATCCTCGTTAAACAGGGAAACCGAGGTTCCAAGAAGCTCTTTATCCAGCAAGAGGCAGAGTGGGGACTTAAACCCATGTCTCCCTAACTACATGACCAACACCTGACCTGAACTTTTCTCCCTAAAGGCCTCTAGTATATTCTGCCGATGTCCAAGTTGGAGACCACTCGACATGTGTGATGTTCTTAGCTTGCTCACTCCAGCTATTCTCCATGGGTCCTGTCACATGGTAACAAGGAGCAGCAGGTCTTCCGTGAGCGCGTCATGAGAACAGAAGTTTTTCTGGGTCTGTACAGGTGAGGTAGGGACCCTATGGTCAGGGCCAACTCACTCTCTCCCAGAGTTGTGCTTGAAATCATGCCCTTCCTTTGAAGTCCAATGCGTTATAGCCATTCCTGGGGACAGTCTGTGGGCTTGGCCAAAGTCAAGGCCCTGGAACTGGCCTTCCTCCCAGAGCGCTGACCTCTCATGGCTGGTGTCTAGGGCCCAGTGACGCTCTGGACTCCAGGAAGGAAGATGAGGCCCCAGCCCCAGGACTGAGCTGGAGAAACCGGAGAAGGCTCCGGAACAGCTGACTCTGGGCGCCACGTTTGGAGGCGGCTGTCCCTTCCCCCATCTGGCTGTGCTGTGAGTCACGGGTTTTAAGCTGAGCACTCTGGGAGATTAACCAGCTTTGTGACCAGCTGCTGGAGGAGGACACTTGGCCGAAAGAAGCAGGATAAAGTTACCCTCTCAGAAGTTTATAGGAAGGCCCATAAATGCCCCCAAATGCTGTGGGGCCTATGTTGTGGGGTACTCCAAGGGGTGTCCCCTGCCTAGGCTCTCAGTGACCACATTTATGGCCCCTGTTCTTCACCCACCCAGCAGGCTCTACTAATCTGCCAGTCTTTGGGTATTCCCACCCTTTGGGGTATTGTGGTTCCAAGAGAGGTCTTGGGCAATGGATGATGAACGGTAGGAACTGAGCCAGCCCATCCTGGAGCCAGTAGGAAGGGCCTGGCTCCTGCCTGCCTCAGGCTTAGAGCAGAGGATGCTGGGAGAAGCAGGATGGTGGGCCATAGGCACAGGACAAAGGCAGACCCCACCCCGTGGTTGACAATTCTCAGCCCTGGAATGGAGACCTAGGCAGCCTAGGCAATAATAGCTGGGCTCTGCCACTGACTCTCTAGACACAAAAAAGAGACTAGTATAGACCAGCCATTTCAAACTATATAAGTAGCACACTACAAATCTGGAGGCTTAGAGTTCCAGGCTCATGGGGATCTCTAGTTTTGACTCACATCCTCACTTTTCATACTGTGTTTATCAAAGTGGCCTCATTCCATTCCTAACCCTCCTGACTGACCAACTCCTCATGTAGCAATTATTTATTGAGTGCCTACTATACACTAGGCACTGTTGTAGCAGATGGAGAATAGTACTGTACTTTATCTGAAATAAGAGTTAGCCACAGGAACTCACGAGTGCCTTTAGAGCGACTAGATGGCCCTTCAACCTGCTCTGTGTGTTAGTGTCACCTGAGGATGTATCTGAAGACATGAGTCTGTTCCTAAGGGAACTCAGTCTAGGAGCCCACAGCCTCTCTCTCCCCCTGTCTATCACCCTGTGAGTCTCGTGGAGGAACCTAGGAAGAGGCGAAGAGAAGCCATCAGAGACCAAGGCACCTGCTGGTGTGGGCCTTTCTTGCTCTGCCCTAGCCACACTGTCGACCACCCCCACTGATGCCAGCATGGATGCCACCCTCTGGCATATGCCATACACCAGTCCCCATAATCTTGGAAGTTGGGTGCAACTGAGCCACGTTTTCTGGAGGAAAAAAAATGGACCTCCAGAAAAAAATGGTCCTGCTATGGACCAGGCCTGTGGTGAGGGCCAGGGATGCAGCAGAGGGGGCCAGGGCCCATTTATATTTGCTGCGAGGGAATGACTGAGTGTTGGCTCACCACTAACTCGGGAGGACTTCTTAGTTAACTTGCTGAACACTGCTTTATTACTACTGTGCCCACTTAATAGATGGGGCAATTGAGGCAGAAAGACAAGTATTCTACAATGATAAAGAAGATAGTTGTGAGACCCAATCTCTCACATTTGGGTGTCCTACCCATGTATCTGGCCACTATGTTGTATCACTGAGAGCCAAGATGACATCATTCCCGTGCTTCCTCTGGGACAATTGAGAGGAAAGGGCAGTGCTTGCTCATCTGTGGCTCTGTCTTTGATGTGGACTACTATGAGGTGACAGAGTCATCACCTAAGGCAAGGAAAGTAGCAGCTGGAGTCAGCTTCAGAGGACACAAGCCTTGAAAGACAGGATGTGAATCCTGGCTCTGCCGCTCACGATCGAGGTGGCCTTGGACAATGAAGCTAAGCTCTCTGAATGCCTCCTGCCTCACCAGGAAGGGTGGAGACTGGCATCACCCTTGAGCATCCGCTCAGGGTGGCACAGTTAAGTCCTGGGAAATGCCCACATTCACATTGCTGAGGTGCAGAACCCACCTAGGTGTCCATCAAGAGGAGTAGAGCAGAGTGTGGCATAGACACCTCCTGGAATGTTCCAGTCGTTTTCAGAAAGAAGTTATATGCTTGGAAGGAGAAGGAATACATCTGGGGCTAATCATATTAAGCAAATTCAGTCGGTCTCAGAAAAACACACCTTGTTCGGCTTCCTCCGCTGTGGTTCCTTTTACACAGCTATATAAAGTCATGCGTGCATATAGGACATGAAAGGAAAAAGGAGCTGTCTGGGGTGGGGGAGGCGAGGAAACTAACAAGAACGGTGGGGAGTGGGGAAGGGAGAGTGGAGCTATGGGGGGACGTGCTCGGCGTACATTGCATACTTGTCTTAAAATGTGACGCAGCACCTTGCAAGATGAAAACACACAGAGAACATGAAACAAACAAATACACAAACCAAAACAAAGACTGGTGATAAGCACCCGGTGGATGGCTGCCGGAGCTCACTGGCGAATCTGAGGAATAGGTTGGGGGTGGTGATGATGAGCTCTGTTCTTTGCCAGAGGCTGACCGGCTCTGCCTAGACTCTCTCTAACCCAAGCGTGTCCAGGCACCTGCTGTGGGTGCTGGCATCCCTGGGCATGGTCAGGGACTGGCCAGGACGAGGCCGGAGGGCGGGTGAGGACAGCCCATCCCAGTTCCTCACTGCTTCGGGAGTGTGGTTGTTGGGGGCAGGGCTGCTCCTAACAGCTGGGGGCCTCACTGAAAGGGAGGGGGCCATAGTCTCTGTAGCAGAGACAGAACCTGCTAAAGCTTCCTTCCTGTCCTCTAGAATGAAGCTCCTGCTGTTGGGATTTCTGTAGGAGACTAGAGCAGGGTCAGGATGGATGGCTCTGCCCTGCCAGGGTCTCAGCTGTGCTGATAGCCAACATTTACTGCTTCCAGCCCTGGTCTGGGCTCTGGCTCTGTTCTCAGGAGTCAGCATCTAGCTCCAGAGGGTAGAGGCAACATCAGAATAGGCCAGGCTAGGTGGAACCTAAGGTTTTACTAGGAGAAGGAAATCTGGGAGGTACTTTGGAAAAGGCTTCCCAATGTGGGTGACTCCTAAGCTCTGGGAACTGGAGAAAGCTCCTCCCAGGAGAGGGGAATATAAGAGCAAGGACCTCGGGCTCTTCCATGGCACCAGATACAAGCTCCCAGCTCTCATACAGGCAGTGTTAGATCCAATTACTCCAGTAAACGATGGACAGGAAAGGCATATCTGGGGTTCTTGAGCTAGGGGGCCCTGGAGAAGTTGGCGGTACAGATCCGAGTTTGGCCAAAGATGGCGGAGGCAGGGCTATATCCCTATACCCTCTGTCTTAATATCAGAGATTTGGGGCCTGCAGGGTGTATGGCCCAGACCTCCGTGTAAAGTAGTTTTTCCGGACATCTGAATCCCAAAGCTCTATCTACAGAGGGAACTTGGGCAGCACGGCCCAAGGAGGGTGGAAATTCTTCCCAATATCCATAAATATACATGTAGAATATGGAGGTGTCTTCAAGAGTCTTGTGCAGACAATATGAGCTAAGGTTCTAGAAATGACATAAAGTTTATCCACATCCAGTGATAAACAGGCCCACCCACTCCTCCCAAACCACCGCCCTCCCCAGGCTCAGACCCTGAATGACTTTCACACAGTACCAGGGACACACTATCAAGTGGCCTGCAATTAACCCTCAGAGTTCCAGACGGTGAGACCCTTCAGATGGCTGCTCCAGCAGCCTTTCTCCAGGGATGCTCAGGCGCGCGCAGCCGGTGGCCTTCAGCGACAGCCGCAGGGCCTCCGTGGCACACGTGCGCCCGCCCGCCGCCCGCCACCCACACCCGCGCACACGCCGGCCAGGGCTAACGAGCCCACAGCCCTGCGCGGCGGGAGGGAGCCAGTTGTCGGGCGGGGCGGCCGCGGTCACACAGCATTAGCCCTGCTGCCGCCCCGCCAGGTGCGGCCACTGCCCCTAATCCCTGGCCCGCCCCGCTAAGCCCGGCCTGAGCAACGCCACAGCTGGGGGCGGCCGGCCACGCGCCACCTATCACCGCAGCCTCAGTCCCCCCACCCCCCTCAGCGTGTGCCCTGCACCCCGATCCCCAGCCCTGCACAGCACATCCAGCCCAGCTGGCCAGTGACCCTGTGTGGCCAACCCTGTCTCTAAGGGACCTGCTGCTCCACCGCAATGCCCCCTCATCCGGTCTCCATCCTTTGTTAACAGTCCTGAAGCTTGCTCTGCAAGGTAGGATGTCAGGCCTACCCCAGCCAACCCTCCACCGATCTCCATACCTCACTCTGGCCTTGCTCAGCTGGCCAGAGCTGGGGTCCTTTCCCTGTCTGTCTTATAATATCTGGGGACCCCACCCATCCCTGTCTACCTGTTTATGCTATTCTTAGGCAGGACTCACATCACCTTTTCAAATTCTATAGCTAGATGAGATGGATTCCAGGATCTTTGGGTTAGGGGTGGGGGATTCCCAGGGCCTCTTTGAACCCCACATTTATCCGTAAAACAGGATTTCTTTTGCATGACTTCTGAGACACATCATTTCCCCTTTTTGAGGCAGTCTCTCAGGTATCCTAGGCTAGACACTGAGCTGAGGATGCCCTTGAATTTCTGATCCTTCAACCTCCAAGGTATTGAAATTACAGGTGTGCCACCACACCCAGGTTTATGCAACGCTGAGCACCCAACCTGGGGAACCATGCCACGAAATGAACTACATCTCCAGCCGGAGGGCTTTTTTGCTATTCCTTGTAGGCAGGCTGATATTGACAAGTTGACCCATCTGAATAGTAAAGATGAGTGAGCGGTGAGGGCAGCCATCTTTTCAGCTCCCAGCTAAGCAGGTCAAGGCAGCTTTTATTTCCAGTGCGGGGAACAGGAAGGAGGGATGGCCAGGTCTGGGCCAGGACTTAGGGTTGGCTGTGAGGGGTCTCTAGCACTTTGCACGTCCTCTGGAAGGAAGTTTCTCTGGGCCTGGCCTGCTGGTGGTCCTGGCTTCACTGCCAGCAGTGGTGCTGATGGACAGCTCCGGCAGGTGGGAGCCGGCTGGTCACCCCTGACAGCTCTGCCCACCTGTCACTCTCCTGCTCGGGTGACCAGCTGCCTGACCCACTGACCAACTTCCTGCTGCATCTCAGCACCCCGGGCACTGTGCACAGAGCGTCCCGCCTGCTTCCCTTCAGCTTTTCTCAGTAACTCGCTCTCCCAGAAAACAGGGCCCACAAGTACACATGCAGATTCTCACCACACAGAATTACCTATGCCTGTGCATGACTGCATGTGCGCATGCCCCATGTGACACAGGGTCACATGATCAAATGGGATAGACAGACCTCAGCCGTGTAGAGAACTCTAGGCTGGGTCCCAGCTCACAATGGCCCCTTGCAATCCATTCTAGACTTCCTCTTCCCAGGCGTGGTTCTAAATCCCACCAAACCGACAGACAATCAGGATCAACCATCACATCCTCCAGAAGAGAAGACAACAGTTGCTCCAGCTCAGAGAATGACTTCTCCCACTCCGTGAGCCACCACCTCAGCTTCCACATCATCTCCTGTGCTTTGGGGAGCCAGAGTTGCACCTCTTGGGGCCTAAAGAGAAGCAGACCTTCCTCAGGAGAGCTCTGAGTTCTTGGGCAATCTTGCCCGCTGCTTCTTCAGCCTGCTCCCACTGGGCTCCACCCCTTCCTTGGCAGCATCGTGGGGCTCACAGAGCCCTGTGGGGACAGTGATGCAGGATGAACTTGGAAAGGTTCTTTTTGCCTCCTCATGCATTTCCGCATCTTGTCCCACGGGGGTCCTCTCCCTCCCCAGCTCTCTTCTCCTTCGTTTGGCCCAGGTCTGGCAAGGATGACCTGAAGGTAAAGATGCCTTCTGCCAAGCAAACTTGACCACATCCGTGTCCACGTGGTGGAAGAACAACCCACAGGCTGTCTTCTGACCTCCCCACGCATGCCATGGCACAGGCGCATCTGCACTCACACACACACACACACACACACACACACACACACACACACACATACACACACTGAATAGTGAAAATGTGAAGCTCTCTTTGGTTCAGCTTCAGGTGTGTGTCCTGCCTCTGACCTTCTGCATATTTTATTATAACAATTATAAAGTGCAATAATCTTTACTCCTACCTTTACTATATTAGATATCTATTGCTGCATATGGAATTATCCCCATATTTAGTTTAAAACAGCAAATGTTTGCAGCCTCATGTTTTCGATGGTTAAGTTTCAGGAGCAGCAGCAGGCCTGTGGCAGGACACATGCCTCTTCCAGGGTGAAGGTGTTGGCTGGGGTGGGGCTCATCTCAAGGCCTGCCTGTGGGAGGAGCCACATCCATCTCACTCCAATGGCTCTTGGTTGGAAGCATCCATTTCTTTTCATGTGGGGCGGCTCACACATGGATGCTGGCTTCTCTTTAGAGTAAGTGAACTAAGACAGCATGCCAGAGACAGAGGGCACCTGAAACAACCTTAGGGGTGAGGCCCCACTGTTACAGGATGTCAAGAGGGAAGAGATTACATTACACCAGGAAGCAGGCACTCTAAGGGCCATCTTACAGGGTGCCGGGTCCTTCAGTAGATGTTTATTTAATGAATGTGGCCATCAAAGAACACTGTTCCTACTGGCTACTCTCCCCATACAATCTCTCATTCCCCCGGCCCCGCCTCATTTTCCTTCTTCATGGATACTGCTTACAATTTAAAGATGTATTTTAATCTCAAATAACCCTTTTGCTCTTATGAATGTTTATCTCCAGTCCCCATTTGGTGGGGTGTTTCTCCCAAAACCGGGGGCACACTTGAGTATATCTCATGCAGTCAGCTTCTGCAGTTACCACAAGCTTGGGGGCAATTTTGTTTCCTTCTGGGTTCCTAGCACCTCTCTTCACCTAGCAGGTCAGGCCCACTTCAGGAAAGTCCTTCCCTACACTGCATTATTTCATGCATCCTTCCCACCTCACCTTTCTTGGTAATGAGCCCTCCGGAGCTTCTAGGATGTATGGACGGTTCTGTTTCCTCATGGGTTAGGGATGCTACAGTAAGTGCTCAGTGTGTGTTCAGTGAGAACACACCTGTAGCAGGATTCTTAAAAGTTTTTATTAATAAAATCAAACCGAGGCCAGTTATTGGGGTGAATACTGGAAGGTCAGAGAGACAGAACAAGCCACAGCTGTCTCACCTCACCAGTTCCTCAGCTGGTCTTGTTTCCTCAGACTGGAAGCCTCTGAGTCCTCATCTGGAATGGGTCTCAGCTGAATTGCTGCTCAAAAGCCTGAATGCTTAACCAGCCAAATGCTTAACCAGCCAAATGCTTCTAGTTTCTGGTCCTCATGCCTTATATATCTTTCTGCTTTCTACCACCACTCTCTGGGATTAAAGGCTGGCTTTCTGGGATTAAAGGCGTGTGTCACTCACCATGCTTGGCTGTTTCCAATGTGGCCTTAAACAGAGATCCCAGATGGATTTCTGCCTCTGGAATGCTAGGATTAAAGGTGTGTGCTATCACTGCCTAATTAGTGGCTTTTCTGTTCTCTGACCCCAGATAAATTTATTAAGGTACACAATATTTTGGGGAACACAATACCACCGCACACACCCAGCTCAAGGAATGTCCAGAGAGATGTGCACGCGCATGTGTGTGTGTGTGTGTGTGTGTGTGTGTTTACTCATGGAACTCATAGCATGTGGCTGGAACAGGTTCTCGTGACCATCCTTTTTGAAAGATCACATTATCCACAGGTCTACCAGGATAATGCTCAGGCCTTAAAGGAGCAAGATTATGTCATGGACTCTTTGTTAGTTAGGTTTTCGTGACTGTGACAACATGCTTGAGACAAGTTAAAGAAATCTTGGTTAGAAGAAAGCTTTATTCTAGCCATGGTTTCAAAGGACTCAACCTTGTGGCCTCTGGGCCTGTGGTGAGGCTTACTTACATCATGGAGGAGGCTGTTCACCTCATGGCAGCCAGGAAGCAGAGAGAGAAAGGAAGGGTCCAGAGTTCCAGTATCTCTTTTGTGGCATGCCTCTGATAGCTCAACTTCCTTCTACTAATTCCCATCTCCTAAACATCCCAGAACTTTCCAACCACGCTGCGGAGCAAGCCTTCAACATATGGGCCTCTTGTGGGGTGCATTACGGATCTGAATTCTAGTGGTGTGTTATTGCTTGGGTTGAAGTATGGGGCCATCTGGGTCATCCAAAACGTAAGAAAGATGCAGTGTGCCACTGCAGGTCTGAAGACAGAGCTCTTTAAAATGGGTACAGGGGACTTCAAAGTGGAGAAGGGGCAACAGGCAAGGAATGGGGAATCTCAGCCCAGTAACCAAAGGACTGGGTTCTGCCAACAGATTGAGTTGAGTAAAAAGTCTTCTTAGAGCACTTCTCCTGGCTGTCCCCTTTGATTTCAGTCTTATGGGAATTAGAGCCCAGACACGCCCACCCAGACTTCTGACAGACAGAATTGGGAGCCAATTAGTAGGCAATTAGGATCTAATTAGTTGACTTTTTAAAGCCAACATTCTGTAGTTTGGTGGGGGTTTTTTTTGTTTTTTTGTTTTGTTTTGTTTTGTTTTGTTTTTGTATCCTCACAGAATTGTACAAACACTCTTAACTATCTCACATCAGAACTTTCACTCCCCTGATTTACCTGCTCAGGAGATTTTATAGAAGTTACATCACATAATAAATAACATTTTGTGTCTTTTTTTTTCTTAGTATATTGTTTTTCAAGGTTCATACAAGTTGTAGTATACATGGATATACTTTTCATGACTGATGCTCTATTGTATGGATATAGCACATCATAATGATCTGTTCACCAGTTTATGGACACTCTCTTTGGCTGTGATGAATATAGCTGTCCTGAACTTTTGGGAGCAGGTTGTTGTGTGAGCATGAATTTTCAAGTCTCTTGAGGAGACACCTAAGAGTGGACTTTCTGGGTCCTCTGAGAACTCTGTTTAATTTTTGAGGAACTATCAAACTGTTTTCCAAAATATCTGTCCATTTTACATTCCCACTGGAAGCAATGGTGGGAAATATTTATACCAACTTAAAAACAATTCAAACTACTCTAATAGGTATGAAATAGGACCTCACTGTGGTTTTAATTTGCAGTTCCCTATTGACATTTGATCTTGAGTGGGTATTGCTATTATCATTTTTGAGACAGGCTCTCAGACTAGCTTCCAACTCATGATCTTCCTGTCTCTACCTCCTGAATGCTGGAATTATGGGTGTGAGCCCTTTTGTCTGTCTTGAAAAGGTGGGATTTGAGGGAAGACTCAAAGGTGTTGAGAAATTGAGAAGGTAAATTGTAGCTAGAGTTTTCCTGCCTTGCCCACAGTCAGGACAAATCTTTGTCACCCGCCAGTCCCACAGCCGCTCAGACCCAACCAAGTAAACACAGAGACTTACATTGCTTACAAACTGTATGGCTGTGGCAGGCTTCTTGCTAACTGTTCTTATATCTTAAATTAATCCATTTCCATAAATCTATACCTTGCCACATGGCTCGTGGCTTACCAGTGTCTTCACATGCTTCTTGTCATGGCAGCGGCTGTCAGTGTCTCCCTCTGCCTTCGTTTTTTCTGTTCTCCTCTCTGTTAGTCCTGCCTATACTTCCTGCCTGGCCACTGGCCAATCAATGTTTTATTTATTGACCAATAAGAGCAATTTGACATATAGACCATCTCGCAGCAGTAGATATCCGGCAGAAGAACATTTCAGGCAGAGGAAACCATGACAACAAAGGTTGTAAGGCCAGATGATATTTGTGATGTTCGATACAAAGTGAGATGGGTATCTGGAGCATTGCGGGGATGTGGGGGAGCAGAGATGAGACCAAGTGTTAATGAAACAAGCCTTGAGTACCATCTTGGAGGCTTTGCCAGGGCCTTGGCTTTTTCTTTGAATGATGGAGAGTCTTGAAGAATTTGAGCAGAAGATATGTGAGACCTAGTGTACATTTTGGAGATATGCATTCCCATACTGAGAATAGTCGGGCCCAGACTGTGGGGTTAAGGGTGGAAGACAAAGGGCTGGTAGAGAGGATTTTCACTGCAGACATTTCAAATGAAAGGTGACTGTGATTTGGTTCACAGTGGTAACAGTGGTAGAGGCAGCAGCCAGCATCTGAATGCAGTATTTGAAAGCAGAGCTGATAGGCTCTTGTGAGAAACTGGGTATGGTGGGAGTGGACAGAGGAGACAAAGAGGAGGCTAACACCGCATTGAGGGTTTGTCCAAACAGTGTGAATGATGATGTTCCCCCCCAAACAGAGGTGAGAACAGTGTGTGGAGAAAGTCTGCAGGGGGCTTGGTGGGTTAGTTTGACAGGTCTGCCAAATATCCAAGCTGTGGCATCAAGTAGGTTGACAAACATCAGTTTGGAGCTTCATTGAGTGATCTGGACAGAAGACAGCAATGTGACGGTTTCCAGCCTATATGTATTATTTAAAGAAGTCTGAACATTGCTATTTTCTGATATAGGATTATTCATTCTTCCCTCTGAGCAGATCCATTTTGTGTCTATGAACCATTTCCACTCTATTTCTGAGGAATGAGTTTCATCCTACTGTTTCAGTCAAGTCTAAAAAGTAATGTCAGCATTGCAGACTCGGTATCTGAGGCTTTGGGATATGTGTGGGCTGAAGAGGTAAGAAACCTAACGTTCAGTTTGGAAAGGGTTTATCAACTTATCCTAATGCTGTATCAAGAGACATGTGACATTTCTGAAGAGTGGCAGTGTCTTCACATTGTTATTCATCTTATGTCACATGTATGAATACTATACCAACTGCATTTAGTCCTCTCTCTCCATTTCTGGTTTGTTGGCAGACTGGAGTCAGGTCAGGAAGTTCCCAGAATGAGTATCAGTGTCTACACCTGGAGTCTTGGATGGTATTCTTAAGGCACAGAGTGATAGAAATTTACATAGTTTACTTATGCCCTCGGGGTCCTGTGCCACCACTTCAACACAGGAGTTGGGGATGGACCTTGGGGTGAGGATTCCTACCCTTGATAGATGACTGTTCTAGCATTCAAATGCAAAATCAACACCACAGAATCAGGACTATGTGTGGCATGTGAAAGACATGGGTGTATAGACTCCGAGCATGACAATCTCATGCCTGGGCTTACCACCCTGTGTAACTCTGGTGAAGGGATCTGGGGTCTCACACATAGTTGTAGGGAAGGCGAATGAGCGAGAACATCACTAAGAGTCTAGTCTGGCTCCTCTCTGTAAGCCTTGGCCCTTTCCTTGTCTCTGGTTTCTTGCTTCCTTCTTCTTTCTAGCCTGGTTGTCCCTGCCTCCTCCCCCCCCAACTTAAGTGCAGAGGGGCCAATTCAGGGCCCTGTGACTCAGGCGGGGTGGGGGAGGATGTTTTGGATGCCACTCTGCTGACGTTGGTGCCCTCTGTTCTTACATCCTCCTTAATTTACTGCCTGAGGAGGGGGCCCTGGCTCTGGAGAGGGGATTAGATGGTCCACACTGATCTGAGGCAACAGCTGCTGGGCTGGCAGCCGAGGAGTGAGCAGGAGGCGGGGGAGGCTTCTGTCTCCACCACGGCCGGAAGGGAACGAGGCGGGCATCTGGGTGGGGCTCTCAGACTAGTGGAGTTCTAGAAGTGGCTGACTTTGGTCTGAGGAGTAGGGCTGTAAGGCTTATTTTACCATTGAGGTCAAGTCCATGTATCATGGGAAGGCCTAGAGAGCCATCTGGTCAACCACCTTATAGGCTCCCTGAAGAATATTAGAACATGTTTTGATTTCTTCAATCCAGAGATATGGGCTCTGTAGCTCAGACAAATGGGACATTTTAATCATGCCTTAGGTGTCTATTTTTTGTGCAGAGGATCTTCTATAGTCAAAGGTTTTCTCTGCCAGTTGGTACAATCTCTTACACCATGACAATGTTTTTTCCTCATTCCCTTTCCACTCACAGGGCAGAAGCAGACCAAAAACAACACTCCCATTTGACAGATAGGGTATCTAAGACCTGCACACATTTAATGTCTTTTCTTGGGTCCTACTTGGAGGCAGTGGTATGACTAGAATCAGAAATCAGTGCACCCTTTGAAAATCAGGGTACGCACAGTAACAATCAGCGCTGAAGGCCATTTTTCCTTCTTCCTTTCAGTTCATTCCCTCTGGTGATAGCTTTATCTAATTGAAAATGAACTGAGCATGAGAACCGGAGCCTGGAATCTTCTAACTAGTTAGTGGCCCTTTTGTGGGACTTGGCTTTTCTGTCTGTATAATGGATAAGATCTTGAATTGCACTATCCCCAAAAGCATAACTAAGTCTTGTTTTAATCACCTAAATTACAGGGAAGGCTTTGGGGATCGTTTAAAAGGTTGAAGAATTGGAGTCTGAAGTTAAAATATAATCTCAGCCACCTTCCACTTCCGTTAGACCTAAGTTTCCTCCTGTCTCAGGCTCCACTGTACTATCTGTTGTAGATAAGGGATCCCGACACCTGCTGCAGCAATGGCTAAAAGAGACAGGGTATCCTAGGAGCCTAGCACTGTGCCTGCTGTGAGTAAATATCAAATGATTTTAGAAAGGTCAGTAGTGGTAGTACCTGGTGCCTGCTAACAGATGTAGCCCCTTAACTCATGCCCAGAGATGGCTAGTGGAAGGTTTAGGGCAGTGGCTGTCATCCTTGGCCGATCATTCAGGATCACTGTATTGGAAGCTGATGCATAGCACAGTTACTGAATGACCCTCGAGATTGCTGAGTTTGAAAACCATTATCATTGGGGACCTGCTTTGATGACTAGATAATTGACATATCAGTTGTTTATAGACAAGCAGGTGTTCAGCCACTTAATAGTTTAAACATTCTCCCCATTGGCAGTTTCACTACTAATTAACTCCTAACAAGCCCTCCCTTCTGTGGGTCATGAGCAGGAATTCCCCACTGGGGGTTCCCAATTAATGAGGTTTACCAGGCATGGGAACCCCTGGAAAGCAGGCAAGACTAATTATTCCCTCCCATTCCTTACTGCTCTCCCTCACCCCACCCCACCCCCATACACACCTTGGCCAAACCTCTCCCTGTCCCTCATCAATCTTGTCCTGGCCTCCAGCTGGCTTGCATTAGCTCTGGTTTTCCAGCCCCCATGGCTGCTGCTGTAGCAGAAGGGTTGAGCCAGTCCAGCCTGGAAGGATCTGTCACCCGATCCCAGGTCTGTGCTGCGGCCAGTCTTAGAATCTGGGGCAACGTGATCCTGCCCTGCAGGAGCCCCTAGCCAAGCCAGGGACTTCGTGGAGGCTCAGAAAATCCCTGCTGTCTAGAGACCTCTGCCCAAGCCCCCAGGGATCCCTTCCAACAGACTCCCAGAGCACATCCTACCTAAGCCCCTCATCTTGAAGAAGAGAAAACAAGAGCCCAGATCCTAAAGCACCTGCCTGAGGTCATGATGGAGGGAGTGCTCCAAAGCTCTGGCCTCTGTGGTCTCTGCTGACCCCACTCTTCCTGAAGAAGTCCTCTTGCAGATCATTGATTCTGTGTATACGTCTATGTGCATGTTGGACAGATCTATGTAGGAGCTCCCATCCATCCTTAGACCCTCAAGGAAGAAAGGGTTGGGAAAGGTGATTTTTAGATTAAATATGTAATTCCTTTAGCCCAGATTGAAGAAGTCACATTTCAGGTAATTTTGGAGAAGAGATTTGAAGAGTTCCAGAAATGAAATGTCCAGGACAATTAAAATGAGAGCAGTAAGTAAGTTTCCAAATTCCTCGTGTAAATAGTCCCACTCATTGTCACAGTTCAGAACCACCGTGGTATGACTTGACGCCTAGGGACACCCTCCCAAGGGACCTGACTTTGTTCATTAGCACTCTGTGTGCTCTGCCCAATAATATGGAAACTTAGACCATGACACAGAGCACACCAGAAAGTCTACACCATTTAGCTGTTGAGAGACTGAGACAGTTCTGCAAAGATTGATATTTTATGCATGGTTCTATTGTTTTGACACCTAGACCTCAACATTACTCAGACTGCTTTTCTTTATACCTCCTAAATTATTTTATTTATTTAAATTTATGCATGTGGTGTTTTGCCTGCACATATGCCTTGTGTGTGCCTGGTGCCCTCAGCCAGTAGGGGGCTTCAGATCCCCTGGAACTGGAGTAACAGATGGCTGTGAGCTGGTATGTGGGTGCTGGGAATCAAAGCCTGGTCCTCTGGAAGAGCATCCAGTACTCGTTTTAAACATTCCTCCATCTCTCCAGTCCTATGCCTCCTAAATTGTTTGGTCCAAATTTCTAGACAAGAAATGACTCTGTCAAGGTTCTGAGTGAGGACAGCAAACCCCATATGGCAGTTTGGTTTTGGCCCTGAGGGGTCAGGATGTCAGGTTGTTCTGGTTTGCTGAAGATGAAGTGGCTGCTCTTCCACAGAGAGCCTGAAGCTCAGAGGTGGCTTCTGGTCTGTGCAAAATGTGCCAGCTTGTTAGTACAGTTCCGGGTTTTTAATTGAGGTCTTCCCAGGTTCTTTGGGCTCCGCATAGGATTGTTTCACAAACTAAGCATTTTTATCCCTTTTGTACACTTCTGGAAACTGGTGCTTTAAGAAGCAGGCTAAGATTCCTACAGTTACTAACTTAGTGATAGAGCTGGGACTCGAATGCACTTATGTAAGATTGAGAACTCAATTGTGTTTTCATGGTTCTTTTTTCCAATGCCTTTCATGCAGAAGCATGAGATATGTCATATCTCAGTTTGAGTGAAATTAATTGATTCCAATTTCTTGTTCTTGTTGAGTCTGTTTCCCTGATGTTCTCCTTTGGAATTCAGAAAGCTGTTCAGGAAGGTTCCAGTAAGTGTGTGTAGCCTCCAGAGCTGTACTACCAGCTCTACCCCACCTCTGATTTCAGCTATTGCCCTAATGCACAGTTCTGTGAGAACACAAACTTGATGTGGTTCAGAGCTTAAGCGTTCTACAAAAGCCCATGTATTGAATGCTTATTCCCCGGATTGGTACTCCTGGGAGGTGGCAAACATGAAAGGGCAGGGCCTAATGGGAAGTCTTTAGGTCACTGGGGGCATGACTTTGAAGGGGATTGTGAGACTCTGGTCTCCTCTTGTTTTTTGCTGCATCAGAGGCTCCCTGACCAACAGATCACCCACCAAAACTTGCCAAACAGTGAGCTCCAGGAAACCTTTCTTCTTTCTAAGTTCATTATCAGTTGTTACAGTAACAGAAAGCCTACTAACACAGACTCATTCTCAAAGCCCGACCTCAAGCAGGAGCCAGTTTCTCCAGATCCCAATGACAGGTCTTTCCTGTAGAGCTTGCATACAGCAGGCAAACCTTGCCTGGAATCAGAAGACATTTAGCTTCCCCAGGAACAGCAGTGAGAGAGAGGAGGCAGTGGGTGAAGATTTTAGCCATCTGTCAGATGGCCACTTCTAGAAAGCATTCTGTATACTTCTCACAAGTTCTAGAAGAACTACCCCTCCATCTGTTGATAGGACCCCAAGAACACACACAGCCTTTCCTGTGCCCTGTCTTGCTCTTCCTACTCTGTGTTTCTGCTTCCTTGGCCTTTCATCCGAGCAGACAGCCAACAGGCGATCTTTGTCTGGGTTCATAATTCGGTGAAACGGAAATCAAAGTGGTACATCTACACATTGACAGCTGTGTGACAGGCAGGGGTGGGGGGTGGCTCACAATGTCAGCAGTAGGAAATAATTGACACTGGAGTAGAAGGTAAGCTCTAAGGAACACAGTTGATACTTTTCCCTGGAGACTCTCCACATAGACTATCCCTTGGGCTCTGAAGTTTCTTTCTGTAAGATAAATGTCACATGGTTTGAGGACTCTAGAGACGCGATTTCTTGACATTTTTGAGGTCCTGTCTTGTCTCTTGTTAGGGATGTTCCCAGACAGTCAGTCAGCAGGGCTGTCTCAGGCAGTGACTCTTAGCAAGACTGGTCTTAAATGTGACTCCTAACCGTGGTTTCAACACACTGGTCACTGGAGGACAGTTTTACCTGATACTGTTTTGGACCTGCTATCCCCAGTATCCTAAGCCTCTGTCTAAAAACAAAAGGGAGCATTTATCCAGCTGGAAAAATCGATTTACATGTTTCAGAGACACAGTGAGGCCTGACACTGTTGCCTCATTTTCACGAAGTGAGTCACACGAACCGTTGACCTCATGGCTGATCTATGAGCAAAGGCTCCCCAGCACTTAGCGCTGGCACAGGAATGGTCTCAGAGCCGATTCCTGGAACCCTGGCGCCAGTCAGGCCACAGAGTGGGCCTTCTGCCACTACGAAGTCCGATTACTTCTCCAAGAAGCCACCGGCTTGGCTATGAGAGTCCTTGGTTGGTCAGTTCTATTGGCTGATCCTACTTTCTCAGCTGATCCTACGGATTGGCTGGTCTCATCAGCCACCCAAGCTGCGCTCTCATTGGCTGATCCTGGAGTTGAACTGTCTCTGATTAGTCAGCTCTGAAAAGTCTCCATTTCTAGCTAAAGGTGAATTTGGGCTTCTCTCACCCAATCCGGAATGTTGCTCTTTCTCTCTCCTTCGTGTCCCGCCCAGTTACCCACAAATGTTCGAGGCTGACTAGGACGCCAGTTTGAATCCTCTCCCAGGCATTTACTAGCTTCACAAGTGTGGACCAACTCTTTCGTTTTTCTGTGCCTCGATTTTAATAGTTCAGAGCCTGGGGTCCAACGGATGCAAACCACACCTTTATTGTAGACCGTTATGTGATTTTTTTTCTCTCTCAAGTTTCCTGATTTCTCCAACTTCTCTTCCTTTTGTAATAAAAGATGACTGTTCAGGCTGCTCCAGCACAGAACGGCAAGGACCAGCCTTCATAGGGCCTCCCAGTCCAAAATGACAATGAGCTGAGCTCATGGCCATAAACTATTTGACACCTAAGTCAGCATATGTCCCCTGTTTCTCTCATATGTAGAGGAAGGGGATTTGGAGACTAATAAGGTCCTAACGTTGGGGTGGCTAAGCGTTTGGTTCTGAAGGTCGGTCGGTGTGTAGATCCGGGTGGTGTCAATGATATCATGGTCTTATACCTTCCTAGACAAGAGCAAGCCAAGTGTCAGGTCCTACCTGAGGTTCAGTGACCCAGAGACCCAGAAGGAGGAGGAAGACTTCAAAGAAAGTCTCACCCGTACCAGCAGCTCTGGGATCCACACGTGACTGAAGTGGCAGGACCATTGATGGTATCTGTCACACAAGTGAGGCCTTGACTGTAGCTGTCACACAACTGAGGCCTCGAAAATTGGCTTGGAAAGAAACATATACTTAATTAGGATTCAAGTATAAGACGTAGGAACTGGGTTTGTGCATATAATGACACCATCATGATGCACAATAACAGTACCAGGGAGGAGGTAAGAGCTGACGGATGCTGAAGTGCACTTTGTGAGATTCCGTTGGTGTCCCTTTCTACCGGCTGCCCAAAACAATCACCCTAGTTTTTAAATGCTTACCTAGTTGCGGAACCAAAATATAACACGTTGATAAAAATTAAAATAATATTGATTTTTTTTAAAACATGAGAAATTGCCCTAGTAGTCAGATTCAGCTTCTGGAATTTACACTTCATTTTGCAAAAGAATGTTTCTCTTGTAATTATTATTCTCAAAGGCTTTAGGTTAAGATACACTGCAAGTGGGGTGTACAAGTGTGTGTGTGTGTGTGTGTGTGTGTGTGTGTGTGCAAGTGGGGGAAGGGGATGAGGGGGGGCAGAGGTGCTTTCTCTATCACTCTTCACCTTACTCCCTTGAGGCAGAGTCTCTCACTGGACCCGAAGCTGGCCATTTTAACTAGGCTTGCTAGCCAACAGGATGCTGGGATCTTCCCATCTGTGCCCACCGACACTGGGGTTACAAGTACGCACGGCCATACTGGACTTTTACACAGTGTTAAGTATTCAAACCCAAGCCCTCAGGCTTGCATTCTACAGCTAGAGTAAGCACTACACACAGAACCATCTCTCCAGCCCCGCACTGTTTTGTATATGAAATAATACAGACATATCAAGTCAGTGGCCTGGGAGGCCCCGGGAGGCCCTACGAAGCTGATCATTGTCTCTTCTGTGCTGGAAGAACCTGGACATTAAGTAATGATCCCAAAGGGCACAACTGCACTGCACTGGTACCCTTGACACTTGGTGACTTCTCAGCAGAGTCTAGAAAAGCATCAGCATCGCAGGCCAGGCACTGCATACTGTTTACAGCCCCCTCCTGATGAGTTTCTCTACTCTAAGTAGTTGGAATTTGTGCCCTGCAGCATTTCTACCATCATCTTTAGGTTGCAGGCTGCCCTGAAGGTGAGTAAGGATGACAGGCAGAGGAAGCAGAGAGCTCTTCCATCATCAGGAAAAGAGGAGAAAAGGTCAGTATGCACCTTGGACTTGGGAGACCAGGGAGCAGAAAGACAGCAGACACTCCAGCAGCTTCTGGGATAGCAAGGGTCAATTCCACCACATTTTTTTTCTCTACCCCACTCTCTGCTGAAAGTGGAGAGACTGGCATCTGGGAGTGCTCTTCGTGTGCTCTGGAAGATGTCTAGGATCCTTGTTGACTGTGTGCAGGGAAGGTGACTGAGAGTTAAGAACCGGCAGGTCTACCTGAAGGTTCCCATGGCGTGGATGTAACAGGACCCCAAGGCTTGGAGCCTGAAGAGTCTCATTGCCAGGGGCTGAGAGTAGGCAACTGTGAGCTGCAGTTGACTCACACAAAGTTAGCAGCCCAAGCATGAGTCCAATAGTAAGGCCAAGAGGGCCATCTTTTAGACAATCGACCCCCAAGAGGTCTTCCTGTGCTGAGAACAGACTGAAATAGACCAGGATCAGACTATGGAAGACGGAAGCTCAGGAAGATGGGACCAGGTGGGCTGAGCCATCTCTTCCTCCACTTGACAAAGATGACAGGTCATCCTCCATGCCACGGGTAGGGAGCGTTCCTCTCCCTCTGGGTGTCTTCCCAGCATTCAGGGAGAAGGGAGGGCAGGGAGCAGGGAGTGACAGAGGTTGATTCAGGGGCCATTTTAATCAGAAGACCTGAGCAACAAATTTCAGGAACTGTTTCTTGGGAGACTTTGACACAAGATGAAAGTATCTAGAGCAGTGGTTCTCAACCTGGGGGTCGAACGAGCCTTTCGCGGGGGCTGCAGAGCAGATATTCTGCACGTCAGCTATTTACACTGTGATTCGTAACTGTGGCAAAATTACAGTTATGGAGTAGCAGCAAAAATAATTTTATGGTTGAGGTCCTCACAGCATGAGGAGCTGTATTAAAGGGCCACAGCATTAGGAAGGTTGAGAACCACTGCTCTAGAGAATAATAAGAAAAATCACATTTTCTTGCAGTTACAAAACGTGTAGTAGGCAGTGCCGTTGTCCTAAGAGCTTTATAAAAACCAACTGTTTCACATCACAGCTCCTACATAAAACTCTCCAGGTGAAAGAATAATACTCTAAAAAAAAAAAAAGTATGTCATGTGCTCCAGAGCACATATGACGGTCCTCTGATCTGCAGATTCTTTAGGGGGAAGGATTACCGTGTGTCATTTTTCATCCTGTAATTGATACGGCAACTGCCCATTGAGACAGGTTTTCAGAGGCAAGCTGACGCTGTGGCTCTGTTTGCATTTCTTAGTCCATTCCATTAAGAATGGGTGAAGAGTCCAGAGCATGGAAATGATTCTCAAGTAACATTCAGAGGTGTCAGTAATGCAGCATTGAAAACCTTCTAAAGCCAGACTGGCAAAAAGTCCCAACTGTTCCGCTGAGGTGTCTGCCATGAACCGGTGTAAGCTGCATGCCTCCGTTTCCGGAGTGTAGTCCGTAGTTTCAACAATTCCTAGGCCTTTTGTCTTTGGTAGATGTTCTTTATCCAAACTAAATGTAAAAAATTTGTTCAGGAGCTGTCAGAGGCACCTGTAGTGTGAAATAACTTACCAAAAAGTCTCACCTCGCCGGAAGCCTCCCTCTTCCCCCAGGACTGGCTTACTCAGACTCTAACCTTGGTAATTTGTAAAGTTCTTCATACCAGTGGGTTAGTTTTGGGTGCTTATGTTATGAAAACTTGTTTCACATCTCCATACTTATTTAAATGGAGTGCATTTTGTTTTGAACCATGAATCTGTAGGATTCCTGGTGACTAGAAAAGGCGTATGCCTAGCTATGATAACAAGCCCTTTAGCACTGGGCAGGAGGCACCCTAGACCACACACTGAGGTCCAGCTTTCCCGCCAGAGGCCTTGCTGCTCACAGAGCTTCCAACCTTGTGGCCCTGGGGACTACAGCACCTGTGTTGTGAACTGTGCTCACCTGGGCAGAGCAGACAACGAAGGTCAGAACCCAATAGGAGGAGAGAGCCTGGAGGACTGAGTACCATCCTTAGTGAGTGTGACGGGCACTGGACAAACTCATGTGGCGTTTCATTGCTTACAAAGGAAAAAAAAAACACACTTTTTTATTTAAGTGTAGTATTCATGGAGGAAACAGATATATGGTCATAATTTGATAACACCTGTGTAGTAATCCCCACCCCCAGAGCGGCAGAGCAGAGCATGGCAGTGTTCCAGAGGCCTTCTAAGGTCCGTCTCCACCAAAGCTCTTCGGGATCTTACTGGCATAAGCCCTGTCCAGACAGATTGTGCCGTAAGCTTGTTTGCTCTGCTCTTACTAAATTTTCATGTTGGAATATTCTTAGGATCGTAAGAAATTGTGCACGCCCTGCAGAGAGCGTCTGTGTGCCCTTGACATGGCTCCCACCATCTCACAGTACATTACAGAACCATAGGACCCAGGAATTTGATGCTGGTAAAATAACATTACTTGGCTCCAGACCTGAATGAGCCTTTACCGGTTTTTATATACACTCATTTTCTTGGTATTTTTGGTGTGTAGTTCTATGACATTTCATCACATGCATAGATTCATGTAATTATGATCATAACTTGATACAGAAAAAATAATCTACCATTTGGTAGCTTTTTGGCCTGGGTTTTGAACTTTATCTGAATGCTACTGTAAACGTTTGTGTCTGGCTGTTTTCAGTGAGTACTGTGTTTACAAGCAGTGTACAGTTGCCACTATGTAGTTGAGATCTGTCTCCTTCCTGAAGCCCATTAGGTGTCTCTGCCATGAATTACTTATCTGCTCTCCTGGCAATGGATAATTTGGTAATTTTCAGCTTTTGCCTGTGACCAGTGTACTGCTGTGAACATTCTAGCATCTTTATATGAACATGTGCATTTCTGCTGGGCATACACCAAGAAGGGAATCTGTGGGATTGTAAGGTTTACCTTGACAAATACTGGAAAATCAGTTTTCCAAAGTGGTTGGATGACTAACATTCCCTACAGTGGCTCACAGAGTCCTGCCTTCTACATCTTTACCAATCTTGGTGTTTAGTGTCTTTCTTTTCTCCCAGCCATTTGGTGGTGTTGCATGAAGTATTGTGTGGTGGGTTCAGGGAGCCTGATCTCATTCTTGTATGTATTTGTATGCTGTGACTGTTTCCTTTAAATTGAAATATTCCCTTCTGAAGGGAGCAGGGAGGCTTATAAAAACCAGGGAGCTGCTGAACTGTCTTAGTTCCCTTTCTATTGCTGTGATAAGGCATCCTGACCAAGGCAATTTACAGAAGAAAGAGTTTATTTGCTACTTACAGTTTCAGAAGGTTAGAGTCCATGACCATCCTGGTGTAGAGAATGGCAGAGGCGGGCAAGCAGGCATGGTGCTGGAGTAGTAGCTGAGAGCTTACATGTTGCATGTTGACACACAATCACGATCAGAGAGAGAGAGAAAGAGAGAGAGAGAACCCTAAGAACGCTGAGAATCTCTTGAAACCTTAAAGCCTGCCCCCAGTGACACACTTCCTCGAAGGCCACACCTCTTAATCCAGTTTCACCAACTAGGGACCAAGTAGCAGCTAAACACAGTAGCCCGTGGGGGCCATTATCATTCAAAGCACCACACTCACAAAGCTCAGACAGTTGCATGTTGTTGCTTGTTTTCTTTAATCTTTTGGCTCTTTGCTCTTTTGGGGGGCCCACTACCCAGCTCCCAAGTAAATCACACACAGAGGCTTATTCTTAATTATAAATGCTTGGCCTTAGCTTGGCTTATTTCTAACCAGCTTTTCTTAAATTATCTCATTTACCTTTTGCCTATGGCCTTTTTTCCTTTGTCTATTTCTGTATACCTTTCTTTACTCATACCCTATGGCTTGCTGTGTAGCTGGGTGGCTGGCCCCTGGAGTCCTCCTCCTTCTTTGGCTCCTTCTTCTTTTCCTTCCAGATTTCTCCTATTTATTCTCTCTGCCTGCCAGCCCCACCTATCCTTTCTCCTGCCTCACTATTGGCCTTTTAGCTCTTTATTAGACCATCAGATGTTTTAGATAGGCAAAATAACACAGCTTCACAGAGTCAAACAACTGCAACATAAAAGAATGCAACACATCTTTGCATCATCAAACAATGATTCACAGAATAAATGAATGTAAAACATCTTAAAATAATATTCTACAACAGTTGCATGATTCCCCCGGTAGTATATTCAGCAGCTATTGCTGGGGAGAGCAGCCTCTCTGACAGAGAAAGCTCCGGGGATGCAGCTTTCCTGAGCTGTCACCCATGCTGGGGCGGGCTTTCTGACGACACAGCGACTTTTGCGTCACTCATGCTTCTGTAAGTAACCCTTCACTCACATTCCTGTAAGTGACTCTTGTGAGCTCACTGGTTTGTTAAGCTAAACTTGGGTGAGATTGTGTCTTTGGTCTGTCATTGTTGCCCTATCTACAGTAAACAGATGCTTGTTAAAGTCTCCCAGGAAAAGCCACATAATGATCAGCTACCTGGATTCTATTTAGATTTTTTCAAGGAATGTTTGAAAAACATTGAAATTCTTTTGCCATTAAAAAAGAAACTGGTTTTGTTTGTTTGTTTGTTTCCCTTACTGACTTGTAATAGTTTGAAGATGAAAACTTTATTGTAAAGGTGACACAGTGCCTTATCACACTTTATATGCTCTTACTGCAATAGAACATTTTTTAAAATAAAAGGTTCACAACATAACTGAGCAGAAAGTACAGGTTTACACATAACCCCTGAGCCCACATGTCACAGCTTCTTCCATCATCAGCATCCTCACCCAGAGTGTCACTTTTGTTATAGCCAACATAAAAATGTCACTCCACGCCACTGGGTGCCACCCTTTATGTTGAACACCCTCTGGGTTTTGATAAATGTATGATATCATGTATCCATCATTGAGTATCATGCAGAATAATTCCCTCAAAGCCTTCTGTGTTCTGCTCACTCTTTCCTGTGCCCACTCCTGACAGCCACTGGTCATTTTACTGTCCCCATAGTGTTCCCTTTTCCAGAATGCTGTGCATCTGCAATCAGACAGTGTGTGGCCCTTCCGACTCAGCACTTCTCACTTAGTAAGAAGCACTGAACCCCCCTTGCCATGTTGTGTCTCTGTAACGTGACCGGTCATTTCTTTTTAATACTGAATAATATCACATTCTGTTCATTTATCAGATCATTTGCTAACAGACATCTCAGTTGCTTCTAAGGTTTGTTTGTTTTGCCAAAGGACGGACTTTATTGAGCTCCTCAGCCCTACTTTTCTTTCTCTTGCACTGCCTGGGTTTCAGGGAGTCTCCTTGTCTGGTGGCAGTCAGGAGACCCAGTGTGCACCCAGCATCTCTGTGGATGGTGGAGCACCCATCAGCTGGTGGTTATTGCTCTCAAGAGGAGGCTCCACAGGATGCATGCCCCTACTCTCACCATGCTCAGCAGAGCCTCTTTGTCTTCTGCTTGTGGTAGGAACAGCCAGCATTCAAGACAGGCTGTGGGTTCACCCCTGCCAGACATCTCACCAACAACAGCTCTATTGCCAAAGTAGTAACTGTCTTGGAACCCAGGACAATTTTGCCCAATCTTCTTGGTCGGAAGATTGGGGGAAGGGATGATGGCATAGTTCCTGGAGGCTCAGGCCAGCTTGCCTCTTCCCATAGGCTTTTCCCCAACAGTGTCGAGTGCCCACAGGAGAGCAGAGTCCCTGCTGGCTGCCATATGTGAACTGCCCCCTTGTAGATGCTCTCTGCAAAATGGACAGCTCCATTGGTTTCTTGAAAACATAGAGATCTTGGACTGCAGCCGCGGTGAGGGGATCAGCCACACTAGGTCATGAATCATGTCTCTCACAATGTTCTTCATTTAGCCATACAACTCCTTAAGGAGAGTCCATTTCACACAGAACACCAGATCTCTGCTCTTCTTCTGCCTACTGATCACCCTAGTGGCTAGTGTGCTACTGAGCATGGCCTAGAGAACTACTTCCAACTTTCCAAAACTATGAATGAAACCGAAGTAAATCTGCACATAGCTTTTGGTGGGCATGATTTCAACCTCTCTGAGTAAGCTTCATGAGGCATGATTGCTGGGTCCCACAGTGAGGGCATCTTTAGTCTTACAACAAACCACCCAAGCGTCTTTACCGTTTTTGTAATCTGCAGGCAGTGAAGGAGTTCCTGCTGCTCCTCGTCCTCAGCAGCATTTGGTGATGTCAGCGTCAGAGATGTTGACCATTCTAAGGGTTATATCATGTCCTCTCACTGTCTTACATGTACAAAGAATGTATGCCGGGGAGCCTCTTTCAAGTGCTTATTTGCCATCTGTGTATCTTCTCTGGTGAGGTGCCTGTCCTATCAATTATCTGGTTTTAATTCAGTTGTTTTATAGCTCTATGTTAAGGTTTTTAGAAAAGATTTTCTTTATTTTAATTTTTATCTATGTGTATATGTGTGTGGTGGGGAGTAAGTACACATGTGTGCAGGTGCCCAAAAAGGCCAGAAGAGGGCATTGGATCCCCTAGAACCAGAGTTACAGGTGATTTTGAGCCTCCCCAGTGAGTGCTGGAAACCAAACGCTGGTCTTCTGCAAAAGCAGGCAGTTCTCTTAACCACTGAACCATCTCTCCCGTCACTAACTGTTAAGAACGTTTTGTATGTTTTGGATAACAGCATTCTATCAGACATATTTGTGAAAATATCTTCCCCCACTCTGCATCTAATCTAATGGCTCTCTCCTCGGATGCATTTTCATTCACTTAATGATCTCTTCAATTAACAAAAATTCTGAATACTAAAATGATTTAATTTGTATTTCTCCTTCCCACTTTGGGCAAGTGCTTTCTTATGTCCTACTTAAGAAATACAAAACTATACAAAAGTTTTATATTTCACCCTAAAGTGCTATTGTTTTACTCTCTTTAGTTAGTTTTGTTGTCCAGCTGCACTTGATTGTGTGTGTGTGTGTGTGTGTGTGTGTGTGTGTGTTACAGGAGGATCAGTATTCTCTTCCTTCTGTGGCTATCTAGTTAATAAACACTATTTATTGGAGATGTCCCCATTTCCCATTGCACAGTGTATTAGCCATAAACTAGATGTTCTTCTATGAGTGGTTCATACAAGCTCTTTGCTCTTTGTAACAGCTGCTTAGATGAGGTGGGAGTCCAGGGTTAGGGCTTCTCCTCCTGGCTGGCTCAACAGAGCCCTGGTGTGAGACTGGCTGGGAACTTTGTCATCGTCCCCTTGAGTTTCACGATCTGGCAAATGGGCTTTGGAGTATTTGCCATGCGGCCTTGAATAAGCCTGAATTCTTCAAGTTTGTTTCTACAGGTATGACGAGAATAATAACCATTTCAACTTGGCACTTGAGAAGCTGAGACAACTGAATGGTTAGTATTTTTGTTGTTATTTGTTACGTTAAGGATGCTGACGCGAAGGCTGGGGGCTGCCACTCAATCATCTTAAGTGCCTTAGTTTCTGCCCCCTCACCCCAGCGCCATTCCTATCTGTTTTAGGAAGAACTTAAGCTAATCTTCTTGTGAGGACAGTGAAATAGGAAAGGCTCTGAAGGCTTCGGGGAGGTCAGGGGAGCCCATTGCTTCATCTCCTCCACTCTGCTCCTCCCGGAGACCACCCCTAACCATGTTTCTTGGGGATTTCATGAGTGCTTGACATTCCAAAGTAGGCACAATATACAAGGCCAGGACAGGCTGGTCAGTCAGAAAAGCCCACATCTTCAGCATCTCTCAGGAGATAACCTGAACCAAGACTATGTAAGATAATCTTCACTGAGCCTTTGACTCTCAGCCACGTTGGATAGAGTGTTCTGTTCTGTCTTCAGTCCTTCTCATTGCTCATATTCTGTAACTTCTTAATGAGCTGTGGCCATTGATTGGTGCTGAACTCCAAGATAAATACCTAGAGGGGCATCAGAGGAAGCTTGCCCCACCCAAAGGGCCCATCACTACCCAGAGGAAGCCAGGCAGTCTGATTGCTGTTCTTTCTCACTTCTCACAAGGCAAGAATTTGAAACTGAGAAATAGCTTTATTCACAAAGATATCCACCACACTGTTGCTTGTCATCCAGGTGGGAACAATGGTTCTACATTACACTCTACCTGAGGCCAGTTGGCCTGGTCCTCAGGAACCCAGAGTCTCCAAAGAGGAATAGGGTAAATGGTGACTTGATCCAGAGGGCAGCATGCCACTTAATACAGATCATGTAGATGTCAATCAAATATCCACATCCTGAGCTAAGGAGAGGCTGGCTGTTTGAGGATGAGCTGGGTACCACTCAGTTCAGGTCTATCCGAGAAAGTGGAACCAGAGCAGTGACGAAGAAGCCAACGCAAGCGTTGCACTGGGAGCGGAAGAAAAGAGCGGTGGGAACACACAGAAAAGAAAAATTCGTTTTTCCCAAGGGGATAGATGGAGACTTTCTAGAGGAAGTAGCATCTCCAGAGCTTCCAGATGAGAAACTAGCAAGTACTTTCAGGCAGCAGGAACAAAGGCATGGAGCCAGCTCTAATGGTGTGGCTGTATGGTAGGGTGCATGGGGTGGGCTGTAGGGTGTGTGGAGCATGCTGCAGACTAGATGAAGTGGATTGTGCATTCGTGGACAACAGTCAGGACAAATGGGTCACATTCAGATGGCCTCAGGTGCTCGGTTAGGCATCGTGACACCACGTATGTCATGATGATGGTGGAGCAGACTGGAGATGTAGCAACAAAAGGATGATAAGGAAATGCTTTTGAAAATGATGGATAAGCACAAGGAAGAAGGTGGATCAGGCAAGAGCTGCTGACAGTTTTCCAGGAGAGAAAGCAAGAGGTTCAGGGCCTGATGTAATTAAGGATAGAAAGAAGCAGAGTCCAAGAGCTATTTAGAAATTTAGAAGCCACAGTCAAAAGCTTCTGTGAGCTGAGAGGATATGGGCACTCTGAGGAGTCTCAGATTTCTGAGTGTGGCAAGCACATAAACAGGGATATCATTTACTGAGCTGGGAGACCCAGTGTCTTAGGTACCATTCTACAACTGTGAAGAGACACCGTGACCAAGGCAGCTCTTACCAAAAAATAGCATTTAATTGGGGGCTTGCTTACAGTTTCAGAGAGTGAGTCCATTTCCATCATGTAGAAAGCAGACAGGTATGGTGCTGGAGCAGTGGCTGAGAACTTCTTTAGGGGGCAGTGGGGGGGGAGAGAAGAAGGAGGAGGAGAGGAGAGGAGAGGAGAGGAGAGGAGAGGAGAGGAGAGGAGAGGAGAGGAGAGGAGAGGAGAGGAGAGGAGAGGAGAGGAGAGGAGAGGAGAGGAGAGGGAAAGAGAAGAGAGAGACTGAGCCTGGAATGGAATTTTAAAACCTCAAATCCCACCCCCAGCAACACCCCTCCTCTAACAAAGACACACCTCCTAATCCTTCCCAAACTGGGAACTATGCATGCAAATATATGAACCTACACCCAGGGAGATCTGTGGCTGCAGACTGGCTTGTGTTAACATTTAAGTGCCAAAGAGGAGGTAACAGGAGGCAGATTGGTGGATAAACCAGAGGCTCAGAAAGAGATGGAGGCTGGTGACATTGTTGGAGGCCTCTTCAACTTCTAAACGGTGTTTTAAAAGCTTTGGGGGCTTGAGAGAGGCAGCAGTCCAGGGCACTTGCTGCTCTTTCAGAGGACTGCAGCTCAGTTCTCAGCATCCACAGGGTGGCTCACAAACACCTGTAACTCCAACTCCAGAGGGTAGAATGCCCTCTTCTGGCCTCTATGGGCATCTGCATACGTGTACACATACATACATACATACATACATACATACATACATACATACATATATACGTACACACATACATAAAATGATAATAAATCTTTTAAAAGCCTTTGGAAAAGAAACATGTATTGAGAGAAGGAAATGAAAGCATTAAGAGAGGTCCCCACAGTTACAGAAGGGGATGAAAAGGCAGACAGAGAAGAGATGCCGATGTAGGAGGCAGGGAGGACTGGTGTGGGGGGAGAGACCAGAGGGAACACTGCTCCCGGTGAGAAGGGACATGGGCGCAGTTGCGGTCTCCCACTGCGGAAATCCAGGAAGTGACGTATCTTAAATATGACAACAAAGTGGTCAGAAGAGGGTAGCTCATGGTGGGGAGAACAGAATCCAGAAGGCAGGAGTGAGGAAGAGGAGCACACTGAATGCTGACTGGTGGTTTCAGGAGCTTGGCTGGGAAGAGAAGACATGGGCAGTGAGGAGGCATGGGGAGGTTGGGGAAGGGACTGAGCTATAGGGGAGGTCAGGAGTCTCTTCTCCCTAACTCTCAGCTAGGACCTTTCTCTGGAAAGACTTGCCTCAGAGTAATGTGTCTGGGTCAAATGTCTGCTCTCCTCCCCTTCCTGTGTGTGACTGTTTGTGGGTGGGTACACACTCGTGTGTGGGGGCAGCCAGAATAAGCCTCTGTGGAGATCTCTGGCTCCTACCTGGTCTGGAGGCAGCCTGGGGCAGCCCAGAGTTTTCTGAGGTGGGAGTGGTCATGGGGATAAGAACTGCATCTTCTCCAAAATGAGGAGGCATTCGAGGCAGGCTGTGGACCATCAAGATCTGTCAGGAGCCCTTGAAAGTTACCCACCACCTGGGCCCTATCAGACAGGCAGAGTTTTGCCTACATAATCTCTGATGAGCTTGGCTCAGCTTTCATTTCAAAAGGCTTTATTTTCTCTCTTCCACCCAGCCCTTCGTTCGTAACCCCTCCCCCCAAAAAAGAACTAAAAATTATGCTTTCTTCTCTCCTTTGTTTCTTAATACAGCTGGGGCCAGAGAAAGCTTTGAAATTGGAGCAAGGCTCAAGGTAAGAAAGGAGAGGATGTCAACGGAGCTGGGGGTGAGAATAAGGAGAAGGGGGTGGCCAGCAGAGCTTCCAAGGAACAGGGAAAGAGCAGAGATCTCTTCCGTGACCATGTTTTGCCCCCTCCCCAAACCAGGACCTCTGGTCTTTTCCTCTTCATCGCCTACACGTACCTGCCCCTCACTTCAGTTCTTCTCTCTGCCTCACACCCTAAGGAACCATTACCCAATATTTCATCCATTCTCTTGGGTGTCTCTACAGATTAGGGCCAGCTCCCTTGGCCCATCAGGAGTTAGTTTAGGCAAATCCCACTGATGTGTCTCAATCCAGTGGTTTCTGAGCCCATGATCCGGGGGCTTTGGGAACATCTATCTTTTCTTTTCCTCATTCATCACACAGTATTTTTTTTTTTAAACGCATTCGAGGGCTGTGTTAAATGCAAAACAAAGTGTGGGGTTAGCCTCCATAGGCAGAGTTTGACGTTTCCCAGTGCCAAGGAATCCTGGATGTCAGAGAGAGCAGACACCTTGAGAGACCTTGAGATATCTCATCCAGCACAGTTATTGCATCCAGAGGAGCATTAGTTCCCAGAGAGAAGAGTGATCATACGGAGTGATAAGGCCAGGATGAGAACATGGTAGCGAGGCTTTCATGGGACTCACTCACACAGGGCTGTACAACAGGCACAGATAACACGTTGCTGATCCTAACCCAAGGGCTAAATTGGGTCCATAGTTAATGGAGATCAGGGATGTCCTGAAAATATATGCCAGATGTAGGCTATACAGACTGGAGATGGAAGATGGGTTAGAGCCAAAGTTAAGGACCTTTTTGTGAGAGGATTAAGGGATGAGAAGACATTGCATGGTCCAGGATGAAGACAAATCTGATCTTGACTGGGTCCCTTACTGCATTAGCCTACCTATTTGCACGAAAAAGAGATGCCTTTAGTCATGGAAGGCATTGTGTGAGTACATATGTATCAGCTACACAAAACATCTAGCTCAAACCAGGTCAAAAAACATGGCACCTTTATTAACTCGTAACAAATGCAGAGATAAAGCAGACTTTGAACTACTTGACTTAGCACCCCAACCTTGCTCTCTACCAAGAATCTTAGCTTTCTCTTCTTCTGATTCCTGAGATCACTGACTTCAATACAAGATGGCCTCCTGTGGAAAGGTGTGATGTCACCCGGTGGTGGTGGTGGTGCTTGCCTTTAATCCCAGCACTTGGGAGGCAGAGATGTTGTTTTAAAAATGATAAGTGGCACTGGTTACCATTCGGAAAGGTCAAAAGCCACGACAAAACCCAGTATCAGAGCTTTATTAGGAGCGGGGAGGGGGGAGGGGGGAGGACGACGGACAGACGGACGGACGGACACAAAAGGACCAGGCCTGGGGAAGAAGCAGTACAGAGAGCAGAGAGAGACAGAGACGGAGGAGAGGGGAGAGAGAGAACAGAGAGGGGAAAGGAGGAGTCTGTATCTGGCTTTTTAAGGCACAGGTAGGCTTATGAAACTACACCATGCATTTGCAGATTGCGTGACCACGCTGCGCACACTGATGACATAAGACCCCTTACTTAGCTGCTGAACTGCGCATGTGTGGCCATGCAGCTGGAGGAGCAGCAGTATCCTAACAAGAGCCAGGCAGATCTCTGTGAGTTCGAGGCCAGCCTGGTCTATAGAGTGAGTTCCAGGGTAGCCAGGGCTACATAGAGAAACCCTGTTTCGAAAAAACCAAAAAAAAAAAACAGAGGAAGGAAGGAAAGTGTGTTGTCTTTTTTCTTCTCTCCAGTTTACTACGAGGGGATAATAGTGAGGTGGGTAACTTTCCGTTACACGCCTGCCTCTGAACAAATAGTATTCACTAGGAAAACTGTGTACGTTGAGGATTGACAAGCCATAGTCCACTGACCAAATCCAGCCAGCCACTTGACTATTTAAAGGCCACAAGCTAAGACTAGTTTTACATTTTAAATAGCTACATTTTAATGGTTATAAATATCCACTAACAGCCAAAAAAAATTGCTACTTAGCTCTCTAAGGAAAAGTTAGTGCTCTCCCAGCTTAGACTGATTATATTTATCCCTGAAGTTGGAAATGAGTTCAGCTTTCTCTGAAACTCATGACTCCAAGGAAGGTAAGTGGACATCTGCATAAAATTATGAAGGGGGAGGCTGCTGCTAGGCCTAGGGAAAAACAAACAAACAAACACTAGAATCTGTTGTCAAGTAAGAGCCACAAAAGACTGTGAAAACCAAGAAGCAATAATTTGGTAAGATTCATAGATTTTGAAAGCCATCCAGAAACAGGGAAGTCATTCACAACCCAGCATAACCTCGAACCGTCTTGTCCAGGACAAAACATTATCATTTATTCTGTGCTAGCTATTTCCAAGCATGCTCTCGGGTCTGTTTGTCTTTCCATATATAATAATGCATGCCTCTTGTTTACTAGGGTTCCTGTTGATTCTTGGCTTCTGCTAATTCATGTTGCTGCTCATCTATAGCCTGCTGATTCGTGCTTCCATTCATTTATGGCCTGCTGACTCATGCTTCCATTCATCCATGGCCTGCTGACTCATGCTTCCATTCATCCATGGCCTGCTGACATGGATCTACTCACTCATGGCCTGATGAGTCATGATTCTACTTACAACAACCTCTCCTCTTCTGCTTACCATCTTCCACACTCTGCTTCTACCACCAGAATAATAAATTATTTCTACTCTATGCCATAGTCAAAGATACTTTTATTATTGATTTGGTGATAAAGTCCTATGGCCAGAACTTGTGCAGTCTCTGTCTCGGCTCAATCTGTCACAGTTCAGAGATAAGTTTTTACCTAAACAACTAGGCTCCAAAATAGTCTCACAAAGCTTTCTTCACATCACTGGGTCTGCAAACCACACTAAAGGGCAGGTGCCATGCCCAGTGGCGACAGCCACCACAAATGAATGCAATGGCATGTTTCTGGAGATTGTCTTGGCTCATACTGTTTTGTTTGGACATTTTCTTTTTACCGCTCTTGTTTTTCGCTTGTATATTATTGTTAGTGGTTTTGTGTGTGTGTGTGTGTGTGTGTGTGTGTGTGTGTGTGTGTGTGTGTGTGTTTCCCCTGCTCTTTGTTTGTTTGTTGTTTTGTTTTGTCCTTGTTTGTCTCCTTTATTTGCCTATCTGTTTTCTTAAGAGAGGGACAGGCCTGGAGTTGGAAGTGTGGGGATGTGGGGAGGATCTTGGAGGAAATGAGAGATGGGAAGCAGTGATCAGAATACATTGTACGAAAATGACTTAATTTTCAATAAAAAAGAATAAAATTAAAAAACCTACTTGCTAAGTCATTGTGATTTGGAAATGGTCTGTACCAGAGAATTCATAAATGATCCAAAATAATACATTTATTTTAAAAGATTTTTAAATATAAAAGAAGTTAAAGACCTTCGTGGAAAAGATGGACAGTGTGTATGAATAGATAAGCATTTTCAGCGACGAGATGGAAGCTATAAGAAAACATCAAACAGAAACATTAGGACAAGAAGCAACAGCAACAATAACAAGGGGAGGGGCACGGTCGGTCAGGGACACAGGAAGTGGACAGGACCCATGTGGAGATAGACGGAGGGAAGACAATGGTACAGTTACCACACTGACGCTCACAGAGAAGGAAGAATGGGAGCGGGGAGCAAACGGAGCATCCCGAAAATGAAGACAGCATGCAGTTGGAATCTCAGGAAGAGCAGAGAGAAAGAGTGGAGGAGAAGAGGTTCGTGAAGACACACTGGCAGAGTGTTTTCCAAATACAATGAAAGACGCCAAATCACATATCTAAGGAACTCAGAGACCCACAAGCAAAATAAGTTCTAAGCAACCAATCAAAGCAACTCTAAAAAGACCCTGTATCTAGACCTACCTCATTCAAACTGCTGAACATCAAAAATAAAGAATCTTTGAAGGGAACTGGAGCAAAAGTATTGGTGAAATTATTAAAGCCACTCCACATAGTTAAAAGGCAGGTTTATTTAGTGGTGTAACTTACAAATGAAGGGATAGGTAGGTTGCAGGGTCTGGGAAAGGTGTGTCACAGTCCGGCAGTGTTCTCTGGAGAACTCTGCTCAGTCTACCTCCAGCATCCAGGGTCCAGGAATCAAGAGAGACGGTGCATCCAGAACTCTGTTCTTCAGGGTCCTCTCTCAGTCCCGCCTTGTAGGAGTGACAGTTACTGAAGCCTCAATGGGTGTTGGAACTTCCAGATCAAGGTTGGAATGGTTACCCACTACACAAAAGGACACATTAGATACTTAAGAACAAGTTGAGACAAACAACAGAGCTCTCGTCAGAAATTATGCACATAGGAGGATAGGGGAGAAATGTCATTAGTGTGCCGAAGAGAGAGAATGCAGAAATGTGAAAATTAAAAACTCTTAGACACACAAAAGTCGACATAATCCACATCCAGCAGAATGAAGAAGAAGCATTCAAGAATAGTCTGAAGGCAGAATAAATTTGACATCAGAGGGCATCTTTGATTCTGGAAGGAAGACACCAAGAGCAGAGGTGGACACAGAATGAAACCCTAAGCAAGTCTGCAGCAAGCAGAATCCAGTTTTTAAAAACAAATAAATAATGCCAGCGCTATATAAAGTCTTCCAGGTATTTGGAGAAAAGGACATGCTTTCTCAGACATTAACTTATTTATTTATTTATTTATTTATTTATTTATTTATTTATTTATTTATTATACTGATGTTGTTTTTAAAAATAATTTCACCCACGTGTGGAATGCGTTCTGATTACTCTCCCACCAACCTCTTTCATCTTCCTCCATCCCTAACAACCTCATCAATCCTTTCTCTAGATTCATTCCATGACCCATTTGTTTTAAGCAGGGCCGCCAGTGAGACCGTTGGACAGCAACTCTCCATTGGAGCCTGGTGGGGTCACCAGCGGGCACACAGCTGAAGGCAGCAGCCCCCTCCCTTCCTGAATATCCGTAGCAAATAGTTCGACAATGAGGAGTGGAGTCACATGAGCCTCTCCTCCCCCACCCACACCTGACTGAGAAGGGCCCATTCTTGTGCAGACCCAGTGTAGACTGGTGTAGGTGATTCTAATGGCTGTATAATGCCCAGACGATGGCATTCTGCTACCATTCTCCCTATTGGGGGATTCTTACACTCTTTTTTTTTTTTTTTTTAGTGTTGAACTATTTTACATGCATTGGTGTGAAGGTATCAGAACCCCTGGAACTGGAGTTACAGACAGCTGTGAGCTGCCATGTGGGTGCTGGGAATTGAACCTGGGTCCTCTGAAAGAACAGTCAGTGCTCTTAACCGCTGAGCCATCTTTCTACCTCCTCTTTCTCAGTTTTCCTCAAGCCTTTGAGAGGATGGTATAAATGTCTATTTTTAAAGAATTTCCTTTCCCTCCCTCCCTCCCCCCTCCTTTCCTTCCTTCCTTCCTTCCTTCCTTCCTTCCTTCCTTCCTTCCTTCCTTCCTTCCTTCCTTCCTTCCTTCCTCTTTGTCTCTCTCTGTCTCTGCCTCTCTCTCTCTCTCTCTCTCTCTCTCTCTCTCTCTCTCTCTCTCTCTCTCTGCGTATGTGCATATACCCATGCATGCAGGTGCCCACGGAAGCCAGAAGAGAGCATCAGATCTCCCTTGGAGCTGAAGTTACAGATATTTGTGAGCTACCTACCTAACATGGGTGCTAGGAACTGCACTCCATTTCTCTGAAAGAGCAGTGTCTTAGAGTTTCTGTTGCTGTGAAGAGACACCATGGCCATGGCAACTCTTGTAAGAAACATTTAATTGGGGATGGCTTACAGTTTCAGAGATTTAGTCCATTATCATCATGGTGGGATATGGTGGTATGAAGGCAGACATGGTGCTGGAGAAGGACCTAAGAGTTCTACATCTTGATCCGCAGGCAGCAGAAAAAGACTGTGTGCCACCCTGGGAGTAGCATGAGAACATGAGACCTCAAAGCATGCCTCTACAGTGAGTGACACACTTCCTCCAACAAGGCCATACCTCCTAATAGTGCCACTCCCTACAGACCAAGCATCAAGCACATGAGTCTGTGGGGGCCGTTTCTATTCAAACCCCCACAAGAGCAATCACTGTTAACCACTGAGCCGTTTCTCCAGCCCTTCAGTGCCATGTTTAGAACTGAGTGCTAATCTGTTACTTCCTCTCAGCACCTTGTGCTGCCATGGGCCTGCACTTAGCACCTTTCATTGTCCTCTGATTAAGGTTGAGAAGAGCATTTGTCTCTGGGTGTAAACAGAAAGATTTAGAAAGGAATTTAATATTATGTCACTTAAGCTAAATAACAGCATTCAGTTCCCCTCTAGGGTCTACAATGTCTCCCATACTGTGGGGCCTTCACCAGACTTACAGTAATGAGCATGGATTCATCCTGTGGAGCAGGCCTCAATCCAACCAGAGAAATTAACCCTACACCATTAGTGCCACTACTGCCCAAGTGGAGGCGTCTTGCCTGCCAGGTTGGATTCTTATTGCATAGGATTACATCTGGGTGAGGGTATTAATGCTTCTTCTCCCCCAGAGGCCTGCATCGCACCCCTTTGGGTTATGGAAACTAGCTGGCAGGAAGGAAACTTCCAGCTCAGTTCCAGCTTTATTTCTATATATCATGCAGCCAATGGATGGAACTGGAAAAATTATACTATGTGAGGTAACCAAGGCACAGGAAAGTAAATGCCACATTTCCCTTCTATGTGGGTCCTAGCTTTGAACCTCCAATTTTGTGTGTATAATGTGGGGTTCCCATAGAGGTCAAGAAATTAAAAATAGGATGGGGATAGACGCATTATTGGAGTGGAGGACAGTTGAACGTAAGTAATATGAAATAGAGAGGGGAAATACTGGGGGTGGAAAGTCTAGGCAGGGAGGGAGTTGAGGATAGGAGAGACCAGAGGGAGAAGAGGTTAGCTAAAATGAGGGGGTGTGAAAATCTGCATGGAAACTAGCAACCAAAGTAAAATATCTAATTTATATTTAATAGAGTTTGGAGGGAGATACCCTGTACGGCTGTACAAAGCTGCTCCTAGGACCTGTGGATTCTTAAGCAAAGACCTCAGTGCCAAGGATGGGGTACCTCCTTATGAGCTGTTGGTCAGGAAGGTCCCAGAGGCCCCCTAAACAGTACCGTATCTTGCCATCTGTCTTGGTTGCCTGTGGAATTAGATAAGGTCCGTCTGCTCATTCATTTGTACTAAGCCAGCATAAACAGGCAAAGATGTCACAGGGCGTGGTGGTTTGAAAGAGAATGGTCCCCGAAAGGAGTTGCACTATTAGGAGGTGTGGCTTTGTTGGAGGAAGTGTGTCACTGTGGAGGTAGGTTTTGAAGTCTCAATATGCTCAAGCCATGCCCAGTGTCTCAGATCACTTCCTGTTGCCTGTGAGTCGAGATGTAAGGACTCTCAGCTCCTGATCCAGCACCTTGTCTACCTGCATGCTGCCTTGCTTCCTGCCATGACAATAGTGGACTAAATCTCTAAACTGTAAGCCACCACCCCAATTAAATGTTTTCCTTTATAAGGGTTGCTATGGTCACGGTGTCTCTTCACAGTAATGGAAACCCTAAGACACAGAGGGGAAAATAGATATCAGTGTTCCTTATAAACAGTAATGGAAACCCTAAGACACAGGGGGAAATAGATATCAGTGTTCCTTATAAAAATAGTATTAGACATTCTTAACAAAAGTTACCTAGGTGAACTCAACACTGTAAAATAATAATACATAATGAACGAATGGGGTTTAGGCTGGAATGAAAGGATGGTTTGTAATCAAACATCATCAGTGTAGCTCATCACATTAACAGACTAGAGCATGAGCACACAAATAAATTTTTTATAAACTCCACATTCTATTTATTTATTTACTTATTTAATGTGTGGGTGTTTTGCCTGCACTTACGTATTCTTACAACATGCAGACTTAGTACCCGAGGAGGCTAGAAGAGGATGTTAGATCCCCTGGGACTAGAGTTATAGAGGATTAAAGCTGGCATGTGGGTGCTGGGAAACAAACTGGGGAACCTGGGTCCTCTGGAAGAGCAAGAAGTGCACTTAACTCCTGAATCATCCCCCTAACAACTCATCTTTATTTTAAAAACAAACTAACAAAAAACAATCTTCCAGAAAACTAAAAATCAAAGATAGTATCACATCTGGACAAAGGGTATTTAAGAAAAACCACGGATAAAGTCACACTGAATGACAAAAGACCAAATTCTTTCTCCTTACATTTCAGAACAAATCCAGGATGTTCTCTGTAACTACTCCTGATTGACATTGTACAGGAGTTTCCAGACAACAAAATGCAGATTTGAAAGACTACAGATAGCACTTTTAGAAATTTGCATTCCTTCACTCAGTATAATTGTCTCTGTTTTACCTATTGGTTGTATGTTATACAAATATGCAAATGACCTTTCAGGACTAGTAAGTAAACCCCACAAGGTCACTTGATAAAATATCAATATGTAAAAATCAGTTATAGTCAGAAATGGTGGTACATGTCTTTAATCCTAGCTCTTGGGAGGCAGAGGCAGGTAGATATCTGTGAGTTTGAATCCGACCTTGTCTACATGGCTAGTTCCATGCCATCCAGGGCTACATAGGGAGACCCTGTCTCAAAAAAAAAGTGAGTTATACATCTATATTCCATAAATAAGCAATCAAAGTTAAAACATATTATGTATGTCTTTGGATTATTGGAGATCGAACCCAGAAGCTCATGGATGCTGGGCAAATACTCTATCCCTGAGCTATATCCCCAGCCACAACTTAGAAGGTAAAACACAATAACATTTATAATAACATCAGAATGGGAAACACTTGCGATAAATTTAGCAAACAGCATGTAAGACTTGTACACTAAAAACTGCAAAACACTGCTGAGAAACGAACACCATCTTCATAAATCAAGCATTGTCTTGTGTTCACAACTCAGAAGATGACAGTGTTGTTCGGCTGTGGATAACCCCCCAGCTGTGAGAAGGAGCTTCTGGGAGGCGCCACTGCCCAGCGCTGGGAGGATCACGCGCGGACTCAGTGCTTCCTCCTGAAGTCTCTGGTCTGTGTCATTTTGCATAGATGAGGTTAACTGCAATGTGATGTGGGAAGTTTCCTTCTGATCCTAACGACCTGGCGTTCTAGATAACTCCTGTACCTGATGGCCACCTCTTTCTCTAGATTTGAGGGATTTTCTGCTACAATTTTATTAAATATACTATATTTAATATCTATAAAAATCTTGTATGGCCAGACAGTGGTGGCTTTAATCCCAGCACTCGGGAGGCAGAGCCAGGCAGATCTCAGTGAATTCAAGGCCAGCCTGGTCTATAGAGTGAGTTCCAGGACAGCCAGAACTGATACACACAGAAACCTTGTCTCAAAAAACAAAAAACAAAAAACAAAAACAAAACACAGAAAAAAAACACAAACAAACAAAAACTTGTATGTTCTGCTTATATGGACTTTTTATTTATCTTTTTGTTGTATGAATGTGCTAATCCATCTGCCTGGTCTTCAATACCTGATATCATGTCTACCCCTCGATCCATTCTCTTGGTGAGGCTTTCTACCAAGCTTTGAAAGTGTTGGGTTATTTTTAATTTATTCTTTTTTAAAAATATTTTTATTTTAAAATTAATTTAAGTTTACATATCAGCCATGGATTCCCCTGTCCTCCCTCCTCCCACCTCCCAGCCTTCCCCCCCAATCCACCTCCCATTCCTACCTCCTCTAGGGCAAGGTCTCCCCTGGGGAGTCAGCCCAGCCTGGTAGATTCAGTTGAGGCAGGTCCAGTCCCCTCCTCCCTACACCAAGGCTGAGCAGAGTGTCTCAGCATAGGCCCTAGGTTCCAAAAAGCCAGCTCATGTACCAAGGACAGGTCCTGGTTCCACTGCCTGGGGGCCTCCTAAACTGTTCAAGCTAATCAACTGTCTCACTTATCCAGAGGGCCTGGTCCAGTTGCATGGGGGCTCCTCAGCCATTGGTTCACAGTTCATGCGTTTCCACTAGTTTGGCTATTTGTCCCTGTGCCTTTTCAAGTGCTGGTTTTATTTGTGTGTGTATGGTGTATGTGTACAGGTCCATCTATGCTTGTGCATGGGGCACACATTCAAGCACATGGTAAGGCCAAAAGCTGATACTGGATATCTAGCTCATTTTCTCATTGCCTTAATTTTTTTCAGAGTCTCACAGATTCTGGAGCTCACCAATTTAGCAAGACTAGCTGGCCAGAAAGCCTACCATCTCCTTTCTCTGCCTCCTCAGCACTGGGATTACAAGCACATGGCTTTTTACCTGGGTGCTGAGCTAGCTGTCCAGCCCAGGCCATGGGGCTTTTCATTTGACTTACCAACCTTTTCATTTCTAAAATTTCAGTTTCATTTTCTCAGTGGTTCTCTTTTTGTTGAATTCCTCTTCCATACCTTGTATTGACTTATTTGTTTTCTTTGGTTGTTGTCTTAGTGTTGTGTCACTGTGAAGAGACCCCACAACCATGGCAACTCTTAGAAAGGAAAGCATTCAACTGGGGCTGGCTTACAGTTCAGAGGTTGAGTCACTATTCTCATGGTGGGACATGGTGGTGTGCAGACAGACCTGGTAGCTGAGCATCCTACATCCAAACCCATAGGCCGCAGGAAGAGAAAGACTCTAGGCTTGGGGTGAGCTTTTGAAACCTCAAAGCCCACCTCCGGTGACACACTTCCTCCAACAAGGCCACACCTTCTAATCCTTTCAAATAGTGCCACTCCCTGGTGACCAAGCATTCCAATCTACGAGCCTATGGGGTCATTCTTGTTTAAACCATCACAGTTGTTAATTTGTAATCTCTTAATTCAATCAGGATTTTATATCATGTTTGATTTCATTCGAAATTCTTATGATTTTGAAAAATTATTTGCCTGTGATTTTTATCTAATTCACTCTCTTTAGAATCCATTGCAGTAGGGTGTTGGTTTTCAAAGGGGTCATAGTGACTTGACATGTCCTGTTTCTGTATTTCTGTGCTGGGCCATGACCATCTGGGATTAGGCTGTTAGTTGGACTTTATTTTTATCACCTGTATTCTTTCAGTTGCAGTATTTATAATGTTCAAGTGAGACTAGATTGTAGTAGGGCTGAGGTATCATTCCTTCCAGGATTAACAGGTGGAACTTAGTAGCTAACCAATCAGCCTACATGCTCAGGTCTGGCTACAATCTGTACCAGTCCTGTGAAAGCAGAACACTGACTGCAGAACCCAGCAGATGCCGCTGGATATCTCTGTCCTGCCAGAGCTCTGGTTTGCTTACATGTCCACGGTCTCAGCTTGAGTACGCTTGCCCATTGACTTTCAGGTTGGGTCTGCCCACTTGCTTTGCTTGCGTAGTTCTGTGGCTCTCTTGGTTTCTTAGGGTTTGAGGGGAGGCTTTGGAGTTGTAGTTCTGTGGAGTCTTCTATAATTCCCAGAAGGGCAGTTTGGCTGTAGTTTCTCTTGGATCTGCTCCCTCCTCCATGGCCCAGTGTGACAGGTATTATTTGGAGGATGGAAGGTACTGGATTTCCTAGTCCCTGTTTCATGTGTGTTATGACTCTGTTCTCCTTTTTTTTTTTTTTCTATTTTTGTTTCTGGGGATTTTTCTCTAATCTTTTGTTTCTGTACTCAGAGTTGGTGGAGGGGTTGCTCCTCACCCTCCTCCAATGCTTTGTTTATTGCTCTAGGTTTAAGGCTGTTATTTTCCTCATAAATCTAGCATGTTATACATCTGTATTTTATCTAGTCTTCATAGTTGCTATTTATTTCACTTTCCCCTTTCCTTTCCACATTTCTCACCTCTTTTTGCAGCCATGGATCAGGTGTTTCCTTTTAAATTTGTAGAGGTATGGGCCTGGAGAGATGTATCAGGTGGTTATGAGCACTGGCTGCACTTCCAGAGGACCTAGGTTCAATTCCCAAAATCCACATGGCAGCTCACAACCATCTATAACTCCACTTCCAAGAGATGACACCCCCTTCTGACCTCTGCAGGCAACCAGCACACACAGACATCCATGCAGGCAAAACACCAATACACATTTTAAAAGATCAAGAAAAACATTAAAAAAAAATAAATAAGAGGAGAAGAATACCGTCTGTTTTGGCATCTTCAAGGTGTCTTCTCCAGGCCTGTTTCTATTGACTGATTTTTCTCTTTGCTATATTAGTCACATTCTGCTTTATATGTGTAATAATTTCTTACTGCAATGTATACATAATTATTATCATGTAGTTGAATTGCTGTGGGTGATTGATTGATAAATAAAGCTGATTGGCCAGTAGCCAGGCAGGAAGTATAGGCGGGACAAGGAGAGAGGAGAATTCTGGGAAGTGGAAGGCTGAGGCAGAGACACTGCCAGCCGCCATGATGAGAAGCAGATGTTAAGATACCGGTAAGCCCAGACTCCAAGAACACATCAGAACAATTATCCACCATGATCAAGTAGGCTTCATCCCAGGGATGCAAGGGTGGTTCAACATACGAAAGTCCATTAATGTAATACACCATATAAACAAACTCAAAGAAAAAAACCACATGATCATCTCACTAGATGCAGAAAAGGCATTTGACAAAATCCAACACCCCTTCATGATAAAAGTCTTGGAGCGATCAGGAATACAGGGAACATACCTAAACATAATAAAGGCAATATATAGCAAACCAACAGCCAACATCAAATTAAATGGAGAGAAACTCAAAGCAATTCCACTAAAATCAGGAACGAGACAAGGCTGTCCACTCTCCCCATACTTATTCAATATAGTACTTGAAGTTCTAGCCAGAGCAATAAGACAACATAAGGAGATTAAGGGGATTCAAATTGGAAAGGAAGAAGTCAAGCTTTCCCTATTTGCAGACGACATGATAGTATACTTGAGTGACCCCAAAGATTCCACCCAGGAATTGATAAAGCTTATAAACACCTTCAGCAACATAGCAGGATACAAAATCAACTCAAAAAAAATCAGTAGCCCTCCTATATACAATGGACAAAGAAGCTGAGAAGGCAATTAGAGATACATCACCCTTTACAATAGCCAAAAATGACATAAAATACCTTGGGGTAACACTAACCAAGCAAGTGAAGAACCTATATGACAAGAACTTTAAGTCCCTGAAAAAAGAAATTGAAGAAGATCTCAGAAAATGGAAAGATCTTCCATGCTCATGGATAGGCAGGGTTAACATAGTAAAAATGGCAATCTTACCAAAAGCAATTTACAGATTCAATGCAATCCCCATCAAAATACCAACACAATTCTTCACAGATCTGGAAAGAACAATACTCAACTTCATATGGAAAAACAAAAAACCCAGGATAGCTAAAAGAAACCTGTACAATAAAACAACTTCTGGAGGCATCACAATCCCCGACTTCAAGCTCTACTATAGAGCTACAGTAATAAAAACAGCCTGGTATTGGCATAAAAACCGACATGTGGACCAATGGAATCGAATTGAAGACCCTGACATTAACCCACACACTTATGGACATATAATTTTTGACAAAGAAGCCAAAAGTGTACAATGGAAAAAAGAAAGCATCTTCAACAAATGGTGCTGGCATAACTGGATATCAGCGTGTAGAAGGCTGCAAATAGATCCATATCTGTCACCGTGCACAAAACTTAAGTCCAAGTGGATCAAAGACCTCAACATAAATCCAGCTACTCTGAACCTGCTAGAAGAAAAAGTAGGAAATAGTCTTGAACGCCTTGGCATAGGAGATCACTTCCTAAATATAACACCAGTAGCGCAGACACTGAGACAAACAATCAATCAATGGGACCTCTTGAAACTGAGAAGCTTTTGTAGAGCAAAGGATACGGTCAACAAGGCAAAGCGACAGCCTACAGAATGGGAAAAGATCTTCACCAACCCCACATCTGACAGAGGACTGATATCCAGAATATATAAGGAACTCAAGAAATTAGACATCAAAAGGACCAACAGTCCAATTGAGAAATGGGCTTTAGAACTAAACAGAGAATTCTCAACAGAGGAATCCCAAATGGCTGAAAGACATTTAAGGAATTGCTCAACTTCCCTAATCATCAGGGAAATGCAAATCAAGACAACTCTGAGATACCACCTTACGCCTGTCAGAGTGGCTAAGATCAAAAACACTGAAGACACTTTATGCTGGAGAGGATGTGGAACTAGGGGAACTCTCCTCCACTGCTGGTGGGAATGCAAGCTAGTACAACCACTTTGGAAATCAATATGGCGCTTTCTTAGAAAATTGGGAATCAATCTCCCCCAAGATCCAGCTATACCACTCCTGGGCATATACCCAAGAAATGCTCAATCATACCACAAGAGCGCTTGCTCAGCTATGTTCATATCAGCATTGTTTGTAATAGCCAAAACCTGGAAACAACCTAGATGCCCTTCAACTGAAGAATGGATAAATAAATTGTGGCACATATACACAATGGAATACTACTCAGCAGAGAAAAACAACGACATCACACGGTTTGCAGGCAAATGGATGGATCTAGAAAAAAATCATCCTGAGTGAGGTAACCCAGACTCAGAAAGACAAATATGGTATGTACTCACTCATAGGAAGATGCTAGATGTGGAACAAGGATGACTAGACTGCTACTCACATCACCAGTGAGGCTACCTGGAAAACGGGACCCCAAAAAAAGACACGGAGAAATGGACAAGATCTACATGAATAGCCTGGTCATGAGTGGGAACAATGAAGGGCGACAGTCGAGGGAAAGAGTGGGAGATCCTAGCTGGATCAAGAAAAGAGAGGGAGAACAAGGAATAGGAGACCATGGTAAATGAAGACCACATGAGAAGGTGAGAAGGGGAGGAAGCAGAGAGCTAGGGAGGCCCACGGAGATCCACAAAGATACCCCCTCAAAAGTCTGCTGGCAATGGTCGCGAGACGGCAGGAACTGACCTACTCTGGTGATGGGATGGCCAGACACCCAAATAGTGGTGCCATAAACCCCATCCAAGGACTGAGGAATCTGAAGGCAGACATCCACGGCTGGGCCCCTGGTGGAGCACTGGGAGTCTAATTAGTGAGTAAGAAGAGGATTTATATGAGCGAGAATTGTTGAAGCCAAGGTTGGATAAAGCACCGGGACAAATAACCAAATGAATGGAAGCACAGGATCTATGAACCAAAGGCTGAGGGGCCCCCAACTGGATCAGGCCACCTGAACGGGTGAGACAGTCAGTTGGCTTGATCTGTTTGGGAGGCAGCTGTGCATTGGTGCCAGGTCCTGGGCTCGTTGCATGAGTTGGCTGTTTGAATCCTGGGACTTATGCAGGGACACTTGGCTCGGTCTGGGAGGGGGGAATGGACCTGCCTGGACTGAGTCTACCAGGTCAACCCCGGTCCTCGGGGGAGACCTTGATCTGGAGGAGGTGGGAATGGGGGGTGGGCTGGGGGGAGGGGTGGGCGAGAGGGGGAGAACAGGGGATTCTGTGGCTATTATGTTGAACTGAATGGTGTTGTAAAATAATAATAATAATAATAATAAAAAAAAAGATAAGTGAAAGAAACAAGAAAAAAAAAAAAAAGATACCGGTAAGCCATGAGTTACATAGCAACTTATAGATTAATAGAAATGGGTTAATTTAAGATATAAAAACAGTTAGCAAGTAGTCTGCCATGGCCATAGAGTTTATAAGTAATCTAAGTCTCTGTGTATTTACTCGGTTGGGTCTAAGTGGCTGCAGGACTGGCGGGTGAGAGAGAATTGTCCTGACCGTGGGCCAGGCAGGACTGGAGAAAACTTCAACTACATTGAATGTCTAAAATTTTCCTTGAAAGAATTTTCAGACTTCCATGTGTCTTGTGCTTAAGTAATTTATGTATCAGAAATGAATTTGGAGGTGGTTTCAATGTTGAATTGGGCTAGTTTAAGCCCTTTACTCTAGGGATAATTTCATTTTACTCCTAAGGTGTGACCCTTTCTGTGGCTCAATTAAGTGTCCAAGATTGTTAGTGAAGTGTGTCTGCTCCAGATTTGGTAGGAAATCAATGCCTCACAGCCCTATGTTAGCATCAGGAACTGCTCAGTTCACTGTTGATCTGCCCAGCTGTGTGGGGTTCTGCACTGCAGGAGTACAGGACAGTACCCAGCAACTGCCTTAGTCTATGCAAGTTCCAGAACTCTCTTCTTCCTGGCTCCCTGGCCTGGTACTCTGCCCTGCAGACTCCAGTTACTAAAGTCTACTTGAACTCAGTCTCATCTCTTCAAATCAGCGAGACCACCATGTTCTTCTTGGATGTTCCTTGCTGTTCCTCATTCAAGAGCATGGTATGGGAAGAAATTGGAGCTGTCTAGTAAGAATTATTTGATTTGTTTCCCTTCTTTTGGGAGCCCCAGCTTTTTTATTGTCTTTTGTCCAAAGTCTGAAAACAAATTTCATTTGTTTTCAATTTGACCAATTTTCTAGTTGTTTATAAGTTCAGGTACCAGGTGCTTCTTGTGGAAACAGATCATAGATGGTTTTAATTTATAAAAGCTCTTATTTGCATGCATGCTTATCCTGTTACATATCAGCTTCCAAGTACGTGGATAACATCTTCATGAATCACGCTAGGAATTGTTAATTAGGATATCTTCCTATTGACTGGTAGATGATGCTTCACTGAAGGGCATCCATCTACCCTTCCCACTCAATTCAGACACCATTTCAGAGTTGTCCGTATTTTCAAATAAATAATGACAGTATGTATAGCAACCAGAATCGCTTAGTCAGTCAGAATCAGTGTTCTGAGAATATTCTTTGCAACAGCGTTGGCAGGTGGGAGGGGAGAAGTGACACTGGTTTTCCTGGTCCTGGCCTCTGATAGCAGGATCACAGGGATGCTTGCCACAAAGGCGCTCTTCTAATCCCCTTGGAGCCCCCGAATATCATAACTATTATTCTGATTTTCCAGTTGAGCCAACTGAAGCTCGGCGTGGGTCAGTAATCAATAGCCATCTGTCCAGCTGGCACTCCGCAATGCCTCCTGCTTACTTTACCCTGGAACCTTCTGGAAAATTCTAGAAATTTTTCATTTCTGGGCTTTAATGGAATTGTTTCCCATTTTCCATAACAGGTATTTTCAAGTTCTATAATTTTTTGGTCTTCTTTTCCGGCTTTGCCTTTTGACAATATTTGTAACTTTAGGTTTTTAACTTTGTAATGATAACCTCTTCTCCCATGCTATGTCCTGTTTCTTTAAGACAAATTCTTTGATGTAATGTCCTTAGTAGAACTACTAAGACAAAGAGATAGCTATATAATTTGTAAAACAGATAAAATTCTCATGTGTTCTATCAACAATGCCTCAGAATTCCAGCAACTCTACGGGACATTATTTTTAGTTGGCGTCCTTGGGTGAGCCGAAGATTCAAGATGTCTGACGGTGGAATTTGAGGCGCAATGGCATATGGACAGAGGAGATATTTTTGGGAGCAATCCCTTCCCTGTACCTCTCAAATCCCTTACAGACCCCCTCTCTCCTCAGGCAAGCCCCTCCTGCACATGTTGAGGGGGACCGGGCTTGGGGCACCTCTGCCAGGATCCCGCTGATCTATGTTCTTGCCTGACACTCGGCAGCTGTCGTGGAGGCGTGGGCTGCAGGCGCTGTTCCCCATGGGCCGTGTGCCGGGGAGCCTTTCCCGCCTAATCCAAGGGGCACTGGCAGCAGGGAGGGAGACAGCTGGGTGTAACTGATCTGCAAAGGAATGGAATGGTTCAGGCCTCCCATCGCTGCTGGGCTGGGCTGTCTGCAGGCTGCCCACTCCAGCCGCCGAGGCTTTAACCCTTCCTTCGCTTTCTTTTCTCTCCACTCCATCCTGGGAGCTGATGCCACCCTGTTCAGTCATGTTCTAGGGAGCCCCTCGAGGAACTGGCTTCCATGGCTAGGTCTGCAAAGGACCCGTCCTGGTAGTAATCCATTTGCAAGAGACTAGTGCAGAAATAGGTGGAGTGGGTCCTACCTGGAACGCTCCCTGTCTTAGGAAGGAAGGTTCCTGGAAGCCCCATGGCTGCGGCCAGAGCAGGGAGGGCATGCTGAGTGGGCGGGAGGAGCCACAGTAGAGGCCTGTGGTAAGCACCAGGTCTGGGGTCTGATGCTTTCTCCACTGTGGCTCAGTGCCGTGAGACTGTGGGTGTGCCACTCTCTCTGGGGTCAGCTTCTGACTCCTGAAACATGTGGAGCTTGAAGAAGACAGTCTAGGGCCGGCCAGCAAGATGACTCAGCCGGCAAAGGTGCTTGCTTCCAAGGCCAATGTCCTGAGTTCAATGCCTAGAACCTACATGGTGGTAAGAGAGAATAGAGTCCCCAAGGTGTCCTCCATCTCCACATGAGTGATATGGTACACCCATGCACACACAGACCACAGGTCTGGGCCTGCATACATACATACATACATACATACATACATACATACATACATTAAAGACATGCTTTTATTTCTCACACAGTCATAGCAATTCATTAACCCCATTAAATGTCCTCTACAAGCCAAGGGTATGAGGAAACCAAGTCTAAATCACACAACTGTTTTGAGCCACACCCTAAAGCCCACAGTCCAGTCTTTCCTAATGCCTCCTGCCCCCTTGTCATCTCTTACTGTCTCTAACCAGTGTCTCTGTGAGGGGGCACTGAGGCAGGATGGCATGGCTGGCTGGTGCACATAGCCAATACTTAGAGTCCAAAGCCTGCTGGATAGGGGTGAGCTGGGGCTGGTCAGGCTCTGTGCTCTTGCTTCTCTCTTGTCCCGGACCCAGTGGATGGGATCCTTGGCTCAGAAGCCTCTGCAGTTGTCTGGCCTTGTCCCATCCATGATCTCACTTGACCCTCATGCCAACTCTGGGATGCAAAACCTGTTGCTCCCCCTCACCACGAAGGGTGGTGACTGTCAATGTTCCATACCTGCCAGCTACTGGGACCCCGGCAACCCCCTTGCTTTCTTCCTGATTGAGAAGGAAAGTCTGAAGATGGGGACTCTTATAACCAGTGTGGGCTCAAGCCTTGATTCCTCCACTCTTGAGCTGTGCACACACCTTACTCTTTCTGGGCCTCATGAATGAAGATGCGGGTGTATGAAGGAATCACTGCGGTGCAAGCCTCCATGCCCCTCTCCCGCATAGAGCATGGGTGCAGGCTGGTAGGCAAGCCCCAGACAGGCAGACTCCGGGACTGTATGACGGCAGGTCGGGCGCTAGATGCCAAAGGGCGGGAGTCTGTGGGCTGGGGTTGTGCAGCCGTACTGAAGGGCAGGCACGGGAAGAAGGAACAAGTCATTCCAGGTGAGACAAAGGCATAGGAGCAGGAATAGATACCATGCAGCTTCCCATTTGGCTGGCTCAGGGTGGACGCTGACCAGAGGGATGTGTGTGTGTGTGTGTGTGTGTGTGTGTGTGTGTGTGTGTGTGTGTGATGACAAATGAGAGTTGAACAGCAAGCCTTGAAAGCAACTTAGCTTTAGAAAATGGACTTTCCAAGGGTGCTAGGGATGGGCCGTTTCCCGCCCCCCATGCTGACTGCCCAGTGTCGCCCGCTTTTACCCAGTCCCTAGGCAGTCCAGATCCCTGGGCAAGGGGCCGGGGGGCAGCTGGGGGAAGGTGCAGTTCCAGCTTGGAAGAGACAGCTGTGCAGGCCTCCTGCCTGCTGCAGGGGATTAGCTGACACAGCCACAGTGTGTTGGGGGGCACCTGGCTCTCCAGCTCTACTCACCCCAGCCTCTTTTAACTCCTTGCTGTCCAGGCTCTTCACCATCAGACTTACCAGCATGCTCAGACTCATTTTTCTGTGATCTTTGTGTTATGTGTTGGAGATACAAATCAATAAAAATCCCAGGCAGTGTCCACCCAGCCAGAGGCACTTGGATCCAATCCCCCCCTCATACCAGCACATATCCTCTGTGACTCTGGACTTCTCTCTAAAAGTCCTATCTTAACTGTTTCATGAAGAAGAAAAGAATCCTTCTATGACCACATGACCTGACTTTCCTTTGTCCTCAAACTAATTTTCTTCACTGTCTCTGTTTCCTCCCAAGACTCCATCCACCAGACACTCCGGGCATACAGGTGGACTACATGTCCCAGCCTCCTTTGCAGTTAGGTATGTCCTCTTCTTGGGCATACAGGTGGACTACATCTCCCAGCCTCCCTTGCAGTTAGGTGAGACCAATGCCTCTGTTCAGGACAATGTAATGAGAACCGCAGGAAGTAATCCACTTTTCATTTACTACAGCATCCTCTAACTCCTATGATGCATGCTCCCTGGTAGCATGGGAGAGTTGGATGGGCCATGTGGACCTTCCAGAAAGAGGAACCAGGGTGTCTAGGTTATTCTGGACACAAAGTTGCAGCTACTCAGGCCCACCTGTTTTGAAAGCTTTTTTGTATATAGGAGGGGAAAATACACTTCCATTATGTTTGAACTATAGAAAAGATATTGTGCACGCACGCGCGCGTGTGTGTGTGTGTGCGTGCACACACACACACACACACACACACACACACACACACACACACACACAGGAATTTAGTTTCCCATCTCCTCCATCTTTTCCTGTGGACAATCAAGGAAAGCCTAGAACTTGGAACAAGGCTTAGGGTGCAAAATATCTGTAGGGAGAGCTTCTCATGGACACAATGGGCTGGTAACGTTATACATTTTATTTCAACTCGAAACCATTCCTGACTCCGTCATCTGTCTTCCACAAACCACCGAACCCTCAGCACCTTGGGGAAATGCAAAAGACAGACCACAGAGGGGGTGCAAAAACCTTGGGACCTCGACTTGGAGCTGACAGGAGTGACAGGCATGGTGAGGAAAGGGTTAAGTGATCTGTGCACAGGATTGGCTCCCCTGTCGGTGAGGGCATTAAAATCAGCATGTCGCCTCCAATTTGCTGCGGCCTGACCTTGAACGTGAATCATTCCATCACAATGTCCTCCTTGATTTCCACAGGAAGAGGATTAAGCCCTGAAAATCGGGGCAGGGAACTTGAGCCTGCACCAAGGAGAATGGGATGGCTCTGCAGCGCGAAGCCCCCTGGTGTTTGCTAATACAAAGTCATGGGGTTTGCAGACTGGCCAGCCACCCTGCTTGGCCACCGACCCTCTGAGTGACGGCGTTAGATTGTGCCCTTGTTTCTCTACCAGTGGGACATGTGGCTTCTGGATTCGTCTAGTTTTATGTCCTGTGCAGAGTGAGGAAGAGTTAGGCAGGGAGATGTTGCAGATGTCCCTAGAGTCCTGGGTCTACTCTGGTCTGTGCCTCTTGTGCACACCGATGACCACTGAGGTCCTGCCATTTCAGGACCAAAGCTGCCATTGAGCTACTTGGCCAGAATCTCCAGGCAGGGGCATACTCAGCTGTGAAAACCCTTCAAAGGCATGAGACCAGCACCAATGAGAATGTGTGTCCCACACGCAGGCAACGGAGGAGCAGGTTCTGTGGGGACCTACCCATAATTTGCTTTTGCCATATAACATATGCTGGAGAGCCCAACACGTCAGCACCCTAGAGGGGTGCACGCTAGTCTGTAGTGTGGCTGTTCCAGCTTATTTAATTGTTCCCCATTGACAGGAACCCACCACTGGTATCTGTTCTCAAACTCAGGGCCGCGGTACAGCCTGCACCCTGGCTTGGCTTTCTTTGTTGGGTTCCCCCTTTGGATGCTGTTTCCTACTGCAGCTGCTATGACAAAAAAAATCAGACTTGGGGCCTTAACGCCATGCAAATGTATGCTCTCACAGTTCTGGGTCCCAAGCCTCTTTGCCCTTGATTTGAGCCTGGTAAGAAGGCTTGTGTTCTTCCTGGAGGCTCTAAGGAAAAGCCACTTTGTGTGAATGTGTGTGTGCACTCATGTGTGGATGTGTGTATATGTGGATGTATGCATGTGGGAATGTGCACATATGTATATGTGTATGTGTGTATTGCATGTGTATATGTGTATGTGAATGTGTGTGCATGCGTATGTAGTTATGTATGTGTGTGTATGTGTGTATGTATCTCTATATGTGCATGTGTCTGCATGTATATATGTGTATGTGTGTAATGTATATGAATGAATGTACTGCGCGTGTGTGTATATGTGTGTGCGCTCGTGCCCGTGCATAGGTCAGAGGTAAATCTCCAGTGTTGTTCCCCATCAGAACATGGTCTACATGACTAGGGTAGGGCTGGCTGGCCTGTGAGCCCCAGGAATCTGCCTGTGTCCACCTTCTCAGTGTTGGGACTACAAACATACCCCATCATACCTAGCTTTTTAAAAGAGTGTTTTCTTATGAGTGTTCTGCCTGTGTATGTACGTGTAGCACATGCATGGACTGAGCCCAAATCTTAGAGAGCAGCACTGCTCTTAATCTCAGAGCTGCCTCTTTAGCCCCCGTGCCTGGCTTTCTAAAGTGGGTCAAGGGTTGAGCCCTGCCTGCTTGCGTGGCAAGCCCCTTACTGACCAAGTCCCCGTGGGCTCATATGTTTGAATCTTAGTCTCCAGTAGGTGGAACTGTCTGGGGAGGACTGGGAGGTGTGGCCTCTTTGGAGAAGCTGCCCCATCATGGGTGGGCTTTGAGATTTCAAAAGGCTCTTGCAATCCCAGTTCTCTCTCTCTGTCTCGCAGTCGTGGATGAAGATGTGAGCTCTTAGACGTTCTTTCGCTCTGCCATCGTGGACTCGAACTCTCTGAATCCACAAGCCAAACTGAACACCATCTTTTCTATGCTGCCTTAGTCATGGTGTTTTATCACAGCAGTAGAGAAGTAACCAAGACACCAGCCCAGAAGCCTGGGTGTGCCCACTTCCTCCCTCCTTTGAAGAGAGCCCTACTCCATCTTCCGGTCACTGTATCCTCCCTGACTCTGGCCTTCCTGCCCCCTTTCTCAGGACCCATCTCAGTAATCCAGACTAATTGCCTCATCTCAATCACACCTGGAAAGACTCTTTGTCATGTAAGATGAAGACCTCTTCACAGGTTCCAGGGATACGCTGAGTGCCTCTTTGGGGGGCCACAACCAAGCTACACTAGTTGCCTAGAAGCATTGTGGCATATCAAAAGACTTTCTTCTCAGCCGGGCGGTGGTGGCGCACGCCTTTAATCCCAGCACTCGGGAGGCAGAGCCAGGTGGATCGCTGTGAGTTCGAGGCCAGCCTGGGCTACCAAGTGAGCTCCAGGAAAGGCGCAAAGCTACACAGAGAAACCCTGTCTCAAAAAAAAAAAAAAAAAAAAAAAGACTTTCTTCTCAACCAGCTTTCTGAGCTCTGCGCATGCTCGCATCGGTGCTGCTGGTCTTGTTTTCTGAGGACAACTGGACACCACTAGCTGTGGTCCTCTGTCCCCGTCCCTTGCTGTCGGCCCCACGGTGTGGGACACAGTCATGGAGTCCTCACCCTCACGCCTCACAGTACAGGACAGGGTTGGTGATTTGCTCATCAGCCTGGAGCATTTGGTCTTCCCAGGAGTGACCTACAGCCGTGCTGGGAGTGTGAGCTGCAAGGCTGGGAACAGGAAGAGGCAGTGGGAGGTGCCTGGGTGGGAGTTGGGGTACAGTCAGGCAAACTGTAAAAGTCCAACAGACCCCCGGGGCCCTCACAGCTGGTCCTCCCCTGTGTCCGAGGCAGGCCTGGCATCCTCAGAGATACTTGCAAGACTTCTCATAGTTTATTGGTACACGAACAAAATACGAGTTACAGAGGCAAAGCAGATGTGGGGACCATCCTGACACAGCACCCTTACCCCATAGGGGCATCAGGGCAATGCTGGGACCCGAACAGCATCAGGCCATGACCTTTGAGGCCCATTAGCACAAAGCAGCGCAGGGAGGAAGGGATCTGCAGAGTGGCAGGTGGACAGGAGCTCTGGCCCTGGCTTTGGGGGGAGGGGACACTTTGGTGTGGAGACTGGGCTGCTGGGACGCATACTCACATGGCTGCATTTTCACCTACAGACACTCCATCAACACAGTCCCAGACAGCACTGAGACCGGAGTTGGCTGAGCCACAAACACACACGTAAGCCTTTGCACAGACACACTTGCCATCCATCCCCTTGGAGAAAAGGCTGGAAGTGCCACCTGCAACCTAGAGCTACTTAGAGGGGTGGCACGGATGCCTGGGACCTGATAAAGAGATAATCCTTCACACATCTGCCAAGCTGGCTTGCGGGTGGGCATGTGGCACACAAAGGCACAGACCTGCACCTGCTCTTCTAATTTCCAGAACACCAGGGCATCCTCTGAGGCTAGAGAAGTTTAGCCTACTCTTCTGCCTCATAGCTCTCCATGTGCAGCCCTGAGCCCCCAGGCTCATCCTCTTTGCTTTGGGGAGCCCTACACCTCTTGACACAGGCCAGGATGTTACTTAAACCCCTTTTCCTTTCACTATGTTAAGAGGGCCACCAAATCTCAACCCTAAGCCAGCACTGGGTTCTGCTTTGATTTCAGTGTATCAGGAACGTCCCAGTCCCTCTACCAAGAAGCCCAGACCAGAGTCACAAATGTACGGGCCTTCAGCTACTGGGTCTGCAGCTCCTCCCTGACCTCAAGCCATGTAGCGTTGAGTTCCAGAAGCCCTGAGAAATGGCACTTTCTCACACACATGTGGAGGGACCCAGAGGGGGAGCCAGGATGGAAAAGGGGGGCTATTCTGGTTCCTTGTGGGTGCTGTTCACCGTTCCACACACAGCACGAGCAAGCTCTCTCCCATCTTCAACCTCTCTCTCCTAATCCCCTAGGCCAGCTGAAAGGAGAACATGGGGGTGGCAGGGGTGACCCAGACAGCCCTGGCACCCAGGCCTCAGGACCACTGGCAGGCACAGTCGGTCGGCTCCTGTACTGTGTAGGGCACCCAGGTGGCATTGGCGGCACAGAAGAGCTGCACAGAGCGACGCTGCAGCCCCACCTCACGGCAGCACTTGCAGAAGCGGGCATAGGTGTTGATGTTGTGATTGTAGATGCTGGCAGAAGGGCACCTCCCATCGCAAGACACCAGGTTCACCTGGGGAGGAGCGTGTCAGGAAGGGAGCCCGTGGAAGGTCTGCCTCTCCGTCCCCTCCGCCCCCTGCGATGCCCATCCCTTTACGCACAGGGGTGTTACTTCTGCAATCATTCTTGCGGATGGTCATGCGGATGGTCACCTTCTTGCAGGAGCGCCCATCTTCCTTACCTAGTAAGGGGCAGGGTGGGCAAAACAGTTGTGCCCCAGACTGGCATCAGGATGGGCTAGCCTGGGGTAGTTAATGTCATGCAAGAGTGTTCCTCTTCCAGGCTGGTGCCCACAGATTAATGTCCCTCTCCAACAAGGGGAAACCTTTTTAACCCAATGCCCCAGAAAGAGGTGGCACCAGAGGGCAGCAGCCTGAGCAACTAAGACAGAGGAGGACCCATGGGACAGCTGGATAGAACCTCAGGGCTCTGCACTATAAGATCTGAGACAAGAGCAGGCTGTCCCCATGCCCAAGGCCCAACACTTATTGTCACCCCTCTTGGAGACCCTGGATATACACCTCCGGCCCTCTCTGAGCTTCAGTGTTTCTACTCTGAGAGGACATCTAGCAGCAAGATTCTGCCATGAATGGAAGCCTCAGAACCAACCAGGATGCTCTACATAGCAAGACCCATGGGGTTTCCACAGCTCTCAAGCAGGGGTCAGGCATGGAAACTGGAAGTAGAGAGTTTCTTCTGCTCCAATCACAGCTCTCCAAGACAGACAGCCACCCACGAGACCCTCTCTCTCCCCACCTTCTTGAGCAGTTTTCTCCAGTACCTTGCACAAGCTCCAGTGAGACTTCCCTAGATCCCCTCTTCTGGAAACTGCAATTCCCTTCCTCAGCCTTCCTTGGCCCCTCCTTGGCCTACTCTGTCCCAGGCACAATCTGTCTGGCCAAATTTACACAATCTGTAATTTTGCTATGGAGGCCTAAGCTTGTAAGCTTTGGGTCCCTCATCTACATGGCCTTTCTCACCCCAGTGCGAGTTCTGTTCTCAGTGCAAAGATTCTTTCACACCTCAGTACAGATGTGTGGTTGTGGATTCTGTTTTGATGATCTCCGCCCCACCAGATTCTTTATGACTTGAACCCTGCAGAACTCAAAACCTCCACCCTGTAATCACCCTGCACCCCCGTTCTTCCACCCCCCTCCTGAAAGTGACATCCACAAAGGCCTTCTTTATGTCATGCCCACAGCTCCTGGGCCAGTGGCTGGCACACAATGGCACACATTAGATGCCTGCTAGAGGTGTGGACTTGTCCTGCAAGCCCACCGAACCCATGAGAAACCAACTGGGTAGAATCCCTTCTCTTAACTTCTGAGACTCAGCATAGAGAGGCAGGGGAATGGAGGGCTGCCCTGGCCACAGCCCTGTGGGCACCGGAATGAGGAAGGCTGGGTAACCAGTAGGAGAAAGCAATGGTAGCCCAGGACATGTAAGGATACCAGATATAAGTGGGAGCTGCTGAAACTCTGAAGATAGGGCTCAGTACCCAACATGCATGTGGACTAAATGGCCTTCACCAGAGGCAAGGAATCTCCCTTTCCATCATCCCCAGAGCTTGGGGCCACCTAGAAAGGATACTAGGAAATAGCCATGTGTCTGCCTGCCTCCTGTCCTGTGTACTTCTGAGAGAAGTAACTGAGAGGCAGTGGACATTAACCCATGTTGGATTGGTAGGTCTAATGGGGACCACGGGAAGCAAGCCTCCTAGGAAACTGAGGAGAGAGGGAGGCATAGGCCTCAGGCCACATGGGGGAACACAGAACATTCAGGGAGCATGAGGTTATGGGTCATAGATCAGCCAGTCAAGGTCTGGAGTAGAGCTTCCCTGTAGTAAGTAATGGAGACATAAAGGAGCTGAAAACCCATGGTCCTTTGGACACAGGGTCTGAGCATCCTGGAAGGGCAGACATGTGAACTAAGGTCACAAGGCTGATTGGTCCATTTGTTGTAGAATATTAGTTAAAGATGTGTTACATTCATTTATGCTGTGGAACATTTGTTTAATGATGCAAAGATGTGTTGCACTCTTTAATATTGCGTTTGTTTATAACTCTATAAAGCTGTGTTACTTTGCCTGTCTAAAACACCTGATTGGTCTAATAAAGAGCTGAAAGGTCAATAGCAAGGCAGGAGAAAGGATAGGCAGGGCTGGCAGGCAGAGAGAATACATAGGAGGAGAAGTCTGGAAAGAGGGATCAAGGATCGAGGGAAGAGGAGAGGAGGATGCCTGGCCAGCCACACAGTCACCCAGCTACACAGCCACACACGGAATAAGAAGTAAAGAATGGTATACAGAAATAGAGAAAGGTAAAGTCCTAGAGGCAAGAGGTAGATGAGATAATTTAGGTTAAGAAAAGCTGGCTAGAAATAAGCCAAGCTAAAGCGGGGCATTTATAGGTAAGAATAACTCTCTGTGTATTTATTTGGGAGCTGGGTGGCAGGCCCCCAAATAGAGTTAAAAAAAAAAAAAAAAAAAACCAAGTATCTGTGGTTGAGACGCTGGTTTCAACCAAGTATCCAGGTACCAGAAGCAAAGTGTGAGACACAGGTTCTCCTCTGACAGCCAGGGTCTGGAGGCCTAAGTCTCCCTCAGGAGGCACCTCCAAGACCAGCGCTCATGGCCACAGAGGAGAATCAATGAGGGGGCAGAGTCTTCACCAGGGACAGAGTCTTTACCAGGACAGAGGATGACTGGGGAGTGAATGACTTCCTGACTGGACTGGCTATGGTCTTTCATCTCCTGAAAGAAGCAGAGGCCTTATACTGGGACAAAACTCATGAACATGTGACCTCTGGCCACCTGATTATTTGTACCAGTGCCATGACCCTCAGCGGGTGGGTTATTCCTTCGTCTACCCACCTAGAGCTGCCCTCATAAATACCAGTCTGGCAACACAGCCTCGTGGGCATCTTTGTGCTCCCACCCCCTGCACGCTGCACCCCGGGTCTCCATGCTCACTCACACATCCTACAGCATCCTTCCAAGGACGGTACCACAGAGCCGCCGACCTAGAGGGGGAAGAGGAGGGGTGGGTGGGAAAGCCTTGTTCCAGGCCAGGAGCCAGCTTCCCAGTGACAGGCAAAAACAGAGCTGGTCTGTAATCCCAGAGGATAGCTACAAATTCTAGGCAGCCTGAACTACAGAGTCAGTTCCAGGCTAGCAGGAATACAAAATGAAATCCTGCCTCCAAAAAAAAAAAAAAAAAAAAACCAACTAAATAATACATAAAGAGGCTAAGGTAGTCCTCCCATGGCAGGAGCTCCATGAGAGACTGAACCCAGGGCTTCCTGCATGCTAAGCAGCACTGTACCCACTGGACCACAGCCCTGGGTGCCTGCTACCCAAAGAGGCAGAAGTCGTTAAATGTCTTATTATTAATCGTGGGAACCTTATGAGTTCAACTGTAACCCCCTAGTCCTCCAGGGATCCTCTTCTTTCAGTTGTGTTCACACTGATAGCCCTCCACACCAGGCTGGAAGCATGCCATCCCACCACAGGACTAAACTATGCATGCATGTAGAAGCCTGGAACACATATGTGCAAGAGTGTGCCTATCTGCAAGTGTGTCAGTGTGCGGTGTGTGCACTGGCGTGCTGAATGGACTGAGGTCCCTATGGAGTAGGAGTGATCGACAACCTGGGATGAGTCCTGGAACACTTGATAATGTGATTGCATGCCTTGATGTGTGGTCACATGACTTTTGTAGCTATGGGGTGTGATCGAGAAAAATGTGCCTGGAGAGATGTGGATTTGGTGTGCCGTGGCATCACAGGCCCCAGGACACAGGACTCTGACCCAGATCCCCCCACCGGTAAAACCTGGTGCCTTGACGTGAAGCCAGCTGCAGGGGGAGGAGGAGACACTGACCTTGGCACACTCGGTTTCGTTGAGCGGAGGGCAGCTGATGGAGGAGCGGACAAGGACGGCGCCCAGGGGAGTGCTGCCGCAGTGATGGCGGGCGCAGTCTGCAATCCAGGATGCACCAGGCTAGAGAGCACATGGGTGGGCAGTGAGGACTTCTGACCAAACGGACAGCACAGCCTGAGGACACGCACAGTCCAGGTATACAAGCTCAGACATACCACGCCCTAGTGTGGGCCCCGAGAGGACCTGGCAGTGGCGCTTTCCAGGGCCCATTCTCAGGGGGGTTCAGGGGCTATTTACCAAGAACAGGGAAGTGGTGCCATTGGGGAAGGTGAAGAGGCAGGACACGTTCCTGCAGGAGCCGCAGCAGGCCGCCAGGTCCCGTGGGTGGTCATACTCCTGGTTCTGAAGGCCCGGGAGAGAAGACAATTTCAGCCTCGTGCCTACATCCATCCCCCAGGTGTCTGGTACCTGCTTGTCTCTAGCAGACCCCAAGGCTGGAGCTCAGAAAGGAGATCCACAGCCTCCCTCCACCTGTGAGCAGGTCTTTCCTGTTTGCCTGAAGCCCTAGACCCAGCCCCGGGGAAGAGGGAACCCCACCATTGCAGAGGCAGCCCCGGGGAAGGGGGACCCCACCACTGCAGAGGCAGCCCCGGAGAAGAGGGAACCCCACCACTGCAGAGGCAGCCCCTGGGGAAGGGGGGAACCCCACCACTGCAGAGGCAGCCCCGGAGAAGAGGAAACCCCCACCATTGCAGAGGCAGCCCTGGGGAAGGGGGACCCCCACCATTGCAGAGGCAGCCCCGGGGAAGAGGGAAGTCCCACCACTGCAGAGGCAGCCCCGGGGAAGAGGGAACCCCACCACTGCAGAGGCAGCCCCTGGGGAAGGGGAGAACCCCACCATTGCAGAGGCAGCCCCGGGGAAGAGGGAAGTCCCACCACTTCAGAGGCAGCCCCTGGGGAAGGGGGGAACCCCACCACTGCAGAGGCAGCCCCGGGGAAGAGGGAAGCCCCACCACTGCAGAGGCAGCCCCGGGGAAGAGGGAACCCACCACTGCAGAGGCAGCCCCGGGGAAGAGGGAAGCCCCACCACTGCAGAGGCAGCCCCTGGGGAAGGGGGGAACCCCACCACTGCAGAGGCAGCCCCTGGGGAAGGGGGGAACCCCACCACTGCAGAGGCAGCCTTGCAAGTCATCAACAGCAGCAGCTCGGGTTCCAGACAGACCTCAGTTTGAATCTCAGTCCTGCCTTGCTTTTGATCTCGATCTCCCTCCCGCTCACTTTTCTCCGTTGAAAGATGGGCATAATTCTAACAAATTTCACTCAGGCAGTATTCTTTAGACTGTGGTAGAAGCCAAGCCTCTCTACCTTCCCAGGCTTTAACTTAGTCCCTTTGCTGTTGCTGCCCACGCCCCCAAGCCCGGCTCCTCTCCACAGGGGTCTCTGAAGGCTGCTCTGATGCCTGCTCTCTAGACTTGATTTCTGGAGCAGGCAGCAACCCGCTGAGGATCTGCCAGCCCAGCCCTCCTGACTGCACACACCCCACGTGGCCCCTACCGCCTCGCAGTGCATGTCGCAAAGGACAGAAGTGGTGTTGATCTGGTAGAAGCTGGTGAGAGGGTCCAGCACATCTGTGCATCGGGATGTATGGCACACGCCATCAGCTGAAAGCTCTACCACGGTCTGGCCTGGCTGCATCACCCCCAACTCACGGCTCAGACACACAGGGGCTTTCACTGGATGGGTGAAGGAGGAGAGACTGTCCTGGGGAGCCCAGTCACCCACCCTGGCCCCTCCCAGCTGACCCACCTGAGGTTCACCACCCTACGCCCCCCTGTATCTGCCCTTCCCCACTCACCACACTCATACTTGGCACAGCCACACACGTTCTCCACGCTGTGCATGAAACCCTCATCCAGCTGGGACTTTTCCCACTGCGGATGACAGGGGAAGTCAGTCAGCATTTGGAGTGGACAGCCCAGCCCCACCCTCAGAAGCAGCCTGCTACTGGACCTGCGTGCACTGGGCAAAAGAGGATGGCAAACTTGGGGTCCCTGAGCACCCAGAAGCTCAGTCACTCTCCTCACGGTCCAGCATCCTGTCCTCAGAGCCCCACCTGGCTTACACCTTATCCACGTCCTAGCTTATTTACCAGTTTCCGGGAAGAAGAGGGGATGGGAAGGGGAACAAGAAAGAAATGTGTGCTGGGACAACATGGGGAGCATAATCCAGAAGCAGCCTGCCATCACTTTACACACACGCTGTAATGGCCAGGCAGCCTGAAGGTTAAAGGTCCACGAGAGTCTAATCCTGGCTCTGTGATTTACCGGCTTCATGATCTTAATCTCAGCTTCCTTGTTTATATCATTGAGATCATCACAGACTCAATCTCTTGAAGCTGTCCTAACAATTAATAAGATACTTTATTAGAAGGACCTGGGGAAGTTCAGGCCTATGATAAGGTCTCAGCAGCTGGCGCTGTGATGATCATCAGCACCACCACCATCATCACCATCATCACCATCATCATCATCATCATCATCATCCCACCAACTCCACCATCACCATCGCCTGCCTCATCGTCACCATCCTCACCGTCCTCCCTACCATCTCCACCATCATCACCAGCACCTGCAGGACCAGTGTGCTTATTCCTCAGCACAGTTCTGACGCACAGCCAAGCTGACTCTCCAAAGAGAGGACACAGTGCCCAGAGTGGGGGGCAGAGCTTGGGGCATTTGTGCTGACTTGAAATCCAGGGCTCTCAGCACTAGGCTAAAGGAAGTGTCTCCGGGAGAGGGGAAAGGGAAGAGAGGAGAGGGAGAGAGAGCAGACAAGGAAGGGTGAGGACAGACGGGGTCTCCATACCAGATGGCATCTGGGCACAGGGATTGTGTCACAGTCGCACTCTGAAAAACAGAAGAGGCCAGAACCTACCTCACCAGGGATGTTCAAACACTGCGCTGCAGACCAGTTCCTCCTGAGGTTGTCACAACTCTAAGGAGGTAGGCAGAGAAGTACCAGCCTCCTCTCATCCCCACATGCAGGGGTGGAGCTCTCCTGCTTAGGTAGGTGGGCAGTCCTGACCATCAGGCTCCTGACTGGCTGTCGAGGGAGGTGAAGCAGGCCGACAGGACACCAGGAGATTTCCCTTTCTCTCTCCCCTATCCGCAGGGCCTCTCCAGGAGAAAACACTCGCCTTTCCCTCAGTAAGTCCCAGCAGCTGGGCTCTGCCAGCACAGCCCTGACTGGGCACAGTGGAGGCACCCGGAGCTCATGTAAGGGCCACATCAGCTTTAGCTTTGAGAACCAAGGGCCACAGGCCAGAGAAGCTGACAAAGTCCCTTCTGGGTCACTGGCTCATTCAACAAGGGGATCTAAATGCTCCCTAGATGGCTGGCTTGTTCTGTGCTCCAAAGACAGCGTGAGGATCAAAGCTGAGTATGATTCTGCCCTCACATAGCGCATGTTCTAGTGAAGGCCTGGAAAAGGCATCTCAAAGTCAGCAACAGAACCGTCTCCCAACTTGTTAAAGTAGCTTTCAAAGCTTTGTGTAAAGCTCACCCCCATTCACTATTGATCACTGATGTTGCGGTTGACCTTCCAAGAAGACCCCAGTACACGGACTGTACGTGCAATCAGGCATGGCAAGAACCACACTTTGAGAAACCATTCGTGATCTTGGGGAGGACGCTGTTGGGTTGCTGCATGCTCAGAGTGAGGCAGGAGGAGGGGAGCCCTGCACATGGCCTGGGGGGGGGGCGATCTCAGCTCAGCTGATGGTGGCGGGGGCTCTTTCCCCCACCCATACCTGACTGAAACGTACCACAGGACTTGTAGGGGCAGCAGCGGTCTGGGCTCCACACCTCCACCAGGGAAGTGCCCACGCCACACTGTACCTGTGGGCAGCGGAAGCTCTCACACACTGGGATGCATGCAGCAGGAGCAGGAGAGACAGGTGACAAATTAGTCTCAGACACCTCAGACTTTACAAATGCTCAGGCAGGACCCAGCGTTGGTCAGGCGGGGCACCTCCCAGCTCCCGTTGGTACCCCTGCAGTGTACCCAGACACCCTTTTCACACGTGGGACTCACCACACTGATACAGAGGGCAGCAGAGCTCCGTGGTATTCTTATGCACGGTGAGTGCCTCTCCTTCCTGACACTCGGGGATAGGATCTGGACACTCGCCACAGCCTGTGGGAATGAAAGGGTCACCACGGTCATTGAAGTTCCTCTCAGAGGGGGCAGGGCACCTAACCAGCCCAAAGCAGCATTTGGGAGTCCCAGGTATCCTGGCGTCAGAACCCATGTGTTCTTCCATGTCGACCCACAGTCTGGCACTGAAAACACACTGATTTCTTGTGCTCAGTGAGCTGGCAATAGCACAGGACCCATTTTTCTTTGTCCCACATCGTTTTCTGGGTAGCGGCTTCATCCTTCTCCCCCGACCCCTCTCATACAAATACCCCAGCCTTTCTCACAGCCACCCACCGCAGAAGTAGGAGGTACAGCAGGAGTCCCCTAGGCGGCCGGCGATTAGGACCTGGTCCTGGCGACAGGTGGGGACCTGCTCAGCCTCACACAGACCAGGGTCACACTCTGAGGAAAGGAGAGAAAACTGCAAGCTCCGAAAGCAGGGCCCGTCCAATCTCCATGCAGGACCCAGACCCCAGAGCACAGCCCCGGCTTCTCAGGCCCACCCACCCCCTGTGCCAACCTCTTACCGCAGCTGTAGCTGGGACAGCAGGAGTCCTCCTGGAAGTGGGTGATGAGGCTGTGGCCAGGGCGGCAGGTGGGAGCGAGGCCCTCACACAGAGTCTGGTTACACACTGGGCAGCAGGCCACACAACCTGTCACCTGGAGGTCGGCGTCCTCGCTGCCCGCCAGTACCACTGGCTACCCGGACACTGGGGCTCTTTACACACTCTGCCCCACCCCCACTCCTAAATGGCTGCAGAGTCTTAAGAGCAATGGACACTCCTCTAGGTGTCCTGTGGGCCTGCGTTAGCATCCGCACACCAAGATGGATGCCAAGAGCAGCCCAGCAGCCTCACATTACAGAAGAACCAGCCATGGTGCAGCCCGGGATAGTGATTTATGGAGTGAGTCTACAGGGGGAAGAGTGTTAGAGGATGCTGGCCCCAGACCTCTGTCCACTCCATACCAACTCCAGCGTCTAATTCTTGCCCCCGCAAAGCCTGGTTCTTATTCCCCCACCATGAACATCCCAAAAGATGCTTTAATTTTCCAGCCCGTCATGGCAATTTTCCAGATACAACAGGCACACTGGACCCTGTTGCCAGCTTATAGTTGAAGGCCAGGGACGTGGAGAGGCAGGCTCACCGCATACACTCCCCAGGCAGCAGGGGTCCTCTGTGGGCTGTAACAGGATCACTTCTCCAAAGCGCGGGCAGCTCTCAGGCCGGGGACCAGGGCAGTCCAGGTCCACGGGTATGATGGTGTCCGGGGCCTGGCACTGCTGCTGGCAGCAGCCACTGAGGGAACTGTTCCAGGTCTCCCCCAGGGCACGCGGCACCCCTGTGCTGTCGGTGCAGGCTGCGGTGGGGGTATGCGGGGGCGCAGGGGACTAAGGACCAGACTGTCTCAGGCGAGGACCCCTCTCATCTAAACATGAACCACCCCAAGGCAGACCTGGAAGGATGCAAAGCGGCCTCTGCCACGGTCTGCCCCCAGCAAAGGAGGCCCTGGTGTGAGACTGGGCTTGGGGGACCCGTCTGGAGAGGCCACACCTACCACACTTGTCCTCGGGGATGCAGAGTGCAGAGTGGCGCCGGTGCAGGATGGTACCCTCTGAGCACACGCAGCCCTCACCCAGCACTTGGCACTGCTCGGGGTCCAGCGGACCCAGTATCCCATCCTGGCAAGTTTCAGGGGGTTCACAAGCCGCTACACATGCCTGGTAGGTAGAGTCACTGGAGCACAGGAAGGCTGTAGGGATAAAGTGGGCATCAGGCCTAGTCTAGTACCCAGCAGGGTTCCCTGCTGAGGGCAGCAAGAGTGAGGAGGGGTGAGGAGGGGGAGCACAGAGGATCCACCTTGCCTCAGCAGTGCCTACGTCTGGGCCTTAACGCTGGACCTCCTTCCTCTAGATCTGGAGTCATCAAAGGATCGCTCCCTAGCCCAAATGCTGCTAACTGTCTTTTTTTCAAATAAAGTTTTATTAGAACACAGACGTGCCCATTCATTTGTGTAAATGTTGTTGGTGTGGCCTTGGGTTTGTTTTTGTTCTGTTGTTGCTGCTGCTGCTGCTGCTGAGTCAGGGTCTCATTACTGAGGCAAAATCAATCCTGGCTCAGCCTTCCAAGTGCTAGGACTACAGGTGCCAGCCATCACGTCCCATTCCTTTATATCTGGTCTTCATCTGTCTCCGCACTGCAAGGGTAGAACACAGTCCTCCAGACGGAGACCAAATGGCTCCGGCACAAAGACACACTATTCACTATCTGGCCCCTTGAAAACGTTTGCCAACCCCTGGCTTTAGATCGGTGTGTTCCAGTGGTCCGGACTGGAGACGGTGGATCTGGGGTTACGGCCCAGTACACACAAGCATGCTGAGCAGAGTCCCATCCCACACCAAATGAACCTCTGATGGGACCCAGTGCTTTTCCAAGTCCCCGTGTGACCAGCTGGGTTGAAAATCACTGCTAAATTGAAAGAAAAAATTCTACTACACATGATACATACTGCATTTTGTATTTTGTTGCATTTTTTAAATGCTGGTGTTGCTCTCTTCAAATTGGCTTCATATCCTCTGTGTCAGGATCCACAGTGTGAAAAACACTGCTCTATATGTTTTAAGTCTTTCCCTTCTCATCTGTCATGTATAAATATGGCCTTCCCAGGAGCTGTCCCTAGCATCTGTAAATCAAAACGTTCTACCCCTGTCTGACCCACCTCTGACAGCATAGAGGAGAGGAAGAGGAAGGTCTCATTCTGTCTTCAAGGAGGGATCCAAAGATGAGAAAGATGGGCGGACGTTAAGCAAAGGGAATTACCAGACAGAAATCACGTGACAGTCAGGTGTGGAGAAACAGACACCCATTCCCTCCTATTGACCCAGGGCCCTTTAGGAGGGAGCAAATATTACTGCCCCCCATTGTATAGAGAAATGACTCAAATTAAAAACAACAAATTAAAATATAATTATGGCTTGTTGTTCATTAATACAAGGATAGCAAAAGAATTTGCTCATGAGCTAATATCAAATATGCTGGGTGTAACATAAAATTTAAATACAAATATTTAGAAGCTCATGAATATAATTAATGAATGAAGAAATGACTAATCTTGGGAGAGCCTTGACCTCAAGTGGCTCTGGGAGTCCCTTCACACACTCATTCATGGAACGGGAGCCCCTTCACACACTCATTCATGGAATGGGAGCGCCTTCACACACTCATTCATGGAACGGGAGCCCCTTCACACACTCATGGAAAGGGAGCCCCTTCACACACTCATGGAACGGGAGCCCCTTCACACACTCATTCATGGAACGGGAGCCCCTTCACACACTCATTCATGGAACGGGAGCCCCTTCACACACTCATTCATGGAACGGGAGCCCCTTCACACACTCATTCATGGAACGGGAGCCCCTTCACACACTCATTCATGGAACGGGAGCCCCTTCACACACTCATTCATGGAATGGGAGCCCCTTCACACACTCATTCATGGAACGGGAGCCCCTTCACACACTCATTCATGGAACGGGAGCCCCTTCACACACTCATGGAAAGGGAGCCCCTTCACACACTCACGGAACAGGAGCCCCTTCACACACTGATGGAACGGGAGCCCCTTCACACACTCACGGAAAGGGAGCCCCTTCACACACTCATGGAACGGGAGCCCCTTCACACACTCACGGAATGGGAGTCCCTTCACACACTCACGGAATGGGAGTCCCTTCACACACTCACGGAATGGGAGTCCCTTCACACACTCACGGAACGGGAGCCCCTTCACACACTCACGGAATGGGAGCCCCTTCACACACTCACGGAAAGGGAGCCCCTTCACACACTCACGGAACGGGAGCCCCTTCACACACTCATTCATGGGACGGGAGCCCCTTCACACATTCATGGAAAGGGAGCCCCTTCACACACTCACGGAATGGGAGCCCCTTCACACACTCAAGAGAAGTACAGAGGGAGGTGCCCAGACCCCCACTCACGGCAGTAGTCGGAGCCCCGCCACTCAATGCACACATGGAACTTGTGGCACATAGCCACGTATACAGTAAGTGCCACACAGGGCTGCTGCACATACTTCGTGTCCCGGATCCACAGCTCACAGAACGACTCTGGGGAGACCTGGACAAATGTATTAGGCAGTGCTGCCCATCTTGGCGCCCCACATTCCAGGGCCCAGATGTGCCTCACCCTGCCCGGAAGAGCATGGCATCTCTGCAGGTGCCTGCTAGCCTCCCCAGCCCGGCAAGCCTCCCCATGCCGCACTCCACGGGCACCTACAAAGTGGTGGCAGTCACTGAAGGTGCGGTTGGACACCATGCGGAGGCAAGGCGAACAGTCGGCTGTGGCGCAACTGTCTGGGCGGAAGCGGGTCTGACCCTCTGAGGTCAAGGAGCTGGGCACTTGCCAGCTGTCCAAAAAGGGAGCAGGGTCCTCTGCCTCACCCACCACAGAGCCATCCTTCAGGGTGAGGTCGTTGGCTGCATCTCCATCACAGACACCTGAAGAGGGCACAACCGTCCTAATAGGTACAAAGAACACCGTCACCCCAGGGCCTCGGCGCTCTCTCCAAGCAGTCACCAGCCGGTTCTGAAAGGGGTCACTACCACCTGCCATGTGACAGATGAGGAAAGTGAGGCACAGGGAGCCAGGGCACATGCTGTGTAGGAAAGTGCACACCAAAATGTTTAGTGATAAAGGACACAGTGTTTTGAACTTACTTTAAAATAGTTCAGGGATACATGCAAACATGGCTATGCACATATGTATACTACATATACATATGTACTGTATGTGTGTGTGTGTGTGAGAGAGAGAGAGAGAGAGAGAGAGAGAGAGAGAGAGGGAGAGGGAGAGGGAGAGGGAGAGGGAGAGGGAGAGAGAGAGAGAGAGAGAGAGAGAGAGAGAGAGAGAGAGAGAGAGAGAGAGAGAAGGAAAATGTGAGCAGTAGTTCCATCTGAGTAAAAGGCCGTGGGAATCCTTTATTCTGCTTTTCAATCTCTATGTCTGACACATCGGAATGAGAAGCTATCCCCTAAGAACCTGCTCCAATGGAGGCTGCAAGCTAACCCTACCGGCTGTCTCCTTCCCTTTCTGGAATCAGCCATCCATTGGTCCCAACTCTCTTGCATTTGGATGTGAATGTGTGACCGAGGCCCCGCCAATGGAGTGTGAGTTAAGCTGATGAGCACCTACTCCCTGGTCCATAGATCCTACCGTCGTCCCTCTGCGGAGTTGGAAGCTCCCTCTGGACATTAATGAGCTCTAAGAAGGGAGGAATCTGGGCGTGAATTGTCACTAGTCATTTGGGACATCATGTTCTCAGGAAATACACTCCTGGTATGGTGGGCACTGAGGTGAGGGCGAGGATGTGGTTTATCTTTTCACGTGGCTCACGTGACGTGCCTCCCACGCCATCCCTCACCTCCAGGTGTGCCCTCAGGTCCAGATGCATGTTCTCCTGCCTGTGGTTTTGTTTGTGCTACCCTTCCTGCCTGCAATGCCTTCTCAAATGTCCTTCACCCCAGGGAGCCTCCCATCCACCTCTCCGCGACCTTCCTAGCTCTGTGCAATGGCTACTGGCGTGTGGTGATGAGTCACAGAAGATTTCAGCCGAGTGCCAAGGGGTCTTCTTTTCCGGTCTCTCTGATCTCACCGCTCCCTCTGTGCCTAGCAGGGGGCCCAGTGCATGTGTCAGGGGACAGTTCGGATAAAACAGACATGTGAGTGACCTGACCTCTGTTCCGGCATCTCCAACCACCACTCCCGCAAACATGGAGTGTTACTTGAGGCAGAACTCTTTGATTTAATTAATTTTCTTGACATTTTAGGTCTGGGTTTTGAATCACCAAGGGGTATCTCAAAGGTATCCCAGGGAGAACATGGCTTGCCTGGATCCTGACATCTTTGCCAGAGATAAACAGAATAAGATAAAGATGTGGTGGTGATGATTGTGGTGTTAGCGGTGGTGGTGGTGGTGGTGGTGGTGGAGGTGGTGGTGGTGGAGATGATGGTGATAATGGTGGAGGTGATGGTGGTGGTGGAGGTGGTGGTGGTGGTGGTGGTGGTGGTGGAGATGATGGTGATAATGGTGGTGGTGGTGGTGGTGGTGGTGGAGGTGATGGTGGTGGTGGAGATGGAGGTGGTGGTGGAGATGATGGTGATAATGGTGGAGGTGATGGTGGTGGTGGTGGTATAGAAAAGCAAAGAGGTTTTAGCAGCAAGAATGGAAGCTCCATAGAACAGAACTTCATCTGTTTTGCCTCCCAGGGGCTGGCACTTAAAGGAAGGAGAGAGACCGTGCCTGTCACCCACCAGCGCAATCACAGCAGCCTGCCATGAAGTGGCTGGCAGGGAGCAGCCACCTGCACCCAGGCTCTTCCTGCACTCAGGTTCCTAGTTAACACTTGGTCTTTAGAGAGCTCTGTCTGCAGCCATGCTGTGGTCTGGAGAACCCTAGCTGTGCATGTCACGGCATCTCTGCCATGTGCCGTCAGGCAGCCACTTGACCCCTGAGGCCCCGCTTCAGTGAAGGGGCCACTTCCCAGGGCTGCTGTGTGGGTGACCTGGAGTAAATAATCCTAATGAGTGCAAGTGTCTGGTGAAGGGCCCCAGCACATGCAGACAGGAAGGATCATCTGGCATTAGGAAGCCGTCAGAGACGCTGACAGACAAACCTGGCTGAAGCGACAATTGGCGAGGAAACCCTGCACTATTCCCTGCTGACGGCCTCAGCCCCAGACAGACATTAGGCCTTCTTGCACTGGCAATTCCGTTGGTCCCACCTCTGGCCTGACACCCTGTCCAAATATATCCTGATCCAAGGGAACCTTCCTGGTGCCAGCAAGGAACCAGGGAAGCACTGCCCTCCCCCAGCTGGGTCCCACCTCACCACACAGGCCACGGCCCTGGGCCTTGCTGGCTTTGCTGGCTTCCAGGATCATGAGTCCTGAGCTGTGGAGCCACTGGATCTGGATGTGTGAGGGTGTCCGGATGATGTACATGTGGCCTGTATCCTCGATTCGGAACCCATATCTGCTCACTGGCGGCCACACAGCCTGAGAGTCCACAGTCACCTTAAGGGGTAAGGAGTTGGGAGTACAGGTCATATCTGTCTGTACTCCCACATACGTGCCCACTCTGGTATCCACTTATCTATCCATCCACCTGCTTATCTATCCACACATCCATCCACCTGTCTGTCCACCTATTTACCCACCCACTCATCTATCTTTTCATTATCGTTCTGTCCATCAGTCTTTCTGACAAACACTTTCTAGGCACCTCCTATGTGCCAGGTTGTTTGGGGCACATGCATCCAAGGCATAGTCCAACAGAACATGGGAGAATTCTGAGAATATTTTACAGGCAAAACCCAATAAAACCAGAACTGTAACAGCAGGAGGCGGGCTGCATCTCACTGCCCACATAAACACGAATTCCCATCCTTTCTAAACACCTCCTTAATCACTGGCTCTGCTCAGATAGTTTCTCCTGGGAGATTTTCTCTACAGCCTGGGAGGTTAGGTACTCCCTCCCTGGTATCAGCTCACTTCTGCGCTGACCATCAAGGAGGATGTAGTTCCTGCCTAGTTAAGGTTACCACTAGAGTATGGTTTTCTTCAGGGCAGGAACTGTGTCTGATTCTTTGACTTTCCAGCACTTGCCTTTGGCCTTGGCATCGTTTGGGGGCTCAGTCATTGTCTGCTAAATAGTCAGCACACCCCAGTTCTCACAAACACTCAAGGCTATAGCTTCTATTACAAACAGACAAGGTTAAAAGTGTATGTAACGTGGAGTGAGAGTTAAGTGTTATGCTATAAAACTAAAAGAGAGAAAAGATTAAGATTATAAAATATTTATTATGATTTACCATCCTCCCTTCAGAAATAGACTATTTTACTAATCCTTTCACAAATTATCCAGCATGTGAATTACCGAGCTATAGGAAAGAAAACTTCAGTTCAGGAGCTAGAAAACTGTGACTTTGGGAAGGTCCCAACTTTCTGATACCTCAAGCCTTCCTATTGTAATGCCAAAGGCTTGAACTCCAGATTATGAGCGTGACCCTCCATATCTGAAGCCCAGGCCCCGGGGTTCTACAGGCCTAAACAGTTCTATAAGGAATAATGAGATTGAAGTGATCATTTAGAAGTCTCTCGAGAAAGACGAGCCCAGGACTGGACAGATTCATGGCCAAACTCTGCCAGAACTTCAACGAATTAATGCCAATGCTCCTCAAACTATTCCAGAAAACAGAGAGGGAAAGAATGCTACCAAACTCATCTTACAAAGCCAATATTACTCTCATGCCAAGTTGGCTAAAGAACATGACAAAATACAAAACAAAACTATAGACCAATCTCCCTCATGACACAAAAATCCCTCAACAAAGCACTTGCAAACTAATTCCGTCATACAATAAGCATATCCAATACCAGGATCGAATTGGTTTCATTTCACAAGAGCAAGGATGATTCAATGTATACAAGTTAATAAATGTAATACAGTGCGTAAAGAGACTCATGGGGACAAATCACATGGTCACCTCAACGGATGCAGAAAAGGCCTTTGACGAAGTCCAGCATCTTCTAGTGATGCAGGCCCAGGAGAAACTAGGAATAGGAAGAATGTACCTCAACACAATGATGACTAGAAAATAAGCCCATAGGCCACACTGTATTCAATGGAGGGAGAAATAAAAGCATTCCCTCCAAACTTAGGGACAGACAAGGGTGTCCACACCCTCAGCTCTTGTTCAGTTCAGTGTTTGGTTGTATCTGGAGCAACAAGGCTAGAGAATGAAACACAAGCAATGGAAACAAGAAGGTAAGCACAAACCACATTATCCCTCCTCGCAGATAACATAATCTCATATCCAAAATACCCCAAAGGCTTCATCAGGAAGTTCTGGGGCCTGACATTTCAACCACGTAGCAGGAAAGCAATCTCATTTTCAACAGCCCCCCCCCCAAAAAAAAAAAGCAGAAATACACTTAACCAAGAATGTGACTATATTAACAATGAAAAACTTAAGCATCATGGAAAGACTGAGGACAGAATGTGGAAAGAGCATCCACACTCACAGATTTGCAGGATTAATATTGTGAACATGGTTATATTACCAAGAACAATCTGTAGATTCGGTACAATTCTTATCAAAATTCTGTCTTTACGGAAATAGAAATTCAAATGGAAGCACAAAGGTCTCTGTATGGCCCAAACAATCCTGAGACTAGAAAGCCATGCTGGAGGCGCCACGGTACCCAACTACGAGTTATACTCAGAGCCATAGTGGAAAGAAAGAAAGAATGAATGAATGGAAAAACAAAAAGCAAACAAACCTGCACAAAGGACTAGAACAGAGGACCCAGAAAGGAACACACAGCTGCAGCCACCTCATTTGTGACAGACGTTTAAAACACACATTGAAGAGAAGGTAGTTCCTTCAGCAGATGGCGCGGAGAAGACTGGAGACCCACGTGCAGAAGACGAAAACCGGAGCTAAAATCACTCCCTGCACAAAACTCAAAATGGATCAAAAGCTTGAAGGTGCGCTGGGGAAAGCGGACACTGCTTCCTGACACAGGCTAAGACTTTCTGAAAAGAATTGCAATGGCCCTGACATCACAGCAAATTCGATACGTGACGTTTCATCAGATTAAAGAGATCCTGCACAGAGAAGGAAACAATTGCCAGAATGAAGACGCGGCTTGCAGAATGGGGTGAATCTTGCCGTTCATCTAAGAGGGAGATCAATATAGAGACTATCTATAGAACTCAAAAATTAAGCACAAAACACCAAATCGTCCAATCAACAAGAGGAAAACGAATTGGACTGTCCTGCCAGCCCAACGATGCCTGTAACCGTCTGCCCTGACATTAAAATGGACAAAGCATCCCAAATTAAATAACTTTTAAGTATACCGTATTTTGCTTTATTTTATTTTATTTCCTTTCATTTATTTTTTGAGACAGAGTCTCACTATGTAGCCCAGGCTAGCTACATAGAGGCAGCAAGCCTTTGCCTCCTGGTGCTGGGATTACAGGCATGTGCCATCATTTCTTAAAAGAGGGCGTCTCCCAGTCCCTGCCCCTAATTACAAACAAGTCTCGGGGCCTTACTCCTGCATACCCTGACCCTCTGTGGCCGGTGCCCTGCCCTGCAGGCCACATCTTTGTGATACTCACCTTCCTGTTGAAGCGGTCGATGGTGACATGATGGGCCAAATGAGTCACATTCAATACAACCAGACAGAATGGGGGCCAGTTCAGGTGTCCCTGCAGAAAGCCCAGCCTCATCAGTCCAGGGCCCCGCCCCCTCCCCAGTCCCCCTCCAACTGTGTGAGTAAAGGAAATGTGGGCACACTTGCAGGCCTGAGTAGATGGTACATAGAATCCTACCTGACCTCCTGTGAGCCCAGCTGAGGGAAAGAAGGGAGGAAGAGAAGAGGAAGGAGGAGGGAGGGAGAGAGGGAGGGAGGGAGGGAGGGAGGGAGGGAGGGAGGGAGGGAGGGAGGGAGGGAGGGAGGGAGGGAGGGAGAAAGAGGAAGGGAGAGTACTTCTCTGTCCACTTGGCTCCCAGGGTCACCCCAGCAAGCCCCTGCAGCTGGCACCTATGACCACAGACCACCACCTTAGAACGGCTCCCCCACTCCTCCATACCCGGTGTCAACTCTAGGGAGTCTAGAAAGCTACAGGGACTAGGAACAGTGCAGGTCCCAAGAAGGGCCAGGAGGTGGCACACTCCGCTCCACTCGTCCCCTCAGTCACCTGGCCTGATAAGGGGAGATCAGCTACCATTCCAGAAACCTCCTGGGAGGCAGAAGGAGAGAGAAAGGTGCCGCCATGGCCCTCCCCAGGACCTGCCCTAACGTCTGGCAGGCATTCCTTGAACTCCAGCTAACTACCCAGTCTCCCCTCTCAGCCCAGTTCAGTTCTCAGGCCCTGGCAGGGAGAAAAGCATGGGGCATTTACCAGGTTGGCACTCTTACAATCCAGGACATGGACGGAGATGATTTCGTCTGGGCTCTGGCTGAGGATATAGATGGCCTCCTTGAACAGGGCCGCATGGCTGCCATCGAAGGTTATAAAGCTCAGGTCTGGAAAGACTGAGCATCGGCCTGCAAGGGGGGCAGGGAAGAACAGGCAGATGGCCCCAAGGCCACCTAGGAAGACGGGCGGGTGAGTCAGAGATTCTGCGGATTGGAGAGTCCCTGGGGTCACAAGGGTAGGAGCCACAGTTAGATGAGAGTTCCCGTGGAAGTGTGAGCAAGAACGCAGACTGGGGAAGAGGCGTGCTGGGGTAGGGGAGAGAGGAGGATGGAGTCACTCACAGGCACATTCCCAGAGTGGGCAGCAGCGATCCCCGCCCACTCGCACAGCGAGGCCCAGGACTCCACAGTGAGGGCGAGCAGCGCCCTGGGGACAGTGTTGAGACCGGTTCACGCGCACCAGCTGGCCCTCCAGGCAAATGTGCCGGATGCAGTCTTGTTCAGCGATGGGCTGTGGCGCAAAGTGGGGTGTCGGCGTGAGTGCCCCTCAGAGCTGACGGTATTACCTGCCTCAGCCCTTCCAGAACAAGCCAGATTCTAGCAGGGCAGGCAACCGACCCTGAGGTAAAAAACTAGGAAACTGATGCCCCGGGATAGCTGGTCCCAATGGTCAACTTGAAACAACCACGAATCACTTGGGAGACAGTCTCAGTGAGGGGCTGTCCGGGTCAGGCTGGACTGCGGGTGTGTCGGTGGTGGGCTGCTTTAATCGCCTTAATGGATGTGGGAGGCCCAGCTTGACCGTGGGCAGCACCTCAGGTTTGAGCCCCGGACTGTGTAAGTGCAGTGAAAGCTGGCTGAGCAGCAAGCATGAGCATGCATGCATCTATTCTTTCTCACAGTCCAAACCACATTCTCATCCCACACCCCCAAAAACACACCAAGTCATCCAATGGGGCCCTGGACCCAAACAGGCGGGGTGGGACCCTGCTGTGGTTTCAGGGGAGACCTGGGGGATTTTGAAGTACCAGGAGCTTGAGATAGGGATAAGCAGGGTCAGGGACACTAAGGCCATCTTGCAGCAGAGGGTTTCGGAAAGGACAGGGGCCTTGACGAGCCCAGCCTACGACCATACGGTGGGGCCCATCTTAGTGGCAGGGAGGAGGCCGGGTCTTGGGGAAAGGATTCACAGCCACTGAAGAAGCTGACGAGTCACTCACCACACAGGTGGCAGAAATGTTCACGTCGACCTCCATCGATCCCTCTGCTAAGCTCTGGGCTGGAGCTGAGCGCCCTGACTGCTCCGTGGTGGCCTGCCTCACTAGATCCTCTTGGGGCTGGAGGCCTGCTGGGGTCCCATGGGCCTCTGCCAGCTGAGGCAGCAGAACCAGTGAGCTCTCCCGGGAGGCCGTCCTGGCTGATACCCGGCTTAGGGAGTAGGATGTGGGCACCAGTGGCCCTGTGCCAGCCTGGGGTCCCTCCGCCTCTGTCACCAAGGGGCTAACAGCATGGCTCACTACAGCTGTGAGCTCTGTGAACCCACCCTGGGCAGAGCCAGAGATGAAGGTGGGCGGAGTTACTTTCTTAGATAGGATGGCTGCTTTAGGGGTGGTGCTCTTCCGTGGGGCCACAGACACTGTGGGGGGCATCCCAGCAGTCACCGCTGAGGCTCCAGAGCTTGGCAATGTGGCTCCCAGAATTAAGTCTGGAGCCACAGCTGTTACTTGGGGTTCCATGGGGCTAGGTGAGTGTGCCTGGTCCTCCACAGCAGGCGTGAGAGGCACTGTCAGACTGAGTGTGTGAGCAGGTGGTGTCACAGTCGTGGCCACGGCCGGAGTGGTGGCCTGCCGCTGCGGTGGAGGGGTGGTGATAGAGCCTGGGGGGCCCGGTGTGGCCACTGGGGCAGATGTGCCCGCTTTAGCCAAGGGCAGGCTGGTGTCAAGAGGCAGGCCAGAGAGAAGCTGGGGTGGCCGAGTTGACTCTAGAGGAACTAAAGCTGTGGCCCCCAGTCTGTGAGCATCCGTGAATGGGCTGCCAGCAGCCAGGGTCCCTAGGGACAGCGCCGGAGGCCCGGGGGCTGTGGTGGAGTGTTGGGCTGGGTGAGGCAAGTCAATGGGGGCTGAGGTTGGGTGTGAGGAGACTGGCAGCCTCGTAGGCTGGCTGTGCCCAGGTTCTCCCTTCTCTGTAGCTGGCAAGACCTCCAAGCCCTTGGTGACGAGGGGACTGCCCGGAACCCTCTGTGTTGTGCTCACAGCCAGGGTGTGGCTGGAACTTGAAGTGCTCTGGGCCAGGACGGACGGGGACATCACTGTCTTATCTGTGACCTTAGTTACCGGAGTTGTCAGGTGGGACCCCAGGGAGGTGGGGGGCCTGGAAGTTGCTCCAGGGGAAGCCGCAGGTCTGGAAGAGGGGCCTGGTAGCCAAGAGGGCTGTAGGGGTGTAGTCCTAACAGGAAGGGAGTCACGACTTAGGACTGTCACAGCTCTGGTCATGAGCGGGAGGCGAGGTACAGGGGGGGACCGGGAGGAGACCGTGGTGTTGGGACTCCCTGCAAAGGTCGCGGTCACTTTGGTTGTCTCTGTTGTGCCAGATACAGTGCCAGATGTGGGTGTCTGCAGAGAACTGAAGAGGGAGGATGAGGACCCTGGGAGGTGAGAAGTGGCTAGGAGGCTGGCAGCCCCTTCCTCTCTGTCTAGGGCCTCTGTGTGGGGAGCAGGAAGATTAGATGCTGTAAGCCCCAGTGGGGGGTGCAGCGTGGGATGGGTGGGGCCCGGAGACAGCATTGGCCCCACGGGGGCAGCCATTGGCGGGTTGGGGGCTGAAGTCAGCGGGGCTCCTGGGACAAGGGCAGGCCCGTGGGTGGGGGCACTGGGAGGCTCCCGTGGGAGCTGCTGCTTGTCACTGGGGGTGGGTAGCGCTTGACCAGGTGCCAGGGTCTCATTGCCAAGCGCCTCCGTGGGGCCCTGCAGGGCTGGCTCCACACCTGGGGCAGACAGGAGAAGAGGCTCCTAAGGAGGGTGACTGCCCCTAGCGTCCCTGGGGGGGGGGCAGGCCTGAGGGAGGGGGCCGGAGGACCAGCACTCTAAGCAGTGGGGCAAGCGTGGCTTCTGAGGACAGGCAGCCACGGTCTTTGTCCACAGAAGCCAGCGAGGCTGGACCCTGTGCATCGTTTTGCTAAGCCTGGCTCCCCTGTGCAGTCAACATAAGACCCCAAGCAAGACCTCCACCCCTCCCTCCTCCTTTTCCTGAAGCGAGGGCCGGACAAGGCCTCGCCAGCTCTGAGGTTCTTTCCTTCTAGGGCTCTGTGCTGACTCGGCTGCCCTAGGACCGGGGACCCTGAGCCCCTCTTCCCAGGAGCACCCTGGAGACGTGAAGGAGTCGGAGTCGGGAGGAGGAGGGAGGACACCAGGCCGCTTACAGTCTTCCAAATAGACACATCTCTGTGTGACTTCATCGAGGACCTTAGGGGTGGGGCACACAGGGACACAGCCTTCTACCCTAAGGACAGAGCAGGGAGCTGGTCGGTGATCAGAACACAGTGCTGGCCCCCCTCTTCTGCCTGGAGAGCACACAGGCCCCGCCCTTCCTATGGCATGTGCGTGTGTACGTGCTTATCACGCACACTCCCATGTAAGGCTCTATAGAGACCTGGTCACATGTGTGTACGGTAGCACCCTGCCCACACTCTCGTGCCCTGGCCAGCAAGTGTGGCTATGGGCACACCTGTGCATATGCTCAGGCTCTCCACATAGGCCCATTATCACACAGCCCACGGGCCCTTTCCAAGGCTATAAAAAGCCAAGATGTGTACATATCGCATACACACATTCGCATCCATGTGGATGCCCACAAGTATCAGCTTCCACACCCAAGTGTGTATAACCAGCTCACACAGGTGTGTGAATATAGCTGTGTACAGCCCATACACACTGAATACATAAAAAAAAAAAAAACACAAGGTTCAGCTATATCCATACACATCGCGGGCCAGTACACAATCTGAGCATGTGACATTTATATACGGCACACACACGCTGTTGTGGTCTGCATGCAAACCCTCCCCCATGGATTTGCCACCATGCCTTCACACAACAATGGCTGAATCCCGTCTTAAACTGTGACCACAAATCAAACCTTCTTCCCTGCGGCTGCTCTTGTCACGGCAGTGAGAAAAATAACGAAGGCACACACACAAAAAACAGATTTCCCTGACACGCACAGTCCTATACCCACCTTAGTACACACCACTACACACAGCCACACATGCATGTCTACACACATGCTCACAGTGCGCTCACGCTCTGTTTCACAGGCGCTGACTCCATGCCCCCTGCCCCCTGGCCTTACCTGGGCACATCCTGGCAGCTGGCTGCCCATGGGTCCCGGCAGGTTTGGAAGCAGGGGCTGGCACAGGCATCATAGTGCCACTCGCAGATGGGGTAGGCGGCCCCCAAGGGCTTGGCATCTGGAAAGACAGTCCCCTCCGAGTCACTGGGCTGAGAGACTGAACACCAGACCCACCCGGAGTTACTCCAGTCAGCCCGTGCCCCCCCCCCCCCGCCCTGTAGTGAGGACAATGACAGTGGGCAGAAAAAGAGTGAGAAGCTGAGGTCCTGCCCGCTTCTCGGCCTGGTGCCCCAACGGTGCACTTTAAACTCGGGGCCAGTATGTGTCCTAAGCAGGAAACAGAAGCCAAGCGCTCCATGACCCTCCCCGCTTCCCGCTCACTTCCACACAGGCCACGTTTTTCTACACTATGCAAGTGGCCTGTGGCAGCGGGCAGGACCCAGGAAGTTGGCTAGGTCTCCACCCACCCCGCCACCACTCCCTAATCTGCCAATATGGACAACATCAGATCACCTCCCATTCCAGGGGTAGCCACCAGGGAGCACCCCTCCCCTCTCCAAAAGGATGAGGATTCTGTTCCTTGGGGACACGCAGAAGGGAAGAGGTCAGGAAAAGCAGCTGAGTGAGGCAGACACCCCACTTAAGAGCAACAGCAGGGCAGACATTTACCCAGAAGGCGGAAGAGCGCACCGCCACGAAATGCCTCTGTGTGTTCGTATGTCCGCAGAGCCAGCTTAAGGCCTGATGAGTGGAGGAAGGAGCCAGGCTTTGCCAGGGACTCCAGAGCCACCAGGCCGGCCTGCCATGTCCCCCGGTGCAGGGAGAAAGAGGCATGCTGTTGGAAGGCTTCACCACCCTGCCACTTAGCCATCCCTAGAGACCCGTTGGCTGTGGTGTGCAGGAAGAAGTTGGGTCTGTCCGCCGCCTCCAGGGACACAATATCAGGGTCTGCAGAGCCACGGGAGTTAGGTCAGTGTACACAGAGAACCAGATTTGGGGGGACGCAGCATACCAGCACGTGTCCTCACACTCAGTGGGTGGGGCTGACAGCTCCCTGGGGACTCGCTGGATCCTGTTCCTGTCACTGCGCCTCTGACCTTCCTCCCCATCCTCAGTCTTCCTCCTTCTGCTCACAGGCCACCCTCTGGTCATTCATCTCTTGGGACTAAGGGGGGAGGTTACAGAAGCCCACAGCTGCCCTCTCCTGTCCTGTCTTGCCTCCCTTCAACGGGGTCTGGCGATTCAGCAACTTAGTGTCCTCATCACGTCCAGTGCTCCCCATTTCTTCCTGTCACTGTAAGTTTCCGTTTCTCAAGACCCTAAGCTAGCTCGACCCAGGCAGACCCCCCACATGGGGCTCTGAAGCGCTCTCTCTCTCGCTCTCTCTCTCTCTCTCTCTCTCTCTCTCTCTCTCTCTCTCTCTCTCTCTCTCTCTCTCTCTCAGGTCCTGCTGTGGGGCTGGAATGCCTGCTGGGCAGGACTAAGTCTCTTAACGTCTCTAGTTCCTGTGCCTAAGGCTCAGAGAGAGGGAGACCAGGAGAATGGAGGAGAGAAGGGGGTGGGCACAAAGAGAGGGGGAAGAGAGAAGGAGAAAAGAGGGAGGAGGCCAGAGAGAAGGAAGAGGGAAGGACACAGGAGAAGGAGAGCAGCTGCCTCTGTGACTCTCTGAAAACACAGTCGGGGACAACGGCCTGTGGGGGTCCTGTCCTAGGCAGTTTAGGGTCACAGAGGTTAAGAAACTAGTCTGAACTAGTAACAGAGCGTGGGGCTGGAGCCCTGTGGGTGGCTTCGGACTTCAGGACCCCCCCTCCCCCGTCTGTCTGTCGGCACTGCCTTTCCTGAGAGGGCTGGACTGGAGCCAGAGGGTGGGCCTTACCATGGGCCTTGGCCTTGTACAGAGCAGCTGTGAGCAGGAAGCTTGAAATGTCCCCTGGCGCCAGGTCCTCTGCCCTCACAAGGCCTATGTCACCGTCTACGGCCTTCGCGGCCACAAGAGTGCCGCCACCACCGCCGCCGGCCGCCACGCTGGACAGCTGGTAGGGACCCTTACCTAGCGCTGGAGAGGAGAGCCCCTGTCATAAGCCCCACGGCCACCCATCAGAAGTTGAGGAGAGGCGGGGTGTCAGAAAGGGACGTTTTTGGTGGCTTCTCATCCCAGACCACAGGACTTTAGTGGCTGTGACGGGTCAGGAACCCCAGGCTAGCAGCCCCTGAAGGAGATGGACCCTCCCTCAGTGCCTAAGCCATCGCACAGGGAGCCCGTGACAGTCACCCCCATAAGCATGAGCCGTTACCGTGACAGACGTCACTCCGCTAGGGACCCCCACCCAATCCCAGGGGGTGCCAGCCAGGACCTCAGAGCTCAAAGTCTGTGTCTATTTATCTCTTGCACATGTCTCATTTTTGTTTGGGAAGGGCTTTGGCTATAGGGTGGAGGGGATGTGGGTGTCCCAGACAATTGTGACAGCTTTATAAATGATCTTCCTGCCTCTGGTGTGTCCCATAGCTGTCTGGGTCACCTTCCCAGCCACTCTCCCCATGCCTAGGACAGAATCTCAAGAACACAGCTTTAATTCAGGGCTCTTCCACACTGGACCCGTGCTTTGCCCACTACCCCACCAGGCCTCCTGTCACACTGGACTTCCTGCTTCATTGAAGGAGCCACATGGCTGTCCTAACTCATCTCATCGTGCTGTCCCACACCCTCAGAGAAATCCTTCTCCTCTCCTGCCTTCAAGACACCTACTCAGTCCCTGGAGAGCAGCTCAAATGTCACCCACCTCCTTAGGGAAGTTCTCCTGCACCCTTTCCCACCACACTCCCCTCCATGCTCTACCAGCTCTTGGAGCAAACACACACCAGTCACAGCTCTGTGGTGTGGATCCCATCTGTGTCCTTCATTAGAAAGCAGACAGACAGTGGAAGTGTGCTGGTAAATGGTCAGCAACCAGCTCTCAAAAAACAGATAAAAAGTGGGTCACATCGGCTGATTTCGACGGTGTGAACACTCAAAGCAGTGACCAGTTTCAACCAATGCAGGGTTCAGAGCACACACATGGAGTGCTCCCATGTACCTCTGTAAAGGTCCTCTTTCCCAGCACCCCATGAGGCCTGGGCCACAGAAAATGCTGGGAGAAAAACGAACCAAGAAATGGGTGAGTGGGTGGGAGGGTGGGTGGAGGATGCTAGAAGCAGCTTGTCCTTTGCAAGTAACTGACACCCAAAATGCCGCAGAGGGGGAGAACTGCTGCTGAAATGTCTTGCCTGATGTCACAGGGACCCTCCTGTCCCAGGAAACGCCGTTTTCCCAGAGTCTGGGACCATCAGCTGCCCCTCGGAACGGCCATTAGGCAGGACCGTCTCTCTGAGCTGTGATGCTGCAGCCTGGTCCATCCAGCCCTTCTCTCACTGATCCCTGATCTTGTCTCTCGTTTCCTTCCCATAAGCCATAGTTGTTAGCTCTTAAACCTGGGACAAATGGCTAACTGAGCCGCCTAGTGACATATCAAAGCTGATGCTGGCTGCCGGGTCCTCCCAGCATACCTCAGTGCCTACCTGTTGTAGCAGCAGTTCTCAACCTGTGGGTCGCGACCCCTAGGGGGGTCAACCACCCCTCACAGGGGTCGCCTAAGACCATCTACATATCAGATGTTTACCTTATGATTCACAACAGTAGCAAAATTACAGTTATGAAGTAATTGTATGATTGGGGGTCACCACAACGTGAGGAGCTGTATTAAAGGGTCACAGCGGTAGGAAGGTTGAGAACCACTGTGTTACAGGGTCCTCCTGGCTGGCATATCCCACCCCCTACCCTAAACTCGTCCAGCCCAGGGGCTGGGCTGCCCTTCCCCCAGCTGCTCTGCCCTGCATAATCCAGCCGTTTCGGGTGTACCAGTGCTTTCTTATCCTCTTACCTTTTGGCCCCTTGGCTCCTGGCTCTCCTCTCTCCCTTCCCCCCCCTCTCTTCACATGGCCTGGCTCAGGGTCATGCTCACTCTGGACTCTTCCAGATGCCTCTGCCTCTAACTGTATTCTCCCTCGATTCACTCTAAGCCTTCTCCTCCACGGTACCGAGGGACAGACATTATCTCCTTTTTATTTCTGGTTTTTCACTCAATAGTCTTGCTGGGAAGACGCTTCCCAAGCCCAAATCAGCATCAAAATGTACACGAAGCCTATGCCCACACCTACACAGGCCGGCTCCTGCAGGGTGCGCTGGGAGGAGATGTAGGGGATTAGACGCTAGGGCACTGAAGACCTCCAGGACTCCACCTCAGCCCAAGTGGGCCAAGTTTGATGCTGAGAACTATTCTGGCGGCCATCTTGCCACCGCCCATTCAACCTCTGATCAAACTGATTAAGTGGCTCTGATACAGACACTAATCTCCCTTGGTCCTTAGCAATGGCTTGTCTTTTCATCTCCATTAATACTCTAGATGTGCGTGCATATCTTGGTTCCATGAACTCTTGAGTATTTGAAGATCCCATCTAGGTATTCAGCAGCCTTCCTCAGAGAAAGCAATCTGCACCTGCTTTGGACAACTCGGGTCTTCAGAGAACCCTGGTGACACTTGATGAGCTTATCGGGCCCAATCAGAAACACTGTGGGGCAGACACACTAACACCAGTGGCTTCCTGCTGCCTGGTGAAGCCTCCCTGAATGATGAAAATGCCCAAGAAGGCTGCTGTCCTGGGCCTCACATGGGGCTGCAGGAACAGCTGTGGATAAAGTCCTGGACGTCCCTGAGCCTTGTGCCATCGGGACTCTGCATCACACAGTCCCTCCTGGAACAGTCTCAGCTGTCCCAGAGCCAGCAGCACCTCAGGAGGTCAGCACTGATGTGGCCCAAGGACAGAGTTAGCAGTGCCCCAGTCAGGCCCCGGCCCCCAAAGGCTCCACTTAGGGGGAAATCTGGCTTACCTTTGTTGAAGAAGTCACAGTCGTACGCTAAAGAAGAAAGGAGAGATTTCCCATTAGCATGGCACCTGGACCCAGCCTCCCCTCATCAGAGACTGGATCTGGCCTATTTCCAAAACTCCAAGATTGAGGGATGGACTTGGATCCAAATGGTTTTTGGTTTGCTTGTCTTTTGAGACAGCATTTCTCTGCATAGCCCTGCTGTCCTGGAACTCACTCTGTAGACAAAGTTGGCCTTGAACTCAGAGATCTGTCTGTCTTTGCCACTCAAATGCCAGGATTAAAGGTGTGAACTACCACTGCCTCGCAGATCCATGTGTCTTAAAAGAAGGAAACATAGTGTCCTTCCTTGCAACCCAGCACAAGGCTCAAAACCTGGCTTGGAGTAGCACTCAGCAATGTGATGAATGAATGAATGAATGAATGAATGAATGAATGAGCAAACAAACGAAGGAATGTTGGACAGAAGAGTATGTTTTGTGTGACCATAAACAGAATATGAAGATGTAGGAGTGACGATGTAGCCTAGTTGGCAGAGAACTTGTCTAGCATGTACAAGGTCCTGGGTCCAGTGGTTCTCCAGCATTGCATTATCTGGTGTGGTAGTGCACACCTCTAATCCCAGCACTCAGGAGGTGGAGGCAGAAGTATCAAGCTCAAGTTCATCTTTGGCTATATAGGGAGTCTGAAATAAGCCTGGACTAGAGATCCTGTCTCAAATACAATAAACGGAACCAAAGTGGAGACGCTCTGACTGGGTATTTTGCAGAAGAGCCCCAAAGAAGGAATGCAAGCATGAGACAGAAGTCCCTCAGCCTTGGATGAAACGGGACAAAGGGCCGCAGGATCCCGGGCTCCAGGATCTCCACAACCCCTTGTGCAGTATCTGGCTCCACCAAAGCGCTTTTAGGCAGGAAGGAGCCCCTAAAGCATGGACCCATTGCGCCCTCTAGTGGATGATCTGCATCTGTCCAGTGGCATCTCTTACAGATTCCTCAGTCCACCAGGGGTGAGCAATGAGGACCTTGCCAGAGTGTGTCAACCAAGAACAAAACTATGAGGAACCAGCTGGGCACACCTGGGATAAAGGCTGAGGAAGCATCTGCCTCACACACAGGGATGGTGTGAAGAGAGTCATCAACTCCTCTTTACACCCTAGACCCACAATCAACACATTTGGTTGTACCCTCTTGCCATCATTAAGGACCAGGAGATGAAGCCAGGCATGATGGCACACGCCTTTAATTCCAGGAGTTGGGAGGCAGAGACAGACAGGTCTCCATGAGTTTGAGGCCATCCTGGTCTATGTAACAGCCAGGACTACATAGAGATACCCTGTCTCAAAAATCAAAAACAGAGTGAGGAGTGGGCTTGCCATAAGCCTACAGGCAAGCACTTGCTTTTCCTCATTTGTGGACGTGGAGTGCTGAATGGTAAAACTCTGAGGTGGGGCTGGGGAGGTGACTCGGTTGGTAAAGCGCTTGCCTTACCAGCATGAGGACCGAGTTCAAGCCAGTGTTAGGGAGACAGAGACAAGGGGGTCTCTGGGGCTCATTGACCAGCCAGCTTAACAGCTACACACTGATGCAAAGAACACTTTTGCAGCTGGGCGGTGGTGGTGCACGCCTTTAATCCCAGCACTCAAGAGGAAGAGCCAGGTGGATCTCTGTGAGTTCAAGGCTAACCCGGTCTACAGAGCAAGATCCAGGACAGGCACCAAAACCACACAGAGAAACCGTGTTTTGAAAAGAGGAAGAAGAAGAAGAAGAAGAAGGAGGAGGAGGAGGAGGAGGAGGAGGAGGAGGAGGAGGAGGAGGAGGAGGAGGAGGAAGAGGAGGAGGAGGAGGAGGAGGAGGAGGAGGAGAAGGAGAAGGACAGGAAGGAGAGGAAGGAGAGGAAGGAGAGGAAGGAGAGGAAGGAGAGGAAGGAGAGGAAGGAGAGGAAGGAGAGGAAGGAGAGGAAGGAGAGGAAGGAGAGGAAGGAGAGGAAGGAGAGGAAGGAGAGGAAGGAGAGGAAGGAGAGGAAGGAGAGGAAGGAGAGGAAGGAGAGGAAGGAGAGGAAGGAGAGGAAGGAGAGGAAGGAGAGGAAGGAGAGGAAGGAGAGGAAGGAGAGGAAGGAGGAGGAGGAGGAGGAGAAGGAGAAGGAGAAGGAGAAGGAGAAGGAGAAGAAGAAGAAGAAGAAGAAGAAGAAGAAGAAGAAGAAGAAGAAGAAGAAGAAGAAGAAGAAGAAGAAGAAGAAGAAGAAGAAGAAAAAGAAGAAGAAGAAGAAGAAGAAAGAAACATGTTTTCAGGGACGTCTGTCCCCATCTGTCCCACCTTTGACTGGCAGGACTTGCTGTTGATCTGAACAGCAGTCATTTTAACGTGTTAGCCAAGGACTTTTCCTTTAAGTTACATCTAGTTGTTTACTGGGGGGATGCATGTGGCATGGCATACATGTGGAGGTCAGAGAACAACCTGAGGGCGTCTGTTCTTTTCCTCTGTCACAGGGGACCTGGGAATGAACTTGGCTGGTCAGGCTTGGCAGCCATCTCACTGGCCCAGGATTATTGGTTTTAAAATACCTCGTGTAATATTTCTCACTTTACCTTTAAAATCCCTCCTTGCCTCAATGTCCCATAAACTCAGTGGGGTCCATGCATTCCCATTGTAATATTTTGATACCCACTGAAAACCTTATTAATCTTTGGAGAAACTATCTCTGCGTTCTTTAGGTCAACAGCTAATCCTGCTTTAATGTGACATTCTAAACATATTCAAATCAATACAAAAAGTTCATAATAAACACAACATCAAAACATTAAAATAAGCAGTAACAGTGTCCCACTGAGCCATCATGGAACCCAGACCCAGGGAAAACTGTAACCCTGACCTTTGATATTTGTTCATCAATAATTCTTTTGCAGCATTTTTTAGTTTTTAAAGACACTGCATTAAAACATTATTGTGTTGGATCACTGAACTTTCTGGTGTCCCTATAAATGCCACACCCCTGTCAAGTGCCTCACCTGCTTTACCTCAGTTCTATAATTATTACACGAGACAACACACATGCAGCATGTCATGGTAGGTCCTCCATAGACATGTGTGTCCCCCTCCTTCCTGAAGGGTGGTTACCAGAAGCCAGGAGAGGGGAGACCCCACCAGGACCCAGCGTCTGTGCTGAAGGGTCTCAGGGGAGCAGGCAGGAAGAAAGGAAACAAGCGGGGGAGGGTGCTCCCCCATCTTCTCCCTGCGGTCCCCCAGCCTGGAGCTCCGGGATCTATTAACAGCGTTGTGCGGCACCACACCACACTGCAGGAAGTTTGTGTCACTTCGCGTCCTCCGCGGCTGTGAGGTGGGGACTTGGCTTTGCTCCTGTGCTGTGGAGAAGGGATGAACCCCGGCCCCAGCTGGCAGAGCTGGGCAGACCCAGAGTCTTCCCTTGTCAAGCTTGGGCACTCGCCACTGTCCCGAACACAAGGTCGGAAAAACCCCACTGTGGGATACTGGAACCTAAGGGAAATGACCTTAGGTTTTAGGAAATTAACCTTCTACACATTTTATTTCACCTTTTACTTCTTTTGTGTGTTTTATGGTATATATCTATACTCCCAATAGTGTATGTATATAATTGTGTGTGTGTGTGTGTGTGCACATGTGCCTGTGTGCACGCACAATATTTCCATCTCATAGAGGTGTCGATCAGCAGTATCCACAGGCCCACACTGTTCTGAGTAAACAGGACCTCTCTCCACAGCTCAGCTGACAAAAGGCTTTTATGTTCATTATCCTGTTTGAGCTTACGGAGAGTTAGCTAGAGGCTGTCTATTCCTGTTTTTCAGGTGATAAAAACTGAGGCTCAGAGGAGTTGAGCAGCTTGTCTGAGGTCACACAGCATGCAAAAGCCAGTGTGGCCCTGGAGCCCAGGACTGGGAACTCTCAGGATCAGCCCCTTCAGGGATGAGCTCCAGCCACCCCACTCTCCTGCATGACCTCAAGCATGGTATCCACCCCTTTCTTGCCTCTCTTTCTTTACCACAGGCTCACCAATTGCAACACAGGACTATACCGCCATGGGGGTGTAGACTGGAACACTCACGGCAGAGGCGGGGGGTCCGCCAGTCAATGACCACCCCGTGCTGGCAGCACTGATGGGCGTAGGCAGACACGCTGGCACAGAAACACTCACAGTCACCACCTCGGCTGCAGCCGCACGTGTCCGTCAGGCAGTTTGAGTAAAACCATGTGACATCAACCTGGGGAGGTCAGAGGATTCCGAACGTCAAGCCTGCATCCTTTCTGCGACAGCACCATGTAAAGATGGCCCCAGGTAGGATGAGCTGTCCGCATGGAATCAGCCCAGGATGCTGGACTCGGGGGGACTAGGGAACCGACAAAGCACAGACAGAGTGTGACCTGCCCAGCCAGGCTGGAGACACAAAGGCCAGGCTGCAATGGTCTTTGAAGCCCTGGAGGAGCCACGTGGACCTGAACCCCGGCCTCCTCATCCCATGGCGGCCGTGAAAAGGCAGGGGTGCAGCAGGGGGTCAGTGCTCACTCTGCAACAGAACTTTGCTCGTGAGCAGGGAGAGCCAGGTCTAGCTGGGCTTGCGGAGAGCAGAGGCTTGGCTGGCTGTCCCGGGGTGGCAGGGACTTGGGGAAGGATCATCTCAGCAGAGCAGAAGCAGGAGAGGGGAGGAAAAGATCCCCCCTCTCTCTGTTTGTTTTTCGAGACAGGGTTTCTCTGTAACAGTCCTGGCTGTCCTGGAACCCACTTTGTAGACCAGGTTAGCCTTGAACTCACAGAGATCCGCCTGCCTCTGCCTCCCGAGTGCTGGGATTAAAGGTGTGCACCACCCCCAGTCTCCCTTCTTTCAAGGGAGTCTTTGAGAAGGAGAGGTCCTTGGAAGGTGGGAGGGACTTAGGAGGGGCCGAGGGGGGCCCACTTAACACAGGCACTCACCACGGGGTGGCAGGTCTCGAACACCTCACTGAGCAGAATAGCACACTCCTTCCTGGCAAATGGTTCTCGGACAGGATTCAGGACACACGTGTCCCGGGGGTCTGGGGTATCTGGGCACTGCAGGATAAAGGAAGAGCCGCACTATGGCACCGAGCAGAGATCTCCCTATCCCTCAAGTGCCTGTGCCTGGTCACAGGGAGGCCCTGAGACTGCCCTCTTGGTATCCACATCCTTGTTTAATCCCCTCCCCTGGAGAATGGGAGCAGCCTCCAACCTGCTCCCAACAAACAGAATACCAAAGGTTCTGGGAACACACCAGGTTGGGTATCTGTGATCACATGATTGCATCAGATGAGGTCCCAGAGCCCACCTCCCTGGGAGTCTGTCCTTTACTGGTTGTGAGGAAGCAGGCAGCTATGTTAGGAACCCACGTGACAAGAAGTGAGTGGCCTCTAAGAACTGAGGGTGCTCTCTGGCTGACAGCTACTGAAAGCCAAAGGTTTCAGACCTACAGGTCCAGGAGTGGAGATGACCCACAGCCACCCACATGTGGAGCCTCTGGGTGAGAGCCCAGCCCTGGATGTCACCTTGAGCGCAGCCTGTGGGACACAGAGTAGAAAACCCATGTTCTGATTCCTAAGCACCAGGAACTGAAGTGTTGCTTAGTGGTCTCGAGTTGACCACCACTGTTACACAGCAAAGGGTGGTTAACACATGTTTCTCAGAGCTGGTCCTACTTCCCCTGGCCTATATTATTATGCACTGCCTCCCCAGCATGCCTAAAGTTATAAGCAATAAAGAAATATGGACTGGTGGGGAGGGGATTCACAAATAAAAAAATCAGTCACCCATTCAGTTTTTCTAAAATGGGTGTGGGTGCCATGCCCAACTGCTCTGCCTCCCCTCTCTATCTATCCTCCTGCAAAGAACAAGATGCACTCAGTGCAGGCAAGTGATATGTATAACAGTCATATCACAATTCTCCATTGCTGCACCCAAGGCAGACATAATTAATCAATCACAGACCTTAGATCTTTTTCTCAGTGACACTTTGCAGGCAGCCTCTTGGGACTGATGAGAGTTGTTAGGGGTCCTCTCCTGGAACAGCCCCCTCACTTCAATGGAAGACTAAGTTCATCCAGAAAGCCCAAGATAAGACAAGACAAGAAGTCGAGTTTCCTGCTCTCAGTTTAGTGCAGTTCCCCCGACAGCTTGGCAGCGTCAGGCACCTTCCAACCCTCAGGGATGCCACTATGCTTCTGCTCATGGTCTCCCTCCAACACAGCCTATCTGCTAAATTCCACCCTTGGCCTCACCTTCTCCACGATGCAGTCGCTGAGGACTGCCTCAGCCTACAGGATTCTCTTCTCTGTTGTCCTAGCTAGTGCCGAAAGTGGTGATGGTGGAGAAGGTGGACCAGCCTGCCAGGTTCCACAAGCCCTGCCTTCCACACGAGGGGGCTCCCTTGCCTAGCATAGGAACCCCATCTTTTCCAAACATTTTACCAGTCACATTTGGCCAAGGGCAGGGTGGGCAGGGACAGAATTTCAGGCTACGAATACCAGTCAGAGGCAGAGGGCATTCCCAGGAAGGGCTGCACACCAATATTGCTGCACACCGATATTGCTCTCCCCTGACTTGGACCCAGGATCCATATGGCCCATCTAAGAGAGTGAGGGGCACCGGCCAGCTGGAAGTCCTTACCTCCACTGCAGCCCAACTGCTGCCGAACTCCTGGGGGTTCGTCAACTCCAGGTTCTCTGGGGTCCTCATCTCATTGACAGTTTTCAGGTCAAAGTTCCCACAAAGGCCCACCAGCTGACCCTGAGGGGGGGGGGGGTCCCATGTCAGCTGCCGGTACAGCAGGGCTGAGCTGCAGCACCAAGGCTGCTGATCCAGGACAAGGGTGGGGAGAACGCTTTAAAGAGGGATGGGGCAAGGCCAGAGAGAGCTGCCAGAGCAGAATGGGTAGCAGTGGACAGGAGGGGATTGTGATCCTCTCAGGCCCTCAGAGAGGGACATCTCAACCAAGGGCAGCAGCAGCCTGCCTTAGCCCTGGACAATGGCGGAAACCGTGGTGCTCAGGTCTCACGACTACCTGCCACTGAGGGCCGGCCTGCACGTGCACAGTGGTTCTCTGGTCCCATAGGAGGGTGATGTGCTCCCGTGGGAAATGCACCAGTGTGAAGAAGCCTGCTCTCCAGATGTGGACAGCCTGCTTCTCGTCCAGGAAGCTCTCAGGACTCTAGAGAGACAGAACGAGTCGGTCCTGAACCCAAGCGTCCCTCAACGCCAAATCAACCAGAAGTGGTCATGAGTCATTGCCCAGCTCCGGTACCTCACTAACACCTCTCCCTTCCTCCACCCCATCCGACCTCTGCTCCTGCCCTTCACAAAGAACCCAGTCAGAGCTTCTGCCTCAGCGGCACTATGGATCCCAACCCTCTCCCGCCTCATCACCACCAACTGTACACTGTCCGCCAACCTTCCCCAGCCCAGGCCCTTACTGGATCCCCCGAGTCGTCATCGAAGATGACCAGTGAGCTGCCCACATTGATGGAGATGGACTTCCTGCAGATGACGCCGGAGCTGTAGCAGTTCACATCTTCCACCATCACCGAGAAGCTCTGCTCTGATGTACTCTGAGGGGAAGAAGAGAAGCCGGTCCAGCCAGGGAAAGGACTCGTCCTGTGAGAAGCACAGGAGAGGAGGCATGGGGGCTGAGGGCTTTTCCACCCTTTGTGTGTTTGTGTGTGAGTGTTGGTGTGGAGGTGCATGTGTGTTTGTGTGTGACATGGTGGTAACCCAGGCAGCTCTGTGCAAGCATGCATGCACGTGCAATGTGGAAGCCGGGTGACCACCTTGGATGTTGTTATTGGATTCTGCCCTTCTTGACAGTGAAACAAGATCTCTCACTGGCCTGGAACTCACTAAGCTGGCTAGGGTGGGCCAGGGAGCCCCAGGGAGATGCCTGTCTCGGGCTCCTCGGCACTTGAACTACAAGTTCAGCCCAGCTTTTATGTGAGTTCTGGGGATGATCTCAGGCCCCTACACTTGCAAAGCAAGATCTCTACTGACCGAGGAACTCGCCAGCCATTAACCTCCGTCTCATCAGCTGTGTGGCTTTGGGCAGCTCATTTCAGTTCTCTGACACTCAGATTCATTTTCTGGCTGCCTAGTGCCGTGTTTAGCAGGTGGTGACTTTTCCAAAGGGTCTGAGGGATGAACGAATGAGTGAATGGGTGTAACGGGAGGAGAGGGGACTGTCTTCAGACAGTGTAAGCGCTCTGCGGGAAGCTTGCGGTACGGAAGGGCGGACACACATCACTTATCATGCAGCGCTTCCACTCCTGAGGACTAAGACATCGGTCACACAAGTGTTGGCTGCAGCACTGAAGGACTGCAAGCGAGCTAAAGCCCATCCATCCCCGTGCGGCACAGTACTCTCTGCGTGGAACGTTCCAACTGGCATTAAAAATGACATAGCGCGTACTGGCAGTGTGTGATAATACCCCATGGAAAAAGGAAACCGTGGAGTCTTATTCGTGTAAACTAAACAGTGTGTGTGTGTGAGAGAGAGAGAGACAGAGACAGAGACAGAGAGAGACTGTCTCAAAACTAATCATGGGCACAGAGACATGGGCACACCACGGTGTGTGTCTGTAGTCCCTCTGCTCAAGAGGCCATGGTGGGGACCACTCAAACATGAAAGTTTGAATTCACCTTGGGCAACATGGCAAGTCCTTCATCTCAAAACAAATAGACAAATAAAAACACTAAAATCAATGGCACAAGTTCAACAGTGTGTATCTTGTGGAGACAGACTCTAGCTCAATGCTTGTCCACAGACAAGACCCTGTGAAAGGTTCCGTTTCACCCAGCATATGCGAGCCCTGACCACAAAAATCAATAATAAATAAGTGCATGTCTGCTCTGTCGTTATGGTTATTGCCGATACTCATATAATGAGATGATTGGGCCTAAGAAAATCAGTGTCTCTGGAACATCCAGCATTGCCCCACATCCTGCTGGCACCCCTCTCCCTCTGGGGGACCCTTGCCTTCCCTGTGCCCCCCACATCACCCTTCCTCATCCTATCCATGAACAGAGTTTCACCACATGACTCCCGCGACCCAGCACTTTTCTAGTCCCGTTTCCTGGTTCTGTGGCTGCCTAGCTGTGTCACACGCAAGTCCTCTAACTTCCCCAGGCCCACAGTGTCCCATCTGTCACATGGGGACAACTAACCCAATCTGTCCACTGCCATGAAAATTAAGCGGGAGAATCCATAAACATGGTCAGTAGACCACCAGACCCACATTGCTACCGAAGCTTAAAAGGCAGGGCTCTTTCTAGCACAGACAGAAAAAGCATTATGACTAGTGGGCCAGGGCTGTGATGGTGTGGGGACCGGAAGTAGGGTTTCCTTCACCCTGACCGGCTCCTCTGGAAGCCGCACTTCAGGGTTTAGATCTCCCCACCCACCCAATTATACAGTACCCTGGAGTCCAGCTCATTCACACATCTGACGGGTCTCGGTCCCTGGCTATTCTGGGTGTCCGTGGGGGCAGCTGGGTGAACACGCCCAGGAACTCACCTTGATCAGGTGCACTTTGCACGCCCCTACGAAGTCAAACGGAAGTCCATCAAAGGTACGGTAGTGTCGGTCCCCGTAGACGGTGCAGGTGGCGGCACAGGGGTGCAGGGTGCATTGGAACGAACCCCGCTGGCACACGCTGAAACACACCCACACAGAGGCAGCTCACAGAACACGGTTTACCCTGTGCTGGAATGCCCTTGAAGCTTTTGCCTGCTGAAGGCACGGGCTATGCCCCTAAAGAAGAGATTCCGCAAGCGTAGCAGCCTCCAGCAGGAGGAAGTTTGTGGCGCTCCTTTTATTACTCATTCATTCATTCAACAGATCACTGGTGATGGACACATCTCAGGCATTCTCCCAAGAATCTGAGAAACGTCAGTGAACAAAGCAGAACAAACACCCTCTGGCTTAGTGAACTTGTACCCTAGAGAAGAAGGACGTACCCTGTCTGTTTTAGCAGGCGGGTAGTGCTGTGGCGGGGGGCGGGGCATGGAGGGAAACAGGGTGTGTTTAGGAGTGTGTCACCATTTTAAACAGGGTTGGCAGAGACGAGGGAGCAGAGACTTCCAGGAGCCGAGAAAGTGAGTTGCATGGACATTTGGAAGAAGAGCATTGTGGGAACAGGGTGTGGTCTATGATGACCTTGAAGAACACTCAGGTGATAACAGCCAAGATGGACAGCCCAAGGATAAGAAGGTAGAGAGGTTTGGAGGGCTGAGTGGTGCAGTCCAAGAAGGCAGGTGAGGGTGTGACTTCTTCCTAGGAATGAGAGAGGAAGCCTCTGGAGGACAGGGGTGGGGATGGCTCCATCTGACTGGGACTGGGCAGAGGGGAGGGAAAGGCCACCGGGGAGGCAACGGCAGCAGGTCAGAGAGGCCGGGGCTCGGTGCAGTCCCAGCAGTCGGAAGGTGAAGAAGCAGTCAGGTGTGAAGTCTGCTTTAAAGGCAGAACCGAAAGAGCCGAAGACTTCACTCTCTGACTAGTTCAAGCCAGCGAGATTCAATACTGTAACCCACCAGCTCCGGCCACCAGTCCTGAACTCCGACACCTGAGCATGTCTGCAAGGGGCTCCGGGTCCTGATCCTCCCCCCTGGGACTTCCTGTGTCAGACAGCCAGGGTGGTGCACACACACACACACACACACACACACACACACACACACACACACCCTGGTGTGTATGGAAACAATCTGGGAGCTCGGCCTTGACGGTGGCCATGCTGACACGGGAAGACACGTCCTGTGCATCCTCTGGGCTGAAGAAACAGCATTTCCACCATACACAAGACAGGAGCTGGGAGCCAGCGGTCTCTGGCTGGATGACTCTCTCAGGGTCTCTGCTAGGCTCCTGGGCCCCAGCCTGTCTCTACTGAAACCAATCTAATCCAGGTGCACACTTCGGTATATGCGTGCTAATATTACTGAATGAACAGTGTGGAAATACACCCACATACACACTCATTTTAAATATAAGCATTTCTGTATTGATAAGGCAAAACACAAATCACATATTCACACACATATCCATTCAAGTGGATGCAAATATATATTTAATGCACATTCACTGTAGTACATATATGTACTAAACAGATGTGTATGCATGTAAATATATATGAATACACCAATATACATATGTAAATTCCTAACTACTGTTATATTAGTGAATTTATTTAGCTCTATGACACTTGCCTTTTTATGTATGCCCACGTATGTTCACTCACATACCTTTATTCATACCCATACGTCTATATGTTCATTTAAATATGCAAACACATTTTCATGATTACAAACATGCAAGTATGTATGTTCATAGACATGTCTGACCATTCATTAAATAGTCACAAATATTCTAAGTATTATTACACATACATATACTGTGTGTACAACAGCCACTGTGAATGTAAGCAAGATGAAAGGAAAAATCATACCCTTTCCAGAAAAAAAAAAAAAAAAAAAGAAAAAAAAGAAGCCAGCTCAGGGGACTTACCAGGTGTGGCAGGAAGATACCACCTGGTCCCCAGGGAAATACTCCTTCCCCTTCCAGGTACATGGACACTCCTCCGGTGGGAAGCACGCATCCCCATGTCTGAGCAGGCTGGAGGGACACAGCAAGCAGTGATCAGAAGAGCACTCCTTCTAGATCTGCTATGATGTACAAAGGCCAGCCCACCATGGGCAGCACCATCCCTAGGCAGGTAGACCTGGGCATATAAGAAATGCTAGCTCTACATGAGCCGGAGAGCAAGCCAGAAAGCAGCCTTCCTCCACGACTGCTGCTCCAGTCCCCACCGGAGTTCCCGCCCTGACTTCTCTGTGATGGACTGTGACCTGAAGTGCAGTCCAGATAAACTCTTGCCTCTCCCAGGTTGCTTTTGGTCAGAGTGGTTCACCACAGCAGCAGGAAGCAGACTAGGACAGACACAGACATCCCCAGCCCTTGTGGTGTCCCCAGGGTCCTTTGGGGGCAGTGCCCGGCACTGTCGATTCTTAGATGGACTTGGACAGACTTGGTGACCATGGTGACCAGGGAGCATAGAAGTAATTGCGAGTCCAGCGAGTCCTGGAGAGGAGTTGGTGATGGTGGAACTGGAGCATCTTTGAGAGCCCTTTCCCATCAGGAGAACTTTTCAGGATGGTGGAACTGTCTCCCTTGTTATAATTCCCCTTTGGTGAACCCCCTGTGGATACAGGTGGATTCCCCACAGAGTGTCCTATATACCCTCAAATGATCCTGAGCAGACCCACACCCAGAGCCAGGATTCAGTCCAGGCCTCTTTCTCGGTGTGGTCACACTCGGGACAGTAAAAGACCCTCGGCTCCTGACTGCAGAGACCTAGCCGTTCCTGACCTCAGACCAAAGAGCCAGGCTTGTGCAAACAGGACAGTATTCCCAGAGGCCTCCAGTGACACACTTCAAGGTCTGAGACCTGGATGGCTGCAGGTGAGGCAAGGTGAGGATCCCACGCAGACAAGTACCCAGGTTAGGAAAGGAGCTGGCACATACCCCACACTGTGGACCCTGCCACTCTGGGCAAGGAGCAGAGTTTTCAATAAAGGAGACTTGGTCTGAGTCTGGCTCCTTCAGCAGACTATTCCCCACTCTGGCCCTGGCCTGTGTTGTCTTTTGCAGAATAAGAGAAAGTGCTTCCCTGCTTTGAGATTGACAGAGGTAACCTTAGTGCCTTATACACTTCAGAGCTCCAACGTGCCGTCTCTCGCCCCATCCACCCAGAAGCTCTGAACCTCATTTCATTCCCTTTGGTTGTCATTCCAGAGCCAGGGCTCCCAAGTGACCACAAATCTCAACAGACTGAAGGACACAACCCCATGCTGCCAAGTCATGGGACAGAGTGGTGCCCGGGGACCTCTTTGACCCAGACCTAAGAATGTCACTGGCGGAGGTGAGCACTGGGCTCTGGGTACAGAGCACATCCACAAGCCCAGCTCCTGCAGCTGCCACACAGCCCCCATACGGTATCTGGGGACCCAGGAAGGAGGCTGCTCTTGTTGGATGTGGCTTTCTTCTGGGGTTATCCCAGGGGCACCCTCTCTACCCAAAGGTTCCAGTCAAGGACGGAGGCTGAGAGCCGACACAGGTTTTCTTGTGCCTGATCTTTGATCAGTGAGTCTCTCGGGCATTTGGGGCACATCAGACACCTGTCTTAGTGCTTCCACTTTGAGGCCTTTTTAAACCCACACGCTATGGTGCCGAGTATTACAAAGGAAACACTGAGCATCACAGCAGCAGGTGCTTTCCTCATCCAAGGTCACATGGTTCATGAGAAGTAGAACCTGACAAGCTCCGTTCCAGGCTAAGCTTCTTCTGTTTCTTCCCGAGCTCCCTACCGGCAACACAGCCACACTGCCTCCTCCATCCCAGGCTGTGGGAGGTCTTCCCCACCCCCGACCCTGAACTCAGTTGATCTGTCACCCTTTAGGTAGGAGAGTTTGTAGCGACGTAGATCCGTACCCCTGGGGACAGGCACAGCCCGACAGGCAGGGACCACGTGCTGGCATGCTCAGGTTCAGCAGCTGCTGCTCACAGGTCCTCTCCCTGCTGAGCTCAGGGGCCGGGGTCGGATCACTGCAGTTCACAAAGACCTGGCCTGCTGGACAGGACGCGGCTAGAAGAAAAGGGGGTAGATGCTGCAGACCCCCGGCCTGGGCTGGAGGTGCTGCTACGTGGGTGACCGGAAGTGAGGGACAGCTTCTGGGCATAAAGTGGATTCCCATATCACAGGACAGCCCCCCCTCAGCAGCACCCATTACCAAAGAGGACCTCTTAACGGAGGCTGCACCATGCATTCCCTGCACACTTACCTTACTTTCTATTGCATGTGCTGTGCGGGTGTCCCCATCCCCCTCTCACATGACATTATGAAAGCTATTCTGCTGTCTAAAGGCAGCAGGAACCAAGAGGAAGGACCCCAGAAGGACCAGGAGAGGGACCCAGAAATAGACAGCCACGTAGTCTAGAAGGGTGGCCAGGGAATTGTGAACAGGGAAAGTCAATTGCCTGCGCATGGTTCTCTGATCCATCCCTCCCATCCCCCTTCTTCAGCAAAATCTGCCATGCAGGACGGTCACACTTTGTGTGAGCGATTGTTTTAGGAAACCCCATAGAAGGCGGGAAAGTTCCGTGGCCAGGAGAGCACAGAGCAGAGAAGTGAAGAGCCAGATCCCAGAGAGGCAGAAATTCCAAGCCCGGAGAGACCCAAGTAAAGACGCTCCCGGGAAGGCACGGGTAATGAGGATGGGATGGAGGCTTATCTGGGGAAGGGGAGGTGAAGGTTCACAGAGGTGAGGCATGTCACCCAGGCCTGCAGAGCTGGCGGGGGCAGGGCAGGACGTGAACACAGCTGACCCCACCCCAAGGCCTCTTAACCACCTGCCACAGGCTGACTGTTGCTGTCCTCTGTGCCCACCCCTGCCCTGTTCTCAGTGGGCTTCTCTGCTGAGAATGTCCAACCGTCCTGCTCTGCCCGCCTCCAGACACCTCACAGCTGCCCACCGCTGTCCCAGCCCTGCCCTAGCTCTGTGCTGTGGAGACACCCACAGCCGCCACCACTGTCCTCTCTCTGTGCTGTGGAGACACCCCACAGCCGCCACCGCTGTCCTCTCTCTGTGCTGTGGAGACACCCACAGCTGCCCACCGCTGTCCCAGCCCTGCCCTAGCTCTGTGCTGTGGAGACACCCACAGCCGCCACCACTGCCCTCTCTCTGTGCTGTGGAGACACCCACAGCCGCCCACCACTGCCCTCTCTCTGTGCTGTGGAGCTATAAAGTCCAGTCCTCTCCTCTCTGTGACCCCGTATCCACCACTGGCTTGGGCAGAACCAGTCTCAGAAGATACCTGGCAGCTCAGACTAGGAAAATTCAGGACCAGCAAAGATAAGCAGCGGCTCAGACCCCCACGTGCCCCCCAACAGTGTGAGGCCGGGATGGGGTTTCAGGATGCCACTCTCTAAGCTGGGACCTTTGCCAAGAGTGTAGGAACACCAACACCCAAGGCAGGGTGAGCTAGAGTAGCTCCCCCATCCTGACCAGCACCCCAGTTCTTCACTCTCTTCTCCCCCTTCTACCCCAAGCTCCCCCTTTCAGCCCTGCTTACCTGGGGCTTGGCTGTCACAGCTCATGACTCCATCTCTGCAGTGGCTGAAGAGAGTTGGGGAATTACATCAGCCCGGCCAGTCATTCGGGACCCACCCAGAACATGCTATTGCCCTTGGACCCTGTGGGCTTCAGACAGTCAGCCCTACCTGCTCCCCCTGCTCCCCACCAGCACCCCACACAGAGTGAGAGGGTGGGTGCTACTTCTCACGCAGCCGAGACCCAAGGAAGCTCACCAGTGGCCCAGGGAAGGGATGTCGCTGTCCCCAGGGGGATAGTCCACTCCTTGGAAGTGGCAAGAACATTGGTTCCTACAGAAAGCAAGGAGGAATAGAGCAGACTCGGGAATAGGAATGGAGCCAGCCAGGTCAGGCGGCCCGCCATCGGTCTGCTGCAGGCATCAGATGTGGAAAGAGGCAACAGCAGTTCCTGGGATGAACGCGCCTCCGGGGGACCAGAAAACCCACCCGGTGCTGAAGTCAGAGGCAGAACCCAGTGCCAGGTTGGAGGTCGTATTTTGAGCTTATGTAAGCATTGACCCTCCCAGAAACAGGCTAACTCAGAGCCAAGATCAGAGAGGTGACCTGCTCAGAACTCCACCTCCCAGCCCCAGTCCATTGTTCTGGGGTGGCGTCGGAGCCCTGCTGGCCCAGCATCTGCCCTGACTGGTCAGTGACTCTTCTGGCGCTTGGCTGGAGACTCAGGCTCGGCCCTCCCAGGCAGTGTCTCCTGGATTCCCCTCTGGGATCTTGGGAGGTAAGGATGTTACTGTATCTGATCCTCTGTCTCATCTGAGCTCACTGGCTGATGTCTTTATCACACAAGCCCTGTAGCCGATTCCAACACTGCTGGTCTTACATCAGAACAGGCCAGGGCTTGGGGACCCGTGGGAGTGACCCTGGAATCCTCCTTCTCAGTGCTCGCCAGCTGCTCCTCGTCTTCCCTGTTAGCTCACAGGGGCCTTTATTAGGGGCAATAGTGGGCGCTCAGCTGAGACCTAGGGAGGGTCCTGCAGTGTGATAAGCCTGAGTGATTCCCCTGGCCACCTAAGGGGGTAACTCCTTCCCCTCATTACTGGAGAACCTCCAAGCGATTAATAGGCCATTTTACAGACAGTGAAACTGAGGATCCTTGCCAGTCATCCTGAGATCGTGTGGGATCACCATCTACTGCTCTTCCCACACTACCTCCAGTCCCACTGAGCCAGCTTCCTCCAGCTGGGCTACCTCACCTCAGACTCCCTCCCTGCCTTCCCTCACCTGGGGCAGGGGCACTCAGATGCCACTTCTGCCTCACCTGTGTGTGACTCCTGGCCTTATCCTCTGTGTGGCCTTCTTGCTCTCCTTACCACCCCAGCGCCCTAAGTGCCTGTTTTGGGGGCGTCTATCTTGCCAGCTTGGATTGTGGACTTGGGGAGCTACACTCTACTCTGTTCACTACTGGATGGATTCTCAGAGCCTAGAAACGTCCAGAGCATGCTAAGACGTACACAGATGTTCACGGAAAAAGAGAGCTGGGGAGAGTGAGGTGCTGTGACTGGTTCATGTTTCACAGGAAGGAGAGCGGGGCCTAAGAACAGGTTCAGAAGAAGGAGCAGATCACCTCTGCCAACAAGGCTCAGGAGAGGGAAGCAGGGAAGAGTTCAGACCGGCTGTCCAGAGCAGAGCCCAGTCTCACACCCAGGCACCAGGCTGGCCCCTCACCTGGGGACACAGAGGTCTGCTTGTGTGTCCAGATACGTGTCCGGCGGGCAGGTGCAACCCTCCACACACTCATCCCTGCTGAAGTTGCCACCACCATTAGCCTCACAGACATCAGGGCTGGCCAGGTCCTGGCAGGTTTGTGCGCACAGAGCCACGCATGGGCTGTACTCCTTGGTGGCCTCACAGGACAGTGCTGTCGGGAGAAAGGCTGAGCGTGGTCTCTCTTCTTCCCACAACCATGTGGGGTGGGTTTAACATTTTGATGAGAAAAACTGAGAATCGGAGAGGGTAAGACATTTGCCCCCACCCTGGTCACATAGCAGTTCAAGGTCAAAGATGCCTCTCATTGTACTGAAATGCCAGAGCATCACTACATTCAGCTTGGAAAAGGCACTGATCTTAGATCATGATTCCGGGGGAGGAGTGGAGGTCAAGACCCCAGTGGCTCAGCATCCAGCTATCATACACACACACACACACACACACACACACACACACACACACACACACACACACACACGCTCCTCACAGGTGTGTGAATATGCAGAGGCGTGCACCCTTCACTGTGAAGATCATATACGCTCTCCAGCAGCTTCTTTAGATTTTTGTTCCAAGCCTCGGGCCTGCCATCTCCTCACGGGCCACCATCCCACTCCCCAGAAGCCTCACACAGCACCAAGGCCAACAAACCCACTGAAATGCCAACATCAGCTGTTTTCCATGCCAGGCTGCTCATCAAAGCCACTTAACATGGCTTCTCAACACTGCAGACATCTGGAACCCACAACCAGAGTGACATTTTTACTGATACGGTATGTGGACAAGATGTGAGCATTTTTTTCAAGTTCCTTGTGTCTCTGTATACAGCTGGTGTTGGGAACCACTAGCTCTGTCCAAACACCTCTGGAGAAACTAATTCAGAGATTGACAGAGCTTTGCGCAGGTCTACACGACACATTACCTGTGAGCTGGGGTAGAACTCAGAGCCCCTGGCTCCCAGCACAATTCCTTCGTCTCTACATCTTTGTAAAAGCGCACAGGGAGCCAGGCTCTGCAGGGCTCAGGGCACCAAGGACTAAGACCCAGAGGGCAGTGGAGGGTCATACACTAATGTGACCTCAAACCGGCCTCAGTGCCCTTATGAGAATCCATTCCTCTGCAGTGAGAAGGGGGCTCTGCCCATGGAGACGGCGGAAGAGGAGGTGAGAAGGGGGCTAACTTGGACTCCGCCAGACTGACAGGGTTTGGCGATGGACTGATGCACGGGTTAGAGCAGCAATCCCGAGCAACACGTCAGGTCAAGTGTCAAGCCTGCGGACCATGTCAGCAGAAAGAGAAGTGGGCAGTGAATGGAAGTCACGCTGGAGGATACAGAGCCTTACATTCGAGCATGTAGGGGGGTCAGGGACACCTGTGCCTGGAGTCTAGACTCCCATGGATGTACAGGACACCTGTGTCTGGAGTCTAGACTCCCATGGATGTACAGGACACCTGTGTCTGGAGTCTAGACTCGCATGGATGTACAGGACACCTGTGTCTGGAGTCTAGACTCCCATGGATGTACAGGACACCTGTGCCTGGAGTCTAGACTCCCATGGATGTACAGGACACCTGTGCCTGGAGTCTAGACTCCCATGGATGTACAGGACACCTGTGCCTGGATTCTAGACTCCCATGGATGTACAGGACACCTGTGCCTGGAGTCTAGACTCCCATGGATGTACAGGACACCACCTGTGTCTGGAGTCTAGACTCCCATGGATGTACAGGACACCTGTGTCTGGAGTCTAGACGACTCCCATGGATGTACAGGGGTGGAGCACTCACCGCAGGCTGGCAGATGGGCACGGAAGTCAACCAGGAGCCCATGGCGCTGGCATAGGTGGGCATAGTGGGCCAGCGTGGCACAGAGGCAGGGCTGTCCGCAGCGGCAGGCATCCCTGCGGCACTGCTCGAAGTAGGGTATTGGGCTCAGATACGCAGAGCAGGGTGCAAAGAGCTCCCCCATGAGCACACTGCAGGACTGTAGTGCGTAGGAGGCTGGGATGTGAAGAGACGGTCAGTGAGCAGGGGTCTGGCTGCCTATGGCCCCAAGACTCAGCCTCCATTCCCTCAGTGTCTGTAGGTGTGTGTGTGTGTGCGTGTGCGTGTGCGTGTGCGTGTGTGTGTGTGTGCATATGTGTGCGTGTGCATGTGTGTGTGTGCATATGTGTGCGTGTGCATGTGTGTGTGTGTGTGCATATGTGTGCATGTGTGTGTGTGTATGTGTGCATATGTGTGCGTGTGCATGTGTGTGTGTGCGTGTGCGTGTGCATGTGCGTGCGTGCGTGCGTGTGTGTGTGTGTGTGTGTGTGTGTGTGTGTGTGTGAATATGAGCAGATACTTCAATCTACCGCATGCCAGGCAGGGATCTATCTGCTAAAGGAAACACAGAAGTGAACATTGCTGACCAAATCCCAGACCCTCAGGTAGCTAGACCGCTTAGAAGAGACTCAGTAAACCATTTTGCTGGTCCGTCAGAAGCACATGAACCTAAGGCCCGAGAAAAACTAGGGAAGGCCAGACAGCGTAGGCGGGGCAGGCAGGCAACGCTACTTGAACTCAAGGGACTAGGAAGGCCTGCGTGAGAAGGCCGTGTTTGAGCAAAAGTTTGGAAGAAGGGCTGGAGTGCATGCCATCCCGAGGTAAGAGTGTGGCGGGGGAGGGGAGCCACAGAGGCCTGGGAGGAGGGCAGGCCTGGCGTGTCAGACGGACAGCATGCCAGCCAGCTGGCAGCATGCAGGGCAGTGCAGGGAGAGGAAACAGGGGGCTGGGCATGGAGGGGTCTGCTGGACCACTTCTGAGGACTTGGCCTTTGTCTTAAGATGGGTATCCAGTACTGAGGTGAATATAGGTGATGGAGGTAGATCAGGACGCTTGGACTTCTGTCTGCCTGGCCTTCCCCTCCCTCCCATCCCTCCCTGAGGCTTCTCCTCTGTCACACCTATGAATCCGACCAGCACCCTTGGATCAAGCTGCCATCTCCCCTCTCTCAAAACACCCCCACCCCACTCCCCAAGCCTCCCCACCGCCTCACTCCTCACCAGCTTGTAGATGTACATCACAGGGGTCCAGCAGGGAGCCAGGGACCAGTGGGGAGCAGGCAGACAGCATCTTCCACGAATTGCCAAACAGTTGTGGGGTGCTCTCAGGCACACCCACTGGAGACCTGCGGCCATGTCAAAGCTACGGTCGCACACTTGTCCGTTCAGTCGTAGGGCTACACTGACTACCTACCCACACAAGCAGCCACTTGCTTACATCTAAACGCGTGGTCACAGGGGAGGCATGGGCATGCACTCTGAGCCACTCTCAAGTGAGCACACATGGTCCTGTAGAGGCCCTCTGCACACATCAACACACATGCACACACACACCACACAAGTGCATGCCAGACACACCAATTGTCAAAGTATTCGATATAGCCACATTCAAACACATGCAATTAATGACGTGCACATTTAGCAAGACCCAAAAGGATCACAATGGGCTTAGAACTGTAGACTTTCAGCACCTCCCCCCAGCTCTTCATGTAAGAAAGAGCACTCTAACTCTTAGAAGGAATACCAGACCTCAGCGGTCTATGACTTCCTCCATCTCCCCTCCTGGGATATAGTTAGGAAATGGGAGAGTGGGAGAGACAGCTGAGACAAGCCAGAACTGACAGTCACTAAAACCCAGTGTGAGCGTGCAAGCGAAAGAGCTAGAAGTCTGTGTGAGGGCAAGGTTCTGCCTGACGGCCACCACACCTGCACTACTGATCCAGCTTGTGAGTTTTCTAACTACACGAGGCAGGACCCACACACACCTGGAGGGCGTGGAACAGCCCCCACACTAACCCAGTGTCCGCCTCCACCACTCTGGCCAGCTGCCCAAACACTAGCCTCACTGGGCAAGACAGGAGAAAGCTTCACTTGTACGTGTGCACACGCTGTAAAGCTGACTCCTCCTTCTGGCTATGGAATGCCTCCCATGCTTAGTTCTGTGACAACCATTGCATGTATCTTGAAGAACTGGCCAGATTCTCCAGCGTCAAGATCCTGTTCTCCTTTGAAAGGCCTGACTGCTGTCTCCTCCAGAACTTTTAAACTGTGACCATACCCAAGAAAGTCACTCAACTGTCAGCTCATGGGAAATGGCCTTCTTCTCAATACTGGGCGGCTTCCATTGGACAAATTCAAAAGCATTCAGCCACCAGGCAGGAAAGGCTATACTGGCGTGCTGGGGCAGAAGGTGGGAATGCTTGGTTTATGGGGGTTACCTTCACCTGCAGGTATTCACAGTCGATGAAACAAATAAAAGTGCAAGACTGATCAAAGCCAGCCTGAGGTCTCCGGCCTTTCTCGGGGCACAGCCCATCGACCTCAGAGGCTACAGTGTGGGGAGTACTTATGGAAAATGAGGCTCTCATGCCCCTAGCATCTTATCTGAGATTCTTAAAGGGTGGGACCCAGGAGTCAGTATTTAAGCAAACTCCCCAAGTGATCTTTCCACACAGAGAAAACGGTGACCACCATTTTAAAGAATTATACTTCAATTTAAATGTAGAGGGATAAGTAAGTAACGGTATGTGTGTCAGGCAGTGTCTCAGGATGCCTGACCCTAAGGGGCCCACCAGTCTCCCTCTCCTTCCTGCTCCGGGACAGGGACACATACAGGAAGTCATCCTGTGTGTTGCCGTTGAAGGTGCCACAGAGGCCCACGGTGTCCTCCACCCATCGCTGGTCCACTTGCAGGTAGAGCCGCAACCCTTCCCGGTCATAGAGGATTCGCACGCCCACATTGGTCCTCACCCTCAGGAACACGGAGGACAGCCTCCGAATCTCAAAAGCATCTGCCACAGAATGGGAAACAGGAAGTCAGCAGTCTTGTTAGTGCAGCCCAGCCCCCTCCATCACCTGTTGGCCGACTCCCACATCTACATACAGCCCTGGCTTCATCCTGCAGAAAACCCCTGCCTGAGGATGAGTTTGCCAAGCCTGGGAGAAGCCACTGAGAAATGTCACATAGTCAGTCCCGATAACAACCTGCTCTCCCTGAGGACTGCAGTTTCTTGCTCTAACACCAGAAGAATTAATGACCCATTTTTGCATGGCGGTCTTCAGGAAGCCCGCTATACAATCATGACGGATTAGACCCAAATGGTAACACGTTGTTTTTTGACCCAGGGTCTCACACAACCTAGGCTACTTTGGACTCACCACATACACAAGGCTGACCTTGAATTCCTGATCTCCCTGCCTCCAGTTCCCACACGTTCCTCCAAGCTTCACAACTTCACGGCCTGCATTCCTGTGGTCTCTTTACCCTCAGTGCAGCCCTGCGCCTCCTGATGCCCAAGAACTGCTCTTCTCTCTCCATCTCTCTGTCCTTCTCTCCCTGCCCAATTCTTTCTGGTGCTGGATCTTACCTCTTAGTAGTTTTGTCTTTTCTGCTAAAAATGTTTTCTATGGGTTTCCCACAACTCACTGATGGATTAAGGAATCAGGAGGGAGAATAAATACTGAGTCTACAGATGGGAATCAGCCACATGCATGGGCTGGTGTCAGGAGAAACCATCATGCTGCTAGAAGACCACTGTCATTTGGAGCGGGGGAGGGGGGGCAAAGCTACATTTCAGGAGTCCACTTTCCTGAATCCAATGTCCCCTAGCCTGATCCCTGGGAGGAGTGTGCCTGTGGCAGTCCCCTTGGGTAGAGGGGGGCTGGGGAAGGGGCCTGAACTATCAGCTCCCAGTCAGTCCTCTTGACCATCTTGAGCCATACCATCTGAGTAGGGTGGGGTGATCTTGTACTGGTCAAACAGAAGGACATCTCCTGCCTGAGTCAGGGTCACCTGTCTCCGGGGATCCTGGTTCAGAATCACAGACACTGACTGGACACAGGCTCCATCCTGGTTCTAGAGAAAAAGAGGGGCCAATAGGGAATATGGGTTGGTTCTGTCTGTCCTGATGGTCCAAACAGAACCCTCCATGACAGAGACCCGACCCAACTTGAGGAGCAGGCTCCTCAGAGTGAGAAGCAGAGCCCCAAAGGGCATCAAGGATTGCCAAACAAAATACTCTCATCTGGGGGATCCGTCAGACCCAGAATGGACAAGGTTGGCTGCAGAACTGGACAATGAACACAATGAACATGATGATGGACTCTGAGTTGTCCACACAGAACAGAGGCAGTTCCCAGACAGCTCAGTCTAGCCTTGGAAACTGTGGCTCCCTCACAAGACTGCAACCCAGAGCTTTAATATTGTCCTTTTGCCAGATGCGTGGCGTTCTGCTCACATGTCACATCTTGAACCCCTCTGAAAGGCAAGCAGGAACCCAAGTCTGCTCAGGAAGCTAATATAAGAGGGTAACAAGTTCAAGCCATGCCAGAGCTACACAGTGAATCCAAGGCCAGCCTAAGTCACTGTGCAAGACCTTGTCTCAAAATGAAAAACTTTAAAGGGCCAGCGTTGTATGGCTGACCTGGTGCAGCCCTTGCCTGGCAGGTATAAATAAGATCAGGAGTTCCATTCAACCACCACAGAAAGCAGGAATGGAGAGCAGTAAATGAGCCAATAGTCCCCGGGCCTCAGGTCTCCACCTTTGAAGTGGATGGTACGTATCATGCCCATTCATACTTCTCTTCCACAGGAAGACATCTACAACTCATTCATTCAGAGATTTCCTGAGCATCTGCCATTTGCAGGCTGCACTACACCAAGCTTCCCAGACAAGGGCTGAGCAAGGCAGAGAACATCTTCCTCCTCAAGAAGATGAGAGATTTGTGTGAGATGAGGACATTAAATAACTAAGGACAAAGTATCCTGGCTGTAATGGGAGCAGAGGCTGCTTCCTGTAAACAGCCATAGGGTATTAGCAAGGCACACAAAGGAACAGAGAGGGACTGCAGAGGCAGGAAAGGCTGTTCCCGGGGCATATGACAACAGTGAAGAATAATCCTGACAACCAAGCCTTAATACTGCCATGTCACTCTGTTGAAAACAGCTAATGTCAGTCCCAGTATCCAGGGGTTGTCTAAATCTCCATCACTCAGTCCTCACAGCACTCTGTGTGCACCCCTTCTAGGCACTACTATACATAGCAGCACCATTTTGCAGATCAGAAGACTAAGGCACAAAAAGCAATGTTTGAGTTACGGTTGCATGAAACTGGGAGGGATATGTGGGACTTGTGCCCTATCTTCGCCATGATTTCCTAGGCATTTCCTATCCCCTTCCTTTAAGAATACCGCCAAACTCTCCCAGTTCCTTTTATTGAAGGACAGACTTAGAAACGCAGAGCACTAGAGATAAAAACTGCCATTGAGAGTCCCATCTCTTCTTGGCCCTCTGAGTTGATAACCCTTGCATGTATCTGCATAACCAATGGGCACAAATATATCTATCGGCATTCCCAGACATCACTTCTGTGTAGATCTATAGGAATATATCTAAAACACAAAGGCAACCAAGCATGCATTCATACTAATGTTGCAGTTCTAATCCATCAGGGCATGGGTCATTCCAGCCTGCCCGCTTTGCTCATCTCTTTCCTTTGTTAACTTACATCAGCATGGTACATTTGTGACAGAAAACCAACCCACATTGATGTGTTGTGACCTATAGGGCCAGAAATAAAGAAGTGTGCAGATGACCATGTGTGCACACCTGTGATATGAGTACATAAAGGGGACACAGGAGCCCAATGAAAAATCTGCCAAACAGTCTGCGTGACCAAATAAAGAAACTATAGGTCATCACCTCAAAGATAAAGTGATTATTCACAAACCTCACCAAGAGACAAAGCCATCAGAGAAACCCAAAGGAGCCTGCTACACTGACCAGGGCTTCACAAGGTCATTCCAAACATTGAAAGTCTGAGAAACCAGCCAAGAAGAGCCCGAGAGAGGTAAGGTGCTGGACCAGAAAAATGACATTGAGTGAAAACCAGTGAAATCTGAGAAAGCCAAGGCCTTAGCTAATGGAAACATGTCAGTCTTGGTTGGTTGCTTATAATGTGCCATGCCATGCTGGTTTGCATGAGAAATGTCTTGTGGGCTCACGTGTTTGAACACTTGGTCCTCATTTGTGGTGCTGCTTGGGGGATCTTTCAGGACGGGAGTCCTGCTGGGTGAAGTACATCCCTAGGGGTGGGCTGTGACAGGTTATAGCTTCAGCTCACTTCTGGTTTCTTCCTCCCTGTGCCCCCACTCCGAACTCCGACCGGCCCCTGTGTGTTTCTGATACACAGCTGAGATGTGCTATCTCAGCTTTTTCTCCAGCTGCCCGCTGCCATGCTTTCCCACCATCATGGACTCTCCCTCTGGAACCCTAAACCAAATAATTCTTCCATAAGCTTCTATTGACCATGGTGTTCTATCACGGGGGAAAAAAAACACAACAAAAATGCGTAAGGTAACATAAGATGTTAACAAGGGAAACAGGGTGTACGGGATGAGTCCTATCTTTGCAGGAACTCTGTAACACTCTAAAGTCATTCTAAAATACAAAGTGGCCTTTGTTTGTTTGTTTGTTTCTTTCCGAGACAGGGTTTCTCTGCGGTGTTTTGGTGCCTGTCCTGGATCTCACTCTGTAGACCAGGCTGGCCTCGAACTCATAAAGATCCGTCTGGCTCTGCCTCCTGAGTGCTTGGATTGAAGGTGTGTGCCACCACCTCCCAGCTTCAAAGTTGACTTTTAAAACCCCTTGAAGACTGTAAACACCTCACTGCACGTGAGGTGGGTATAATGCCTCTGTGACAATATTCAAATTTGGAGGCAGGTAAAGATTTGGGTAGTCATGAAATCCCCCAAGCCTCTAAGACAGCCCATCAAACTTAAACAGGGAAGAGAGTCATGTCCAGCACCTTGGTGTGCACTTGCATTAGCTGCTATACTGAAGGATATTAGTCACACTTCAGGACACTGGGTAAATGTGCCATGGGTACCACCATCACCTCCGTTACTGTGCCCAGCACTCTCCACCCCGGCCATTCCAGTGTCCTTGCTTTTCTGGTATGATCAGCTCTCAGTGGCCTCCTCCTTGTCTTTGTATTTGTCTTTGTAGGGACACCTTTAAGTTAAATGCCACCCCTGCCACGTGGCTTTCCCTTCTTTTCTGCCAACATTCAGGGCTGTTTCTTCGGCTACGCCACTCACCTTTACACTTCTGACTGTGTTGTATATCATGCCAAAGTGACTTGCCCTATAAGCTGTGAGCACCTGAAGGTGGACTGGGTGTGAGTCCACTGTGTAGCCCTCACTGTGCTCAGCACAGAGCGGCACAGAGTAGGACCCCCATAGGTTCATCAGGTGAATAAAATAACAAGGAGGAACCCTGTCTTGAGGCAGCAAAAAAAAAAACTTGCAATCAAGAAGCGCTGTCCAGCAATGAGGCCAGCTGAACAGGCTCAGCCTGGCTAGCTGCCTATCAGATAGAGCACTGGGCAAGGCACCCTGGGCCCCCACAGTCCTCCTGTGCCCTAAGACTCTTGAGCTGCGTGGATGAGAGAAGTGAGAACTGCTGTGTGTCCCTCTCTCCTCCCTCTCTTCTCACCTTCAAGATGCCACACAAGTGGCCCACCTTGGAAGACAAGCAGTCTCCTGCATAGAGAAGAGCCAAAAGCAGAAAGGAAAGACATCACTCAGGACGAACGAAGAAAGCCAGCCTCCACCTCATCCACAGTCTGAGGCTGTGTCCCCAGACTACTCCCAGCTGGGGTCTGCTCACATTCAGGGGCTGGGGCTGGAGCATGGACAGCAGGCATGCAGGATGGGGAGCTCTGGTTCTTCTGTGCAGGGAGGAGCTTGAACATCGCCCAGACCAGACCCCGGGGGTTGGCTCAGCACAGCCAGCCCAGGAACGATGCAGTCAGTACCGAGACAGACAAATGCACACCTGTCCTGATCTGCTGTGGCCATGTCTCAGTTATGTTCACAGCGGAGCTCAGGGGTCACGGCCTTTAGGAAGCCTTTCCTGCCCCCTCTGTCTTCCTGCTCAATGCCCAAGTAAAAGAAAACATCATCCTAGACCCCCATCCTGCCCCATCCACACTCACGGCTGCCGTGACAGCAGGTCCTGGGTTCGCTCACCTGCCTGAGCCACTAAGCTGCTAGGCCCAGAAGACAGAGCAATCTTAGACCTCAGCACAGCTTCTGACCCCAACAGGTTTTCAGTGTTTGATGAATAACAAATACGCCTTCCAGACATGGAAAAAGTAAAAATCAATGACGCACAGAAGACTAAGTAATCTAGAAATCTAGAGATTTCTTTAAAGCAAGGCCAAGCAAGGAAGGGGAATGGACTCTCAGCCAGCAGAGGGCCTGGACTCAAACTGTCTTTGGAGCCAGTTCTGTGTCCCAGAGAACAGAAGCAGCAGGCAGCGGGGTCACGGGAAGACCTGGGGTCCTCCACACAAGTTCTCAGACCTGTGGGAGGCATACTGGAACACACAGACCCAGTCTCACCAGGCCACATGGGGCGTTCTGCAACGTCACTGTGAAGGTGCCCGAGGAGCGGCTCTTGGCTAGGATGTACTGGCACGTGGCAGGGAATGTGTACCGGCGTCCATCAAAGGTGGTGAAGTGGATGTCACCAGTCACGGAGCACTCGGCTGAGGGAGAAGAAGGGCAACTTCCTCATGGGAGCTGTCCGCCCCAGGACTGTTCCCCTTCCCGACTGGGGGCTACTCAGCCTTGCAGATCCAAGCCTAGGCAGAGCACAGCCTCTGCCCTCTGGGATTAGGCAGCCTAGGTTGCCTGTTTGCTGAGAGCCTGCTCGGGAGCAGGCTAGACACTGCCCTGCTAGGGTGTCCCTTTGAGGAGAGACCGGGCCCTAGGCATGGGACCCGGGCTCAATGCAGTCCAGCAAGTTCAGGCAAGAGGTGTGCAGGACACACTAATATCACTCTGGGTATGAGCCAGAGTGATCCCTTAAGGCAGGCAAAGCAACAGAGGAAATAAAGGGAATTAGGTTTGGGCGGGTGAACCAAATGCCCCCGACTAGGCATGGCCCCAGCGTGCCCCTGCCCCCAACCTGAGACCAGCAGAAGAGGGCAGGGTCCAAGGTAAGGGTCAGCTGTACCTGGGCAGACAGAAGAGCTGCACACCCACTTCCCTGCAGTGCACGTGCTGAAACAGAGATCATGAAGGTGACCTGCCTGCTCTCGATGCCAAGACGCTGTCCCAGGCCCCAGCCCACAGCGTCCCATTTCTAAGGTGGGTGGCAAAGAGGCCCACCCCCCGTGGATCTAATGACATCCCTTTGGATCTCAAAGAGGCTGAGTGAGTAGCCCTTGCTTTTTCAGGGTTCCTCAAGTCCAGGTAGGCAATCCAACAGCAAGCCCTGGCCCCCCCAGGCTCCTCCCTCCAGGCAGTGGACACAGACCAGGCATTGCAGTCCTCGGTCACCACAGAGCCAGGTGGGTGCAGGGTCCCGTGGAACTCACAGGGACACTCAGCTGGTGACATGCAGCCCCCATCCTCAAAGATCAGCCCTAGGGTGTGATAGCAAAGGCTCACTCACCACTTCCTCTCTTCACAAGGCACGGGGTGGCTTCTCCATACGCAGAGCTTTTTCTCTTCTGAGCCCAACCTCAAGCCCTCCCCAGATCCTGGCTCAGGCAGACTTTACTCCATGTATCACCCACCCCAACTGCACACAACCTAGTTCCTCACCGCCTCTCAAGGTCTCCCATGCAGTCTCTTACCACCTCCTCTGTGAGAACGTCCCCGGCCTCCCCACATTCCATCTCTTTTCTGCGCCCCCTGAGCCAGCCTTCACCACACGGTACCTTAGGCTGGAGCGAGAAGTTCCACATCCTGGAAGTGGGCTCTGCTCCTTAAAACCAAAGCCTGTCACTTTACCTTTTTGAGACAGGGTCCCATGTGGCTCTCAGGGTGGCCTTGAACTCCTTATTCAGCTGAAGACGACCTAGAACATCTGATTCTCCTGCTTCCCCCTCCTAAGTGCTAGTATTACAGATGTGCACCACCACATCCAGCTTCTGCAATGCTGGGATGGAACCCGGGGCTCTGTACGTGCTAGAAAAGCACTCTGCCCCACCGAGCTGCATCTCCAGATTCACGGTTTTTTTAATCTCACCCTTGCATCTGGCCAAGTTACTCATCCATCAAAAACATACCATTAGACACAGGAAGACGTAACTGCGGCAGGAGGCTTAAATTAACCAAAAGATGTGCATATAAATGAATGAATGGCTTGTCTTCATCTGAAAAGTTTAGTCCAAAAAAACCCAAATTCCTTGATGGGTCAAACTGTCCAGAAGCCAAGCTCTGCCCCTCCCACCCCAGCCATTCACTTACTGGTCGAGTTGTCGTTACTTCATTCATTCATTCATTCCACAAACAGGCATCCTCTGAGCCCTTGATTCCCACTCATCCAGGCCAGGAAGACACTGCCAATCCCCCACTGCCCGCCCTGTTCCCCCCGCCCGCCCCCCCCCCAGCAAACCATTGGGGCAGTAGCAGCCATCCACACAGGCGATCTCGCTGTCCACACACGCAGCGCGGGACTGGCAGGAAGCCGGGCAGCAGGCGATGCACTCATTGTAGATGAAGGCCTTCTCTTTACAGTACACAGCTTGCGGGGGGGGGGGGGGGGGGGCTGTGGTCTGTCTGCTTGGCGAGCACCCACCCTCACCCCAGGTCCTGGGATGGGGATGGGAGGACTCTCCTGTCCCTGGTCCCCACCCGGTCCCAGGTGGAGTATTTGGTGCCCAAGAGACTGGTGAGAGCCGGCCGTGGTGCTCGGAGAACCACTTATATCTCACTCTGCAGCCACAGACCCACTCTTCACGATCAGCCTTAGTTCTCCCGTGTGTCACAGGGACAGAACCTCAGAACTTAAGGCTCTGACAGCTGTGGCTGTCAGCCAGCAGGACAGGGCACTGAGCTGAGGCCTGTGGCTGCCACACATAACCCTCATCCTAACGCATCTGCACCCCTTCCTGCCCACCTCCAAACTGCACCTACTGCATTGTGGGAGTTGGGTCCTCCAGCCCTGCAGAGAGCGCCCTGCCTGTGCACATGCCCGGGCATACTCGGTCAGTGCTCGGCACCAAGTGCCATCACTGCTTCCTGATCTGTACAAAGAGAGTGAATGTGAGGAAGTTCAGCCTGTCAGCAGCCCACCACCCCATAGACCAGTGCTTCTCAACCTTCCTAATGCTGCAGTTCCTCATGCTGGGGTGACCCCAACCATAAAATTGTTTTCGTTGCTACTTTATAACTGTAATTTTGCTACTGTTATGAACCACAATGTAAGTATCTGTGTTTGTTTTCCGATGGTCTTCGGAGACCCCTATGAAAAGGTTGTTCGATCCCCCAAAGGGGTCATGACCTGCAGGTTGAGAACCACTACCATAGACACTCTAAGAACTTCAGGGCACCCTCGCCTAGGAAGGTATCCAGCTACACAGAGCCCTAGACTCAAAGCAGGAAGTCTAGATTTAAGTCCCAGCATTGCTAACAATTTGCTCTGGGCCTCAGTTAAATGGGACAGCTGAATCCCATCTTGGCAAATGGGAATCTCAGAGCTTTGGCAAGCTGCTTTGTTAGGGCCAAGAATTATTGGGCTCGGTGACCCACATCCTGAAGCCTTGTCTCCATATTGGGAGGCATTCCCCACAATCCAATACCACCCATCCTCTGCCCACTCACTGGCAGAGGTCACTGGTACAGCTGGCTGTGAAGGGCAGGGGGCTGACGTAGGCATGGCAGGCGTCGAAGGGAGGTCTCAACAGCGCCTCGCATCGTTCATACACACCCTGGGTGGGGCAGAGGCGGGAGCTGGGCTGGGAGGACTGCATGGCTCTCGGACTCACCATCCCCACAGGAATCCCAACTTACACAAAAGGAAGGTGGAGAGAAAAAGGAAGGGGCCACGGGTAAGAGCCATCTTGGGCCCTTGCAACTAACAGCTTTCTACTGAGGGCAGTGGGGCACAGTGTGTGTGTGGGGGTTCTCCCAAGGACACAGACCTGCATGGATGCTGGGCTCTGCTGCAGGCATGGCGGTCGAGGCGGAGAAGAAGTCACAGGTCCTGGGGGGCCGTTGGGGCCTTGCTCCTGCCAACTGAGCACGAACTCCCCGACATCATCCGTCAGCTTCCCTGCAGGGAAAAGCGGTGTCCTGACGAAGGGGTGAGTGGTAGGACTAGCTAGCGGCTCTGAGCAGCAGCAGGTGGCAAGGGAAAGCCCTTGGGAGGAGGCCAGCCTCCAGCCTCTCACCCTCCCCTGGGTTCCCGACTGAGCCAGTCTCTGGGAAAAGCTGCTTCATCAGAAGAGATGAGAATGCCCTAGAACCTGTCTCACAACTGCTCCACGCTCCACAGGAGCAACGTGGTACAACCGAGAGGCACAGTGTGCAAGCTTGAGCAAGCACCCGCACCCACCTCTGCCTCAGTTTCCCCATGTGCAGAAAAGGGAGCTAAGCCCCAGGGAGACTGCCGCCAAGAACTACAGCTGTACGGTGCTCAGCACATGGCGGGTACTCAACAGGGCATCCTTGAGCTTTTGCCTGGGCCGCCATGGTGCCCTGGGCCTCACCTCTACCTCTCACCAACCTGTCCACCAGAGACTTCAGCTCCAGGCCGGCCTTCTCTCTTCCCAGCTCTCTAGGGCCCTGATTCCCACTTCCTCTGGAAACCTTGTGGGATCAAACCGGCCTAGCAGAGTGTGCAGGGGGTCTACACACAACCCCAGGTGGGATTCTCATCATGAATACTGTACAGCTGAGGAGAGCGAGGCCCCGAACATGCCTGAGAACATGCCTGACACGACAGGTTTTCAAAGCAAGCCCTTGCCTCATCCCATTGGGTTTTCACGACCATCAGCAACCATGACATCAGAGGTCTGGGCAGAGGAACCACTCCCATCCTGACCCAGTCTCCATGGCCACCAAAATATCCCCCAAGGTGCCTCCCTTTGGACTCACCATAGCTGGTCACCAGGTCATCCTGAGGGTCAGCATTGTTGTTCCCACACAGCCCATGTGTCCAGCCCAGAAACTCGGGGCTCATCTTGATGTAGACAGCTGAGGTGCCATCCCAGGCCAGCGTGAAGGCTGATGGGTGCCGTGCGATGACGTAACCAGCCAGCTGCTGCAGCTGCACAGCCCCCACCGCCTGGGGCAGCTGGACCCTGAGAGCAAAGCCAGGGCTGCAGAGCACCCACGTAACCCCCACGGGCCCTGTTCTCCACCACAAGGCCGGCTGCCCCTAACCCAGTGACAAGAGCTCCTTATGTCCCCGTCCTCCAAGTTCCCAGAATTCCTAAGTGCACCCAAGTGCATCAGGATTCTTCTATCATCAGGGAGGTCTTTCAAAATCAAAATGTGGCCTGGCGGCAGTGGCGCACGCCTTTAATCCCAGTACTTGGGAGGCAGAGCCAGGCAGATCTCTGTGAGTTTGAGGCCAGCCTGGTCTACAGAGAGAGTTCTAGGACAGGCACCAAAACTACACAGAGAAACCCTGTCTCAAAAAACAAAACAACAACAACAACAAAATTACAGTGTGGTTGGCAGGGATAAATCTTGAGAGAATCAATCCAGCAGCTCCTTTCTCCCAGACAGGAGGGAGGGAGACGGTGGCATACACGAAGGCTTTCATTTGCTGTTTTACAGGGAAGGAGCAGAGCGAGGGGAGGCACAGAAGGTCGGGAACAGAGAGGATCCCTGCTCTGCCTGCCCCATCTCGGTTTCACAGCCACGGGGTCTGGAATCTGGCAGCTTCCGCCCGGCCGACCAGAGACGCCAACATCTAGCCAGGGGTAGGTCTGAACCCACTTGACTTGCAGGAGAAACCCCTCAGGCCACAGCTTTGCCCTTGGCACTATCCTGCCAGGTCCAGGGTTGGGGCAGGCACTGGGTCTGCGGGGGTGGGGGTGGGGTGGCAACTCAGGACACCAGACAGCAAGGAAGGACAGAGCACCGAGGAAGGAGGAAGAGAGCAAGGACACTTCAGACAGGGGCTCACTCTGGGTCAGGTGTCCCCAGGAATCCCTAGCCAGTACCATAGGCTAGACACATACTGGCCAGGTGTGCACTTCTGCCTCAGAGTGGGAAAGGCTGTCTGTCCTCAGCTACTGATTTCCTTTCAGCTTGACAGGGACAGATGGCCTCTGCCCCACGTCAAGAAGTGGAAGGACATAGTTACCTCACACCTCCATGGGTGACCTCCTTGGCCAGGCGGATCTCATGTTCCCCCGAAAGGAAGAGGCTGACAGACCTCGGGCAGGTGTAGTGGGCAGAGCCACACTGTGGGTCATTGTGCACCTGATTGGGGGGCAGGGGGAGTATTCAGAGGGCAGTCTGCAGCAACTGCCACAGGCCAGCCTGAGCTTCACTGCACCGATGTGGGGTGATTTGTGGTCCCCGTGTGCCAAACACATTTCCTCCATGACCCTTCCCAGTGCCCCCTCCAACGCTGCAGCAGGGGCAGAGCTCTGACTGCCTGCATTTCAAGAGTGTCTGAGAGAGGGGAGGAAGACCACACGCACACAAGACTAGGAAATAGCAAAGATAGGATTCTGACCCAGATCTGAATGGGTCAGGTTCCAGAGCCTTTCCCAGATCATTGGGGCATCTATCTCCAAGTTCAACAAATCAAAAGGCAAGATATGCACTTACATTGCCTCACACACATGTGCATACCGGGACACACCCAGACACACATGCTCACGGACACCATCTAGGCACATGCTCTATATCCCACACACTCCTGGCATGCAGAGATTAGCCCTGTCCTGCACACAGAACCCCCTCCATGCGCTCATCCCATGTGTATCTTCTCTGGCTCCAGTCAAGAACCCACACTTTAAGGACCGTAGATCCAGAGGCTGGTGCAGGTTTTTAGTGCTTGGGGGAAAGGGTTTGAAAGATGGAAACACTCCCCAGGAGCCAACTTTCCCCCGTTACCTTTAGATATGGTGGACCGGCCTGAAGCTTCTTTGACTGAGAAGGGGAATCATGAAAACCATCCCTGTCCTAAGTTGTTTTTCAAACATTGTTGCTTTTGTTTACATGGTGTCTTACAATGTAGCTCTGGCCGGCCAGGAACTCACTATGTGGACCAAGCTAGCTTCAAACTCAGAGATCCACCTGCCTCTGTCCCTCAATTCCTCTATCCTGGGATTTAATGTGTGTGCCCCTCTACCCAGATCAAGCGCTGCTGATCATGACTCACAGAAAGAAATGTCTATACATAAACAAAACGAAATTATTCTACATCTTCATATTAATGAGGGTGTGTGTGTATGTGTGTGTGTGTGTGTGTGTGTGTGTGTGTGTCTGTGTGTCTGTGTGTCTGTGTCTGTGTATATCTTTCATTCTCTCCTTTTTTGATGCAGGATATAACTCACTGCATTGATTACATAACCCACTCATGTGACATCTATGTAACTGTAAAAGTTGTGAAAATGACCCAGTTACAAATAACTCTGAGTATGACAGACGGAGAGACGTAGGAAGTGACGCTTGTCATGGCACCTAGACACCCAGGACATGACCTTCAGTCTAGGCCTGAGGCAGAAGGGTCACAGCCAGCCAGGAGAGGGATGCCCCCGCGTGAGCACAAAGAACTCCCTAACCCTAATCCCGCCCCTGCAGCTCACAGCCAGCCATGGTGCCCTCATCAGAAATGCCTATCAGATCTGTTGGACGCCCAATCTCACACGGCATTCAGATGTCTGACAAGCTTTGCCCAAACACACTCATCTCGGTTCAGGGAACAAGCCCAAAAGACATGGTCTGGCCCGGAAAGGTCTCGTGTGGGAAAGAAGACCGGCCAGGAAACAGTTGGTGTAAGACACCTGTGGCGAGGTGAGGGGCTTCCACCCAGAGTGTCTCCTCTGCTGCTGTTTGGGATGTCAGGAGACACAGGAAGGCTCCCAGGGGAAGGCAGTGTGCACAGGGTCACCCAAGATTCCCGTCATCCTCTCCGAGGCACCACACTCTTTCTTAGCATGAGCATTCCTGTCTAGAATGCCTTGTCACCCCAACCCCACTTCTCTCCTCTTGGCGACCTCCAGTGAGTCTCCTTTTCTGTCTCAATAAACGTCACTTCCTGTAAGAAACCTTCTGTCACCGCCACAGAGTCCAGATCAGGTGCCCAGGACACGGCCTTGCAGGCTTCCACACTTTGCCACCGCAGCTCCCCGTGGCACCTGTGTCGTGTGCCGTGGTTTCTCTATTACAGTGAAGGTCCTCGAGGACCAAGGCCAGGCCTGTGCTGCCGTCCTAAGGGCATCCCACCGTGAAACTCGGTACTCAGGAAAAGGGCACAGTGCGCACCGTTGCCTGACTAAATGATCAAATGGGCAGCCGGGGGCAAGTGGTGAGCAAGGGCTTAGAGACCGTGGCTCCTTCTAGACACGGAGTCCCGGGAGCTGGGGAAAGTGAAAAAGGAAGGTCCCGGCCTTGCCCAGCTCCCAGTGCCTAGTGGAGCCTGCATGGACCAGCAGGGCTGAAGAGGGGAGGCCTCACCTGGATGGAAAAGCTCCGGCCCTCCGGTTCGTGGTGTCCCACCAGCATGTAGCTGCCCTTTCCAGAGAGGTAGTAGTACAGGCCATCAAAGGTCTCCACGTGGTACTGCCCCCAGGACCGGCAGATGCTGTCCCGCTCAGGGCCGGCGTTATACACTGAGACAGAGCAAAGTGAGCCTGGCTCTGTATGAGCGCCGTGCTGGAGGCTGGTGGGTTCCAGACCTGGCAGGGCCACCTCTGTCCCCCAGGCTCTCAGCTCTTGGCCCTACAGCCTCTCTGAACCCACGGTCCCTCCTGGGGCTGGAGAGATCAGACCTACCCAGCTGGCAACGAGGTCCAGTGGCATTGAAGCGTCTGCAATCACAGAAAGCTGGGTGCACACACTCGCCCCCGTTGAAGCAGGAGAACAAGTCTGTAAGAGACACAGGGAGGTTCCCTGCTGCACCAGGCCAGCAGAACCGGGACACACACCTCCCCACAACAGGCACCAGGGCAGTGAAGCCTCTGCCCGAGACAGCCAACTGACGGGAGCCACACAGGATGCCTAAGACCACAGCACAGTCCATTTTCTGATGGAAATTCAGGGTACAGTCTTAGAACCTTAGCCTTAGAATGCGTGAAGTGGCCCTGAGGCCACTTGACCGGGACTCCAGTTCTCTAAGCTAAGCTCCTGGCTAACAGGCAAGACAGCAAGACCAAGACTAGGAAGGCTTTGAGGGGAGCAGGGAGAGGCCGCCTCGTGCATTCAACGTTCAAGGAGAGGCACTGTTCACTCTCACACGGGATGAGTGTGAGAACACAGGAGAGAGAATGACCACGCACGGGGAGGAGACAGTATGGTGAGGGAAGGAGTCAGGGACACAGGACTCTGATGGGGGCAGCACAGACACGGGACACGTGACTAGACATACGTGTTGGGGGAGGCGAGAAAGCCTTATATACAGGAGCGGTGAGGAGACTACAGGAAGTAACACACGGCAGGACCGCCCCACAGGAAGTAGGAAGCGAGACCAGAAGAAGTGTGAGGTGGGGTGAGGGACCAACCATCTCACGGGTCAGACAGTGTGAGCAGGACACGGAGAGGCCCTGCAGGCCAAGCTGGGGAAGACGCACAGGAAGGGGCTCCCAAGTGGTGCCTTCCCAGACTCTCCTATGCATGGGTCACGAGAAGGGCACAACTCACAAGATGGTGCACACTTGGCCCGGTGGAGACGCCTTTCCCATGAAGACATGGCCACCGCATCTAGGGCTGCAGCCTCCTTTTAGGGACAGAGAACAGTGAGTTCTGAGCACCGGGGTATTCGGTTCCCGTGTCTCCTTTCTCAGCATCTCATCATGCCCGAGATGAAGCCCCGTTTCCAGCAAAGCACTCAGAACAAAAGGAATGTTGGAAGCCTGGAGCCCAGCCAAGCTCGCGGCCCCCCCCCCCCCCCCCCCCCGACCTTGGCAGGTGAAGTCTGACTTCCTGTCCACCAGGTGCTCAAACCACCTCCTTCTCACAGACTGGGAAGTCCTTGACCAAGCCTTGTCAGTTTTCCATGGTCTCCCCTCACTTTAGCCCCTGGCTCCCCGGATCTCCCCAGAAATTCGTATGTAGCCCCAGGAATCAGGTGTCCCACCTTGCTGGCAATCCTCAGGGCCTTCGGAGACCTCAGGGAACAGGGAAGGGTGTGTGGAGGGAACAGTTGCCACCCTCCTCCCATGGTCCCTGGACAGCTTCTAATCAAGCACAGCCTTCGTAAATGCAGCCACCTTACCACCTCAGATGCGGCTTCTAAGCTACAAAGCACCAAAGCCATTTCCTGGAAAAGTCTTCGTTTTACCGGATTGATATTTCGCCAAAGGTAACTTGAACTCCTGACCCTCCTGCCTCCACTCCCAAGTGTTGGCATCACCCCTGGCTTGGAGAATTCTCTAAATCTCGTCCAAATAATTGGTCCTCAGGACAAACCAGGGGTTTGTAATCGTTTTCATGTCATGAACCCCTTTAACAGTCTGGTGAGGCCTGTGGCGGCACCGTCTCATAAAATTGTGTAAATGCATAAAATCTAAGATTACAAAGGAAACCAATTATGTTGTAATGTAAATATGAAAACCTTTTATTGATGTGTGCTTGAGTGAAACTGTACATCTTTAAGAGTAGCAAACATAACTGTCATCTGTTGGTGACAGAAATGTTGCGGGCCGCAGGTATATCATAAGAACTCAGCTGGTTATGGCAAAGTCACTACCTGGAGGGATCATGGAATTCCTCCAGAGGAAGCCAAATCCCAAGGAGTTTTTGGTGTTACTTGGCTTGTTATATATCAGCTGTATTCTGTTATGAAAATCATGTGTGCCTTCATAGTTTTCCCAATTGATTTTTCCCTAAGAAGTGCTAACAATGTGGACTGATCACTCTCTAGACATACACATTCCAGGCATTTGGAGAACAGCCTCAGGAAAGGCTTTCTCTGGAATCAGATATCTCCCCTAGCCACTTTCAAGGACTAAAGGAGACATCACCCAGGTGGTCACCCAATTTCCGAGGATTAACAGTGATAACAACCCACAGGCGAGTCTCCTGACTCAAGGTAAATTCCACAAGGGGACACCGCCTAGGTCAGGTAGACATTAAGTAATAGCTTTACACAATTTAGCTCAGACCCCTCCTTTCTTACAGCCTTACTAACTTTATAGACCTCTAACTACTTACCTAACCACTTCTAGGAATTTTTAGATAACCTTCTGTGCTAACAGCTATGCTCAGCCAGACCTCCCAGTTCAAGCCTCCCTGTAATTATCATTATTGGTAGCATCCGGCCAGGTCCATCACCAGATGGAGGAAAGTACCTTATCAGAGATACCTCTGTACTCTCTAAGAACAGACTTAAGCATCCAGGTTACCTGTTTGAGAAGGCCTGGCGGATGTGTCAATTAAGCCTATTCTTATCACCCCTCCATTTGACCCTGGAAGCCTGGCTTTGCACTGCTAAGGAAATACTGCTTGTAAGTGTATATATACCAGAACTCCCAGGGCAGGAGAGGAGAGAGAAGAGAGAAGAGAATGGAAGAACGAGATGGGTAAGAACTTGAGAGGAACGAACTGAGATGGGGAAGAACTAGATTGAAGAGCTAAAAGAGAGGACTAGAGGAACGAGATGGAAGATGAGGAAGAGCCAGATGGGGAAGAACAAGATGAGGAAGAGCCAGATGAGAGAGAAGGAGACGGGAGAGGAGCTGATAGGGGAAAGAACTAGATAGATGAGAACCTAGAAGGGACAGAACTAGATGAAGGAATTAAGATAGAACCTAGAGGGGATCGCAGACAAATATAGAGAGAAATCAGGCAAGAAAGGAGCTAGACATGAGGACAGAACTGAAGCTGTGTATAAAGGATGTTATGCCAGAGGAATTAAAGCGAATGGACCAAAGAACTCTGCGTGCGTAGACTGATTTACCGACCTTAAAGAATAGATTCTCAGCTGGTTGATAGAGCCTTCCGCGGACCCTGGGAGGGGACTATCGAGGGGCTGGACCCCCATAGTCCTCGATACAGAAAACCCCTGGGGATCCCTTCAGTAATTGGCACTGTTAATACTCCCGTGGTTACAGTCGCAGTAATCGAAAGTATACTAAACCTCACTTGGTGTTTGAAATAACAGTGTCTTTTTCCTCGGCCTGGTTCATGGCCTCCTGGTTACACCTCTAGTCCTCTGGAGAACACCTGAGCTCTACAGAGGCAGGTGGATGCTGTGAGCTCAAGGCCAGCCTGGTCTATATAGCAAGTTCTAGGCCAACCACAGACATGAAGCAAGACCTTGTCTCAAAAAAGAAAAAGAAAAGAAAGTAAGCTTGCTTGGCTACTAGTCTGGAACCCATCCCTACTTTCTTAGACCAGGCATTCTGGATAGAAACCCCCAAAGCATCCACAATCCGGGGGCCTCAGGTCCCCAGTTACTGCATAGGGAGAGTACTGTCAGTCCTTTTAACTCTGGAATAATGGGGGCTATCTCCCTGTGTCACCTGGACTGGATGCTCAGGACCTGTGTTCGTTAGTTTCATGTCAACTTGACACAGGCAGGAGTCATTTGGGAAGAGAGACTCAACTGAGAAAATGCCTCCATAAGATTTGCCTGTAGGCCAGTCTGTGGGGGAATTTCATGACTGATAATCGATTTGAAAGTGCTCAGCTTACTGGAGAAGTACCACCCCCGGGCAAGTGTCTTGGATGGTTTAAGAAAGCAGGCTGAGAAAGACATGGGGAGCAAGCTAGTAAGCAGCATCCCTCCATGGCCTCTGCTTCAGCTCCTACCTCCAGGCTCCTGTCCTCCAGGCTCCTGTCCGCCTTGACTTCCCTCAGTGATGAGCTGTGAGCTGAGCATTGTAGATGAAATAAACCCCTTCCTCCCCAAGTTGCTTTTGGTCATGGTATCTTATCGTCGCCATAGAAACTCTTAAGACTAGACCCCTCTCAGTGGAAGTGGGTGAAGTTGCCTAGCCAGGAAACCAGCAAGGGAAGCATACTGTCCAGTGGGAATGAGGCGTATGGATGTAAGAGTCACTATCCCTGTGAAAATGCAGAAACTTCTAGAGTCCCGTGGGCAGAGGGGCAGACCTGGCTCCAACAACACTTTGGTCTGCCTGCTCATTGTGGGGTCCCAAAAAGTCAGCTGCCCTGTCTACGAGAAGAAAGCCCTTTCGACTTCCACATTTCAACTCAAATAGTATAGGACTCTGATCCTGAACCCGACGCCTGGAAGAGCAGGCCGATGAGAAGAAAAACAAGCCCTGGACAGGAGCATGCTGCCTTTGCCCATGCTGGGCTTGTGTACCCTGTGCATGTAGGGCAGAGAGCAGGGACAGTTTTTACAGTATAAATCATTCCCCTTAACTCGCTGGCCCAAAGGGAGCTGGACACAGCTGAGGGTCAAGCCTTCTGAAGGAACTTCACCATCGGTGGACTGATGTGTAAGGTGTCTGTGGTTGTGGAATAAAGAAGACAAGTGGAAGCCGGGATTAGAAAGAGAATCTGAGTCATCCAATCCAGAGATCACCAAAGTTTGGCAAATGGAGAAAACAAACCTTCAAAAGCAAAGGATCCCGGGAGGGTGGGCCCCAGGGAATGGGCAGGAGTCAGCGGATTGTGTGTGTGTGTGTGTGTGTGTGTGTGTGTGTGTGTGTGTGTGTGTGTGTGTGTGCATATCTCTCTCTCTGTGTTCTCTGTGTGTGTGTGCATCTCTCTCTCTCTCCCCCCTGTGTGTGTGTGTATGTGTGTGTGTTCTCTCTGTGTGTGTGCATGTCTGTGTGTGTGTGTGTGTGTGTGTGCATATCTCTCTCTCTCTCTCTCTCTCTCTCTCTCTCTCTGTGTGTGTGTGTGTGTGTTCTCTGTGTGTGTGTGCATCTCTTTCTCTCTCCCCCCTGTGTGAGTGTGTATGTGTGTATGTGTGTGTGTTCTCTGTGTGTGTGTTCTGTGTGTGTGTGTGTGTGTGTGTGTGTGTGTGTGTGCATGTCTGTGTGTGTCTGTGCATGTCTCTCTTGTGGATATGTGTGTATTGGTGTGTGTGTGTTCTGTGTGTGTGTGCGTGTCTGTGCATGTCTCTCTTGTGGATAAGTGTGCATGTGTTCTGTGTGTGTGTGTGTGTGTGTGTGTGTGTGTGTGTGTGTGTGTGCGCACACGTGAGAGTATGCAGGTCAGAGGACAACCTCAAGCTCTGACCACCTCTCTGGCTTTTGCTCCTTGACTAGTCTTTCCTTGCAGCCCCCAGCAGGTGGCCCAGTTCTTGCCCTGCCTCTCAGAGCTGCCTTCCCGGGGCACTGCGCACGGTATGGAGAGGAGCCTGCAATAGGATTTCAGGCTTTCATGGGCCAGACAGGGAGGAGAAGGAGAAGATCGCTCTCCTAAACCCACACCTGCCTGCTGTCCTCTGGGGTGGAGGGGAACTCAGCTATCTCCTGAAAGAGCCTTGTGCCCACCTTTCCTTAAAAAAAATCACTAGGGACCCAAGAGACTAGGAAAAGAAAAACACATGGATTTTACGAATGTGCACATTCAGACACCAGTAGTGTTAGCTCTTCTCTGAATAACCCCCCAAAAAAGATCTTTGATTACCTCAGGCCCAGACAGAAGCCGCTTCCCCAGCGACACCCCCTCTCCCAGGCATCTCTTACCTGGCCGTCCATCATGGTTGTGACATCTTCTTCTGCAAGGGACATCTCCTGGTAGCTGTGACTAGATGAGAAATGAGCTTGCCATAGGTGGGGAGTAGGAGCAGACCTGCTTCCACTCACCCCGAAGCCCAGGCCTCCCTGAATGCTAAGCCCCTGGACCATTTGAGATAAGATGGGAGGCAGGGGATATAGATGCACTCACCTGGGCTCAGGAGGGGGCTCCCGTTGCAGCTCGGCACTGGCTTTCCATGTAAGTGCTGATGCTAAGGAGGGATGGGCTAAGGAGGGATGGTGGTCTCCACTCCAGGTAAGCCCCCTGCGCGGGGCCTCCCACCGTGCCCTCCCACTGGCTGGGAAGCCTGACCCCCACAACCCAGCACTGCCTGCGCCCGTCCCACCTCCACTTTCTCAAGTCCTTTCTCCAGCTCCCAGGACTCTCCAGAGAAGGTCTCCCTCTTTCCTTCTACTCCCTGGGCCTCTGTTCTCTCGAGTTCTCCACCTTGGGTCTCTTGAGTCTCCAACTTAGGGCCATCTGGGTCCCAGGCATGGCTGCCTCCATATCTGCCTCCCCGCCTACGGGTCTCTGCCTGTCCTCACGCCATCTGTCTCCTCGCTCTCTTCAGCCTGCCCAGACCTGTTCCCCTAAACATTCCCCCAGCCCCGGGCTTCCCCAGTTCGCAGCCCCTTCCTTCCTCACCCTGACGCTGCACCTGCATGAACTCCGTAGCAGGCTCAACCCCGAACAGACAGAAACAAGAGAGAAGCAAGTGTAGCCTGGGGGCACGGGCTCCCATCGGGGTGCCAGGCGACGGGAGAGCCTGCCGCTGGGCTCTGCTCCTGGGTGGGTCACACCTCCACGGGCTGCAGCTGTCCCTCGGCTTTCAGCCCCGCCGCTCCTTAAGGCCCTCCTCCCAGGCACCTGACTCCTCCCCGGGCTAGAGTTACAGGGCTGCCCAGCTCATTACCATAAGTTAAGAGCCGGGCTGTAGCCCCTCCTCTGTCCTTCACGCCACCGTAACTACCCCTCCCCAGGGAAGTCCCCTGGGGGAGCAAGGAGGCACCCTGCACAGACTCCAATCTCCTCACCTGGGTCCTAGAAGCCCCTTCCAGTGAAAACAGACATTGTGGTTGTGGTACAGTCCAGAGCTACCTACCCTCTCTCCGTTCACAGAAGGCTACACTCGGCCTGGGACATGCCACTGGGCAGTCTGGCAGGGCTGGGCTCGGGCTTGCAGAGTCCCAGTCTGTGCTTCCATGGCTGCCCACTCTGGCTTCCCTCTGGGCCCCAAGTCGCCATCTTATCCTCGGTAAGGGCTCAAACCGGGAAGGCCATGCCTTAGTCCTCAGGATGCCAGTGCCGGCTCAGGAAATACCGTGTGTGACCAAAGGGCTTTGCTGTCCCCATCAAGGCCAGAGTGGCAACAACAACTTCGGTTTTACGAACAAGAGGTGTGTCGTGTCCAGGAAGACTTGGCCCCCGACAAAGCCCCGGGTAGGGGTATAATTTGGGATGCACACACTCATTTAGCAGATTGTTGAGAGTCTCCTTTGTACCACTTACTGTTCTAAACACATGGTGGGTAAAAGCTGGCCTCTCGGGGACGGCAGCTGAGAGTCACCGACAGAGCCCTGCAGAACACAGGGTGGTCTCAGAGCAGAGGCATTTGTGGAAAGAGAATCAGGACCCAGTGCCACATGAAAAATCAATAGAGAGTAGTATTTTAAAAAATGTCTGTGGTCACCGGAAAGAAGGGCCAGCTGGCTGCGGGCTGTGTTCTTCTGGGTCAGAACATTCTTTGTTCTGGATTCTAAATAGGAGACCAACAGCCACGTGACATACTTAAGAAACGCAGCAGAGGTTGGAGAGGTGTCTGAGTGGGGAAGAGTGCCTGTGCTCCTGCAGAGGACTGGGGTTCAGTTCCCAGCACCCACATGCTGTACAACTGACCATAACTCAAGTTCTAGGAACCCTCTTTGGCTCTTCCCAGGCACCAGGCACGCACACACAGTGTACATGCCTATATGCAAGCAAAACACTCACACACACTAAATAAATAAATAATAAACTTAAAATTAAAAAGGAAGGTAAAGAAAGGCGGAGACTCAAAGATATAAACCGAAAGAGGACTATATCTCGTGTGGTCTTCTCTGGGCCACTAAACGCCTCAGAGGTCTCTCCGACTTACCCAGTAAATAGCAAAGAATCTTAGTTTCCATTAACTGTCAACTGGACACAACCTAGAGTCACCTGAGAGGAAAGAGCCTTGACTGAGGAGCTACCTGGGTCAGACTGGCCTGTGGGCTTGCGTGTCTAGGGGGATTGTCTGATTATTAATTGATGCAGAAGGGCACAGCCCACTGTGGGCGCCACTATCCCTAGACAAGTGGTCCTGAGCTTTCTTTACATGCAAGCTAGCTAAGCACGCGCCTGGGAGCGAGCAAGCCAGAGAGAGAGCCAGAGCAGCGCTCAGCGCTCCTCCACAGTTTCCGCTTCAACTTCCTGCTGGTTCCTGCCTTTTCTTCGGTCAAGGATGGATTCAACCTGGACGCATAAGATGGAACGATCCTTTCGTCCCCAAGTTGCTCCTGGGCAGAGTGTTTTTCACAGCAGCGGAGTGAAACTAGATCAGGAGGTGAGAACACAGATGACCTTTTCCTAGTTATTTTCCCAGGCATAATTTATATCTTAATCTAGGCCGTAGTTTAGCACCCACGAAAACAGCTTGCTTGCTAAACCCTGGCAAATGGCAGAGGGATCTAAAGAGGCTCCTCATGTCTCTAAGTTACAGCTGTTAAGTGCCTACCTGATCTGGGCCACTGCTGATCTCCTTGTCCATCCCTTAACGCGGCTTGAGCATGTCAGGCCGCTCCTCTGCTAAAGTCAGGCACCAGGTCCACACCCCACCACACACCAGTGAATGTGTGTGCTGGGTTACTTCCTGGTCTGTTGGGGACCGAGCAGGTAAGGAAGAGGGGAGAAGTGAGTCAGTGGCTGGGGGCGTTCCCCCACACTGGCAGCCCCCCCCCCAAACACAGAAGGACCCAGCCTGCCCTGCCCCCAGGAAGAGGCCTGGGTGAAACCTAGCAGAAGGTGAGAAGTGTATGGAGTAAGGGGTGGAGGTGGGGGCTGGGGTGGGAATGGGGGTGGAGAGGTGGGCTCAGGAAGGCCGTGGCTTCTGCCTGGGAGTCCACCTCCATGAAGGAAGGGTCTCCGAACTTCTACACCAACGCCATCCCAAAATGTTCCAAACCTCAGCTGGACACATTGGGCCAGGTTTGTGATCCCAGCACTTGGGAGGTAGAGGCAAGGACTTCGGGGGACCATCTACTTGGCTACATACTGAGTTCCAGGACTGCCTGGGCTACGTGGGGCACTCTTTGAAAAAGGAAACGAAGTTCCAAACTACCTCTCACCCCCTCTGCGGGAAGTCTCCTCTCCTCAGTCTTCTGCCTTAACCACGTGTGGGGGGAACCACTCCAAAAAGCCGCCAGCCTCGCTAACCAAACCCCCACTAGCACCTCCACACAGCGGAACCCCTTTCTTTTCAGGCCTCGGTGCTGAACTCCAGGACAGGGGACCCCGCCTCCAGGCTGCCCTTTCTCCTCCCAGCCCCGCCCCTGCTTCTCCCAGGCCCCGCCCCTAGCCCCGGGAAAGGCGTGTCCTCCATCTGGTGGCTGACTCACCCGGCACCGCAGACCGGCACCCTAAGGAGCGGGTTGAGCTGCGGGGACGCAACTGGATTAGGTTCAGCCATGGACCGGAAGGTGGCCCGGGAATTCCGACACAAGGTCAGAGCCAAGAGGTGCCCCGAGCCCTGTGGACTGTGGAGTCCCTGGTCCGGTGGGTGGGAGATGGACAAGGACCCTCTCCCTGGTCTGAGGGCCTTGGGCAGGCTTGAACTTATGAAGTTGGGGGGTCCTCAGCAAAATGAGGAGGGGACGCTAGGAGTCCCGCTGTGAGGGCTTCTAAAGTGACTCTCTCCAGAAAACTGTCGCTTCTCCTTTGGCCCTCCAGGGGCTGATACTGGACAGGGAACCCAGCCAATGGTAAAGTTCCTTCCTTACTGGTGCCCCCAGTCTAGGGGTCTCCTGGACCCCAGCAAGTGTCTGGGCCAGGCAGAGAGAAGGGAAACTGGACCTTTCTTTGACCTTTGACTTCCAAAGTAACTGGGAGCACCCTGCCAGCACCCAGACATTTCTACAGGGCTGAGGGGCAGGTTTAAAACGTACAGCCCAGCTTCAGGGGAAGGACTGAAGGAAGGACTGAATCCTACTTCCCTGGGTATGTCCCGGGGAGGGGCCACACTGGTTCTTTAAAGTCCTCCAAGACCTTTACTGAAGTCAGGAACTTCCTAAGGTGTTTCCCTGACCGCAGGATCTGTGAGGCCACGGAAGACCACCGGGAGGCAGGGGTCCAGTGGTGGACCTCCTACCAGGCCCCAGTTGGGGGTGAAGCCAGTCAACAGCTGCACACAGGCCCTGCCCGAGGAGTAGGGAGCTGTGTACTCTGGGACTTGACACCAAGATGAACCCCTTCCCAGTCTGAGGGGTAGAATGCCTAAAGCGAGGATTGGGTGTCCCCTCCCCTTCTTCCCACAGAGATGCCCAGAAGCCAGCCACTGTGGGACCCCAGAGGTTACGGGTCTAGAGTTTAGGTCCAGCAGCAGGGATCAACCATTCACTTAAAACATGTTCTGAGCACCCGTTTTGTGTTTTGTGTCAGGCCCAGTCTGCTCCCTCTCGTAGCTTGTAAGGGTGGGAGGCAGGCCTCGGGCACAGGGCGTTGGGATCAAGGTTTGGTAGGGGCAGCAAGGGTGGATGCCTCAGACGTTCCGGCTCCCGTTCCCAGGGATGAGAAATGACTAAAAGCTGAGCAGGACTGGGGAGCTGGTGAGTATTAAGGGAACCATTTGTGTTGAGAAGTGCACTGTGAGCCCGGGGATGTGTGGGGAGACATCTCAGCTGTCATGAACATTTACTGAGTGTAGGTTTCAGTCAACCCACTTTAAAGGCTCCGTCCCCTGTCTCAGCTTGAATTTCTCTTTCCTGGCTTCGGTCTGGGAGTAACTTCAGCTTTTCTTTCACTTTCCTGCGGGGCTGTTACCTGCACTTTACCTCTTTTGAGAGAATCACCCCCAGGGTCCCTGATGTCTGACTCGACTACACATTCGCCCCTCTTCTTCCTTTCCTGGTTCTCGAGGGCCTCAGGCCTCTGCATTTCCCTTCCAGGCTCCTCCTCTGAGTCATTACCTATTAATGTTCCCATGTCACAGGCAGGGCAGGCATCTCAGTGAGCAAGGCCTGGACTGGACTTTGTGCCCTTCTGTCTCAGATACAGCAACGGCCTTCCCCTACCAGGATGGGGATCATCCGGGAACTGAGAGGGGACATGCTGTAGAGACGCAGGCAAGCTGGGTGGACTTGACAGCTTGCTGTTGCTTGTTCTGTATACCCCCTTCCTGACTGTTTTGGGTAAATTCACTCCTAAACAGAAGTTTGCAATCTAAATCTTAAGTTGCTAGAGGTGGTGTTTAAGGTATTCTCATGGATGACGCTGGGTGACCTCGAAGTTACTTGTCCTGTCTGTGACTCAGGTCTCAAATCTGTTAATTGGGCATACTGTTTAATAACATGTCCTGCATGGGTGTAGGAGGCTTATGTAAATTGGGCTTTTAGGGAACCCCAAGACCAGGGTCAAGTCTCACCCCTACCACTCACTAATATGGAGACCTAAATCAAGCCATACAGTCTCTGAGCTTTTGTATCCTTCGCTGTATGAGGGGGGTGTGCAGTGCCTATAGGAGACAGGAATTGGTAGGAATTGGAGTTTAGGATGCTCTGGTCCCTGGCCAGTCTGTATGCATTACTGTAAAGGTTCTCTCCAGCTGTTGCTCCTACATGGTTCCTGTCCAGAAGCAGACCACAGTATTTACAGCACTAACTGCCCTCCAGTAGGAGGGAACAGCCGTGGGTTGGGAAGAGCCAGGCCAGGATGATCAGGGACTAAGGACTCTCCCTGGAGAGAGTGGAGCACCGGCTTCTCAAAGTAGCCTCCTTGTTCCCAGCAGCACTGGAGTTGCAGAAACCTGGTTACTCATTTGCTCGGAAAACGTTTATTGCCTCTCCAGCAATCACACGTTTATGAGCAGCTCTGGTGTACCCTGCCCCAGGCCCAGCAGCCAGAGGCCAGTCAAGCAGCGAGGGAGGGTGGGATGAATGAGACCAGAAGAGCCCCCTCCCTTCTAGGGTTTCCTATGCATTCATCCATTCATTCGTTTGTCCATTCATTCACTTATGCATGTGTGCAATAAACACTCTCTGGCCTCCTAATATACACCAGGCAGAGTTCTAAGCACCTAAGAACAGAACAAAGAGCCCTGCCCTCATCAGGAGCACACCCTGGTGGGGCAGACAGTTACCAAGGAAACGAACAGTTTCTTATGATGGGGTGCTGTGATGAATGCTGGGGGGAAAGTAACCCTGTAAAGGTAGGGGGGGATAAAAACCAGCAGGTGGTGTGTTGTGTACAGCCACCAAGAAGTCTAAAGAGGTGACATTTGAACCTGGAAAAAGAGGGAGGCGCCATGTGGTGGGTGTGGAAGAGGGAACAGTGGTGAGTGCAAAGAGGGAAGGAAGCATCTGCCTGCCGAGCTTCAGAATAGCAGGCAGGACTCAGAGGAGCAGATGGATGAGGCCGTGGACAGAGTTCAGAGACGCAGGCTAATTGAGAGTGGTCTGCGTTGAAATACGACTGGCCCTGTGACTCCCAGAGTGGAAGGAGGACTTCACTCAGCAGGACTCGGAGCAGGGTCTGTTGACTGAGGTTGGCAGTGGAGCTGGGAGGCTTTACTTGTGGACCGGTGGAGCGGTACGGTACGACCCCCCCGCTATGAGGAGCAGGGCGGCAGCGGCACAGAGTAAACCTGAGTCCCTTTGGGATGTCTGCAATTTGAGGCACCCTGTAACTGTGTCTGGTGGAAAGGGCTTGGGGGGGTGGTGGGGCTAGAGGTGAGGGTTCTGGAGTTCTTGGGGTAGGAGTGGCCAGGATGGAGAGAAGACCCAGACTATCACCAGGCACCCGGATGAGACAAAGGAACCCCAGGTCATGTAGGGGAGCTAGAGGTAAAATTGGAGGCCAGGCTTGCCACACCCCTGCTGAGCCACACTCTCAGCCCCCCTTTACTTCTTTTGTTCTGAGAGAGCCTCTTGTGTTGCCTAGCTAGGCTGGCCTCGAACTCCCTATGTATTGGAGGACTGACCTTGAATTTCCTTCCCCCCCCCCTTGGTGTTTTGTTTGTTTTTGTTTTTGTTTTTGTTTTTGTTTTTTTTAGAGACAGGGTTTCTCTGTGTAACAGTTCTAGCTGTCCTGAAACTGGATCTGTAGACCAGGCTGGCCTCGAACTCACAGAGATCCGCCTGCCTCTGCCTCCCAAGTGCTGGGATTAAAGGTGTGCGCCACCACCGCCCTGCCACTTTGAATCCTCTTTTTTCCACCTCCCAGGTACTAGGAGCTATAGACATAGACCAGGAGGCCAGGCTCTCTTTGTGCTTTTTATTTTGAGACAGGACCTTGATAACTTGCCTAGGTTGGCTTTGAACTCTCTCTGGCACAGGTAGGACTTGAATTTGCAGTACTCTTGCCTCAGTCCCCTGAGTGTCCTGGACTATAGTACTGCACCACCAGGCCCAGCTGAGACTCCAGAAAAGATGAAGGATATGTCCGTGACCTTCGTGGTGAAGATCACGCCGTATTTTCACCCCAAACTCACCTAGTTGTATACACGGAATGTAAACAGCTTTTCACGTGCCAACCACACTTCAGTAAAGTGTTGTTTTTTAAGATGGAAGATGTTCCCTTTGGTTTTAAATGCCGACTTGCCACAACCTGAAATCACCTGGCTGGAAAGAGAGACTCAGTTGAGGAACTGAGTGGAATAGACTGGCCGATGGGCTTGACTGTGGGGGACTGTCTTGTTGTTAGTTGAGGGAGGAACAACATTCGCTGGGCACGAGGTTCTGAACAGCATAAGAGAGTGAAGACACCAGATGAGTAAGAGAGCTGGCCGCAAGGGTACGTTTATTTTCTCTGCTTCGACTGTGGACGCCATCTGACTAGCTGCTTTGGATTCCAGCCTTGACTCCCCACAGTGATGGACCCTTTTCCGCCTAAGTTGCTTTTGGTCATTGGAGTGTTTCCATCACAGCAACATAAACGAAATTAGAACACAAGATAATAAAACAAGGGTCAAATAAAGCTGGAGTGTTTACTGTGTGGAAGGGAGGCTGGGCCTTGACTCACCTGCCGTGATGGATGGCAGACCGATGGCAGTTGCTGAGGGTGCAGAACTTCATCTTCTCGTTCTTTACCTCATAAACACACATGACTGCCTGCTTTTCTGGAGACTGCCCTGAACTCTTCCCATATTAACTCACTGAATTAATGATGAAAGCCATCATCCTCAAAGAGAAACTGAGGCCGGGAGAGGTGCAGACACAGCCCGGGGGGGGGGGGGAGGGCTTTGCTGGCCCCGCCCCCGCACTCACAGTCCACTTTCTGTGGCTCACCCAGGTGTGGAGGAGACTAGTGAAGGACCTAAGGCAGAGGTGGGGTCAAGATGAGCATAGGAACTAATGAAAGGTGCAGCCATGAAGAGGCGATGCTGGAGGCAAATGTCCATGTACCATCCCTAGAAATGCTAAGCTCACAGCAGCCAGAGCTGCAGCAGGAGACAGGCAGCTTGTCCCCAGATGAGCTCGTCCCGGGCCTTGAGGAAGGGCGGGTATGCCTGACAGGCTTGGGCAGGCAGCAAGAAGCCATCAGGGACCAAGGACACACTTCCTCTCTCTTCATATTGCGTGTCCTCATGTTGTTGTGTCTTCCACCAGCAGAACACACTGAGGGCCTGGGAGGCCCTGCGAAGCCCCCAGGGCAAGGACGGGGAGGAGGCTGGGTAGGGCACAGGGAGGGAAAGGCAGGGCATTGCAGCTGGAAGCTGCACCGAGTGCTTCAATCCCCATAGCAGCTTAGGAAGCATGCAGAGTGCAGCAAGGATTATTTAATTGATTCACACCCCCTTTCTCCCGGCCTGAGTGAGTCACCCATGGAGGCAAGGGGAGGGAGAAGTGCTCGGAACACAATGCCGCCGCCGGCTGCACATCAATGGGCGAACATTAGTGCTGGGTGGACACGGGGTGATGGTGTAGTAGAGACCACTAACAGCTCCTGGACACCGAGAGCTCCGTTAGGGCTTCTGCTCCCCCGTGGCAAGTGAGGGCCTAGGAAAGGAAAAGCTTACTAAATTTAGTTAAACAAGATTGGCATCTAGCACACAGTAGGTGCTTAATAAATGTGTGTTGGACAAGGGCACTCAAAGAGATACACAGGAAGTGGATACCATGTGGCAGATGGGATTTGAGAGCCAGCAGGCTTAGTCTCGAGTCTCAGATCTGTCTCTCGACTCTGTTTCCTCATCCGTGGAATGGGATAATAAGGTCTATCTCCTGTGGCTGTTGGCAGGGTAGTTCAGTGAGCAGAGTGCAGCCAGGATGAAGGGATGGGAATGGGCTTTAGGCTGGACCTCCAGGACACTCTAGAGGAGGAGGCTCAGCCCGCCTCTTCCAGGAAGACAGGGTTCCCGTGAGAGGAGGCAGAGCTGCCTTGCTGAGTCTGGGAACAGCTCTTCTGTGAGGAGGAAACAGACCAGGGAGGCTGCAGACATGTGTGCTGAGGAGATGCAAGATGCTGACCCAAGACTGAAGCAGAAGGGAAGGGAGACTCAAGATCGGAGCTGATGGAGTTCACTCCTTCTTCAGCAGATGCCAGGAGTGTGCATCTGCATGCATGGCATGTCCACTGGGGACCATGGGGAAACAGATCACAGCCAGAGAGGAGGGGAGAAACCAAGTGCTAAGACCTACTATGTGCTGGGAACTTTTTATGTGCCTAGAGTCGCACACAGTGCCCCAGAGCAGGACCTCCTAAAGCTCATTTACAGACTGGTGTTCGGGAGAATTCCAGGAGGAGGCATTACTATCTAATTAACAAACAAATATATATATTGGTTTTTCAAGACAGAGTTTCTCTGTGTAACAGCTCTGGCTGTAATGGAACTTGCTTTGTAGACCAGGTTGGCCTCAAGCTCACAGAGATCCTCCTGCCTCTGCCTCCCAAGTGCTGAGATTAAAGCCTTGCTCCACCACCACCTGGCTGCTAACCATAGTTTTAAAGGGCAGTGTGAGTGATGGTGGCATTGTTACCACACAGCCAGATTTCCAGAGACTTCCGTATTTCTGTTCTCTTTCTTGTGTGCCCTTGAAAGTCTGTAGAATGAGGTGTGAGAGTATTTTCAGAGAACAAAGCCCTACTGTTCCCTCAAGTCTCCGTGGAGACATTTTTGGACTGGGAATGGTCCCTCTATTTGTGGAGCCCCCTGACATTCGGCTTCACATTCCTACCTCCAGAGCAGTCTGCACTAAATGGAGCTGCCTCCCTGGTTCATTGGTATACCGGCGATTCTGAAAGGATGACTTAGAGATTATAAGAGAGGCTGGGGCAGCGGGGTGGCAGCGCTCGCCTTTGGTCCCAGCACTCAGGAGGCAGAGGCAGGCAGATCTCAGTGAGTTCGAGGCCAGCCTGGCTACATAATGAATTCCAGAACAGCCAGGGCTGTTACACAGAGAAACCCCATCTTAAAAAACAAGGAACAAAGCTGGGTGGGTGGGGGCTGGTGCTGAGAAGGTTCCATTGCCTTTGCGCCCCTGGAAGTGCTTGTCTGGCTACAGCCTTGAGTTGTTCACAGAATGTGGAGAAGATGCTGCTGCAGACGTGGACACACCAGGACAGGGTTGGTGTGAGCTGCAGGTGAGGCAGAGCCAGGCCTGCAGGCTGTCTCAGAAGTGGACTAGAAGGGTATGACTTGTGGGCGGGGGCTCTGGATGCAGCAGTTGGCGTCTAAGAGCTGTCCACAGGGCCTGGGGTCCCAGGAGCAGGATGTTTTCTCGGAAGACCATCTCCAGTTGTCTGTGCTTGGCTCTAGGAAGACAGAGAAATAGAATCATGAACCCTAAATAGCCAAGTCCTCTTCAGTTTCCTACCCTGATTTTCTAGTCTCCAGTCCGTGCATATTAAGTGTCATCCATGAGGACTGTCCCTTGCTCTTTAAACCTAAGCATGCAGCAGATGCAGTCTCTAGAGAGACAGAAGGGAAAGTCAGTCCCAAGACATCTGCCAATAGAAGATTCCCTCTCCTGTCCTCACCCACTAGCTGCCTCCCTCCAACTCAGCAGACAGGGCTGTTATGCCCCGCTAAAGAGCAGAACCACTGAGGTTCAAAGTGTCACTTAAAAGATGTTCCATTTTCTCCTTCCTTATGGACCAAGTGAAGAGGCAGGGGTGTGTGTGGAGGAGGTGGGCATCCTGGGTATCAAACTAGAGTCTCATGTATGCCAGGCAAGCACTTTACCACTGAGCCCCCGCCCTCCAAGCTTCAGTAACAGTGAAGAGTCAGTCGGGTGTGGTGGTGCTTGCCTTTAATCCCAGTACTCGGAGAATAAAGGCAGGCAGGCAGATTTCTGAGTTTGAGGTAGCCTGGTCTACATATTAAGCTTCAGGCCAGCCAGGGCTACACAGTGAGACCTAGTCTCAACAATGAACAAACAAAAGAAAAAACAGTAGAGAAGAGAGAGGTGAGGATGTCTCTTAAGGCAAAGGGTTGGATGTTGGGGCCTGAAGGGGACTTGAGTGCTCTTGGCCAGAGGAGACCTGAGCCCTACTAGACCTGGGTTCAAATCCCAGCTCTGCTTGTTAGCTGTGGCCTTGGGTCACCGCTGTGATACTCCCTGTATAACGGTGTGAGAATAAGGGTCCCATAGAGCTGGTGCTTGAACAGATGTCAAGAGCTTCTGGAAACCTGCGAGAGTCTTCTCTTCCCCTTCTGTGGCCATGGCTCTTCTTCCCGAAGGGCATGGGCAGACCAAGAGGCAGACTAATGCATCCATTCAAGGCTTATTTACTGAGTACTTAATCTGCATTAGTCATGAGGAGTGCAGACCGAAGTGGACCACCTTTTCTTCTAGGAGACAAACTCCAAAAAAATTACAAACCGAAGTTACACATGATTAGTAATGTCCCAGCAGAACCGAGAGGTCTCCTGGAGTGGGAGTAGGTTGGTTAGGAGGTTGGAGAAATGGCCTCTGTGGCAAAGAAGTCAGCCCTGGGGGTGAAGTGGAGAGCAGAGGAGAGCATATGCCTGAGCGTGGGGCTGGAGGGGGTGAGGGTCTGGCTTATACAGGGAGCTAAAAGGAGACCCCCACAGTCAGGAAGAGTGGCAGGTTAGGACAAGGACTTCCAGAGAAGGGGAGTTTTCTGTTTGTTCGTTCAGTTGGCTGGCTGGCTGGCTGGCTGGCTGGCTGGCTGGCTGGCTGGCTGGCTGGTTGGTTGGTTGGTTGGTTGGTTGGTTGGTTGGTTGGTTGGTTGGTTGGTTGGTTTTTGCTTCGTTTGTTTGTTTTTTCCATGATGGCAATCAACTCCAGAGCCTTGTGTGTGACAGTCAGGCCCTCCAACACTGAGGTACATATTCATCCTTTGATTTTACGTGCATCAAGAAGCTAAGAAGCACTCACGTGATATATGATCTTCTCCATGAAGGTTTTTCTGGGCCTGGTCCTAGGGATTCAGTACCACCTATGACGCCTCTTCCCCAGCTCTTGTCTGCTGGGAGCTCCTGCCATAAGGAAGGGTGACGTAGTTGGGGGAGCTTCGAGAGTCGCCGTCACACACCCTTCTGGGTTCCTCCTATCCTCAAATACACATGTAGATATAGGAGGAAGGGGACTTCCAGGTGGAAACTGGGAATCTGCATTTCCTGCTCAGGTCCAAAGCTCCAAGGGCTGGGCCTCAGGGTCCTTTCTACCCCGGGACAGACTCTCCAGGGTCTTCCAAAGTCCTTGAGGTACCTGTAGAGAAGGCACGGTTGCCCAGTCCTGCTCCAGGCAGGCAGGAGAGCTTGGCTTTTGCAGCAGCTTCTCTTATCAAGAGCAGAGACATGACCACAATGCTAACTAGCCCTGGAGACCTGAGGGGAGGAGGTCCCCATGTCCCCTCCAGCACATGCCTCATCCTGCCGCTCAGTCTTGGGCTAAAGAGAAATCCAGGATGCAGCCCTTGGAGATTTGCACTGGACTTTGCTGAAGTACAGAATCTGGGGCTCCTGGATCCCAACAGAGATGGGGGTGCTAATGAAACTCCTGAACATGACCTCGGAGGCCCAGCTATTGACGTCAGCAAAGCTGGAGTGATGTAACCTAATCCTCCCCCTGCGGGGGACACCCGGGATGGAGAAGGAGAGGCCAGGAGGCTGACTAGTGGACAGACCTCAAGGCCAGGCTAGGCCAGGGCAAAGTGTCCCGGCAGAGGCAGCCCGGAGGAATTCAGTGCTTCTGGTGGATGGGATGTGTTATCTGAGTGAGTGGCCCAAATCCTTCCTCAAAGCATTTATCCGCCACTACAGCCACCATCAGGTGAGACTGTGGGCTTCTTCCCACCGCGGGTGACACAGGGAGAGCCTGGCAGCAGTAATATGGGGGTGGGGTGTCACTGTTGGATGGGGGTCATGTGTGCACATATGTTTTCGACCTTGTGTGTGCCTCTTTCACGTTGCCTGGGGATAAGATGTTTCTGGGCCGTTCCGAGGTGTTCTGCATAGGTCTGATATGTCAGGCAGCTTGGTCCCTGGCTTTCTCTCCTCTTCCATCCTTAGCCTCAGGAGCTGCTGTGGGCACTCTGGATGGTGACCTCTCCTCCCCGGGTCTGCTGGAGCGTGCTGGGTGCTCATGGGACCTGGAGCTATGTTCTGCTTTTTGGTCTTTCAGGTGGATTTTCTAATTGAAAATGACGCAGAGAAGGACTATCTTTATGATGTGCTGCGGATGTACCACCAGTAAGTATGTGTAGCCAAGCCCAGGCAGCCCATCTGTGTCCCAGGAGTACAGAATGGTGATGCCCTAAGACAGCTCCGTGCTCCTGGGAACCCACGTACATGCTCGCTCACCTGCTTGAAGCTTCAGTATGTGTTCACACGAACACTTCCGACTTGGCCCTGGGCTAGGGCTCAGGGGAGTACCGTGAACAAGCAGAATGACCTTTGACCTCAGGCTGCTTCCAGTCTGTTGGGGTAGCAGTCGAGTACCCAGATAGGTTCACTAGAATGTGAATGTTAGGACGGAACCAGAAAGCCAGCTGTCCCCCAGCCACCTCGTCTGCTGTCTCTGGTCACCCACGTGCTTTTGATTCATTCGGTTTGTAAGCTCTGTTAGGGCCCAGAAGTCCAGCGGGTGGGACACTCACCCACCCTGGGACCTCTCCAAAGGACCATGGATGTGGCCGTGCTCGTGGGAGACCTGAAGCTGGTCATCAATGAGCCCAGCCGTCTGCCCCTGTTCGATGCCATCCGGCCCCTGATCCCACTGAAGCACCAGGTGGAGTATGACCAGCTGACACCCCGACGCTCCAGGTGCGTCCCCAGGCCAGAGGCGAGGACTGGGAGGGGCCACCCCGGGTGAAGAGCTGGCTGCCAGGCCTGAGCTGGGCCATCACCAACCACTCCCCACCACCCCCCCACCCTACCCCCTCCCGTCACTGTAACAGGAAGCTGAAGGAGGTACGTCTGGACCGTCTGCACCCAGAAGGCCTCGGCCTCAGCGTGCGTGGAGGCCTGGAATTTGGCTGTGGACTCTTCATCTCCCACCTCATCAAAGGTGGTCAGGCAGACAGTGTGGGGCTGCAGGTGAGTCAACAGAGCCAGGAGAACGGGGCCAGGGTCTCAGCTGCCCTGTCTCCTCCTGATCCACTCCGTGGCACAATGTGGACACCCATTTTCTTAGGCCTTTGGGGGAAGGGGGGAATGTCAAAGTGGTGTTTTGGTGAGTGAAAGTCTTCAGGATGCAGGAAAACTCGTGTGTGTGTGTGTGTGTGTGTGTGTGTGTGTGTGTGTGTGTGTTTCTATGTGTGTGTCTGTGTGTGTATATGTGTTTGTGTCTGTTTATGTCTCTGTGTCTATGTGTGTGTGTGTGTGTGTGTGTGTGTGAGTGTGTCTGTGTGTATATATGTGTTTGTGTCTGTTTATGTCTCTGTGTGTGTCTATGTGTGTGTGTGTGTCCGTGTGTATGTGTCTGTGTGTGTCTGTGTCTGTATGTCTGTGTCTGTGTGTTTGTGTGTCTGTGTCTGTGTGTCTGTGTCTGTGGGTGTCTGTGTGTGTCTGTGTGTCTGTGTCTGTGGGTGTCTGTGTGTCTGTGTCTGTGTGTGTGTGTCTGTCCGTGTGTGTGTATGTGTCTGTGTATGTCTGCTTGCATGTGTGTCTATGTGTCTCTTTGTGTGTGTGTCTGTCTGTCCTCACACATACTAGACAAACACTCCACCATGGAACTCTCTCTCGCCCTTGCCCATTTTCTCAGGTCAAGCTGGGAACCTGCTGCCCCCCCCACTGCCACCGAGCTCCCACACACACACACTCCCCACTTCCTGAAGGAGGAGCGGGCTTAGGGTGGGCACCTTCAGCTTAGTCTAAAGCAGTGTGATGCTTAAGAACACAGACACCACTTCTGGACCATCCCATCCAGATCCTGGCCTTGTCTTCCTGAAAGCTGTGACTTTAGTGAAGTGATGGGATCCTGGACCCCACCTTCCTCATCTATAAAGCCATCAGGCTATTCGAGAACCGGGAGTGAAATGAGACGGTGATGGCGGCTGCCTGAGCCACCAGGGCCGTGAGGTGATGTCAGTGTAGGGGGGGATTGGTGAGCACCACCACTGAGTCAGCACACACGAGATGACTCGTTTTATAGGGTTCACCGAGGCTCAGCGGTCAGAGCAGCAGAGCCAGACTTTGACCTTGGGTCTCCTGGAGCCCTGGCAGTGCCCCAGGTTTCTCCCCTGTGGTCCCTGCACTTTTGTGTCTGAGCGGGGAAAGGCAGCCCTCCAGGTCTCAGAGCTGTTTTTGTCTGTCCAGGTAAAGAAACTTCCAGAGCTTTTGTAATCGACATCCCCATGGGGGTGGGGGACAAGACAGGGGCTCCAGGGGGCTCCAGTGCTAATGGTGCAGGACACCAAGGCGGGGGTGGGGTGGGGGGTGGGGACAGCCAGCTGACAGACAGAGCTTTGTTCGCAGTCCCGTCTCAGGGCTCTCAGTGGCATCTGAAATTTCAGCTCCTTCATTGTTCGTTCTCTCTGTGGCACATTTTCCAGCCCAGAAACAGCCAGAGGAGAACACATAATGAGCTCCCCTCTTGGCGTCAGCTGGGCCCCCTTCTTTCCAGAGTGAGCTCTTGGGAGGGCAAGCGCTTCCCTGTGGGGGCCCCAGGAAGGAGGACACCAGGGCACTCTCCTGAAACCCAGGCATCCACCTTCCCACCTGCTTCTCAGGCCTATGAAATAGCAGCCCCCTCTATGGGGCCGTTGGCCATCTCTTCTTTGTCCCCTGTCCTTCAGATCGTCATGTCACGGTGATCTCCATACAAAGGCTCTTTTGCAGGGTTCCGTGGAGAGGTGGGGGCGGGGGGACGGATCCCGCAACCCTATCCAGGGGCCATGTGGGAATCTTTCTGACGGGGGTCCCAGGTAAGCGCCTGTAGTGACAACACGGGACTCCTCCGCTCACGAGGAGCGAGGACAAAACTGCCTTCATCCCTTGACTGAATCAGGGTTCACGTTCCTCCTGCTGGAGGACAGCACAGAGAAGATGCTAGAAGGCAGGAGGGATTTGACCTGAGAGGCTCGGTGCCCTGCAGGGGCCAGATTGAACCTTCCAATAGGACCTAGTTCTGGGACTTCAGCCTCTCCGCCACTCCTGACCCCTCCTGGATACTTACGATTTTTTTTTTTCAAACTTTCTTCATGTTTATCTATCCTTTACTCACACAAGCATGTAGCTGGCTGCTTGCTCATGTAGAAAATGATACGCCATGCCTTTCCTGTCCCAGCTATGGACAATCCCTGCCTTCCTGTGAGACTCCGGGGCTCTGACCAGGCGGCAGGAACCCAGAGCAGGCAGGACACAGGGAAGCCTTCTTTTCCAGACACCCAAGGGCTAATGTGGTGTGTGTCATGGAGACCTGACGACACAGCCCAGCAGCCTCTTTGCTCCCTGGGCGACTCTCTGAGCCTCTGTTTCTTCATAGTGCCACTGTGGTCCCCACGTGAAGGCCTCTTTGCAGGGTCCGTGCAGAGCAGAAGCAGAAGATCCCGCCCTTTGGGGCTGTAAAGATAGGTGTCAGGAGCTCCACAGAGGTCCTCTTTGAAGCCAGTGTCCCCAGAAATGTAGGAAGTTCTTTAGTGAGCCCTCCTGTGAGGACACCGAGATGATGGGGGTTTGTGTCCCAGGCAGGGGCAGACCCTTTCCCGGTGGTAATGAGAAGTGACTATGGGAGTGTTGCATTCTGGGAACTCATCTGGAGACCGTGTCCCTTCAGAGTCCAGCCTGAGTCCCCGACCTGCGGCAGCCTGTCTCCAAGGGACCTGTGCATGGGGTTTCAGTGAAGCCCATAACCTCAGTCTGTAGAAGGATGCCTGTGTTCTGTTCCTGTGTGGCAGCTACTGCCTTCGTGGTCTTGGGCAATACATCATCGCCACCCCGCACCCCACCCCAACCACCCTGTTGCCTGTCCCCACTGTCTTCTCTTTCATGAGACGTTGATATCCAAGGATCCTTCGCTCTTTGGTTACCGGTTGAGGAGCTTCAGTATAAATCCCCAAGGCCCACGTGCCTGGAGGAGGCGATGGCCAGCAGGGGGCAGTCTCATCACGGTGTGCCTCTCAGAGCTGGCTCCACAGGCTTCCTCAATGATAGCAACATTTATTAAGAAGCTGCCCTGGACCCCATACTGGCTGGCCTTACTCACCTTATAATATGTTTGTTTAATTCTCAACAGCTCTGTGGTGTTCCCAGTCTTATGTATGAGGGAAACTATGGCTCAGAGAATTCAAGAGACTTTACTCAACTCATATAGCTAATAAGAATTAACAAGGAAGGATTTGAACCCACGGGGCACAGAGCCCTGTGTTCGTTCTCTGTTCTTTGCTTGCTCCCAGAATCAAGTTTCAGAAGTCAGTTTAACTTCATTGGGTTTCCATGGGATGGAACAAAAGAGACTGTATGTTGGCGTTAGTGATGTGAGCTTGGGTCAAGAGTCACAGGTCCCCTTTCCAGCTCAGTGTGTGTGTTAGTAATGGACAGAGACAAGAGGCCGCTGCTGAGGACAGGGAGGGACAAAGGCCAGGTGGGCTGCTGGATCTCAGAACCTGATGGTACCTCAGAGGGGAAACAGGGGAACCAAGATGAGGGGACAGAGCCCTGACCCCTGCCTCAGCTCTGCTACCCACCCCCTGCATGCTTCTCCCCACCCCAGATCTTGGTTTCTCCATCCTGGAACTGAAGTGTTGCCCGCCTTGGATCCCTCCACTGTTGGAGGGTAGCTTGGCCGTGACACGGTACTAGAGCACAGATAAAAGCTTTTGCTGGTTGACGGCTTCTCCTGGGGCTGCAAGCATCTGGTAGTGGGAGCCTCCTTGGCACTCTGCCTCATACTTGTCTCATCTCTCTGTGTCAAGGTAGGGGACGAGATTGTCCGGATCAATGGCTATTCCATCTCCTCCTGTACCCACGAGGAAGTCATCAACCTGATCCGCACCAAGAAGACTGTGTCCATCAAAGTGAGACGTGAGTCAGGCCAGATGGGACTAGAGCGTTGTGACGGGGTGGGGGGTGGGGGGTGGCTGTCAAGCCCCAACTCCAGGGGTGCAGGAGCTTCCCTAACATGCTGTGTTTTCCCACAGACATCGGCCTGATCCCCGTGAAGAGGTAAGCAGGCCTATCTGAGTCGCCTTGCAGGCCCTGAGTTCTGACGTGTGGTTCACATATGCCGTGACCGGCACTGCTCCTGGGCTGCAGGGGCGGGGTGGTGGTGGTGGTGGTGGTGGTGAGGACTTCACATATCCCAGGCCTCTCAAATGCACTTACTGGCTCCACCTTCTATGTCCCCTTCTCCTCAGCTCTCCCGAGGAGCCTCTCAAGTGGCAGTATGTGGATCAATTTGTGTCAGAGTCTGGGGTAAGAGACTAGGGTTACCTCTGATGAGTGCTGGGCAGCTGGCCTTGAAGGAGGGGTGGTTCCGGGGAATGTACCCTCTGGGGCTTCACACAGGCCCCTAGGGTACCTTGTATACCCCTATGGTGCCGTGGGTCTCCAGACCCACATCAGACCCTACAACGGCTATTGCATCTCTGCGAATATGGAAACTTCATCTGAAGGTCTCAAGCTCAAGAGGCCACTTGAATGCGTGTAGACCCATAACCTGCCTCCGTCCCTCCTTCAGGGTGTGCGAGGTGGCGTGGGCTCTCCTGGCAATCGAACAACCAAGGAGAAGAAGGTGTTCATCAGTCTAGTGGGCTCCCGGGGCCTGGGCTGCAGGTGGGTAGCAGGAGTGCCTGGGCTCAGTCACCGATCTTTAGGTGGGTGGCAAGCATGCCTGGGCTCAGTCACCGATCTTTGGGTAAGTAGCAGGCATGCCTGGGCTCAGTCATCCATCTTTGGGTAAGTAGCAGGCATGCCTGGGCTCAGTCACCCATCTTTAGGTGGGTGGCAGGCATGCCTGGGCTCAGTCACCCATCTTTGGGTAAGTAGCAGGCATGCCCAGGACTCCCCAACACTTTTCCTCGATTTCCTCACTACTGCTCCTGAGGACTCTTGTCCACCAGCAGTGGGTCTTGTGCACTGGGGATGATAAGGAACTTGAGATCCAGAGCTAGAGCCACATTCCTGGACGGGCCCTTCAGCTACTGCAAATGACACTCTCCAGACCTCCTGTCACCAATGGTTCTGGAAGCCTTTCCTTAAGAGGGGCCAGGGGAGCTGGACCTGGCAGAGGCAGAAAGAGCTGAGGTTAGCCGTGGGTAGCTAGACCCTGTCTCATAAAATAAAACAGTAAGCAGCCATGCACAGGAGCCAGAGAATCCTGAGTCGGTTGCAGGTGCCGCAGCTGCTGTGATATCTGTTCCAGCCCTGCCAGGCCAAGCACCAGCTCTCAGACTTGGGCCAGTGACTGAGCCCCAGGGCACCCTGAGCCTCAATGTCCTCCTCCATAAATACCTAGAGGGATAACATAATACCCATACCATGGCGCTGTTATAAAGAAAGCAAAGTAGATCACTCAATACCCAGCGGGTAGTAAGCAGCTGGTGAATGTTAGTTATTGGTTAAGTTGCTCTTACTATTTATTTGGTTTGGTTTGGTTTGGTTTTGGTTTTTTGAGACAGTTTCTCTGTGTAGTTTTGGTGCCTGTCCTGGATCTCACTCAGTAGACCAGGCTGGCCTCAAACTCACAGAGATCCGCCTGGCTCTGCCTCCTGAGTGCTGGGATTAAAGGCGTGTGCCACTATCGCCCAGGTCCTTATTATTTCTTTGTATTTGCATTTACTTAACACTTTTGTAAATGATTTATTTTTTATTTTAATTTTTTATTTACATGTATGTGTGTCTGTCCGCATGTATGTCTGTATGCTTGAGTGTGGGTGCCCACCGAGGCCGGTAGAAGGCCTTGGATCCCCTGGAGCTGGGTTTACAGGTGGTTGTGTACTGCCTGATGTAACTGCTGAGCCATCCTTCCAGCCCCAGAAATTATTTGTTTGGTTTTGTTTTTGACAGAGGGTCTCACTGTGTAGCCCTGGCTGGCCTCGAATTCACGGAGATCTGCCTGCCTTTGCATCCTGAGTGCTGGGATTAAAGGAGTGCACCACTATGCCCCACTCCACAAATGATTTTCAGTGTCTGTCCTGGAGTGTGAGGATGTAGTTTACCTGGTAGAGTGCTTGCTAAACATGCACAGAGGCCTGCTTTCAGTCCTCAGCACTGTATACATTGAGCATGATGGTGCACGCCTGTAAATCTAGCACTTGGAAAATGGAGGCAGGAAGACCCTAAATCCAAGGTTATCCTCAGCTGCATAGAGAGTTTGACCTTAGTCTAGGCGAGGTAAGACCTGTCTCAAAAAATAAAAATAAGCCGGGCAGTGGTGGTGCACACCTTTAATCCCAGCACTCGGGAGGCAGAGGCAGGCGGATCTCTGTGAGTTCGAGGCCAGCCTGGGCTACAGAGTGAGTTCCAGGAAAGGCGCAAAGCTACACAGAGAAACCCTGTCTCGAAAAAACAAACAAACAAACAAATAAATAAATAAATAAACATAAATAAAAATAAAATTAAAAGTCCCTCCTTTCTGGGAGATGGCAGCCTAATATAGAAGCTAACCACACAGATAGTTACAATATTGTGTGATAAAGCGCTACCCCCCTGAGTCAGGGATGGCAAATACATTTCCTACCTATGCCATCTCTCATCAGTTAACAGTGGTGTTCTGTGAAAAGTTCTAAGTTTGTGTCCAGCTGGGTGGGAAAGAGTGCTGTGATTGATTAGTGATGTCTGCCACAGCTCTGGGAGAGGAAATAACAGTACAAGCACCATCCTAGCTATTTATAACTTAGAAGCACCAGTAACCCTGGGGGCAATTATCTTAATGGGGTCTGGTGAAAATCTTATAGTCATAGGAATGGACAGAAAAGTTCTAGAAGGAAAAAACGGCATGTGTGGTATGTGGATGAGGGGCTGAGGAGATGAAACCTTTTCTTTTTTTTTTTTTAATTCCGAATGTCATTTATTCAAGGAGGGAGGAGGTCTTAAATACAGGCTTACAGCGCAATGGGAGAACCCCGGAGGGCAGAAGTTCGCTACAGATGTTTTACAATCTTGCATCTAAGCTGTTAAAGACCAGGATACACAGACAAGGAATTTCCCTTAAGTGAGGAGATGAAATCTTAACAAGTTTTCTGTGACACCTGCCTAGGGCAGCAGTGGAAATTGGACTGGAAGGGAGACAGGGACAGAGGTCCTCGGGCCTTGAGTTTATGGCTGACCTCCAGGCTGGCCATTGAGCGTGAGCAGTGCTCCAGGGCCGAGCCTCACCCACCTCTCTGCATCACGCAGCATCTCCAGTGGCCCCGTCCAGAAGCCTGGCATCTTCATCAGCCATGTGAAGCCCGGCTCCCTGTCTGCAGAGGTGGGCTTAGAGGTAAGTGCCAGGATGGGAGAGGGGCAGGGGCCGTACACTGACAGATGTTGTGCCTCCCACATTGCCTTCTCCTGGCCAGCACCAGCCGGTCTCCAATGGGGAAGGCTTTGCAGAGAAGGGGTATATTACACCCCTCTGTCGTCTTCAGCCCAGCCATTGGTCCCAGGTCTGAGGGTGTGGTGACGATAGAGTTGACATTCTGCATTCTAAGCCCTATCACAACTCTGAGGATTAGGCACTTACGTTACCCCCACACTGAGGAAACCAAGAGCTGGTTCCTCCAAGGGTGTGTACAACCTAAGGCTGGGAGTCAAATCTACATGGTCTTCTGTCAGAGCTGTGACTCTTAATCGCTTCTTGAGGCAGAATCCTCAGCCACGGGGTAAGGATGCTAGAACCTTCCTTCTAGAGTTGTTGTGTAGATTAAATTAACAGTTAGGCTGGATCTGTGCCAGGCACATAAAGTTGATCAATGAATGTCAGCCATGACTGCTACTATAATGAGGGGTCAACAAAGCCTGTGCAGTCTGGGGAGTCCAAAGCCTTCTGTGTCCATTAACTAAACCTTGTAAAGGAAATGTCATAAGTTAGCAAAAGATAATAACTTCCAGTAGTATGGTATTTGATAGCCAGTAAGACCATTGTGGGCTGGAGGGGTGCCAGGATGAACTCCAGGCCCTCCCAGAGCCCCATCAGAGCATGCCACCTGGTCTGTTCCCTGGAAAGTTAGAATTGGGCTGCTTGGCCACCAGCCTCTATGTCTGGCATGCCAGGAGACCTTCCTGCAGATGGATGTAGAGAATGTGTGTATGTGTGCGCGCGCGTGCGCGCGCGCGCGCGCGCGCGCGCACACACACACACACACACACACACACACACACACACACACACACACACATACACACACACACACCAACCCTTTTCTGTTTCTCTCCCAGACAGGAGACCAGATTGTGGAAGTCAATGGCATCGACTTCTCCAACCTGGACCACAAGGAGGTGAGATGTGGGGTCCTCACCTGCTGTATCTCCTCCCCATACGCTTCTTCCAGCCAGTGCTACGATGGCTGAGACCCTTATGCTCTCGGCCTGCATTGCTCCAGTCCGACTGTCAGGCCCCAGCTGACTGCCCCCCTGTCTCCACAGGCCGTGAATGTCCTGAAGAGTAGCCGCAGCCTGACCATCTCCATCGTAGCTGGAGCTGTGAGTTCAGAATGAGGCAATGGCCCCCCATGACCCCTGGCCAACTCTGTGACAGGGGATGCCCTCATTCCTCGGGGGCTGAACTTCCTCCCCCCACCCCCACAGGGCCGGGAGCTGTTCATGACAGACCGGGAACGTCTGGAGGAGGTACGGCAGCGTGAGCTGCAACGGCAGGAGCTCCTCATGCAGAAGCGGCTGGCAATGGAGTCCAACAAGATCCTCCAGGAGCAGCAGGAGATGGAGCGCCAGTGAGTGGCCTGCTGGGGACCCCTGCCCACATCGCAGACCAGACACACTGGACTTCTGCCTGCTGTCCTGGGCTAGCTGCATTCTTTCTGTTCTGCCCTCGGGGGCAGACTAGGGCATCCATCCCGTTCCTCAGACAGCCTGGCTCCTTGCTAAAGACACCTGATTTTCAGACACTGGTACTACACAAGAGAGGCTCCTGCTAGCCATTGTGAGCACGCACCGTGCCCTTCTGTCTTGTTCTGTTCAGGACTTTATGTTCCTAGGTTAGCTCCCATGATATCCCTGGGAGGTGGATGGCATCAGTCTATTAGATAGGAAGAAGGCTGAGCTTGGTGAGGTGAAGTCACCTGTGTCCAGAGTCGTAAGTGGCCAGGCTGGGATGCTCATCCATCCATCCAGTCAAGGTCAGGAGCTGGCAGTGCCCACAGGGACACCTACCTGTTGTGATAAGCCCCACCTCTGTGTGTTTGAAACAGTGGGCTGAGAAAATCAATGGGGTAGGCAACTCATAAATCAAAACCACCGTCAAAATGCCAACACCGATATGTTTTGGGTGCTCACTAAGTATTTAGAAAAGGGAGGAGAGGGCAACTCCGTCTCCTCCATCACAGAATCAGCCTGGTGAGCAGTGCCTGCTTTACCTTTGGGTGGGAGTTCATCCTCCTGTGGACCTGCCACCCGCTCCGTGGCACAGATGAAATACCCCAGGGCACAGACTCCACACCTGACACTGTCACTGACACCCTCGGAAGAGCAGCGGCAGAAAACAGTTAAAATGCCTCTCAGATCAGAGGTCAGCCACAAGCAGCGCTAACTCTCCGGGCATACACTCACACGGGCCAATCTCTGTCTGTTTCAGGAGGAGAAAGGAAATCGCCCAGAAGGCCGCTGAGGAAAACGAGAGATACCGGAAGGAGATGGAGGAGTGAGTGTTGGGGTCCATCCCGAGTGCCCGTGGCTGCACGGCCTAAACCCAACTAATGAGAAACATAGACACATCTGTGTCGTTCCACGACATCAGAACTGACCGAATCACAGGAAATCCACAACCTCATTGACTTCATCGGCTCAAATGTACCAGACAGTTCCAATTTCCCTCTTTTGTGCCAGCCTTAGTTACTGTCCTTACAGCTGCGTCACAAACTACACTTCACACGGTGTCACATGAGCACAGGTGGGAATTGCCAGGCTGTCCGTCCCCGGAGGTGTGTATCAGTCACTTGATACACACTGGATGGTCAGATGACCAGTCAGTGGGACGTCACCATTACAACATCAGGTGTCCTTCTCTTTGTGGGGTCCAGGTTGGGGACCTCCACTAGTCTAGTGTGTTGGGTAAGTTTCAGGGTTTGTTTTTCTGATGGTTTTCATACACCCATGTACCCACATGTTCCCAGCCTACTTTGGTAAGTTTATAGGCGGTACCTCTCTACTCTTAGGAGTGAACTATCATGGGTGCTCCTAGGCACGTGGTAGTGTCTGCGTGTACAAACACCTCACAGTCATCCCACCTCTGCATTTTTACTCAAAACAGAGACAAATGCTGCTTTGTGTGATGGAGTCACTCACATCAAGGCACGGCCTGAAACTATCGGTCCAGAATAGCGTTACAGGGCCCAGCCTGCCCTCAGGCACGTGGCAAGCTGCCTGCAGACCTGGCCGACTCTGCTCCGAATCCTCTCTTCCTGCAACCCCTCCTTAATTCTCACCAAGTCTTTTACCTCAGTGCAACCAGAGTGCATCACTGAGTTTAGACACACACCCCCCCCCAACACTGCAGGGTGGTCCTAGCTTGAGCTGTGAAGCCTCCCTTCCCAAGCTGGTCAGGGTCCTCTGGCAGCAACGGGTGAGCCTTTGAAGGTCCGGCCCCCAGCCACAGGTGTGGGGGTCTCATTTCAGGATCGTGGAGGAGGAAGAGAAGTTTAAGAAGCAGTGGGAAGAGGACTGGGGCTCGAAGGAACAGCTCATCCTGCCGAAAACCGTCAGCGCAGAGGTGCATCCGGTGCCCCTCCGCAAGCCCAAGTGTACGTAGAACCTGCCCGGGACGGGATGGCGCCCTTCCAGGGCCTCAGGTCAGGGGGGCTAGACAGAAATACGATCTTCCCCCACTAATCAGCACCTCCCCAGGTGACTACCCCAGGGCTGTCTGGGCTGTATTTCACTCAGGGAGAGGCAGTGTGTGTCGGGGACCGTCAGCTGGAGCCTCAGGGTCGGAGGGATCTGCTCACCTCCTTGTCAGGGGTCTAGTTCATGTACTGGCTCCCACATCGTATCCAACGACACAGATGCAGCGGATGTTTGGGATGCTGTAGAGATCTTGGCAGGTGTGGAACTGGCTTCTAGGGTGACTACCCGAGCTTGTTGAATGTTGTGCTGTCTTCTGGCCTGCTTCTGAACTGGGGCTATGTTGAAACCAGCACAGAGAAAGAGAGGGTAGATCTATGGTGGTCCAAGGTTGCCAGGCAACTGGGGGAGCAGCTGGTCAAAGTGCCCCATCACCCACATTCCTGAGTGTGGGCAGCTGTCCTGCCACTAGCATGGTGAGGACGGAGGCAGAGAGAGGAGCATGAGACACCACCCCTCCATGTACTGCTGGAGTCTGGGTGTGTGTGCGCCATGTAAGCTCTCCTGCTCTTCCCATCCCCCCTTTACCAGCAGCGTGTTCCTCCCCCACTTTCAGCCCAGGCCTCCATCAGAAGCTCCCCATCTACCTGTTCTCCACCCCATCTTCCAGAATGTCTCAGGAGCTCATGGAGGAGAGGGACTCTAAGCAGTGTGGGTCATGGCCATCACTAGTCCCCATTCCTGGCTGAGTGTTCACTCTATCTTTCTATCTGTGATTGACACGGGCAGGTCCTCCTAACCTTATTGTCTGCACAAGGCCTGGACTGTGGGAACCTCCAGATGGGAGTATCCCTGGACCCCAGAACAAGGCTCCTCATTGTTGTGGGGTCTAGTTAACTCACCCAATTTGAGATCCCACCTGGCCCTACAAGGAACCCCCCTTGCCAACACCAGAACAGTGGTGCAGGACTTCTAGATTCTTCCATTTCACTGTTCTCTGGTGCGTCCCTTCCTGGCAGCAGGACACAGGTGTCATCTCTCAGGGACGACAGAGCGTCTCTCATCAGCCTCCCACATGCTAGTCCGTATTTGCTGAGGATGTAGCCTGAGATAAATTCCCAGTGAGTGATCCGTATTTTATACAGGAGCTAATTTGCCCTTGTGAGTGAAACAGGAGCTTCAGAAGGCGAGAAATCGATTTTAATTGCTTCTGTGAAAGTAATCCGAGTCGGTGTGGTACCTTCTAGAAACTGGGTCTCCACTCCACGGAGAGCACGCCCTCTCAGGGATTATGGAAAATAAAAGCCCTTTCACAAGCTAGGTATTTATTTAATGCTTTTTAACCAAATTAAATTTCCTGAATAAAAGGAACAAGAGTTTCCCTTTACTCGGGCTACACTATCCTGAGGCAGTACACAAGCTCGGATTGATGACCGAGTCGCAGCCCACCCGGGGCAGCAGGTGCAGCCGTTCATCCCCACAGTGCAGGCATTAGCCCTGTGTCTGTTCCTTCTCTTGCTGCTGTGACCAAAACAGTTTAAGGAAGGAGCAGTTTGCTTAGGCTCACTTTGAAGATACAGTCCATCATGTCAGGGAAGTCATGGCAACCAGCGTAGGAGGCAGCTGGCCACATCATGTCCATAGTCAAGAGACACACACACACACACCACACCACACACACACACACATCACATACCACACACATCACACACCTCACACACACACACATCACACACACATCACATACACACACCTCACACACACATCACATACACACACCTCACACACACCACACCACACCATACACACATCACATACCACACACATCACACACACACACCATACACACACCTCACACACACACACATCACACACACATCACATACACACACCTCACACACACACACACCACACCACACCATACACACATATCACATACCACACACATCACATACATCACCTCACACACACACACACCACACCACACACACACATCACATACCACACACATCACACACACATCACACACACACACACCTCACACACACACCACACCACACCATACACATACATCACATACCACACACCTCACACACCACACCACACCACACACATCACATACCACACACATCACATACACACACCTCACACACACATCACATACACACACCTCACACACCCATCACATACACACACCTCACACACCACACCACACCACACCACACACATCACATACACACACCTCACACACACACACACACACCACACCACACCATACACACACATCACATACCACACACATCACACACACACCACATGCATACCACACACTCACAACACACATAGTGCTCCCCACATTAGGCTGGGTTTTCCCACCTCTGTTAACCCAATCTAGAAACTCCCACACAGACGCACCCAGGCGGGGCTTTGCTTCCCAGGTGGCTCTAGAGCTTGTCAGACTGGCAGCATTTGTGGCTGTAGCTTGCCAGGGCTGGTTTTCTGGGAAGCTCCACTCCGTTTCCCCCCTACCCCCTCCACAGAAGGCCGCAGAGGTAAGGGAAGGCTGCATGCCAGCCTCTCCGTGACCACCCTTCAGTCTGGACCCAGGTAGCCAGCAGGTAGACCTGACGCAGGTTTCTGTGCCTGTGAGGCGTGGACTCTGCCTTTTTGAGCAGCCCAGAGAAGAGCTGCATGGGCAGCTCTCGAACCCCTGATCCCTCGTGGGACTCAGAGAGCTGCCTCAGCCTCCTTCCCATGGCTGACCAGCCACACCCAACACTGCCCAGCTCTCAGAGCTAGGACACACCGTCACAGACGCTGAACAGCCCGCGCCGGAGTGTGAAAGAGGAGGGTTCTTTCCCAAGGACTCTTCCCCTTAGCCGGATGATGAGGGGCTTGAGTGAGACATCGCTAACCCCCTCTTCCTCAAGGATACCCCTCAATTATCGCCCACCCAGCAAACCCATGTTTTGAAAGTTGGTGGGAGTTTTCTATCAAACTAAGGAGTCCTTTGTGTCCTTATTGTCTTCCTAAGATCAGTGTTCCACTGTCCAGCGAAAGTGACTGGAGCTGAACACGCAGCCCCTGAGAAAGGAGACCTTAGGAAACATTGAAACAAAGTTCACAAGCGGGCTGCTGTACTTCCTGCTGGGGTTCCAGGGAGGCCAGGTCATATCCTATTATCCTAACAGCATATGCCCTGTGTGTGCATCCTCCTTAGGAGACCCTTCATCTGCTGCCCACATAGCTCAGATAACGCCCTAGGGGATGCAGAGCCCTAAGACAAGGGTAGTGAGAAGATCTATTCTCCCATGAAAAGCTCCTCTCTTCAGACAGATAATACTCAGATAAAGCCAGCCCTCTCCCTGCACCTCCAGCTTTCAACTCCGTGCCCTGCAAAATGGTCCCCATGCTGATGTCAGGTCAGAGGTCCCAACTGTTAACCCATTTTACAGAGTTAAAGCTACTGAGGTTGAGAGCACTGTGTGAGCAAGAAAGCTGAGCTGGAGGCTCTTTGAGCCCTGCTGCTGCCCCAGATCCCACAGCTTCCTGAGACATTCGTCACGGGTTCCTGGGCTCCTAGACATCTCTTCTTGTGAACCCTCTTGGTTCATCGGCTTGTCCTTCTTTTCCCCTGGGTAGATGATCAGGGAGTGGAGGCCAAGCTGGAGCCTGCAGACCACCTGGACGGAAGCATGGAGGAGCAGGGACAGCAGGTTGGCGCCCATGCTCCGCTCCCTGGCTTGCGCTGCCCTGCTCGCTCTGCCCGCCTCCTTCAGACATGGTGGAAACAGCAGCTCCAAAGAGCAGCACCGTGATGGGAACCACTGGGGTCTGTGAGGATGCTCTAGGTCTCTGCTCGTCCCGTGCCCTGAGTACCAAACTTTAGGGACAAGATTCATGGCTAGGCTGAAAACTTATCCGCCACTTGCCAGTCCAGCCCAGCCACTGGCTCAAATATTTAAATACTGCTCCCCCAAGAGCCCCACTTCTCTGACTTCTCCCATACGACTCCTTAGACCCCTCCCACATCAGACACTAAGCTGATGTGCCTGATCCGAGCATGGCACACCCATGACAGCCTTGAGGGCTCAGGTCTAGGGTACTGACCCACTGTGTGGTTGCCTGGGCAAGGAGACTGCGCCTTGTTCATCTGGTCTGGGTAGGGGATCTCCTTTCTGGAAGCTTATCTCCTGCTTATTGTCACCACAGCTGCCCTTCAGAGCCTTCCAAAATGACCGCCTTTCTCGGTGTTTAGAGAGGGGCTGAGAGCTGTGCTGTGAGACACGTTGGTTCTGTCTGGAGCAGTTCCAGGCCCAGGCTCAGCTGCCTTTTGTGTGAAGCCATTTCTTAGCCATGGGGACCAGGCCTCAGCTCGGGGGAGTGCTTTTCTGTCTTTCCCTGGGGCTTTGTGTTTGCAGCCGCGCCTGTGACCGAGAAAGCATGTCTTTCCACAAGGACTATCTTGCTGGTTTTCTGGCATGAACTTCTGAAGCCAGTGTTCTGGGGATGGTGACCTGGAGCCTGGGAATCAGGGCAGTACTCAGGCGATCTCCAGCCTGCTTTGCCCCAGATCCCTCATCAGGTGAGGGAAAAGTGGGCCAGAGAGCATGGTTTTGCTGTTGGATTTCACAAAGCCACCCGTTCCTTGGGAGCCTACCTCCCAACTGTTGTCCACGGATGCTGTGTTTCATCCTTTGTTCTCTGTCCTTGTAGCCTTTGGGTGGTTTTACCGTTACGATGGCAAATTCCCGACCATCCGGAAGGTAGGATGGGCCTGAGCAAGGTGCCGTGTGCTGCCAAGTTTCGTGTGAGCTGTGGTCTTTTCCCAATACTTCTTTTCCCCGTTCACTTGCTAAGCTGACCCTTGGATCGCTGTCTGTCTGATATCTGGCAGAGACGCCGTGGTAGAGGTGCCATGGGAGGGAAGCTGGCATCCCTAGCATCAGACTTGCCTAAGCCCTGAGTGGCTCTGATGGGCTTGGGCGGGAACAACTTCAGACTTGCTATGCCAAGCAAGACCAGAGCCATGACCAGAAGCCTGGGCTGGGCGGGGTGAAAATGCCAGGGTGGGTGACATAAAGCAGTTCATGACGACCCTGCCAGATGCAGCTTGTGTGGAATTTGGCACCCCAGCCTGGGAAAAACAGCCATATTAATTCCAACTATTCCCTAGACCTATCTCTGCCCGGGTCTAGGATTATGTATCTTTCCATTCTCTGAGACCTTTAATTTTCTATCTAAATCTTATTACACTATCTCCAGGCCCCATAAAACTCTCATCTTTTGTCTTACTAAATTTCATCAACATTTGATTATGAAAATGCCACGGTTAATATCTGTACTGTATATTAGACATTCAAGATGGCTTGGTATTTAGAAATCAGGCTGCTGGCATACATCTGAGTGAATTCAAAGGTATGACATCACTCAACCAGCTCAGCTCTTTAGCAAGGTCCCTTGGAAGCAAAGCTGTGGCAGCTCATGAGCTTAGGGCACTGCCCAGCACACCCTGTTACACAACAGCCGTGGTATTCCTGACACAGGTGTGCGTTTTTACCTGGGATCCCAGCTTTGCACAGCAGGGAACAGGCTTAGGCTACAGCTCCTGAGGACTCCTTCCCACCCTGCTCAGTCTCAGAAAGTGTGTGGTCTCCTAGGCCTGTGCCCTCCACGCCACAGGCTGAATCCATGAAGTCCTGTCCACCCTTTCGACATTGTGACATGACATTGTCATCCACAAAATTCACATACACTCAAGTTACAGAAGCCTTGCAAGAATAATCTCATGTTGTTTTAAGTGAGCCTGTGGTTTTGTACTGGGCGTAGCTCTCCTCACTGCAAGCTGGAGGCTGGACATGTCTGGGGGAATCTCATTGAGTTAGACTGCTAATTGTTCCCTTTATAGTCTCTATTAGAACTTGGCTAAAGAGAACAGCAGTTACAGTACAAATGTGCGTGCACACACACACACACACATATACACACACACACATGCATACATAGATTACACATGTGTGTGCACACATATACACACACCACGCATATACACATACATATGTAGATTTTACTGGGAAAAAAACAGAGCACATGTGTTCTCCAAACACTAATAGCTATGGAAATGGAAATGAGCTGGAATGTTCTACACACATGAATCATGTCACTTCAAAGTTGCTCGCAGTAAAGGGTCAGGCTAGATTCCCCAGAATCAGAATGTCCACTGTCATTCCAGAACAGCTGGTATTTTGGTTTCTGTTTTCATTTCCCAGAGAGAACAGTTGTTGGTAGATAGATGGAAATGGATATTTGCCGTGAATATCACTGACAGTTAGAGAGACAACACAAACATATCCCTCACACCAGCTCTGAAAACCCGTCATCACTTTGTCCAGAGCCACCAGAGAGGCCTTGTTTCCTGGCAGCTGGAGCCAAGGAATATAAGGGGGTATCCCCAGCCATGAGCATCAGTAGTCAAGAGCCCCTTGTCTGAAAGGGGATTTCGTGTCTCCTATTCCTACGCTGGCAATAAGTCCTCTCAGCTCAAGGCCACCAGTTCATGTGGCCCCAGTCAATGTGGGGTCTGGAGGAGTTAGGGTGCCATCCAGGACCCTTCACAAGAACTGTGTGAGTGAACTGAGGCTGGGGAGATGGCTCAGTAGGTAAAGCACTTTCTTCTCAAGTGTAAGGACCTGAGTTCAGATCCCAGAACCCACATAAAACCCTGGGTGTGGTAGCAGGCACCTGTCATCTCAGAGATGGCTAGATGGGGAAGAGGCAGGCAGGTCCCTAGAGACTCGCAGGCCTTTGTTGTGACGTTCCAATCCAATGACAAGGCCTGTCTTAGACACAAGGTGGAAGGCTCCTAAAGACTGCTACCTAAGGCTGTCCTCTGCCCTCCACACATGTGTGCTATAACAACATGTGCATTCCCTGCACACACACACACACACACACACACACACACACACACACACACACACACACACACACCCCGAGGAACTGCTTTAGTAAACCATGCATGGCCTGATGTGCAGGAGCGCCCAACCTGGCAGGGAAGGCAGACTTGTGGGCATCTAAGTTATCTGTACAGGGATGGAGGAGCTCCCTGGCAGTGCTCTGTGATGGTTTGCCCATCTGCATCTGTCAGTGGATGCTCTTGCTGAGGCTGGGACAGGAGCTATCTCCTGCCACTGCCCTTCTCAGGAGCCCACTCTGGCTGTGAAATCGTGACTTTGCTCTAGGTTTTGTTTGGGTTTCTAGCCAATAGAATGCCCATTCCTGTCATGGTGGCCCCTGAGGAGACCGTGACCTATTTCTAGCCAGCTGCCACTAAGTAGAACATTTTTGGCTCCCTTTGAGGATTGCTGTCTGAACCCACAAAATGATGTGGGGTTCACCTCTGAGCTGAGCTAGGAGTCTGGTGAGCAGGGTAGGTCATGGGCCAAGCAGAATCGAAGTAAGGAGAAGCATCTCCTTGGGATGCTGTGGACTGCTCTGGAGGCAGGTCCCAGAGGCAAGCATTTCCAAAGCATATTAGTTGTTCTCGGAGAGAGGGTTGTCTTTAGTGAGGGCAAGATGAGCCCATCAGAGGTCCATAGAAACCCCCTAGCCTCAGCTGACATGAAAGGTTCGCATCTGTTTCGGGGAAGTTCAGAGCTGACTTAGAACAGAAACTCAGAGGCACAGTTATTCTGGAAATTGCCCGGAGTCTGGCTTTCTCCACACCTTCTTCTGAGTGCTGACTGCTGTGTGATGGGAGTGATCTCCCACCTGCATGTCCCTCTGCCCCAGAATGTCTGAGCACAGTGGAAGACCAGGACCTGGAGAACTCAGGTCTGAGCCTGGCTCCCTCACTTCCTAGATGTCTGACTTTGGGCAAGGGACTTGACCTCTCTGAGCTTGTGGCTTCCTCCTGACCCGGCATCTCCCGGCCCTGGAGTCTCCAGAGAATCCTCAGTTGAAGACAGTTTAGAGGGAACCCTGGCTTTGGATGCTCTGGGCCATTCTGTGAAGAGCTTTACAGATCGACAGAACCCAGAGTTCCTGGCTTAGGGCCCACATCTAGACCAGGCCGGATGACCTCTGGACAGCAGGTTGACTGGTTCTCTCGGATTTTCTAATCTCCCAGAATGCATCTCTGGCATCTGAACAGGAGCCACCTCTGATGCTGGGGAAGGCAAGCACCCGGGTCCTAGGAAATAAATACGATGCCTTTTATTGAGCAGCCCTTTGAGGTTTACAAAGCCCTTTCATAGATGGTATTTCATGGGCACTGGCTAGAAGCCTGTAGGGGACAGCTGTTTCCCCTGCTTTAAAGATGGAATGAGGCCGGGAGGCGTTGGCGCACGCCTTTAATCCCAGCACTCGGGAGGCAGAGCCAGGAGGATCTCTGTGAGTTCGAGGCCAGCCTGGGCTATAGAGTGAGTTCCAGGAAAGGTGCAAAGCTACACAAAGAAACCCTGTCTTAAAAAACAAAAACAAAAACAAAAAAAGATGGGATGAGTCCAGGCCCAGAGAGGTTGCAGAACTTAGCCAAAAAGTCACACAGCTGGGTAGTGAACCAGTAAGCCAGTTCTGGCTGTTGGAAGGGTATGTCTCCCACTCTACAGTGGGCAGCAGTGGCCTGCCTGACCTCAGCCTAAGGTCCAGTGCCCTGTGTGGTAGGACAGAGCTTGGAGTGGGGCTCACTGAGGCAGGCTGCCTTGTCTTGTCTGCAAGCTGGATGCCCTGCTTGGCCTGGGCTAATGCCAATGCCACCTTATCACTCTTATCACACACATGATGCTCCATCTGCCCAGAAAGGAAAAGAGAAGAAGAAAGCCAAGTATGACAGCCTGCAGGACTTGAGGAAAAACAAGAAGGAACTGGAGTTTGAGCAAAAGCTGTACAAAGAGAAGGAAGAGATGCTGGAGAAGGAGAAACAGCTGAAGATCAACCGGCTGGCCCAGGAGGTGTGTGCACTGTCCCGGGTGTGTGCCTGTCCCGGTGTGTGCACTGTCCCGGGTGTGTGCACTGTCCCAGGTGTGTGCACTGTCCTGGGTGTGTGCACTGTCCCGGGTGTGTGCACTGTCCCGGGTGTGTGCACTGTCCTGGGTGTATGCACTGTCCCACTGTACTTCCAAGGGCCAGTTGGGATCTTTCTCCACAGACAGAGTGTAAAGACAGGCCCTTCCCTCCCAGTCCAGAGATTGTAACTGCCCCACCTACCCATAGTCATCCAGGCCAGCTCTAGGCTAGCTCTTAGGGTCTGGGTCTGAGGCTAGCTCTAGGCCAGCTTTTAGGGTCTGGGTCTGAGGCCAGCTCTAGGCCAGCTCTTAGGGTCTGGGTCTGAGGCTAGTTCTAGGCCAGCTCTTAGGGTCTGGGTCTGAGGCTAGCTCTAGGCCAGCTCTTAGGGTCTGGGTCTGAGGCTAGCCTCCATGCCCAGACTGGGTCCCAGGCTTGTCATTTACTTGAACCCACCAAGGTATAATTCCATGGCAAGGCCTCTTCTCCTTAGGTATAGAAGTGGAGCTGGTCTTCTGGCTCACAGTCTAGCTGAGGTTAGCCCCTCTGCCTCTCTTGAAAGTCTGGTTAGCCTTCCAGTCACATGTCTGCTCTCCCTACCAAGTCCACCAAGCTGCGTGGCTCTCGGTATATAGGGTCCAACCTTTTAGTGTAGAGGTCAAGTTTGAAATTATCTCCAGTAAGTCAGGCTTAGAGTCTGAGGCTGCTCCCATCAACACAGTGTGTCCGAGGCTAGACCTCTATAACCTGGGACTATACCTCAGACTAACCATGCCTATAGTACTCTCCCGGCACGAGAGGTTTCTGTGTCTTGAGTGAGGTGGTTGGCCTGAACTTCCTGACTGCAGGCAATATTCTCTCTGCTACTCTTTAATGCTCCCATGAATCACAATGCCAGGCTGATTAGATTATAAAACCAGAGAAGTCCTGGGAAATGCGAAGTGTATTAGGTCTGGCACTAAGAATAGATTAGCATCAAAATGAAGAATAAGATTGAGCCTGCATTTCTGAGGACAGAGCAGCCCTGCGGGGAAGCGAGAGTAAAGTTAAATCTCCGAAGAGGTAAAGAGGATGTGAAAGAACTCCAGGAGCCTCGGGGTGATGTGAATCTCGGAAGCCAGCATCGTCAGGCAATGCATGACCCCTGCAGGTTTTGCTGTCCCCCTGACATCGCGGCCTCTACTTCCAACTTCTGTTCTCAGGTCCAGGTGGTGGAGGCCTGGTTCTTTTTCTAGATGCTGACATGCGGGTCTGTACTGGGGGGCGGGGGGAGTTAGAGCAGTGCCTCTGTGTGTTACTGCCCATGTGACTCAGTGTACCCTTTGTCCCCTCCTTTGGACACTGGTCCCGGGTCCCAGGTGTCTGAGACTGAGCGGGAGGACTTTGAGGAATCGGAAAAGACTCAGTATTGGGTGGAGAGGCTCTGTCAGACCCGCCTCCAGCAGATTTCCTCTGCCGAGAATGAGATTGCTGAGGTAACAGAAGCTTCTTTTCGCATGGACCCTCCTTTAGAACAATGATGGCCATTGGTGATCCTCACCACCCACACCGGTGTGCATTTCACTGTCTACAGCCCAGCCCCGACGGCTCCCACCACCTCCTGTCTGTGTTTATGAATATATCTTCTGAGTAACAAGTCCCTTGTGTTCTGAGACAGCCCCCAGTGGGCCTGTCGTCCCTGCTGGAGCACCGAGGCTCCCCTGCATGCTCAAATGTGTCCCACTCTGGAGGGTAAACTGTCTAATCATGCCCAGGTGGCAGAGCTTGGGCCTCCCCTTGGCCGGGGAGCTGGGTGGCAGCACCCACTGTTCTGGTCTGAGTGACGGGGCTCTGGCAGCAAAAGGAACAGATCAGAACGTTGTTGTTGTTGGTCTGCTGTGGAGTTGATAGTGACAGAGCCTCTTCACCCCCAGATGACCACAGGGCCCCCACCTCCCCCACCTTCTGTGTCTCCTCTGGCCCCACCCTTGAGACGCTTCGCCGGTGGGCTCCACCTCCACACCACTGACTTGGATGACATCCCTCTGGACATGTTCTACTATCCTCCCAAGACTCCCTCGGCCTTGCCTGTGATGCCCCACCCTCCACCCATCAACCCACCTGCCAAGGTCCCTGCCCCTCCTGTCCTTCCCTCACCAGGCCACATGAGCGCCTCGTCCTCACCTTGGGTGCAGCGCACTCCACCCCCGATCCCCATTCCTCCCCCTCCATCCATTCCCACTCAAGACCTCACTCCTACTCGCCCACTGCCCTCAGCACTAGAAGAGGCCTTGGGCAACCACCCCTTCCGCACTGGGGACCCAGGCCACCCAGCCGCCGACTGGGAGGCAAGCACCCACAGTGGGAAGCCCACCAGCTCCCCCAGCCCTGAGCGGAGCTTCCCACCCACCCCAAAGGTACCACCTCCTTCCGCATGTGGTGCTTGCGAGCCAAGTGGGGTGTGGGTGCTGTCTCCTGCGCCCTCCGCTGCTCCAGTGAGTGGGGACGGGAGGAAACATCATCTCTCCCCACTTCCCAGGTGTGGTGTCCTGCCCTGCATGGGTGTGCTTTCTACGGGTGTTGAAGTCCTGTGTTGACGTGGTGAATTGCTGTGACCGTGAAATGAGCAGCAGTGTGTCGGCTCAGTGTCACTGTCCTCTTAGCTCCTGAGCTAGTGAAGGCTGGTGCCCTGCAGTGTGGGTCTTTCTGGTTGTGTGGATGAATAGCCAACTGTATCGTTACAGTAAGTGAGAAAGCCTCCTAAGTGAACCCCTGCTTTAGCAGGGGAAGGGGACATGGGGGAGAGCTGAGGGGGTTACCTAGCTCTGAAAATAAAAAGATAACTACCCAGGGTAGTGTTAGGACATCACAGCATCCTTTTCCATAGCACTAGTCAGTGACACTGCCTTGGTGTGTGATACTCAGACAGTCTGGCCACCGCCCAAAAACGCTGAAGATGAGAGAGTTCTTAGAAATTCTCAAATTTACTATTAAAAGATGAGGAATGTTTTTCTTGGATGTTGAGAGATTGAGCGCTGGTATTTTCAGAAAGATATATTTCCCATCGCTTGATCTTCAGCCAAAGACTCCTTTAGAAGAACTAATCCCTGAGGACCATGTGAGACTTTGATCCTAGTAGCTCATGGCCAGGCTCGTGACTCAGCAGAGGAGGCTTCTGTCCGCTGGGGTGAGATGTTGGAGGTGGTGGGCAGTACCCCAACAATGGCTTCCATCAGCCCCTACTCAGGTTCCCAAAGGGAGAGTGGATTTCGTACTCCGATCATTCAGGGGAGTTGGCGATGTCAGGTTTCTGATGCTGACTGGCTGGCAGTTCCCGCCTGGAGGATCGCAGGGGGGCTGGAATCCTGGGGTCCTCTGATGAGGAACTTGATTCCTGCAGCTCAGATAGGGAGACAGGTGTTTCCTCACTCTGGGAACATCTCTCCAGAGCCAAAGCAGCCATCAGGTTTAGGGGACTGTGTTAGTCTGGCATGAAGATCCCATCCTTCTCTGTGAGTGACCCCCAAAGGGTGGGCAGTCGCTTTTCCTTAACAAATCTGATTCCGAGATCGAGCACCAGGTTCATGCCATGTGCCTGTTGGTGTAAGAAGTGGATAGGGCAGAGCTCAGGAAGGTGCCATGAGGCTGGCACAGCCGCCTTCCAGGAATTTGTCATTGGAAGGGAGAGCAGCTACAGATCCAGGCTGGTCTCTAAGCTAGCACAGCTAAGTGCTCCATCTGGGAATACCTCTGCCTCACTGGGGCATCAGAGCAGCAAGGAACGCAAGGGTGGCAGAGAGACCATGATGAGTCAGACCTTGTAGTCTGGAATCTTGATCTGCCGTTCCCTGGCTCAACTACTTCGGGGACCTGTTACTCCTTGTAGGTGAGCTTGGGCATCCTGGTCTGTAAAACAGGAATGAAAGTGGCGCCCACCTACTTCGAGAACTAGACAAGTCAATACATAGAGGGAGGGGGCAACATGATGGATCAAAGGTGTAATCTCAGTACTGCAGAGGCTGAGACAGGAGGATCACCGAATTTGAGGACAACCTGAGCTACACATGAATTTCAGAACAGCCTGGGTTACAGAGTGAGACACCCAAACAAAACAAAAACCTTACAAATAACCATAAAAATAAACAGGGTCTCATGTTGCCCAGGCTGGCCTTGAACTCATTATGTAGCCAGAGATAACCTTAAACCTCTACTATACCTGCTTCTGTAGTTCTGGGTTTACAGGCACGTGATACCTGCCTGCTGGGGACTGAGCCTGGGGCTTTGTGGGTACCAAGCAGGCACTCTACCAGCCGAGCTACATCTGCATGAAGGCGTTCTGAGTTCATACTTAAAAGAGCAGCAGGTTCATGGTCAGTACTCAGCAGACAATAAGTATTGCTGTTAGATTTCCTAGTCCAAGTAAATTAGAATGGAGTAATTTAGAACAAAACCGTGAACGGGAGGGAGATCATCTCAGCAAACACTCTGTCAAGATTCAAGACAGGTTCCACTCTCTAACTTTCCAAGGACTCTTGATCAGAGCAAAGGGAAAGTTCAGGTCCCCACACAAGGAACCTTAAAGGACTGGACCATGAATATCTCAAGTGACAGGAATCGCAGAGCTGTCCTTGACTCAAAGCTGCTCCATCACGCTGGCCTTCATCTCATCTAGCTAGTCCTCCACCTGTGTGTCCCTTGCGGGTTTTCAGTGTGTGGGTGACAGCATGTCTGCATAGTCATCCCACCCATTAGCAGGCTCAGGTAGTAGACACAGGGGCTGCGTGTGCCTGACATCCCAGCTCCTGCCGGAGAGAGGCTTCAGGCATGTGTGTATGCCCAGGAGAGGAGAGGGGAGGAGGGGAGAGCAGAGGAGAGGGGAGGAGGGGAGAGCAGAACCATGTGTGTATGCCCAGGAGAGGAGAGGGGAGGAGGGGAGAGCAGAGGAGAGGGGAGGAGGGGAGGGGTGGGGAGGGGAGGGGAGGAGTTGAGTTATTCGTATATTCAGTCAACACGTTTGTGAAGCACCTGCCATATGCTGGACACTCTGCTAGGCACTGGGAGCCACCATTAAACAGGCAGCCGTAGTCCCTGTCCAGGACAGTCTAGTAGAAACAGGGTAGGGGGAGGACCCACAGGTGTCTGGGGTCAGTGGGACTGGGGAGGAGACATCTGAGGACGGCAGTCATTTCCATGCGACAAAAGCTGGCAGAGCAGAGGAGCAAAGGCTTTGAGGCAGGATAGCAGCAGATCCTGACGTCTTCGAGGCTGAAGTTGGGCAGTGGGAGGAGTCTGGGGAGGGGACAGTGGGGAGACAAGAAAGGAAAGTAGGGAACTGGCGAGATGGCTCAACGTTTAAGAGCACTGCCTGCTCTTCCAGAGGACCGGGGTTCAATTCCCAGCACCCACATGGTGGCTCACAACTATCTGTGACTCCAGCTCCAGGAGATCTGATACCCTCACACAGACAGACATGCAGGCAAGACACCAATGCACATAAAATAAAAATAAATCTTTAAAAAGAAAAAGGGAAGGTGGTCAGGCCAGGGGGGATGTTGACTCTCTCTGGGGACCCGTCAAAGGGTTTGGAGACAGGGCTGTGCCTTGATGAGAGATGTTTTACTGAGTGATCGATCACGTGGTTAGAACAAGTATTGTCAGTCCCAGAATGGTCTGTCTCTGCCCTGTCCTCGGCCCGGGGCTTTTGGATACTGTGCCTACACCCTGGGGACCACAGCTGCCTCTCGTTGCTCCACAGGGACTTGAACACTGCCAGAGGAGAGAGCCTTTGAAGGAAGGGAGTGTTGGGTGGCCAGTGTGAGGGAGCCTTGAAAGTGTGCCCTCTGAGTGACAGTGGCTTATTCTCAGAGCCACTCAGCCACACCGAGGCAGTGGCATTCTGTTTGTGAGAAGAGCCTACCCCAGACCTCTGTCAGGGCGGCTGAATCTGGCTGGCTGGGTGCATGGAGTGGTTTGCATGTTTGTGGAAGTACCACGGCTATCCCTGGCCACGTTCACCGTGACTTCACATGGGTCTCTCTTAAACTAACCCCTCCAGACATTCTGCCCAAGCCCACAGCCTCCACGAGGCCCTGGCGTGTCCACCATCTCCAAACCTGTCATGGTCCACCAGGAACCCAACTTCATCTACAGGCCAGCTGTGAAATCCGAGGTCCTGGTAAGACCCTTAGCACCCCCCACCCCGCCCCGCCCGGGGGTATTTCTAGAGCAGCAAGCCGGTATCCTCTTGCCTGGGTTTTGACACCTATGGAAGGGAAGTGAGATATGACAGAAAGTCAGATCAGATGCCATCTTGTCACCTTCTTGCTCAAGAGATGAATTCGCGTGATATGCAGTGGGCCTGGACCCGCCCAGTAGAATTCCTGTTCTCTGACTACATGGCCTGCAGCTCCATCTTTACGACAGTGTTGAGTCTGGGGAGATGGCTGAGCTGGGGCGGTGGTTACTGTGTGAGCACGAGGGCCTGGGTTCAAGCCCCAGAATCCACACTTTTGAAAACACTGGACATGGTGATGTAATCCCAGCATAGAGGAGACAGAGACAGGCGGGTCCTTAGGGCTTGCTGGTGGGTTCCAGGTCACTGAGAGACCCTGTCTCAAAAGAGAAGGTGGGTGGCATCTGAAGAGTGACACCTGAGGTTGTCCTTTGACCTCCACGTACATGTACACGCATGTGCATACACGTGCACCCATATGTGCATACACACACAAACCACCGTGAACACAATTCACAGTGTTAATACTCAAGACTCAGGAGGCTGCCGTGTGTCAGGCTCTGTGCGGCCTCAGAAGATGGCCCCCATCATCCCTGTTCACAGCTGAGGAGCTGGGTGGAGAGGTGTTGTTTGTCCCTGGCACATCCTGGACCCCCCCCCCCCGCCCCCCAGTCTCTGGAACGCCAAAGCCGTGATCTTACCGTTACTACCAGAGCCTAAGAGATGGCGCTGGACTTGACCTGCCTGTGAGGCCTGTCTGGCCAAGAGAATGGCCAAAGCAGATGCTTCTCAATCCTCACTAGGACCAGGTCCTGGGTGTGGCCCTGGGAGCTGGGGCTCACAGGCACCCCACAGGGATCCAACCTCTGACTGGCCTCCCACAGTGGGAGCTCAGCCATGGCAGAACTTTATTCCCCTCAAGGAAACCCTACCCAAATGTCAGGGCGGGGCACTCCAGTTCTAATTTTGAGCTTTAGCTGGCCTGTCGGCTCCCCCAAAGGGCAAAGGTCGTGCTCTGGGTCAGCCTGCTGAGTCCACTTGTGTTGTCCGGTTCATAATGAGGGGTGTCTGCTCAGCTTCACAGCAGCTGCTGCCTGGGAGGCCTGGCGTGCGCCCCTCACATAAGTCTATCGGGGAGGAACCAGGTAGACTCAGGCTGGCAGCCCCAGGGCCTGGCACCAGGGGGCAGACCATGCCTGTGTTTAACATCCTGTGGGGAACTGTCTTTTATTCCTGGCAGCCGCAGGAGATGCTGAAGAGGATGGTGGTGTATCAGACAGCTTTCAGACAAGTACAACGACACCCATGGTAGTCGTGTGTCTCGTAGTCGTGTGTCTCTGGTCCTCCCCCACTGCCTCACTCTGCCTGACTCCTCCTCCTCCACGCCAGTGCCTGGCGGTTTCAAGGTACCCCAAGTACCACCTGCTGGGAAGCCTCAGGACAGCGCTGGGTCGTTTCCCTCCCCGCCCACCACACCCCCAAAAGGGGACCCGCGGCTTTCCAGAGCATAAGCACTGACTGAGAAGGCCGCCAGCAGAATGGCCACTCTTACCCTCTCGGGGTCCAAAGAGGAAGTCGGACAGAGGGAACCCCGGAGGCCAAGAGAGAAGGGAGGGGTCGGGGTGGGGCATCTGGCTACCTCCTTGCTCCTTTAGTCTGGACTTGCTCCAAGCAGATCACAGTTTCTCTTAGCCACAGGAGGTGGTGGCCTCTTGGCACCTCTCTTTGTCTGTGGTTCACATGGGACTTGGAAGTCCTTGCTGGCATCTGAGTTGGGTCAGACATGATAGCCATCTAGCTACCCTACATCCTGGGGCTTCCATCCAGGGCCCCAGGGTTGGATTGACAGTTTCAGCACCAATGAAAGAGACCCCCCCAAATCAAAGGTGACCTGGCTAGCAGTCTCTCCACCCCCACACACGCTGATTTGATAGGCAGAGAATAGAAGTGTGGGGGTGGGGGCTTAGTCAGCATCTGTAAGAGGCTGCTGACAGCCCAGGACCGAGATGGACAGGAGACAGCGCACCGTTAGAAGGTGCGCTGTGCCCAGCCCTGCTTCTAAGTTCATCAGGGGTCTTAACTCGGTCTGCACAGCAGCCGGGGCCAGAGGAGTGCTATTGTCTTCCCCATGTCACGGAAGTGCAGCTGAAGCAGGGAGCGGACCCCCTGCTAGAGTCAGACCCTGGGTTAGATCAAGGACATCGGTTCTGTGATCTGCGCTCAAGGCACTGGCCTTGCCCAGCAGGCACTGAAGGGCCCACAGCAGAGACACAAACAACCCCCAAAAGGAAAAGAGACCACTCGGGCACAGGGCTTCAAGCTTGCAGTTAAACCCGTGGCCTCCTCCTCTGACTCCTGACATTAATGTCACCTCTCTGGCTTCTGTTTCTCCATCTGCTGAACCAAGGGTGTAGATCTCTTAAGGCAAACCAGCAGGAATGTTTTGTAAGTTTCAGAATTCACATAAGACCTGCCACCCAGCCGTCTCTAAGAACAGTACTCAGACTGTGGCCAGCATGGCCCAGCATTCCGGAAGGAACAGCCAGGGATAGATAGGGCCTTCTTGGCGGCAAGGGCACAGGTCCAGATTCTGCCTTGTAACCTCCCTGGTGCTTAGATGTGCTGTGACCCTTGTCCTGTGTACTGTCTGACATACAGAGACTGGCCTGGGTGTGGTCTCTGACCTTGGCCAAACAGATCCAAGGCCTCATTGGGGTTCAGCCTGGAAATAAAAGGTTAGGGAGATAGGGTGTGGGCAGACATCCAGGGACCCATCTGCTGAAGCTGGGCCCTCATCTTGTGCCCAGAGTTTCACAGCTGCAGTCTGGGCGGGGCAGGATCTCTGGCCTGCTCACGGGACTTGGTGAGGCCTAGGGAACAGTGTGGCCGCCTTTCCAGTGGGGACCGACTGTGGTTTTTGTGGTTCTAACTCAGGAATAACACCCCGGCTTCTGAGGCAGGTGGGTGCCCTAGCTTGGCTTACTGTGTGTGACTCCTGGGCCACTTACCCTGGCTTTGCCACCTCTCACCATGTTGTTTCCAAGTCCGGACCTTTCACCACAGCAACCCTGCTGAGCCAGGACCTCAGAGCTGGGCATCCTTTCCTCCACCACCACCCCATCTTACCTCCTGGATCAGCAAGGAGTGGCCAGACCCCCGCCCCCAAGCTCACCACCACCTCTCTTCTCCCCTTGGTATAGAGTGTCACTTGCCTTCCCCCGTGAGGTCAGAGCACTGAGTGGAGAAGCATGGCTTCACCCTTATGGCCTGGTCACAGCCTCCAGTGGGGACGTAGAAGGCCAGCTTGGGCCCAAAAAGTCTGCAGAATGAGGCTTTCTGTGAGTCAGGGACCAACTGCCTAGACGTCCAGATCCCAGTGGTATCCCTGAAGCCACAGACAGCCACCGTGGACCAGAGCAGAGGCAGGGACACGCTCCTCCAAATGCTTCCTGCAGCTTCCTGCTCGCCCCGTCTGTTGTCACTGCCAACCTCCTCCCTCTACCCCACCCCGACCACAGCTGCGCCCTATCCCCTGCTCACCGCTGGCCCCTGGAATCTGGCCCATGTGCCCCCTTCCTTGCCTGTGGGAGCTTGCATTTGCCGTGTGCCTCCTCCATTGCCTCTTTCCTCCATCCTAAAGCCTCCCTTTGTTTCCAGGACTTCAGAAAATATGAAGAAGGCTTTGACCCCTACTCCATGGTAAGAGGGGGCTCTCCAGCTCAGGGAGCAGTCCCCAGGATGAGGAAGAATTAGAGCTTTATTCTGGACCTTGGGGGACACAAAGAGCCCCAACAAGGGCCCAGATGCTCTTTCCTGAAAAGGCTCCATTTAGACAGCTTTTCAGGGAGAACCGCGGTGTGTGTGTGTGTGTGTGTGTGTGTGTGTGTGTGTGTGTGTGTGTGTGTGTGTGTGTGTGTGTATGCTGTGTGTATATATGTATACATGTGCACATGCATGTGTGTACTGTATGTATGTATGTGTACACACCCTCATGTGTACATGTTCACAAAGCTCTTTCTTCCATCACCCCAGTAAGCCTAGAACAGTGGGACTGGGCCTTGGGGCTGTGAGTACGTGTGTGTGTGTGTGTGTGTGTGTGTGTGTGTGTGTGTGTGTGTGTCCGTGTCTCCGTCCATCCGTCCGTACGTGTCCATTGTCAAGGCCAGGGACACTCTCACCCTTCATCAAGTCCTCACTCTGGTTTTCTGTCTCTAGTTCTCACCAGAGCAGATTGCGGGGAAGGATGTCCGGCTTCTGCGCATCAAGAAGGTACCTGGTCATGGGGTGGAGGCTGGTCATCAACCTTCTCTACCCCTGCCATCTTGGTCCCCTGCTTATTCTACTCCTAGGTGACTCAGCAGGTTCCTGCTCCTCTCTCCACTCCTTGTGGGGCATACATGCTCCACAGGCCTGCTTTCTCCCGTGACTCTCCCGTGGCCTCTGCCCTGCATGGCCCCATGCCTGGGGCATACATGCTCCCAGGCCTGCTTTCTCCCGTGACTCTCCCGTGGCCTCTGCCCTGCATGGCCCCATGCCTCCTGCACGCTGTAGCCCTGGGAGAGACTTCCTGGTGCTCCACAGGCTTCTGTCTGTGTGGCCACCTAAGACCTGCTTTCCTCCACACAGGAGGGGTCTTTAGACTTGGCCTTGGAGGGTGGAGTGGACTCCCCCGTGGGGAAGGTGGTCGTCTCTGCTGTGTATGAAGGCGGAGCTGCTGAACGCCATGGTGAGTATGGACTGGCTTTGCCTGTTTGCGGGATGGTGTGATGGCTAGACCAGATGCCCCAGGAGAGCAGACATCTGCTGGCCTCACAGTTGTTCAAGAATGTCAGGTCCATCCAGGAAACCATCTAGCTAGTCTCAGTCGTTACCTGAGGCTGTGCCATGGTACAGACGCCCAGATGCCACCCTGCCCTCTAGGGACCCAAGGCTAGTGGCAGAAATGGGCTCAGAATCACAGCTCCTTATAGTAGGGGGATCACCAGCCAAGGCTTGGTGAGGAATGATGAAGGGAGGGAAGCCATGAGAACCCAGTGGGCAGTGAAGCCCACGAAGCCCAGTGCCACAGCCTTTGCAGGAAGGGAGCCTTCCGGGGAGAAAAGAGGACGCAGAGAGCAGGGGGACACATCCTGGTAGAGCAGGTGGTCGGTGGAATGAGTCACGTATCAGGCATTAGTCTAAGGACCTGGCCCACAGCCCTGGGCCTAAGAATTTCATGATATTCACCCACTGAATCCATTGGCAACCCCCAGGTATACACACCGTCATATTCTCATTTCACAATTTAGGAACTGAGGCACGCTGAGATCAAGCCACTTCTTCAAGGATCCCCAGCCAGTAAAAGACGTAGGCTGGACTTGAACCCAGGCACATTGGCCATTTGGTTTAGTGCCCAGTAGCCCCTCTAGGGAGGTCTTCCCCAGCCTGGCCCCTCCCACAGGGCCAGGGACCTCCCAACACTCCCCCATACACACTGGTTCTCCCCATGCCTTCTTTCCCTTTCAACAAGAACACCCTCGGCTCAGCTGGTGCTTGCCTGGCATGTGTGAAGCCCCGAGTGCCATCGCCAGCACGGTGTGAACCAGCACTGCTGGCATGTGCCTGTAATCCCAGCACTTAGAAGCTGGGAGCATGAGGGTCAGGGCAACATAGTGAGTTTGAGGCCATCCTGGGCTACATAAGAAAACCCAGGCCCCACCATTTACTGACTCAGGACCCAGGCTGTCTGCTGCTTCACACTGTCAACTCACTCACCTGTCAGCCTTTGGAATCTTATGTCTCAGACTCCACTGTGACTGATGCTTCTGCCACACCAGGAGGGCCTTCTGTACCTCGGGAGCACTTTGTAGAGCCTAGGCTAGCGCAGGAAATCCTAGGATCAGATTCCCTCAGGTTAGAACAAGGCCCTCCCATGGCCAGAGGGGTTCGGGTAGAGGGGTGGAGGACCAGAGCCTGAGACAGACAGGAGTCTGGAACTCAAGGCCCCTGCTGGCTGGCAGCTGGGCTTTGGCAGTTACTGAAGCAAAGAATGCACCCTGGCCACCTGGGTGCTGTCCAGCCCTGCCAACCATGGCCTTGGCCTCGGAGAGCCCGCTGAGTGACGCTTGGAGCTTTTCTCTCACTTCTGCTCAGCCAGACAGCTGTCCTAACTTCCTGTTAGGACCCTCTCCTCTTCTCCTCCCATTTCTGAACGACCCGAAGGATGGTTTGCTGCCTGCCCACCTGTGTCTGTCAGGGAAGGACTAAAGAGGGCCTGTGCCACTCCTCATGGCCTCTGGGTCCCCTCATGGCCTTACTGAGAGATACTGATCCTCAGTTCCCCTGCACAGGAAGATCTGCTGTATGAGGTTTGGTCCCATGCAGGTTTAGACAGCCCAGGACAGACATTCCCAGGAACACAAGTTCCAAACTACTAGGGCTGCCGCCTTGCTGACTGAATCACACCACATTCCTGTGGTCTTCACACTTGTAAGGCTTCCAAGTGACTGATTTCCATGTAACCCAGAGTTTTGTGAACATCAACCAGAATTCTATCCAAAAAGGAGGTATAATGGCCAAGAGGTAAATCAGACATAATCTGCTTATTTATAGAGAACCATGGTTCATATTATGGTATCTGAGGCCCTGACAGATGTAAACGGAAGTTTCTTGTCCCGACTGCCTGTTCCCAAATAACTACTCTGAGACTTATATTAATTATAAAAGCTTGACCAATAGCTCAGGCTTGTTATTAGCTAACTCTTACATTTGAATTAGCCCATATTTCTATTTATGCTTTGCTATGTGGTGCCACCTTTATTAGCATGGTATATTCATCTCCTGCTCCCTCTGCATCTGGCTGGAGATTCCTGACTCTGCCCTTTTCCTTCCCAGCATCCTTAGTTTGGTTGCCCTGCCTGTACTTCCTGCCTGGCTACTGGCCAATCAGCGTTTTATTAAACCAATCTGAGTGACAAATCTTTACAATGTACAAGAGGATTATTCCGCAGCAGACAGGTCTTGCAGTGAGCAACTTGTTCAGTCTATACTTCTTACCTTCCTGAAACCACTGGATTCCAGGACAGTGTCCAGCAGCACACGCCAGCGATGTTCTTTGTTTCAGCCTCTCCTGTTGAGTCCCTATTTTGTGTTAAGTGCTGTGAGAGAAGTGCAGGGGTGAGAGTGGTGAGCAGGAAGACTCTCTGCCTCGCGGAGCTGGGAAAGGAAGGAGGGGTCATCAGCAGGCACCACAGTGTTTGTCGTCACACTATGAAAAATGCTGAGCATGGGGAAAACGGGGCCCTGGGAGGGAATTAAAGGGACTGGTTTTTGATGGAGCTAGTGGGGCGGGCATTGGAGAGGTGTAGCTGCCCTTGACGGCGCAGGCTTTTGGAACTGCACCAGAAATGTAGGTCCATCCTGCTGCAGAGTTCAGATTGCAGATGCCAAGGACTGTTCTGTGGTCCTCTGCTGAGCCTGGAGAGCACCTGTGGGAGGGAAGGGTCTTGAGAAAATGAGCCTATTTAGCCTTTCAAAAGCTTTCAGAGCCCAGGGTGGGTCCTCTTCCACTGTCCCACGGTAATGAACCACACAAAGCCCTGAATCAGGCACATGTTACAAGTAGTCCTGGTGGCCAATCTGCTTCTTCCTGAAGGTGGCGTTGTGAAAGGGGACGAGATCATGGCCATCAATGGCAAGATTGTGACGGACTATACCCTGGCTGAGGCTGAGGCTGCCCTGCAGAAGGCCTGGAATCAGGGCGGGGTGAGAATGAGCCCCTCCCCCTCCCGCTCCCTCCTCCCGCACCACCTGCCGCAGACCCTGGTGTCTGAAGCCTGGCCTTACAAATGGCAATGGCCCAGTCCAGGGCTGGGACCCAAGGTCCAGACAGTGGATTGGACCTGAAAGGCCACAGCCCTGAGAATTGTCACTTCTGACTTAGTCTTGAGTCCCAACAGCAAGTGGCACAAAGTCCAGAAGACTGGACATGGCCATCTACCCTGTCCTCCCCCCCCCCCAAAACCCAAAAACTCCAAGGTCTTCTCTAAGCGTGTGCTAAGTAGGAATCAAGAGAGTGTTGGGGGGCTGCTAGAGAGTGAACAGACCAGAGGGCAGACGGAAGAGGGACCGGTAGTCTGTTCCATGCTTAGCCACGTGGACCAGAGCTACCACTTACAGTCTCTCGGGATGTGCACTGCACAGTCTGGGGGGCACCCTCCGACAGACTGCGACCTAAGTGGTACCTACCTACTCACGCTGTGCAGTGCACAATGTGTGCCACTGTGTGCAGGCAGCTGAGCCTGAGCTAATAAGTTCAGGGCCGAGGAAGCTGACCAGATGGGCCTGGGACCCACATGAAAGGATGTGGAGGCGAGAAGACCAACGGGTAACACGATGACCGTCTTTGAAGGGCTGTGTCAGGACAGAGGGGAGCACTTGTGCTCCATGCTCCTGGAGGGAGGCCATGGGGGGGGGGGTTCCGTTCAATCTTAGGAGCTTTGGTGTGGGGGGAGGGGGTAGTGCTCTTTCAGGACTTGCCAGTGGACACACCCAAGGCTGGGGTGGACAGTGATGAGCAGGCTAACAATGGTGACGATGCCATTGAGGGGGCTGAGTGCCAAGGTCGGAGAGTGAGGTCCAAAGGGCCTGTGTTTGCTATGGCTCAGGGTTACAGGTGCAGCTTGTCAGTGGTACCCTTTCCTAGGTTGTACCCCAGACTTTAAGGGGTCACATCTGGAAGTCCATGTATGATTGTAAAGTGCCTGACCAGCCCTGCTCCATAGATTCACATGGAAACCTGGTGCCAACTGAGCGTCTTGCAGCCCTGCTTCTGGGGGAGAGCTTTCCTAGGGTGTTGGGCCTCCAGAAGCGAACCCCAGCTTTCTCTGTGCCCTGGCTGACCCCGGCCTATGAAGCCCAGGATTGGGACAGAACACCAGGCAGATGCATCACCCACCCCTCCGTGTGCCCTGTGGGTCACACGGTGTCTCTCCACAGGACTGGATAGACCTTGTGGTTGCTGTTTGTCCCCCCAAGGAATACGACGATGAGCTGTAAGTGTGTGTAGGCACCCTGCCCTTGAACCACCCCCCCTCCCCATCCTCCCAGGATCCTAGCCACCTTCCTCCAGCCTCACCCAGTGAAAGGGATGCCCTGGGCACACATCTGCTGGAAATCATGGGGCCTAGAACACCCTGGGCTAGAGACACCTAGGAACAGAGTCCCGGACCTTAGCAGTCTTGGCTCACACTGGCCCACACTCACCTGCCCAGCGTAGCCTCCATTCCACATGCCTTGAGGAATCGACAGTGCTTGTTGGAATCCAGGGCCTAGGCAGGACTGGGAGAGGCGGAAACTGAGTGCGGGGAGAGGTCCTGAAGAGCCTCGCCGAGCAGTAACTGGGCCCTCTTGTCTCCTGCTCCACCCTGCATGTGAAGCTCTTCCCCTCCCTTCTCTGCAGCCGAAAGCCCCCAGCTGGTCCGAAAGCAGCTTGAAGCCCATGAGCCCGTGTGTAGGCACGGGTTCTTCCTGCAGCTGGAGCCTACGGTGACTAGGCAGGCAGCTGCAGGGCCCTGTCTGCCCACGCTGCGTGCCATGTGCTGCCCATGATCCTGGCGGGTTCTTTGGACTGGTATCTGAAGGGAGATAGAGGCAGCCTGCAGAAATGTCTCCCTTGGGGCTGCTGCCAATGGCGGGGACACTAGAGCTTAAGGGGATGTGCAAGGCCCAGCTGGGGGCACCGGCTGGAGACCTGGGAGTGCCCACAGCCCTTAGCACCACCTGCTTTGGGTCACACTCGGAGTCCCTTGGAGCAGGGTAGCAGGTAGCACTGAGCAATGGTGCCTCCCACCTGCTGGACTAGGCCGGAAGTGGAGGCCCACTGAATCTCCCCGCTGGGGCCTCTCTTCCCCATGAGAACCTCTGCAGGAACCCCTGCATTCTGCTCAGGCACAGCCAGGCCATTCCAGCTCTTTAAGCTGGTCCAAAGAACCACGGTTGGTGGGTTCCGTTGATGTGCCGTCATGTCCCAAACCCTGCTTTGGGACATTGTCGCTGGTCTCCTTCTCACCTTGATCTGGCTGTCTCTGGCACACCAGGGAGCCAAGCTTCGGCGTGTGCCTCCCTACCTGTGTCCTGCATTTGGTGGCTGTGACCCCTGAGTTGATTGTGGTCTAAAGCCCACAGCCAGGGCAGCTCCAAGCCTGGGCTTGTGAGTTGCTTCTCTTAGAATTTTCCAAAATACTGCTCCTGCTCCTGCTTCATGCACCAAGACGGTGGGCCTGGCCTACCATGTCCTTGATGGCCATATTGTCACTTGCTCTTGACAAGTGACTCCTGTCCTGCTGCTCCTACGCCCACCCTTCCCCATCCTGACAACTGTTCTCTCTTCCTGTGTGCTGTGGCTGGTGTGAGCCGAATTGAGAGGGGCCCCTGGAGACTGGCAGGGCTGTGTGCTGCCATGGTGGGGCCAGCCATGGACAGAGGGTCATTCACAAGGCTCGTCCACCCTGTCTGTTTCTTCTCCCCCACAGGACCTTCTTTTAAAGTCCGGAGAGAGAAGCCAGCCAGACTCCATCCTGGAGTCCGGTAAGCTCTGCACCTAGCCCCTGAACTCAGCCTGAGAAACAGTCACCAGGTGTAGAGAGGTCTCCCTGAAACCGTGCCCCAGACAAAGAATGCAAATGGCCTGGTCCCTCCTCCAAGGCGGCCAAGAAGTGGACCAAAAAGCAGCTGCCCTTCTGGAGGCGCCCTGCAGGATTCCAGGTCCCATTTCCCACTTCCTCCAGCTCTAAGTGGCCCCTCCCAGCTCTGGAGCATTCCTTCCTTGAGACCTAGGAACCGCCAGCTCCTGCCGCCCTCTCCCACCCTCTTCTGATCACTGCTGAAAACCTGACTGAGCTCACTAATAAACAAGATCGACTCCTTTTCCAGCTTCTGGGATGAATGTGCATGGACAGCAGATTCGAGGCTGTAAAGTGAAAGTTGTGGCCCCATGGCTGTGATCTGAGCATGACATATGGAAGTCCGATGGCCAGGTCTGGCTCGGGGCTAAGGAGAAGGTAGCAGGAGCCCCAAGCTGGGCTTTGGGGTGTCCCTGCCAGAGAGGTGGGGAATGGTGTGTGGCAGGGCTTTGCCCTGTTCCCCTCAAACGGCACCTCAAGGTGTAGAGTGACCCAGCTGTTATCAGAGACCACACTGCATCTCCTAAGGTTGCCAGGGAGAGGGAGAAAGGTGTTGAGTTCACCCCCTACACAGAATGTAACCCAGCAGAACCTTAGGGAAGAAGAAACAGGGTGTCAGCAGGGACAAGACAGGGCCTCCTGGATACTCCCTGGAGAGAGTTTTCATACCACATTGAACCCAATATACACAGCATTAATCAGATAAGAATTGGAAAGTTCCAGACAGCTTGTATAAAGTAGGGCTTAGGAGAGGCCCTAGGGGACAGCTGAAGCCAGAATCCGCAGGGGAACTGGGCCAGGCATGGGGACCTTCTGTAGTGACACCGGACTGCTCATTCACACTAGTGCCCCCACATAAGTGACAGAACCCCTCTTCTGTATCTGCACACTCAAGGGCTGACAGGAGGTGCTGTTATCAATTCTGGCCCACAAGGCACCACACAATCTACTACCATCCCTAGATATTCAGAAAAACCTGAAGCGAAGGGGGGATGCTCTGCATCATCCCATAGAAACACAAATCTGAAAGGCTGGGGACCTGACTGCGCTCTTGACTCTCGCCTTCAGCATCCCATCCCCTCATTGAAGTTGCTTCCCACGGCTGGTCGTGTTGCTGAGCCAGCTCTGTCTGAGCTTCCCACCTCTGTCTCTGGAGAGCTGAGGCCACGGCCTCTGCCCTAAGGTGCTCCTTTTGGGGCCTGTGCATCTGGAAAGTGTCTTCCCAGCTGGGTCCAGCCTGATCCTCACTCCCAGAGTCATCCAAGGATCCTGTCCAGCGCTTTGGGCTCTACTCCTTCCTCTCCGTGATTGACATTTCTTTGATCCCAGAGCCCTGGGCTGGCCCCAACTCTTTGAAAACAAAGGAGCAGAGCCAGGGTCCAGAGAGAAGGCAGGTGGCATGCCTGGCACCAGGAGCCGGCAGTGGGTGGGGTCGGTCCTGCTGGGGGTTTACAGTCCGCTTCAGCAGGGTTGAGATCTGCTGGCTGCACACATCCATCTTCAGGAGGTCTCATTTACATGGTTCAACTTGACCACAGGGCAAAGCTATGCTCATCACAGAAACCAGACTTCAGTCTCAGTCCCTTCCCAGGCTAGAAGAGTATGTGGTGTGGCACGTTCTGGTAGTGTTGGGCAAAGGAAGGAAGCCATAGTCCTAAGGCAGCCGTGCCGTGGGGGTGGGGGGTGGGGAGCACCACCACTCTGCTGTGTGTTGTGGATGTTAAGGGTTACAAGTGCAGTCTGCTCACAGTATTTCCTGCTTACAGTGGTACTCTCTTTGGACCAAGAGGGTCTCCATAGGCCTGTGTGGTAGTGCTCCTCTGTTCGGTGCTATTGGGGAATGGGGAACTAAAAGGGACGCTCTAGGTCTTTGCGGGTTGTATGGGTTGGAATGTGACATGTCTCCCACCGGCCCATGTGTGTGAATACTTGGATCCCCCAACTGGTGGCACTGTTTTGGAAGGCTGTGGGCTTAGGAAGTGCAGCCTTGGGAGGAAGGGGATTGCTGGGGGTGGGCCTTGAGGCATTACAGCTCCTCGTCTCACTTCCTGTCTGCAGAGGCTGCTGCAGGCTGCTGCCACCATGCTCTCCCCATCATGCAGGGCTGTATATCCCTTCCAAAGCTGGGAGCCCAAATCAACTCTTCTGACTTTTTTGCTTTTGTTAGGTTGTTTGTTTGTTTGTTTGTTTGTTTGTTTTTTGACCCAGCAGTGTGAGAAGTTAGTAACATGAGTGTTTTCCTAAAATTGGATTATGAGACACCCGACACCCGTCCCTTCCTCTCTCTTTCACTTCTGGCTCCTCTGCCAAGTGCTCCCACCATTATATTCTGCCTCACCACAGACTGGAAAGCAACCGATCTGCCTGATCATAGACTGAAGCCTCCAAAACTGTGAGCCCACCCCAACTTTGCCTCCTTTTTGATTGGTTGCTCCAGATGCTTTGCTGCAGGAACAGAAAGCTAACATAGGTGCTTACCGTGGGACGTTAGCTGCAGCGGCGTGACTTGTAACCAGTTGACATGCTTGCACTGGAGACACTTGCGTGGAGCACTGTGCTGGGATCCAAACCTGAAATGAGTCACTCCATCCTGGCAAGGGACCGTAGGAGGAAAACAACACCGTTATCTTCCGTAGAAACTGAAACACCACGTACCCCGTATCAAGCCTGAGCTTTCACAGGGAGAGAGTGGAGAGCTAGCATGCAGGTCCAGACACCACGGCTCCGGAAGTTGCCCTGGCTGAGCATTGCTTCAAGTAAAGGAGAAAGACGAGGCTGCCATGTGGAATCGGCCCTCCTCCCTGCTTCAGTTTGCCCTGTCTGTTTCATCTGACTTCCCTACTATAGAGCGAGCTGAAACTGCAACAGGACCATGTCTGTACCGCTTGAAACTCAGCAAGGTCTCTCCTGCCCTTAGGACAGTCCAAGGCCTAGGTCACCCAGGAAAGGAAGCCTGGGGTTTGGTGTGGCTGAGCACTCAGTGAGCTAGCTGTTCCCCTGACCCTTAGGGCTGGAACTGACAGAAAAACCCAACCCCAGAGGACAGTTTCAGTAGTAGGAAGGAATCCAGGAGTGTTTGAGGAGATTTGGCTGAGCCAGATGCCAAACAAGGGCCCTGGGACTCTGTTCTGGATTCCTGTATCAGCTAAGGTTTTCCCAAAGAAGGAGTGTGCTTACACACACACACACACACACACACACACACACACAGTGCAATACACGTTACACACAAACACACACACACACACACACACACATATATATATATATACATATGTATATATAATTATATGTAAGGAGAACTTTTAATTTGGTTATTGTTTTACTTTTTAAATTTTTAATGTTTTATGTGCATGGGTGTTTTGCCAGCATATCTGTGCACCATATGCATGCAGTGCCCTCAGAGGCCGGAAGTGGGCAGTAGATCCCTGGGGCTTACAGGTGATTGTAAGCTCCTCTGTGGGTGCTGGGGATCAAACCTGGGTCCTCTGCAAGAACAACCCATGCTCTTAACCACTGAGCCATCTCTCCAGTCCCTGCTGTGTTAATTTTAAGGAACAGGCTCACACAAGCATGGCCTCAAGCAATTCTAAGGTCTCTGAGGAAGGCCCGCATGGTGACGGCACACTCAGAGCAAGTATGGACTGGTCATCAGCAGAATGCTGTCTTCCTTGGGAATATCCGCATTTTTAAGCGTGTGTGGGTAGGGGTGGTGTATGTACACATGTATGCAGGAGCATACACTTGGCTGTTTACATAGGTGCTGGGATTTGAACTTGGGTCCTCAAGCCTACACAAGCCCTCTTGCTCACTGAACCATCTCTCTAGCCCCAAACGATTCTTCCTATTGAGACTGTGAGCTGATGAAACAAGGTGAGGACCACTACATCACAGAGGGCAATCAGCTAACACCCACTGATGTAATGTTATTCTTTCTCCAAACATCTTCACAGATAAGCACCTAGATGTGTTTACCCAAATGGTCTTGGTGCTGTGGCCTGACAAGCAACATGAAATTAACTACCAAACTCTTGGCTCTGCCACACCCTGGCCTGCTTCATTTTCAGATGCCAAGGTAGCTGCTGGTATTCTAAACTCCGACCTTGTAGTTCAAGGTAGCGTATGGCCAGCCTGATGGGCCACACGAGGTCGTCACCACTCCACATGGACCCCATAAAGAGGAAGGGTCTGTTCAGAAAAAAAATGAGGGGAAGTGGCCCCAAGCTGCTGCTAAGGACATCTGCAGAGGAACCCACCTCAGAAGGGCCTTCCTCTGCCTTTCCTTCCCTGTGTCCCTCAGCCTGAGAGGAACTGTCTTCCCAGGGTGTGTCCCCAGCTTCTGGTGGCACATGGGTTGTGGGGAAACAAGGATGGACCCTGTGACTTGGGACTCCAGGACTGGGACGCTGGGGTTTCCAACAGCCGGTCCTCAAATACCCTGAGAAGTGAGAGTCTCAGCCACATTTATTACTCACTTTTCTGGTTTTTTTAGTCCTAAGATGCCACATAGTAGGATGGAAAGGTCAACAGAATCAGGGACAAGAAGCTCAGAAAAGCCCTTGACTCACTGATCAATATTAACGTCTCAAGAATCTGGGATTCATGCCAGAAAGAGCAGATTGGGTCGATCTCACTTGAGGGTGGAGTTTCCTAAACATGCACTCTGGGCGAATGGAGTCCCCAACTCTGCCTCTGGGCCCTCACTTGCACCTGTATCAATTGAAGGAACCCTTCTCCTCTCCATGTACAGCTCAGTGCAGTCTTGTACACACAGGTACACACACACACACACACACACACACACACACACACACACACACACTTCTTCCGTTTCTCTAGGGGAGCAGGGTTACCACTGGTTGAGTGTGTGTGCTTACACACATGCTCACATTGTGTGTGCTAGGGTTTTTTTGGGGGCGGGGAGTTGGCTTTTTGGTTTTTGTTTTGTTTTGTTTTGTTGAGATAGGGTTTCTCTGTGTAGTTTTGGAGCCTTTCCTGGAACTCACTCTGTAGCCCAGGCTGGCCTTGAACCCACAGAGATCTGTCTGCCTCTGCCTCCCCTGAGCGCTGGATTAAAGGTGTGCGCTACCACTGCCCGGCCTGTGTATGCTGGGTTTTAAATATGCATCTTCCTTAATTTTATCCTGAATCCACAGAGCCCCCGTCAACCACCATCCACCCTCTGTCTCTGTGCCTAGTGGAGGTACCGCTTGCTTACAAGTGGACTTCTACAGCATTTTGCCTCTTTGTGATTGCTTTGCTTTGCTTATTAACATTCCGCAAGTAGAAGGGAAGAGAAAAAGAGAGGAAATGATAACGCAGAGAATAGAGAAAGCCCACCATGTGTCAGCACGCCCCTGTATTCCCAGCACTCCGGAGGCAGAGACAGGAAAACTGCCTGAAGGTCATCCTCAGCTACATATCAAGTTCAAGGCCAGCCTGAGCTACACCTGAGTGTAGCTAGAGTTTTCTTGCCTTGCCCACAGGACAAATCATTGTCACCCGCCAGTCCCACAGCTGCTCAGACCCAACCAAGTAAACATAGAGACTTATATTGCTTACAAACTGTATGGCCGTGGCAGGCTTCTTGCTAACTGTTCTTATATCTTAAATTAATCCATTTCCACAAATCTAGACCTTGCCACGCGGCTCGTGGCTTACCGGCATCTTCACATGCTCCTTGTCCTGGTGGTGGCTGGCAGTGACTCCTTCCACCTTCCTGTTCTTTCTTTTCTCCTCTCTGTTAGTCCCGCCTATACTTCCTGCCCAGCCACGGGCCAATCAGTGTTTTATTTATTGACCAATCAGAGCAACACATTTGCCATACAGACCATCGCACAGTACCTGAGTCTGAAAACAAATATGCGAGACGGAGGGACTGAGTGTGTTCAAAGCGCATTAGACCCACAAATGCAAGCCCCTCGTTTTGTACCGTTGACATATATTCACTTATTTTCTTGTGCACGTTTGTACATGTGATGCACATGTACACAGTACACGCATGAAGGTCAGAGGATGGCTTTCAAGTCAGCTCTCTTCTTCCACGTGTCATGAGAGCCAACTCCAGTCACAAGGCCCAGTGGCAGGCGCCTTTACCCACTGAGCCAATCACCCGCCCTCACAAAAAACAAAAACACATTTTTCAAAGGACGATTATGCCTCCGCGGCTCACACATTTGTGCCGTTCATTTTTGGGATTTCCGTTCATTTTTATTTTTCCCTTTTGTGGTGCTGGAGAAGGCACTCAGGGCTTTCACACACTGGACAGTCACCACTGAGACGCCCCTCCGGCCTGCAATTCCCTCCCTCCTTTCTGTTTAAAGACTGGATACTGCGTCCCCCGACCTGCCCTCAGCTGTGGTGTGCACACCCCCCTGAGGTCAGCTCACTCTTTGTGCTGCTGTCCGCCACCTGCGTATTCGCCTCGTCCTTTGAGAATTTGCTTCAGCAGCAGGCACAAACTTGGAGGTATGATTTCTGAGCCCTTTGGGACAGAACTGTCACTTAGACAGACAGCTGCAGTCTGATGCTCATGTCTGCAAAGGGCAAAACATCTCTGGGGAAAGTGGAAGCCTCCTGACTTCACACCGGATTTCCCCGTCTACAGAGGTCCCAGGGCTTCCTACGTGAGCATGGAGAAATCCAGAGATTTGATCTCCGCACGGTCCACGCGTGGATGGAAGTGTGCTGGTGGGAGGGTGGCAGAGAGCAGCAGGTCCTCGGGGGCATGCTGGGAAAGCAGTGACAGCAGAGGTGCCCCTCTGCCTGCCTGTGGCACAGGGGACCATTCTGACCATAGGCTCTTTATCAGGTGAGAGACTCGAGGGTCAGGGAGCCAGAGCCTACTGTAGGTCCTATGGGTCAGCTCACAGGACCACGGAGACAAATGCTGCCTGATACAGAGCAAAAACATTGGCACAGTCCAACGGCTACCCAGCCGCCTGGCCTCCTCGGGCCGTTGTTGCCAAGTCCACAGAGAGGTTTATTGGAGGTTTACTAATCTCGGGAGGGATCCAAAGCTTTTATGAGGGTTTCAAAGGTGCCTCTGACTCCCAAGAGCTTACATCTACCCTGATAATTAAACAGAGTAAACAAAAGCCTGAAGTGTGGGGCTGGGGACACGCTCAGGGGGTAAAGCACATGCCGTGAAAGCTTGAAGACCTGAGTTCAGATCTCCAGAGCCCACGTACAGTGGAGTAGACAAGTCTGTAATCTGAGACATAGTGAGATAAGAGGTGGAGAACCCCGGGAGCTTTCAGGCCAGCCTGGCGTCTGTAGCCGAGAACAACAAAGATATTTTGTCTCAAACGGGATGGAAAGTGAGGATGAACCCTTGAGGTTGTCCCCAGATTCCACATGTGTGCAGTGGCATGTGCATGTTCACACTCACACATACATAGATTCGCACACAGGGGACACACACACACAAGGCTGAAGAGTGAGTTACTGGAAACACCCCAAACTTGAAACAGCTCCTTCAATGCATGCACTATGCTCCCCACTTTTTCTCCAGCAATTTGTACGGTGTCCAGCACACAGTAGGTGCTCAGTATAAATGCATCACTAACCAAGAGTGACCTGCTAAAATGACATAATGTATGTCAATGAGAAAGCTGAAACAAGTTTATAAACATCCATTTTCCACTTCACTGGGCGAGCAAACAGCTGTTAGACCAGAGGGTAAACACTGTCCCTGATTGAGTCAGTCATTCATCTATCGGCTCATTCATTCATCCAGTTAACAAATATTGATTGGGATTATTTTACTCTGTGCCGGAGCCAACTTCTCCTGAGTCTCGGCCTCAGCCCTACAGATCTCCCAGCCCAGCAGGGGGCACTAACCCAAGTGTGATTCATTGCCATGCTGGGTGACGGCAATGTCGGACACCTAACACAGGGCTGGGGGCTAGAGGAGGGACCTTTCAGCAGACCCACCTTCAGTGGGGGTGCAAAGAAACCCTCAGTAGGAAGGAGGCACTTGAAACCACTATTGAGAGCTTAGAAGCTGGTTCTTGGATGGCAGGGAGAGCAGAGATGCTATCCCCATAGCAAGGACATCTTAGCGTCACAGGAGGCTTGTGGAATGGACAGAGGCCAGTTTGCAGGAGTGGAGTCTGTCTGCAGAAGGCCTCAGATGGACATTCTAGAGCACCAGCCGTCCACCCTCCTCCCCACCCTATGGTGCTCCATGGCCTTTCTCAGAGCACCTCATCATGCCAAGACTCCCAAGCTCACTAGCGAGTCTGGAAAATGCACCCCGGCTCCCTGTGTATACACTTGAGCGGTCCCTTTAGAATCTTCCTGTCTTCACCTGGGCAGATGGGGCACCCGCCACCACCGCATCCCCTGAAGTTCCCAGCAAGTCGAGTCTCCAAGCTCAGCCAATTCATCTCCCTTTCCTTCTCTTTCTCTTCTCTTTCCCTCCTCCTCACCACCCTTCACCTGCAGCATCTTCTTTCAGCCAGACCACAAGCCCCAGCAGCAGAGACTGCCTGTTGTCCCCAGCTGAGAGGCAGTGTGGTAGCCATAGTCACTGTGGCTCTCACTCTCCAGCGTGTCCATCACCAGAGGGCAACTTTGGGTGTTTCACTTCCATACTCCGCAGGTTGGGGTTGCCCTGAAAACGGGCACCTCCAACAAAGCACCCATTAATGCTAATGGCCGGGGCCACGTCAAGAGCCACTGGGGCCAAACTGGGTTCCAGCGGATGCTCTGTGTCTTACTGGGCTGAGCTATGACACGTCACAGCCTCTAGGCCTGTTTCCCACTCGCTTTGCAGGTGACAGAGGAACCCCGTCTGCACCCGGCAACTACAGAAGGGACACCTTTTGCTGACTTTCTCGCTGCAGCTCCTAGCACCCAGTGGCCAAACCAGGCTAGTCTTCTTGGTTAGATGAGCAAGCAGCATCTCCACCCCGTCCTGCCTACCCCAGCACCCTAGCTCCCAATTCCCAAGCTAGTCTCTGCAACAGGAGGAGAAATGGATGATTTTTCCAGCTCCCAAGGAAAGGACATTTCTCTCTAAAGCGTGTGGTTGCTCTTCACCTTAACATTAAATATATTCACCAATTTAAATTTTTAATGTACACAATAGAGCTAAAAATAGATCTGGCTCTGCACAGGTCATGCGGGAGCACTTCAATAACACAACCACAGAGCAGATAAATGTCAGCTCACGGCTGTGAGCCTGCCTCAAGGGCCACGGCCACCTGAACGGAGGAGCCTTTGGTGGAGGGGCTTCCTCCTACGCAGAATCAGTCGAGGGGCTGCCCCCCCTCAACACTACCATACACCCACGGTCACCCGTGCACAAGTGTCTAAGCCCATGCTGGTTGCTGTGACAAAGGTACCATGAACGGGATGGCCTCGAACAACAGACTTATTTCTTGTGGTTTTGGTGGCCGCAAAGTCCAATGCTAGGAAGCCAAGAGATTTGAGGCCTGTCGAAGCCTGCTTCCTCGCAGACAGCAGTCTGCTCCCTGTAGCCCACAGGGGGAGAATGTCAGTGAATGTTCTGGGGCCTCTTAGAAAAGCATGAGTCTCATTATGAAGCTGAGTCCCTTGTGACCCAAAGGCCCTGCCTCCTAACGCCTTGGCCATTAGGACTGGGAGACATATTTAGTCCTTCCCAACAAGGAAGTTAGATGTGTCCATTACAGACAGGCACACACTGGCCAGACAAGGCTAAACGAGAAGGGGGCTTGCTCTGTGAACACTGCTTCCAGACATCAGTACCGCCACCCTCCAGGCCACACCCCCTCCACGCCACACCCCTCCACGCCACACCCCCTCCATGCCACACCCCTCCATGCCGCACCCCCTCCACGCCACACCCCCTCCATGCTGCACATCCCCATGCCGCACATCCCCACGCCACACCCCCTCCACACCACACCCCCTCCGTGCCACACCCCTCCACGCCACACCCCTCCACGCCACACCCCCTCCATGCCACACCCCTCCACACCACACACCCCCATGCCGCACCCCCTCCACGCCACACCCCTCCACGCCTCACCCCCTCCATGCCACACCCCTCCATGCCACACCCCTCCACGCCACACCCCTCACGCCACACCCCCTCCATGCCACACCCCTCCACGCCACACCCCCTCCATGCCACACCCCTCCACACCACACACCCCCACGCCGCACCCCCTTCCACACAGCTGTCTCCTACCCTTCTTTTTGCCTTCACGTTTGACCCTACCCATGCCAGATACCCATTCTCAGAGGATGCCCCAAGAAGGAAGCTGGACTCGGTCACCTATTCCGAAAGGGACCTTGGAGCACTGAGCTTTCCTCTCTGCCTGTTTCTCCCCTGGACCATGATGCTCACAACGTCTGCCTCACAGAGAGGTGGCAATCAAGACAGGAAGGACATGACACAGCGTAGGGACTCAATTTTTAAAATTCAGTGTCTTGGGCGTTCAAGCAGGGAGTGCCCTGTCCCTCTGCTGTCATGGTTTCTGACCTGTGAGCCAAGTGAGAGAGACGATTCCTCCTGCTTAGAGCTGAAGCTTGGGGAGGTTGATGTGCCCACAGTTCCCCAGCTGGCATGTGCCCATCATCCCATACCCGCACTCGCGCAGTATAGACTTCAGGCTCAGGCAGGCTCTGCTCAGGAGCCTGGCGCTAAGGTCTCTCTGATTGACACCTCCAATCTTGGGATGCTGAAATATGAATTGTCATCTATAGATGCAATTGGACCTCATTCGCAGCCATCTTGGGGAGCACGTGGCCTCCAAGCCACAGGTTAGACATACTTTCTAGGAGGGACGAAAGTGGTGGGGGGAGACAGACCACTTCTGAGGCCAGAGAGGACATCCTCGTCAGCTTTGCCTGATGGGGATTCTGCTGCTTTGGGCGGGGGAGAGGGAACAGGCCGGACATTACAGGATCTCACATCACTGGGCCAGCCTGCGATTTAGATTCTAAAAGAAAGATGAATCTGAACTTGTCCTTAAGTGTCCTCAAGCGGGCAGGTGACCAGGCTGAAGGCTACACTGGCTCTTGGTTTGAGGGGCTACAGTGCACAGAGCAAGGGAAGCAGGAGGCAAAGCATGGGGTGGCTGGTCGTGTTGTATCAGCAGTGTGGAAACGGGGAAGGGACAGGAAGCAAGGCTGGCCCTCTGCTCTCCAGCAACTCTGCAGCAACCCACTTCCTCCAGCCAGCCCCCACTTCCGGAAAGTTCCACAACCTTGCAAAATAGATGGGAATGGAAAGTTAAAACATGTGAGCCTGTGGGAGCGTTTTCACATTCAAACCATAACACAGATTGTGCAGAGGAGTGGTCATTCTTGGTTGGGTGACCTTAGAAAGATTGCCTCTTAGATCGAAACGCTAGCAGTGCTGGGTGTGGGGATCATGCCTGTAACCCCAGCCCTAGGGAAGCTGAGGTAGGAAGATCAGGAGTTCAAGGCCAGAGCAAGTGTGGTGGTGTGAACGAGACTGGCCCCATAGGTTCACAGATTTGAATGATGGCTCACCAGGGAGTGGCACTATGTGAAAGGAGTAGGAGATGTGGCCTTGTTGGAGAATGTGTGTCACTGGGGGTGGGCTTTGAGGTTTCACAAGCCCATGTCAAGCCCAGAGTCTCTCTTCCTGCTGCCTGTAGATCCGGATGTAGGACTCTCAGCTCCTTCTCCAGCACCATGCCTGCTTGTATGCCTCCATGCTTCCCGCCACGGCAACAACAGACTAAACCTCTGAAACCGTAAGTAAGCTCCAATTAAATGCTTCCCTTTGTAAGGGTTACTGTGGTCATGGTGTCTCTTCACAGCAATAGAACACTGACTAAGACAGCAAGTTTGAGGCTATCCTGGCCTACACAAGACCCTGTCTCAAACAAAGAAACAACCTTAACTGGAAAGAGCAACTTTTTTTTTTTTTATTAAGAAAAGTTTTCCATTCATTTTACACACCATCATAGATCCCCGTCTTCCCTTCTCCTACCCCCCAGCCTCCCCCTCCCAACACACACTCCCACTTCCTCCCCACCACAAGAAGACAAGGCCTCCCATGAGGAGGCACATCCAGTAGAGGCAAGTCCAAGCCCCTCCTCCTGCCTCAAGGCTGCAAGAGGTGTCCCATCATAGGTAGTGGGTTCCAAAAAGCCCACTCATGCACCAGGGATGGATTCTAATCCCACAGCCAGGGGGTCCCCCAGCAGATCAGGCTACACAACTGTCTCCCCATGCAGAGGGCCTAGTCCAGTCCCATGCAGGCTCCACAGTCATTGATCCGAATTTCATGACTTCCCACTAGTTTGGTTTGGTCATCTCTGCAGGTTTCCCCATCATGATCCTGATGCACTCGCTCATAGAATCCCTCTTCTCTCTCCCTGACTGGACTCCTGGAGCTCTGCCTGGTGCCTGGCTGTGGATCTCTGCATCTGCTTCCATCAGTCGCTGGAGAAAAGCTCTGTGATGACAGTTAGGGTGTTCACCGACCTGAGCACAGGGGCAGGCCAGTTCTCCACTCTTTCTAGCAGTCCAAGCTGGGGTCATCCCTGGGGATTCCAGGGAACTTCCCTAGCAGCCGGTTTCTCTCTATCCCCGTGATGTCTCCTCTATCATGCTATCTATTTCACTGCTTTTCCCACTCCATCCCTGTTCCAGAAGAGCAACATTTTAATTTGTATAAAAGGCCCTCATCTCAACAGGCCAACAGAAAACAAATGTTAGCCTTGGCTGTGGTTAGGAGATCCTTCACCATGCCTCTGGTTGTACGGTGTCAAGAAGGGGGCAGGCTGCCTATGCTCCTGCATCAGCCCTCCATTCATGTATGATTGAGGGCCCCCTGCCTCTGCCAGTCTGTGGCTCTTCCTTGGGGCAAAGGAAATTTGTATGATCTATATGGATTATCTAATGTAGTCTATACCACCTTTGTAAGATGAATTGCTAAATGGTCTTATTAATAATAAAAAAAAAAACCTGGAGCAAGATATTGGGGTAAAAACTGAAAGAACAGAAAAGCAGAAAGAAGCCAGCCACATTCTTACCACTTGGAAATCCTCAGCCAAAGAGACCTACTTCCTGTATACCCATGCCTATATGCCTTTCTGTTCTGCATCTCACTTCCTCTCTCCGCTCAGCTACATCACTTCCTGTCTGTCTGTACAGATCTCCAGACCTCTATGGTTAGTGCTGGGATTAAAGGTGTGTGTCACCATGCCTGGTTTTGTTCCCAGTGTGGCCTTGAACTCACAGAGATCCGGATGAATCTCTGCCTCTGGAATGCTAGGATTAAAGGCTTGTGCTACCATTGCCTGACCTCTATGTTTACTATAGTGGCTGGCTTTTTCCTCTGATCTTCAGATAAGCTTTATTAGGGTGCACAATATTTTGAGGGACACAATATATCACCACATCCCATTAGGCAGGTAAGGAGGCACCATCTGTCTAGAACTTTCTCTTCTCTCCTGATGCAGGGCAGAGTGGGACTGAGAGGGCAGACACTGCCGCTTCCAGGCTAAATATTTGCCTCCCCCTCCGCTGTCTGAGGAACCACAGAAGCACTGCCTGTCTGCTTCCCAGGTGGCCACAGCTTCGCGGTCGTGGGCGGTAAAGGGGCAGGAGGAGGTGTCTTTCTCTGTTGGTACCAACATCTCTATGTTGTTCTCCGTACCTCTGCCCTGGTGTTCTACGGCACAGGAACGCCTGCTCCACATCATCAGTGTGACGGGACCTGGACTCCCCAAAGAGGAGCTAGGCCTCCAGGCATACCTGGGAAGGAGCTTTTGGAACAGGCCAACAGAAATGTGAAGACGCATCTTGAGTGTGGGTCACACCATCTCATGGCCAGCATCCTGGACTTAGCACCAGCATCCATCTCTTCCTGCTTCCTGACTGCAGAAGCAATGTGACAGGCACCTCATGCTCCTGCAGCCACACGTCCCTGCCACAATGCACTGGACCCTCAGATTCTTCCTCTCTTAAGCGGTTTTTGTCACAGCAAACTAACTAAATATAATACGATGGAGACACATTTAATTTTGCTTGTGTTTTTAACCAGCCCATTATCGGCTGGGATTAGTGGAAAGATTCATTTTTCTGAACTGCCACCTATCCCATTGTTGACATTATCATCATGAGGATGCCCTCTGCCATGGTCTCTGGTCACCCAGTTAGCCACACAAAGGCCTGAGCAACATCAGCACCGGAAGGGCCATGTCCACCCTGCCTGTCAGCGAGTGAGAACCCAGAACCCTCAATCCAGGTCAGTTTTTGCTCTGCCAGGTTGGTTGCAAATTCTCAAGATGGGGTACCCTTGCTTAGAGCACACTTTGTGTCTGGCCTTTCAGCCTGCTGCAAGAGAAGTGTCAGGGCCTCCAGAGCAAGCAAGCCCAGAGGCCTGCCCCTCACTGTGCAGACACATGCAAGTCTTTCTCATAAAGGATGCCACGTGTTGTGTGCTCCTCCATGCCTGTGTCTGGAGATATTTCCTTCTCAGTGTGCAGCCCCCTTCACTCTGTGCTTGCCCACTGCAGCCCTGGGAAGGACAACACTGTGCATTTTGCTTGTGTTACCACTGGCCTTGTCCTGATGAGCTGCTGTGGGATGGTCTGTATGGCAAATGTGTTGCTCTGATTGGTCAATAAATAAAACACTGATTGGCCAGTGGCTAGGCAGGAAGTATAGGCGTGGAGAGGGGAAAAGAAAGAACAGGAAGGAAGAAGGAGACACTGCCAGCCACCACCAGGACAGTAAGCCACCAGCTACGTGGCAAGGTATAGATTTATGGAAATGGATTAATTTAAGCTATAAGAACAGTTAGTAAGAAGCCTGCCACAGCCATACAGTTTATAAGCAATATAAATCTCTGTGTTTACTTGGTTGGGTCTGAGCAGCTGTGGGACTGGCAGGTGACAAAGATTTGTCCTGACTGTGGGCAAGGCAGGAAAACTCTAGCTACAATAAGCATTTGAGGTGATTCCACAGTTCTGAGATGATTCGGCCAAAGAGCAATCTTATCATGCCTCCTTGGGCAGCTGACACCGTGCTTTTCAAAAGAACTTGCAAACTCACGTGTCAGGCAGTGGGCTGTGTGCTCTCTCTTTAGGGATAGATGCGGGGGGTGGGGGTGGAGGAGTGGACATCGTGGATCACTGGGAGCTGCACAGTATGTGTCCCTGAAGTAAACGGGTCCCCAAGACTGCAGACTAAACACTCTTCCGCCCACCAGCAGCTCTCTTCACTAGAACTTTATGGACCACACCTTTCATTTATTTTAAGGGCCCAGGAGAGGCAAGTGTGGGGTTGTGGTGGACACTGAATGACCACAGAGAACATACCTCCCCCACATGCAAAGCCCCTTTGTACCAGTGATCTCATCCCAATCCATCTGGCTTTTCCTTTCCATTTAAAAATGATGAAATTAAAGCTCAGAAAGGTAACTGGTCCCAAACCACACAAGAAGTTGTGGCAGAGTCAGAACAGGGAATCCCCATGCTGCGTGGCAATGGGGATATGCTCTGGGGAATGCCACTGGGTGATGCCATCACTGAGCACCCAGCAGAGCCTGTGGCGACAGATATAAACTGAGATGCCTATGACAGCAGTAGGCAGTCTAGTCTAGTAGGATGCTCTGTTAGGAATGCAGTCCTCATCGGCCTAAAATGTTACGCATCCATGACTGCCCTACTGAAAGAGACAGCATGGCTGAGCATGTAACCGCACGAACAAAAAACAATACTGCACAAAATGTGGAGAAAAGAGAATAAAAGAAAAATCCAACCTAGGGCGGGAAGGTTATTATGAGTTTGAAGCTAATCTGAGCCATACAGTGAAGGCTATACAGCAAGATCCCATCGACACCGATGACGATGACGACAATGGTGATGACGACGATGACGACAACAATGATGATGATGACGATGATGATGACGATGACGACAACAACAACGATGATAAAGGAACGACAGAGCCCACAGCAATGGAGTGGATACATACAGGCACTTAAAGCATCACATCCATAGGTAAGAGCAGAAAGAATAAGCCCATGGACCGCACTTTCTCGCTCTCTTAGTGCTCAGCTGGCTTTCTCCACTCCTATACAGGGCTCATGAGATAGTGTTGCCCACAGCGCGCTGGGTCCCCCTACATCAATTAATAATCAAGACAATTACCCACAGACATGCCCACAGGCCAGCCTGATCTAGGCAATTCCTCAACTGAGGCTCTTAATTGATTCTAGGTTGTGGCAACTTGACAACTAAAAACTATCAGGCACTGGAGAGATGTCTCCGTGGTTAAGAGCACTCCCATGGGGGCTTTTGTGGAGCCCCTGAGTTCTGTTCCCAGCAGCACCCATGCCAGGCTGCTCACAACTACCAGTGATTCCAGCTCCAGGGGATACAAGTTCTATTCTGGCCTTGGCTGGCACAAGCATCTCTCTCTCTCTCTCTCTCTCTCTCTCTCTCTCTCTCTCTCTCTCTCTCTCTCTCTCTCTGTGTGTGTGTGTGTGTCTATCTGTCTGTCTGTCTCCATCTTTCTCTTTCTGTGTGTGTGTCTGTCTGTCTATCTGTCTGTCTGTCTCTATCTCTCTCTCTCATAATTAAAAGCAACTGAAGGAGATCAAGGGGATACAAATTGCAAAGGAAGAAGTCAAAGTATCAGTGTTTGCAGAGGACATAATAGTATACATAAGTGACCCAAAAATTCTACCAGGGAAATCCTACAGCTGATAAACACCTTCATTGAAGTGGCTGGATATAATATTAACTTAAAAAAAAATCAGTAGCCCTTCTATATACAATAATAAATGGACTGAGAAAGAAATCAGGGAAACAACATCTTTTACAATAGCTACAAATAATATAAAATATCTTGGGGTAACTCTAACCAAGCAAGTAAAAGACCTGTGTGACGAGAACTTCAAGTATTTGAAGAAGAAATTGTAGAAGACATCAGAAGATGGAAAGATCTACCATGCTTATGAATAGGTAGGATTAACATAGTAAAAATGGCCATCTTACCAAAAGCAATCTACAGATTCAATGCAATCCTTATCAAAATTCTGACATAATTCTTCACAGATCTCGAAAGAACTCAACTTCATATGGAAAAAAAAAAACAAGATAGCTAGAACAATCCTGTACAATAAAAGAACTTCCAGAGGTATCATCATCCCTGATTTCAAGTTGTACTATAGAATAATAGTAATAAAAACTGCATAGTATTGGCATAAAAACCAACAGATTGATTAATGGAATTGAATCAAAGACACAGAAGTAAATCCATACACTTATGGACACTCAATTTTCAACAAAGAAGCCAAAATTATACAATGGAAAAAAGAAAGCATCTTCAACAAATGGTGCTGGCATAACTGGATACCTGTACATAGAAGAATGCAAATAGATCTACATCTATCACCCTGCACAAAACTTAAGTCCAATAAATATAACATAAATTCAGATACAGTAAACCTGAAAGAAAAGAAAGTGGGGAATAGCCTTGAGTGCAATGGCACAGGAGACAACTTCCTGAATAGAACACCATAGCACAGACACTAAGATCAACAATTAACAAGTGGAACCTTGTGAAACTAAAAAGCTTCTGTAAGGCAAAGGACACTGTCAATAGGACAAAAGTGGCAGCCCACAGAATGGGAAAAGATCTTCACTAACTCCACATCTGATAGAGGGCTGATATCCAAAATATATAAAAAACTCAAGAAACTAGATATCAACAAACCAAATAATCCAATTAAAAATTGGGATACAGATCTAAACAGAGAATTCTCAACTGAGGAATATCAAATGGCAGAGAAGCACTTTAAAAATGTTCATTATCCTTAGACATCAGAGAAATGAAAATCAAAATGACTCTGAGATTCCATCTTACACCTGTCAGAATGGCCAAGATAAACACACAGCTGACAGCTAGTGCTGAAGAGGATGTGGAGCAAGGGGAACACTCCTCCACTACTGGTGGGAGTGCAAACTTGTACAGCCACTTTGGAAATCAATATGGTGGTTTCTCAGAAAACTGGGAATTGATCTACCTCAAGACCCAACTATACCACTCTGAGGCATATATCCAAAGGACGCTCCACCATAGCACAAGGACACTTGCCTAACTATGTTCACAGCAGCTTTATTTGTAATAGCCAGAACCTGGAAACAACCTAGATGCCTCTCAACGCAAGAATGAATAAAGAAACTGTAATACATTTACACAATGGAGTATTACTCAGCTGTTAAAAACAATGACATCAAGAAATTTGCTGGCAAGTGGGTGGAACCAGAAAAGAAAGTCCTGAGTGAGGTAACCCAGACCAGAAAGACAAACATGGTATGTACTCACTTATGAGTGGTTATTAACCATGAAGTAAAGGATAACCATCTACAGACCCAGAGAAGCTAAGTAACGAGGAAGGCTCAAGGATGGGATGCATGAATCCCACTGTGAAGTGGAAATAGAATAGGCATTGCCCGTGGATAGGGGGTTCTGAGTGGGGAGTGGGGATGGGAACAGAGGGATCAGGTGAGGGAAGATGGAGGGAGAGAGTCCTGGGAGAGACAACTGGATTGAGAGAAGACATCTCTGGGACAAGCTAGAAACTTAGTGCAATGGGAACTCTCAGGAATCTATATGAGAGTGACCCTAGCTAAGTCCTAGGAAGTCCATCTCTCACACTGCCTGGAGGGCCAGGACCCAGAGGTTGGGTGGCCCAGAGACCTTGGATAGAACCAAACATGACCGACAAAAAAAAAAAGTCAATGAAATGGTTCCTAATGATATTCTTCTGTAATCATAGATCATGCCTACCCCAACTGCCACCAGAGAGGCTTCCTCCAGCAACTGATGGAAACAGACGCAGAGACCCACAGCCAAACATTAGGTGGAGCTCAGGGAATCCTATTGAAGAGGGGGAGGAAGGATTGTGGGAGCCAGAGGGGTCAAAGACACCCAAGAAAACCCACAGAATCAACTAACCTGGGCTCCAAGGGGCTCCCAGAGACTGAACTGCCAACCAGGGAGCCTGCAGGACTGACCTAGGCCCTCTGCACATATGATACAGTTGTGTGGCTTGGTCTTCTTGTGGGACTCCTAACAGTGGGGGCAGGGGCTGTGTGACTCTGTTGTTTGGGACCCTTTCCTCCTACTGGGTTGCCTCATCCAGCCTTTATAGAAGAGGAGGTGCCTAGTCTTCCTGCACCTCCATCTGCCATGGCTGGTTGATATCCACGGGAGGCCTGCCCTTTTCCAAAGAGAAACAGAGGCGTGAAGGGGGGTGAAGAGAAGGGAGTTGGGAGGAACTGGGAGGAGAGGCAGGGACTGTGGTTGGGATGTAAAAAAGTAAGAAAATTTAAAAATACGTATATTTCATAGGATTATAAAGATAAAAGGTGAAGGCAGTTTTGCCTAATGTAAGTGTTTAGTACTTTGTAATGTTTATGCATGTAAAATTGCCATTGTGTTTCGATGGGGAATTTTTCCCCCCAGGATGTCTGCTAGACACCCAAATCCATGGATGCTGAAGTCTCTTCTATAAAATAGCATTGTATTTGAATAAAACTTGTGAATGTATATAAAATCACAAGGGCAGAGGAGCTGTGTTTAAGGCTAGTTTCCCACTGGCTAGCAAGCAGATCTTGGGTCAGTGTGGGAGCCCACAGAGACCCCAGCTTGTGGCTTGTTTTCATCTTGACTCAAGGTCAGAGAGTCGGAGCTTGTTTCCCACCTTCACCCCCACAATAGGATGTTTCGTCCCAAGACGTGGTTACCAGATGTCTTGAGCACTAAAGAGGTGTTTACATTTGACTGTACTTAGTACCTTGAACCATCATGTCCTTGAAAGGGGGAGGTCTTTTCCCCCCTTGCTTTGGGTATATAAAGGCTGTGAGTAATAAACTCAGGAGTCTGTGGTATTGACCCAGAGCCCTCCCGAAACTATCCTGTGTCTCTGTCTTTTTCTTCATCTACCTCTATATTTCACAGCTATCATTTCTCAACTCCACACACCACCCCCCTTCAGAACCCTTCGATAAGTCAAGCAGGACTCGACAGGTCAGTCATATAACCTTGCTTTCATTTTGGGAAAGATCTACAGGCTGTGAAGTCCCTCTGCGACCTCGTGCGCCCGAGACACTTGGAAAATTTCCAAGCACTCTCCTAAGTTCAAGTTTTTCACAGTTTCTCTGGACCGAATCGGGTGCGGGCTTGTGCTCCTCTGTTCCCATGGGGACCCCTCAGATCTCCGTACATCAATCGGAGCCTTGCTCGGGCAGATTTACTTTCGGGAATCCCAAATCCACGCACTCGGAACTCACCCTGATCATCTTGGCTATGACTCCCACTCAGACACCCTGGTGCCTGAGCACCCAGTGCACGTGCGCATTGGGTGAGAGCTCACCCTCACCCCTCCAGAGCATCTGGCGGGGCGGGATGGGGCGGGGCACCGCGGCAGGTGGGGGCGGGGCGAGGCGGGGCGGGGCGGGGCTGGGCGGGCCGTGCGGGAGCGCTGGGAGCTGCTAGGAAGAGAGGCGCGGGAGGCGCGCGGAGCTGGAGCCGATCCCGTGCGCGCGCCGCCATGCCCTTGGCCTTCTGCGGCACCGAGAACCACTCGGCCGCCTACCGGGTGGACCAGGGCGTCCTCAACAACGGCTGCTTCGTGGACGCGCTCAACGTGGTGCCGCATGTCTTCCTGCTCTTCATCACCTTCCCCATCCTCTTCATCGGTGAGCGCGCGCCGCGGCGGAAGGCAGGAGGGCGCTCGGGGGAAGGGCGCGCGGCCGGGGGGGGGGGGGGGTGCGCGGCCCCGGCGGTCCCGCACCGGCTCGCTGGTCTCCCTGGGTCCTCTGCTTTGCGTCTCCGCCCTGGCACCTTTCCCCCTCCCACCACCCCCATTCCTGAGCCCGCGCCAAACACGATGGGCACTCAACACTCTAGAGATCCCCAAGTTTTACCACCTTAAGGCCTGACCCGGGATGGGGCCCCGCACGATCGATCGGGGAAGATCGTGAGGGGGTTGGCCACACCCTGAGTGGCGCAGCGGCAGGAGCTGGGCCACCCCTTCCCTAGGCCCGCGCTGTCACCGCCACAGCTGGACTCAGACTGGAGCGCAGGCTGCAGCTGGGGAGGTTGGTGGTGAAGGCCCGCAAGCCCCGCGCTGTCCCGGCGGGACCGGACCGTGGGCAGAAGCCTCTCCTGGGCCCGGGGTCTAGTGCACGCTGGCCTAGGAGATAGACTTTGGGTGCCGGTACCCCAGGACTGTGGATCAGCTCGCGCGGGATTTAACAACCCTACCAGCGCACTTGCCAGAAAGTGGTCTACAAAGTTGGGCACCCGAGTCAGGACAATCCTCTTCTCTCTGGTTCCCTTCTCTCCCAAGACCTTGACTTTCCCGGGCCAATCAGCTCTGTTCACAGAGACTGTTAACGCGACTTCTCAACTGTTCATTTACTTTAATTAAGAGAAACAGCAAATCTTAAAAATTCTTTGGGGAAGAAAGTTGAGTGGCCATCAAACTGAATTAGTAAGAAGTTGCTGAATCCAGGGCTACCCTGGCAATCCCAGTTCTTGGGAGGTGGAGGCAGGGGAATCAGGGAGTTTAAGGTCATCCTCAGCTACATAGGAAGTTCAAGGTTAGTGTGGTCAACATTAGACCTCGTCTCAAAAATAAAAAGCTGCTGTAGAAGGAAGTTGCTAGTTACTGACTAAGATAAATGATTAGCTAGAAATAGAAAGAAAATACGCAATATATGCCCATATGTGTATCAGAAATGAAACAGAATGGATAACCTGTCACATAAGAGGTCAGTGTGGCACCTGTTTAGGATGGTGCTGGGGTCCTGGCTTTGTACTTAGATGTTAGTTTGTATGCTCAGCAGTGGGGAAGTAGGATTGGTATGCACTCACCCTATCCCCATGGTGGACCTCCTCAGGTGGCCTTCCTACCTTCTTCTGCATCTCTCCTGCAGGATGGGGCAGCCAGAGCTCCAAGGTGCACATTCACCATAGCACCTGGCTGCACTTCCCAGGGCACAACCTGCGCTGGATCCTCACCTTCATCTTGCTCTTTGTCCTTGTATGTGAGATCGCGGAGGGGATCCTGTCCGATGGGTAAGTGAGTGACTGAGGACCGAAGGGATCCGCTGTGCCTGCTCCCACGCCTAACACAAACCAGTACCGTGGCTATTAGATCCCACAACCCTTGGCCTGGTGTGAACTGTGCCGGACCCTAGACACACACGAAACCCAGTCAGGAGGGTAAAGGGAATTTGGGTTTCTGTACCAGTTTCCTGTAAAACCATTCTAGAGCCTGTCAGGGTGCCCCTGCTGTGTGGAAAATTCCTGGTCTTCCTAAGTGACTGAAGTAAGTAAGAAGACAGTTAAGCATATCATTTGTTCCTACTGAGGCTTTTCCTTGGTTCTCATTCACTTACAAGATTCAGTCATGCGTCTGTGGGCACTGCTGTTTGTCACCGTCCAGTCCCGCCTGCCTCTACCCCATTCTTCGCCCCACACTCAACCCTTCCCCACCTCTCCTACGGATCAGAGTGTATGCTCAAGTTTCGGTTTGCAAAGCTGTCAGAAAGACTCCGTGGATGTCTGGTGAGATCTTAGGTGCTGGTCCTTTTTGTATTCACAGTGCAGGGCACACAAAATCTCTGCAAACATTTATTGAATCCCAGAAGGATAAATAAAATCATACCGCAAGGGCATGGTCTGTGAGGAGAGGAGAAGGCAGCGTTAGACAGGTCCCCTGGTGGAGGGGGCTTTGGCGCTGAGCCCCGGAGGATGACAGGTGTTGTGGCCGTCAGAGGAAGGAGTTAAGGAGTGGGGAGACCATGGCACAGGAACAAGAGGGACCAGGAGCAGGTGTGCTGGGCCTACGGCAGAGGTGGCCAGCATGATTTGGGCAGTCATGATTTGAGACCCCGAGGAAAGCTGCGTGTGTGGAGATGGCCTTGGAACCGAGGCTAGCCATCAGGGGCAGGAGGGATGGAGAAGGCTAACGCAGTTGACATGTGGAAGGAGCCGTGGGACTGAGGCTGAGAATCAGATCTGGGGCTCAAGAGGAGCGTTTGGATGGCAGACTGCCTGTCTGAGTTGGATATGACTCTGGGTTTTGAGCCCAAGAGAGACACCCTCAGCACGCACCCCTAAGGGAGAGGCCAAGCGTGTGTTGGTCTAGTCAGAGGCAGATGAGTCAGAGGATAGGTAAGGGATGACTGCAGTGGGAGACACAATGTGTCCTCATAAAGCGACAGAAGGGGATATGGGGCAGCCATCTTTAAGACAGAATGGAGGAGTCAGTGAACCTGAGGGACTGTTTCAGGAGCTGATGTCACAGTTGTGGGTGGACACTGGGCTGGAGCATCTGAGGTCCAGCTCATCTGGGCTGTAATTAGACAGTGTTCAACCCTGCAGCTGTCCCCAGAGCCGGGATTTCTGTCCTGCACCTCCTGCTCCTTGGTATCCATGCATCCAGATGTCCATACTAATGTCATGCCTGGATGAGGCATTGGGTCCTACTGCGGATCAAAGCCTTCCAGACTAACAAGAATACCATAAGGCATGCCTATGCTTAAGTCGCCAGGGACCAGTCTGTACCCCCTCCTCAGGACCCTTCCAAAGTGCCACTGAATACTGAGGAAAGGGACTTGTGAGCCCTTGGGCCAGTAATACCCCGAGGTTATAATTGGCTGGGTGACAGGAAAATGCCCCACCGAAGAGGAGGGAGCCCTGGACAGTGCCAGCTGTGGGAACTGTATATCACTCAGCATTTCTGGACCTTGCTTTCTCTATCTGTGAAATAAGTACTGGAGCCCTCACTTGCCTGTTTGAGGGGGGTGAAATGGGAAATTCACAGGGTCCAGAGCCCAGCTACAGAGCCTGGAGCAGAGGATGCATGCCCAGGACATGGGGGTTGGAAGGAAGTAGCCCAGACACCCACTCTGGCTACTCTCTGCACCCACCATGCACCCCAGGCCCACTGCGTGTGCTTCCTCCAAGGCCTAAGGCATGTCTCTCGCTGGACACTGGGCTCCTGGTCTGTGGGGAGGACGTCCCTGAGTCAGCAAGTGTGAGGAAGGGACGGATGGGTGAAGTCATAGACCTGCCCTGCGGCTGCCCATTTCCACACTGGCCTGTGGCATGTGGGGCCGGATCTGGGTAAGACAACAGATCCCCCTTTAGCTGGGATCTGACTTAGGCTCAGCCACATTTAGTACTAACTGAGGCATCTTCAATCTGTAGTGACGCTGCCTCCTCAGGGGCTTGTGCCTGTGCGCGATCCTGTTAATTCAGAGCAGCCAAAGCACACAGGGTAACGAGAAGAGAGAGGGGGAAGCATATGAGGAGAGTGTCTCCCCAAATCACCATACACCCGACAGACATAAAGAAAATTTGTACCAAATTTCTTTGCTGTTTCATTCTGAATCACTCAGTAAAGCATTTAAGATCTATTATATCTGATACTGCAACTTAATTGTTCCAATTATAGTTAATATTCAATTCACTTCCACATCATTTCTAGTACAGAGACAAGAGTTCTGAGACCCCCTGTCCCCGGACAGTGATTGTCTGTCCTCTGCCCTTGGCCATGCGTATCTCCTCTCTTAGCAAGACCTTTTGCTGAGAATATCAAGGCTGAAAGGACATCAATAAGCGCCTCATTTAATGATAAATCTAGAAAATTACCTTTTCTGGTTGATTTTGCAGTTTGGTAATCTGCAGGGACTCAGTCTTACCCCACCACCTGCCACCCCTTCCTCTTGAGCACAAAGTGGCTGCCCTGTGGCAAGTATCCCGTAAGAAGGAAGGGGCAAGCTTGGAAAGGTGTGTTCCAGCCATGCCTCCTCCTTACGGGGAGGTCATGTTCTACAGACCTGACTTGAACACCTCAGTGGCCAGAATTGCGTGGCCACCCTCAGACCAACCCCTGGCAAAGGAGTATGGACTTGGTAGACCACTTAAGCTGGTCACCATCTATGTCTTAGGGGCTGGATAATTTGTGGTTCTCGTCAAGCAGCCAGGGGAGGAGGCTGTTTGGTAAACAGCCCATGCCTGCCTCCATGCCTGCCCTTGGGCCCCTCCAGAGTCCCCAGACTCCTGGCATGGTGCTCTTCTCCATATGGCTTGACTCCTCTGATAAACAAATATTTGTCCTTCAAAGCCCAACCTGGTTCCACATCCTCTGGGGCGCTTCCCCTGGTTACCCCACCTCTCCTTTTCTCCCCCTCAGCCTTCAGGCCATCTGGAGCAGCCCTTCCGTGGACTGTTGAGTCAGATAGTGTGGCTCTGGTCTTTGCCTGTGCTTAGCGTCTCCAGGGAAAGGGCACTTGGCCTGCTGGATCCAGCAGTAGTATAAGCGAGGACGTTACTGAGGCAGGAGGCTGAAATGGACCCTCTGGGGTGGAGAGGGTTCCTACACTGCTGGTGTAGAAGGAACAGGTTGGGCGGTGCTAGAGAGGTTGCTGGAGGCCCTGTTGCCTGGGCCTTGAGGGCTGCGCTGGGCTGGGTCTGTGTGTAGCTGTCTGTAGGAAGAGCATGACCAGGAAAGGAAGGCAACCCTCCACACTTCTTGGCTGAAGCTGAGGTCTGGGAGGAGACCCTGGCTCCAGATGTGGATTGATTGTCACCATACCCTCCTCCTGCCAGCGCAGAGGCCTTTGTGAGTGAAAGCAGGGGGGGCACCGTCTAGTAGTCTCTGCCCCCAGCCCAGAGGAGGAGGGCAAAGGCGTGGTTTGGGGCATGTGACTTAGTCAATCTGTGCCTCAGTTCCCTTGGTTATAGAATAGGGTGACTGGGTGCCCATTTCATGGGGGCTTCATTGAACAATTTTCTTTTCATTGGGTACTTAGATTCATGTTCAGTATGGGGCAGGTACTCAGCAGTCATGGGTCGCCTTCAGCATTATTAGTACAGCGCCCGCAGATACTGCCAGTGCTTACCTGTGCCACTCATGTTAAATGGGGCTGTTACTGAGTGAGTTGGAATGCACAGAATGTTTGGGATGGGTCTGGGAAGAACTACCAGCATATGGGTATCCAGGCCGTGGTTATCCGAGGTCCTACTGTGTGCTGAGCAGTAAGCATAATAAGACCTGCGCTGCTCTACTAGGTGCTGACCACATCCACATCCTCTCTCTGATTTTCTCTCTTTCTCCTCCCATCACAGGGTGACAGAATCCCGCCACCTCCACTTGTACATGCCAGCTGGGATGGCGTTCATGGCTGCCGTCACCTCTGTGGTCTACTATCATAACATTGAGACCTCCAACTTCCCCAAGCTTTTGATCGGTAAGGATGGGGAGGGCCTTTCTTCCCTCAGCCAGCATTTACTGAGCACTGACGCCAGGCACCAACCCAGGCCAGGAGTCAGAAATAGAGAGAAGGTCTCTGCCTGCCTCCGTGGAGCTTGTGGTCTGGAGGAAGAGACAGATGGGTGAAGATGGTAAATTAGCCAAGGAGCGGGTGCTGAGGGTGCAGGGAGCAGAGTGGTGGGTGTGGTTGTCTGTACAGGGTGCTCAGAGCGGAGTCAGCCTGCAGAGGTCTGCTGACCTGAACGTGCCCTGCAGTGAGGCCAACACGGCCGAGCCCAGTGAGCAGGGCCACCTGTGGAAACCCGGAGTCTGACCACCAGGGGAAAGGTCACTGAGGTGGCCCCAGGGGGGAGGCAGGGGCAAGATGTGCATCAGGGTTTCAGGCACGTTGGATTTGAGATGTCAATGGACTGTCAACTCCAGGGTCAAGTGTGCCATTAGGTAAATCAGTTGGGTGTCTGGGGAAGGGTGGGGTGGCAGATGTGTTCAGCAGATGTCGGTTTACGGCTGGCATTTAATGCCTGAGCCTGACATGAATGACTGGGGTTCCAGGCAGAAACAGCAGCCATGCTGCTTGCTCCTTACGGAGTGTGTTGCATGGGCTGGGCTCTGTGCTCCACCGCCTCCCTGGTTTATCTCGCTAATGCCCACAGGAGCTCTGCTGGAGCTCCCCAGTGTTGCCTACAGATGTGAAATAGAAAGGCTTCAAACCGCACCGGCAAACACTCATGGAGCGTTACCTACATGTCGAACTCTGTCCTGTTGAATTAACTCAGTCCTGTGGCAGCCCCGTGAGGTGGTCCCATTATTGTTTCCCTCCACCGCTCAGGGCTTGGGTGACTTTACCTGGTCCACCCAGCTACTCAGGGGGCATCACCAAGATCGAGCAACTGAGCAGGCTTCTAGCTGCTTCTAAGGGTCCTCAGGCTGTGTCCTTGCCCCCAAAGCTCTAAGTCTCGATCTGCCCCTGTGTGGCCGACGGTCACCTGCAGTGACAGTCTGTGGCCAGGCTGTGCCTCTGGTAGTGTGTCAGTAAGTCATTGAGATTCAAGAGTCACAGCGTGTAATAGACACTAGAATGTGGGGCTCTCTGGGCTCTGACAGGGACATGGCTGTCTTGTCTTCAGGCAGGGGACATTTTCCTAATATCTAGTCACAGGTCTGCCTTCCCATGGTAGATGTGATGCTCCATCGGAACCCTCCAGCTGTGCCCCTGCCTCAGGACTCCGTGTGAATGAAGGAATGTGCCTGGATTGTCATCCAGAAAGGCGGATGTTAGCTCCAAGCTTCAGAGGGCAGTCCCCAAGAGGACCCTCCCCATATGAGGAACCACCAGGGCCAGGCTAAGCAGAGTCTTGCAGACACCACAGGCACCCAAAAGCTAGTATTTCCATTTTCCAGCAAGCACACGGTTGTCTTCCTAGCACAAATCACTGTGGGTGTGCCCATACTTCCCAAGAAACCAGGGACTTCTCCACTTTCCTCAGCTCCCCCAGTTGGAGTTTTGCCCCCAGGAAAAGCTCTACAGCTCCAGAAATTTCTAGATCAGGCGAAAGGGGGTGCTGAGCTGTAGGGATAGAGGGCAGTTCATGGAAAATCCAGCCCCCTTTGGAGGCCCGCATCCGGTCGCAGGCCTGGAGTCCCACAAGAAGGTAAAGCACGATGCAGCTTAAACTATCCCATGAAATGTAATCCTGGGGCCCCAGAGGACACCAGAGAGAGACAAGAGAGGGGAATGGACCTAACAGGAAGGAGAGAAGGGCTGAGAGTGTGCACAGGCCCTGAGGAACAGAGACGGAAATGGATCTGAGAAAGAACAGCTGGAGTGGGACGGTGGTGTTGTTGCTGTTATTGTTACGTTGTTGCTTGTTCATTCTTATTTTTTGTGACAAGGTGTCCCAGTGTAGTCCTGACTGGCCTCAAACAAGGTTCTCTTGCCTCCTTTTGGGTTTTGTGTGTTGTTTGTGTGTGTTGTTTGTGTATAACAGTATTGACCGTGTTAGCCATGACGTGTGCATTGCTGTGGGATTGAGAACATTCACACAGCCGTGCAGCCAGCACCACTGTCCATCTCCAGGACCTTCCACCTTCCCAAACCAAAGCGCTACACTCATTAAACACTAATACCTTACGTCCCTCCCCTAGCGCGTGGGCCTAGCATTCGACTTTCTGACCTTATAAACCCTCACTAAGGACTTTCATCCTTTTGTAACTGTCTGAGTTACTGTGAAGAGATACCACGACCCTGACAACTCTTATAAAGGGCAGCATTTAACTGGGGCCGGCTCACAGTTTCAGAGATTTAGGCCATTGTCGTCGTGGCTGGAAGCATGGTGGCATGCAGGCAGACATGGTGCTGGAGAGAGGCTGAGAGTTCTGTATCCAGATCGGCAGGCAGCAGGGAGAGAGTCTGTGATACAGCAGCCTGGCTTGAGCTTCTGAGACCTCAAAGTCCACTCCCAGTGACACACTTCCTCCAACAAAGCCACGCCTCCTAAGAGTGCCGCTCACTATGGCGTATGGGGGCCATTTTCTTTCAAAACACTACGGTAATTTTCAGTGTCCTCTGCCCATGTTGTAGCATGTGTCAGAATTTCCTTCCTTTAAGGCTGAGTGATATTCCATTATCTGGCTATGCCACATCTTGCCATCCACTCACCAGTTGGTGGCTTTTGGGTTGTTTCCACCACCATCATCACTACTATCATCATCATCATCATCATCATCATCGTGGAAGTTTCTTTGCTTTGATTTTTTTTCATTCTTGGTTTTGTTATTGGGTTGGTGTTTTTGAGACAGGATCTCATGTTGACCAGGTTAGTTTCAAACTAACTCTGTAGCCAAGGATGACTTTGAACCCCGGATCCTCCTCCCTCCACCTCCCAAATACTAGGATTACAGACGTGTGCCACATGCCTGGCCCTGAGTATTGTGAACAGCGGTTGTGACCATGGGTGCAGTGACGACATTTGAACATGACCACATGTATGGCTCTATGAAGGTCAGATTGGAGTAGAGAGCAGGCAAGGGGGAATGACAGCCAGTAACAAAGTCCCCAAGGTAGTCAAGCGAAGACATGATGGTGGCCTGGATGTGGTGGTACCCTGAGTGGAGAGCAGTGGATGCATGCAGAACATGCAGGTGTAATGCTCAGAACACAACAGTGGAGGGGTGTGGTACTGAGGAGAAACACTGGAGAGAAGGCTCAGAGCGTCTAGAGCCTAGAACTCTCCACATCCCCACTCACACCCTCCTTCCTGGCTCCCACTGCTCTCAGCCCAACACCAAACAGCTGATGGGCGAGGCTGTGTCCAGTGACAGGTTGGAGGTTGGCACTGTGGGAGAGGACCCTCTGGGCTCACCCTGGCCCCACCTCTAACTTCCTCTGTGCCCTTGCGGAGGACACTCGGGCTCGTTGAGCCTTGGTTTCCCATTCAGGTAGGAACTGAGTCCTTGCCTCACAGATTTGTTGTAGACTCCTGGGGCAGACAGAGGCACAGCTCAAGTCTCTGCCTCAGCAGGTGGCCCGCTCATTCTGGGCAAAAGATAGCCAGTACACGGGAAATAACCCATACCAGGGGTGGCCTCCACCCGCAGATCCCCGTGGTCTGGAGACTAACACAGTGAGGGGCCGTCACCACAGTCCCGAGGGCCTTTCCCTCCTTCCTCTTGTCCACACTCAGTCCTGGCCACATGGTGAGGCCTGGTGTCTTGACCTGCTTCTCGGCCCACAGCTAGGTCAAACAGATCTCATATTTTCCCCAAAGGGTGGCCGATGACTCGTGTGGAGATCAGAGTGCAGGTCTCCTTTATTCACTGTGGCCTGGCTTGGGGGTGGGGGCCTCACTGTAATACGGAGCTGCCCGCATCAACACCCCCTCGGGGCCACTTAATCAGCTGTGTTGGGGTTTGCTCTCACAAGCTCACAGTGACAAGTTGGCAGTTTAGCAGTGAGACTGAGAATTCAGGGCAGAATCTACCCAGGGCTTCTGAAGCAGACTGCCCCAAATCTGAAATCCATCCCTCATAAAAATGTCAACAGCTAATGCCCGAAGATCAGCCACACTGCACACCAGGCTCCCTGTGCTAAATGCTTTCCACACTCTGCTCCCTAACACCTTTGGGGGTGCTGTCACTGCCCCCCATGATGGATGAGGAAATTCAGGTCTAAGAGGGTTACAGCTCCAGTGTGTTCGACCTTTTGACATTACAATGTGGTGTTGTCGTCTACAAAATCTACACTAGAGGACTCTGCAGTGACTTACAAAACAAAAGCCACAGTGTTTAGGTTAAGTTTGTGACTTTGTGTTGGGCTGCATTCACAGCTATGAGGAAATCGGGTGAGTCTGGCTTCAGGGCTCCACCTCTAATCACTGTACTGCACTGCCCCATGGTGCTAAACATCACTCTTTCTGTGTCCTCCATAGCCCCAAGCTTCCAGGCCAACGTTACTGGGGTGCTGTGGGCTCTGGGCTGTGAGGACGGGGACCTGGACCTCCTTCACCTTCTAGCCATCACAAGCTGACGGTGAACATGCCTAATCCCCTTCATGTCTAGGGGCCTCAGTGTCCTTATCTGAAACAAACAGGCGGGATGATCTTTACAATGTTCCCAGCTTGGGAATTCCACCTGAAGTCACCCTAGAGTGGCGAGCCCAGCTCTGCCCCTTAACACCGTCATGACCATGCATGGGTTACCCAGCCTTGCTGAACCTTAGTCCCCTTGACTGGTTGAGCTGGGGATGACCAGCCACTACCCTCTCAAGGTTGTGATAAATGAGAAAACGTGTTTCAAGTGCCTGTAACTTGGTTGACTTGGAGAAGCTATTTTTCCTGTCCTCACTGTTACTTGTCTGACGTGTTGGACTCATGATATGAGTGTTTCTGAGCATGCCTGTCGCAGTGTTGGAATGCCTGTTCTGAATCTCAAAGGGACACCAGAGCCAGCTGTGGTGACTCACACTTTTAATCACAGTACTTGGGAAGAGGAGGCCAGAAAATTAGAAGTTCAAGGTCATTCCCAGATAGCGTACGAGACTGTCTCAAAAGTCAGCCCACCGACTGGTTGATCACAGGGATAATGTGATACTCATACATGCATACCCCCTTTACCAAAAATGTGTTTGAACACCCCCCCACGCCTCCTGAACATGCGCTCTCTCTTTTCCCACACGCTTGCGTGCTTGTTGAGGCACACACGTGCCATGCTCACGCATCCTCTCCTCCCTCCGCAGCTCTGCTCATCTACTGGACCTTGGCCTTCATCACTAAGACCATCAAGTTTGTCAAGTTCTACGACCACGCCATCGGCTTCTCTCAGCTACGCTTCTGCCTCACGGGGCTTCTGGTGATTCTATATGGAATGTTGCTGCTTGTGGAGGTCAACGTCATCAGAGTGAGGGTAAGCAGGGAAGTGGGAAGTGTGGTGCTGACCCAGGTAGGCTTTGCATGTGGGCGTTACCTGCCCTGGACAGGGCGCTGGGACCATGGGTAGATTTCAGGGGAGCCATTCCATCAGATCACAGCCCTCCACCCCGGGTACCCAGAGAGAGGGGGACGGACGAGGATGGGTTGACTCTCGGAGGGAAGAGGAAACGTAAGGGACTGCTTTCCTCTGCTTCTGTTGGTGACGGGGACTCAACAGAGCACTCACGAACGGGCAGAGCACAGGAATGAGTGGAGACCACCGCTCATGTGCCTTTTGTGTTCTGTTTGCTTGGTTGGTTCTTGGAGACAAGCTCTCACTATGTAGCTCAGGCTACCTTCGAACTCTCTATCCTCCTGCCTCAGCCTCCTGAGTGCCTATCTGTATCCTTTGCTTTGTCATCCTCTTTTCCTCCTCCCCTCTTTCTTCTCCATCTTAGAGTGGTACCTTCTTGCCCTGACCCCATCCCGCTTCCCAGGTGACTCAAACTAACAGCCTACTTACTCCCCATAGTATTTTTATTTATATGACATCGTCCACATCTATCTAAACAAATCCACTTAGTGGTTTCCCCTCAGCACACATAAGCTAATGTGTTTTTCCCTTCAATATTTGCTTCATGAAAGTTGATCATATTATATACTGTGTTATGTGTCATGCTCTTCTCATCCAGTATTTCTTAGGACTCCCTCTGAGCTGCCTGAGATGCAAGCCCAGCCTCTTAGTGGCTGCATAATATTCCACCATATAGAAGGGCTGTAATTGGTACAGCCATTGTTCAGTGGTGGACATTCACGTCATTACCGAGTTCTTGACTTCACAGATAATGTTGTATTGAACATATTTCCCTCTCCGTGTATTGCCACTATTCTGTGCACGTCACTACCGAGTTCTTGACTTCACAGATAATGTTGTATTGAACATATTTCCCTCTCCGTGTATTGCCACTATTCTGTGGGAGAGACACCAAGGAAGGGAGTTGCTTAAGCGAAGGGTGTGTGCGTGCATTTTAAAGTGAAACCAGTACTATAGACTTCAGACGGAAAGGTGCGAGCTACCTGCCGTGAGTGAGAAGATCCTTTGCCTGCCCTCCGGCCCCTCACGGGGGTGGTGGCCCTTTCTCCTTTGGGCCTGCTGCAGCTGCTGCAAAATGCTCTTGAATCAGCTGCCTGTCAGGTCCTTCTGCTTTTGCTTATGGTCCCCAGGTGAGCTGACCTCTGTACCTTCCCTCCCACAAGCGATCCTCACAGTGACCCTGGGAAGTGCACCTCACTCCCTTAATAATGCGGTAGACAAGGTTTGCTAGCATACTCGGGAGGCAAGATTTGAATCGGGTCCACATGACCCCAGGCTCCGCAGACTCCGTAGGTATTAGTTACTTTCATTGTTGCTCTGACCGAGTAGCTAATAAAAGCAACTCGGGAAAGGGAGGGTTTACTGTGGCTCGCTGTTTAAGGGTAGGGTCACTGTGGAAAGGCATAGTGAGCAGGAACGTGAATTGTCACACGGCATCCAGTTAGGAGGCAGAGAGAGGTGAGTGCTGGCTGGGGCCTAGCTCATCTCTTTCTCTCCCTCTTTCTAGGAGCACTTTAAATTTATAGTAGACATTTTTTTTAAAATTAGCCAGGCACAGTGGCACACACTTTTAATCCCAGCGCTTAGGAGGCAGAGGCAGGCAGATCTCTGTGAATGCCAGGTCTACATGGCCAAACAGAGCTACATAGCGAGACTTTGTCTCAAGGAAACGTTTTTTAGTTGCATGCATGCATGTGTGTCTGGCACTGGAGTGGGGTGCGTGTCCATGAGTGCGGGCGTCTGCAGAGACCGGCACATCGCCCGGAACTGGAGTCACAGACCGTTGTGAGCCACCCAGCTGTGTGCTCAGAACCAACTGGAGTCCTCTGTAAGAACTGTAGGGGCTCTTAACAGATGATTCCTCTCTCGAGCCCCTGCTTTCTCCTCTTCACTCAGTTGGGAACACCGATCCTGGAATGATGCCACCCACGTGTAGGGTGGATTTTCCTCCTCAGTTAACCCAGTGTGGGTGTGCCCTACAGCCACGCCCCGAGGCCTGTCTCCTAGGAGATGCTGACAGTAACCATCACCGTACACAACAGTGGTGACCCCTCCCACCCCCGCCCCCAGTTCTTCCCTAGCTCAGCTCAAACCCAGCCTCCATGAACAGCCACAACGCAAGGCTCTTGGTGGTCAAGTACAGCCCATCACACCTAGACCCCTGCTGGGTGGTGGGGAAGGGGAGGTGTTACACTTGCCCACCTCCACGCCTGCCCCGTACCCATATGCCCCACAGAGGTACATCTTCTTCAAGACACCGAGGGAAGTAAAGCCCCCAGAGGACCTGCAGGATCTGGGTGTGCGTTTTCTGCAGCCCTTTGTTAACCTGCTGTCAAAAGGGACCTACTGGTGGATGAACGCCTTCATCAAGACAGCCCACAAGAAGCCCATCGACCTGCGGGCCATCGGCAAGCTGCCCATCGCCATGAGAGCCCTCACCAACTATCAGCGACTCTGCGTGGCCTTCGACGCCCAGGCGGTCAGTGGGCCCAGCCACACCACCCATTGCCTGCCTTCCCGTGGAGTTACAGCCAAGGATTTCAGCCTGTGGAGGGAAAGGGGGCTCACCCTCAGTGGCACAGGAGAATACTGGGACCAAATATTCATAGGAAGGTCATGGTTAGAATGGCCCTTACAGCTTAGATCAGCATGTCCAAAATGCTCACTATCTAAATGGGGAAACTGAGGCTTGGTAGGGGACATGGCTTTATATGACTCTCCCATCCCCTGTACTCTTCATTTTAAAGTATGGTGGCTGAAGTGATGGGGGCTTCTACCCAGTGTGGAGGGCAAGGTATTGTCCCGGTCCCTACACTATTTCCGCAGATTTGGCCAGGATGAGGTCAGCTGAGGCCTGAGACCTTCCATGCCCTGCCCAGAGCTCTGAGTCCCCTCTACAGTGTTCCTTCACTGTGTCTGCCGGTGCTCAGGGGAACATTGAAACGTGGTAATGAGTGGACACAGCAGGTGCCAGTCCATCAAGATGGTGCTGTGCTGATCACATGACCCCCTACCGGCACTGTGACTTGATATGCCTCTGGCCTCAGTTTCCCCATTTGCATTCCCTGTCATGCATTCACTGATACCATGATTTCCCACTGAAGTTTGCCTCTTCCCAGACAGCATGGTCACAGGGTTTCCCCAGGCAGCAGGATCCAAGGGTGACGGGGAGGAGGGACTCTCCATGGCTGATCCCTAACCAACTCTGACCTGGCTGTGGGACTCTCTTGGCAGCGGAAGGACACACAGAGCCCACAGGGTGCCCGGGCCATCTGGAGGGCTCTGTGCCATGCCTTTGGGAGACGCCTGATCCTCAGCAGCACGTTCCGCATCCTGGCTGACCTGCTGGGCTTCGCCGGGCCACTGTGTATCTTTGGGATCGTGGACCACCTGGGGAAGGAGAACCATGTCTTCCAGCCCAAGGTGGGCCATCCTTGGAGCAGGCCTAGGCACCCTCTGGAAGGTTGGCCTCACGACTGTCTTGTGTTGGTGTGTGTGTACATTTGAGAGGACATGGTAGCTGTGGCTGACTGGGGGACCCGGGGGGGGGGGGGGGGGCGGGGGGCGCTCTTCAGGAGCATCCACTGCTGGAAGAGGCTCTGTGTCCAGTCACCAGAAATGCTGAGAGGAAGGCTTGTGCCCAGGAGACTCACGGTGCCACAGCCTGAGAATCCTAGCTGTGTTCTGCAGGGGCATCTAGGATGGCTGCTGGTGGAGGCGAAGCCGTGCGGACCCCCGTGGCCACGCCCCTTCTCTGCTCACGTGTCCACCAGCCCCGGTCTAGCGACATAGTAGATTTTCCTCTCTCTTTGTTTCTTTCCCCAGTCTCTCTTGGTTTTTGGAGACAGAGTTTTATCTAGCCTGGGCTGACCTTAAACTCTCTATGTAGTGGGACTCCTCTTGAGCTCCTCATCCTCCTGCCTCCACACCTCCTAAAGTACTTGAGATGGAAGCTGTACACTGCTGTGCCTGGCCTGTTACAAAAGCTCTGTTACAGACCCAAGATACTGGAAACCCACTAGACTAGGTGATGCTCAGTGGTCTCTTCATCTCAGAAGATTCCACAACTAAAATGTTTGTTTTGGATAAGAATCTGTGTGTGTGTGTGTGTGTGTGTGTGTGTGTGTGTGTGTGTGTGTGTTATTACATTAAAAACACAAAAGCAGAAGGGACCTATTAAGGGGCCCAGGGAACCACCAGGAGCAGGAAGAGGAGCAGGAGAGGGCGATCGGATGAGTATGAGCAAATTAAATTACTATGATGTGTGATATAATGATGACTGATAATGTTTCAATGAAACCCATTTTTTTGTACACTAACTTAAAAACTAATGTTAAAAAGGGTCTAAGGGACTGGAGAGTTGGGTCAAAAGTTAAGAGTACTTGTTGCTCTTGCAGAGGACCTGAATTTGGTTTCCAGCATGCCTGTTAGGTAGCTCACAGTCAGAGGCACACACACACACACACACACACACACACTGAATCTGAAAGGGGTGTTAGAAGCCTCTTCTAGGAGTGGTTTTTCTCCATTTGGAGCAACATTGCCCACCTTGGGGACTGAAGGTACTTGATTCTCTGCAGCCACCTGGGTGAAGATGGCCACGGTGAGAAACTTCGTCCCCAGTGGGATGCTGCCCTGTAGAATCCCACAGACAAGGCTGTTTATAACATTTCAGGCACACACAGTCCCCGGCGACACTGAGAGTTAGTACTTCGGGCTCCTGACAGGTAGTGGTGCCCTGCATGTAACGTTCTTTCGTCCCTGAGCGCTGACCTTGCAGATAGCTGTTAATCCTTGGGAGTTATGTAGTTTTCTCCAAACATAATTAGTCAGCTGAGTTCTTCTGCGTTAGGAGTCCCAGACAAGCCAATCTGCAGGTCTGACTTGCCCAGAATATGTTTATTGATCCTAATGTTCGATGGCCTTGGGCAGGGCTGTCAGGTCATGGAGACTTATGATCAAGATCATTAACAACAATGCCTACCTAGCGACCACCGAACACAGACACAGATCTGGCTATGGGCAGGCATTTCCCATTTTCTTGTTTAATCCCTAAAGGAACCTTTTGACATGGGTAATGGGTGGTGGGCAATAGGTATATTGAGATATAATTCCCATGCCATGTAATTCATGCGGTAGACACTCTTATTCCCATTTACAGCTGAGAACCCTGGTGCTGAGTCAGGTTAAATAACTTTGCCCAGGGGCTCTCAGCCAGTTTCTAACACTGTGAGAATTTGAACCCTGCTGCCTCACTCTGTAGTCTGGACTCTTAAGTCATGACACTAAAGTGATTACTACTGTCAAACTGTCACCCCGGCTCCAAGGATTGTGAGACCCAGTGATGGAGAAATCTAAACAGAATATCTATGGCTACCTGTGACTGTGAGAGCCAGGTGTGGTGGCACATGCCTGCAATCCCAGCTTTCAGGAAGCCGAGACAGGAGGGTGTCTGATGGGGACTGCGTATGTGCTTCTCAGTCTTAAACTAGCCTAGAGTCCACGCCCTAGGGGCTGGTACCCCAAGGTCATAGGTAGAAAGAACACCCACTACAGGTGTCAGCAAGTCTGAAGCCAGCCTGTGCTACATAGCAAGACCCCCGTCCCCCAAGAGAAGGGCATTTCAATAGGACCTCGATAAATAAATTAGATTGGCCAGGTGGGGACAGTTCCTATGTATTAGAAGGTTGTTTTGGTTGGTTGGTTTTTTGGTTTTGGTTTTGGGGTTTGTTTTTTGTTTTGGGTTTTTTGGGGTTTTTTTGTTTATTTGTTTGTTTTTTGCTTATTTAGCTTTTGATGTCTTTAGGGGCATTTTCTGGCTATAAATACTTTTCCTTTTTTATTACAGTGTGTGTGTGTGTGTGTGTGTGTGTGTGTGTGTGTGTGTGTGTGTGTGCACCATGTCATGCATGGGGGGTCAGAGGACAGCTTGCTGGAATCACTTCTCTTCTACCACATGTGTTCTCCTCTGAGCCACCTCATTGGCCTCTTTTCTGGCCGTTTGAACCTCTGGCCTTTACCAGGAGAGAGCGAGCGAGAGATTATTTCTTGGCCTCCAGCAGGGGCATCTCCAGCTTTAGTCTAGCCTTAGACAACCCCAGAATCCTCCACCTTCTCCATTCTGCATGTTAGGGGGAAATAGCCCAGGGCAGAGCCCCCATCCCCTTGGCTAACCATCTTCCTGTGTTTCCCCAAAAGTCTTCTTGGGGGAGGGGGAAAGCACCCCACAGAAATGGTGAGACCTGCCTGCCTGTCTCAGCCTTCAGGCTGGCTAGGGTTTATTGCCTTCTTGACGGAGTGCTCTTATCAGCGCACAGATCCCTGGGACAGATGGCCCTGCCTCAGTGGCAGCAGGCATTATCAGATTTAATACTCGCTCCCTGCCGCCCAAATGCAATCAGCAAATTTCCGACATAGAAACGCGAGTTGAGAGTAAACACAGGCCCTAGCCTCTGGAACACTCTCTAGCTCTCCAGCCCAACGTAGCCTACTGCAGCTTAGTTCTCACTTGGGCACCAGAGCCCAGAAAATGTGGGAAGAGCTCGTTCAGTCATTTGTTCCCTCGCCTTGCCTCGCAGCTCAATCCAAGAGCCGGTGTTGCTGGGGTCGTTAGGTTTGGGGCAGAAGGAAGCTAGCTGCGGGGCTGCAGGCTGGCTGGACGAGGAAGCCCAGTCCATGTCAGCCTGCTCCAGTCTGCAGAGCTGGCACACACTGTTGACTCTGCCAGCAGCTGTCTGTCCTCTCTCTTCTCCTCGGACACATAATTGGCAAGGAGCGGAGCGCCTTCGGGGTCCAGGAGGATGAGCAGTGTTGATTTGCTCGTAGCCCACAGAACCCGCTCTGAAGCTCCTGGTCCCACTGTCTCTCTCCTTCCCAGAGAAATCTGGGCTCGACCCAGGATCTAATTCTTTCCATCCCTGCTCTCTTGCCCAACCCCCTCGCCAATCTGTCACCTGCCAGGGATGCCACTGAGCTGGCTGGAGGGCGATGGAATTGGATTCATGAAGGGTGGCTGGTATCTGAAACCTGCCAGCACCACCCTGGGCTATCAGCTGAGCTGGAGGGGGAGAGAAAAAAAAAAGAGAGAGAGCAGCTGAGGTTGGATCCAAGGCCAAAGCTTTGACCCTTCTAGGCTATGGTGGGAAGAGCATGCAGGCTGGTTATGTGTGTTTCCAAACATTCTACAAAAAAATGGTTGGTGGTTTTGTGTGTAATATCCTCTTTCTTTCTCTCTGTCCTCCTCCTCGTCGTCCTCTCATTCTTATTCTCCTCCTCTCTCCCCCTCCCTCCTACCTGAGTGACCATATTTGTCGCTCTCACTCTTGGTGACACAATGATCGTTAATGTCTTGCTGGTTCTGTGGTGTGGGGATGTCAGTGTGTCAGTGGCCTCTTCATGACAATGTTCACAGAGTGCCTGAGGTGGCTGCTCTTGTGTCACTGACTCCCCTGCTTTCCCACCCACCTCTGGAATCAGTCCTCTGTGCTCCCAGTGGCCTCCATTGCAGAACCCCACTGCCGGATGAGAACATGGGGCACGGAGAGCCTATGTACTGATCCATTTAAAAGAATAGTCTATGGCCGGAGAGATGGCTCCGTGGGTACGGGCGCTTGCTGCCAAGCCCGGTAGCCTGAGTTCCATCCCTGGAACACACGTGGCTGAGGGAAAAAACTGGTGTCCCAAGCTGCTTCTGACCTCACTTGTAGACTGTGGCACACGCACCTGTACACCCGGCCATGCACAGAATACATAAATTTAAATGTAGTTAAATTTTAAAAAAGGAATATTAAGCATCAACTTCCCAAAAACTCCCCCAAGAGCTTGTGGAAAGCACAAGTCTAGGGCATAAAGCCTTCCAAAGCCCTTGTCTTCCATCATCTGTGGCCCAGGTCTCTTCTCTCCTCCCACGGGCCTTTCACCCCCTCCCAGGACCCAGAGAGTCCTTTTGTTTGCTAGAGTTCACCAAGGTCTCCTTTCTTAGGCCTCTTCCCTGGCCTACTACCCATTTATTCCTTTTCTTCATTTTTTTTTTTTTTTTGATACTGGGTTTGATACTGTTGCACAGGCTGGACCCAAATTCACTACGTAGCAAAGGATGACCCTGAACTTCTGACCCCCCACACACGGGGGTGCTGCACTTCCTACTACAGAGGGCCCCACAGGCCTTGGTACCCACTTTTGCACAAGAACCTACGTGTTCTGGCTCCACCCCTTTGAAGCTGCCTTAAAAAGATGTCTAACCACAACCCAGTGACGTACCTAACGACAATATTCTCGTTTTTAACAGGGCACACATTTCTTTATCTACAGCAATGTGATCTTTGGTCCTAGTGTGTGTGTGTGTCTGGGGGATGGAGGGCTGAGCTACAAAAGAGGAACGTGCTGCTGTGTTTAAAAACGTGCAGGTGTCGGCGAGTGCATTTGACAGGAAACACCCCCTGTCTGGCCACCATGCCTGCTCAGTTGGCTTTCCTGGCCTTGCGATAGCCCAAGTCTATTCTGGTGGTTGTGACGTAGCAGGTCATGGCTCTCCATCATGGTGACCTGGGATCTTGGCTGCATAATGTTCCCATGAGTATCTCAGTGTCCCTAACAGTCCCTGTGGCTGAGCACTGCACAGCTTTGGCAGCCTACCCATGGTGTGATTCAGAAATAAATACTGGTGTGTGCACAGGCATTACTTAGTTGCACCAGTAAGGATGATACTGACAGTGTGCTTGGATTAAACTAATGGTTTCTGTTCTCCAGAGCTGGGCCTCTGAGAGGATGCTGGGTTTCACAGTAAACTGCAAACAGCTCACTGTGCCTACATCTTTTGACCCGAGCCGGCCAAAGGGGCATATTTCCATCTGCTGCAAGCCGCAAGTCTGTCTGTGACTGTGAACGGTCAGAGTGTGACTCCAGGTCAGACGGCCAGATGAGATCTGGGCAGTGGGTCTGGGGGAGCGTGTTAGCACCACCCAGGTCCATGTTCACATGTTGTCTCTCACTAGCACATAGCCTTGTGCTGGCCGCTTCGCCATGGTGAAACTCTTTCCACTGTGTGAAGCGGGGCCCCAGATGGCGCCTTGCTCACTGAGTGGCAGAATGGAACGCTGTGCTTTCTGATGTCTTATCTCTCACCCTTCCAACCCATAAGACTGCTGCTGCCTCTAGCCACCCCCCCCTTCCACCCTTCCCTCCAGTGGTTTCTCTAGTGGCGCTGAGACTCGGGAGCTCTGGGTCTCAGCAAGGCCTTCCCTAGAACACCTCTTGTTTGGCTCCTGTGCCAGGGCCTGTCCTGTGGAGCTACAGAGAGGTGGCTGTGGGCAGGACCAGGCAGTTCCATGAGCTTCAAAGGTGGTAGAAAAGTCACCACAGATACTCTATATACATACAGTAAGGTCTTCCGCCATCTTGGCGCCTAAGCCAAGATTCAGGAACTCTTGATTCTCAGGAAAGACTTGCTGAGAGAGCTCTTCTCTTGTTGGCCTGATCACTGCCAAGGCCGTGATCTTGAGTTTGGCTTCGTTTTGTTCCCATCTCTGTCTGCCCTGCAGCACCTCCCACATCCTTCCAGATGTCCACAGTCAGGGCACAGTGTCAGAAAGGTGAGAGTTTTGTCTTCATGGGAAGATGGACGTGGCTGTGCTGGAGGGTGATGGCTCACCAAGTTCAAAGATTTCCTGGGAGCCAGTGGTGCTGGATTTGGAAACAGGCATGCTGGTGTTCCTTGGTATCTTTAGCACAAAGGCTGAGTGTTTTTCCCTGATTATTATCTGGGTCCTGCTGGAGTTCAGAGAGGGTGACTTAATCTTGAAAGGAGGTCCTGGGAGTCTGAGGAACTGGGGCTCCCGTGCGTTCTTCTCAGCTGCTGTCAGCGCGTCGTTCCCATCATCCCCCGGGAATAGTCAGCACCAGCCACATGCACGCACACACACACACACACACACACACATACACACACACACACCCTGGCCCAGAAGTCACGGCTCTTGCTCGGCAGATTGCTGATTCCATTTCTGAGGCAGAGAACGCGTCGTGTCATGTGCTGTAGCTGTTCTGTTGGGCTCCGCTGTGATCTACTGTTTGTTCTCGTTCCGTTCAGAGTAAACTCCAGGGGCATGAAGGTAGAAGTGCTGAGAGACGTGTTAGAACTGAGCCTCATTCTGTCTGAGGTTAGAACTGAGCCTCACTCTGTCCCCCACCCCCCACCCCCGGGAAGATGACAGAGGCAGAGGGAGCCTTTGCTGCAGAAGATTTGGCTGGATTTATTAGTCTAGGTGTGTGTGTGTGTGTGTGTGTGTGTGTGTGTGTGTGTGTGTGTGTGTGTGGGTGTTGCTGTATGTGTGGGTGAGTGTGCCACAGGGCACGTGTGGAGGTCAGAGGACAGCTTTCTGGAGTTGGTTTTCCCCTTCCTCCTTTATGTGGGTTCCAGGGACCAAACTCAGGTCACCAGGCCTGCACAGCAAGCGCCTTTCCTTATCCACTGAGCCACCCGATCAGTTCTCTTATTTTCTGAGAGAGGATCTCATACTAAACCCAGCGCTCACTGATTCACTCCTGGCTGGCCAGCTAGCCCTTGGGACCCTTCCTCCCTGTCCCCCCAGTGCTGGGATTGCACACCGCTATGCCCGGCTTTTTTATGTGGGTGCCCAGGACTGGACTCCGATCCTCAGGCCGGCACAGCAAGTGCTCTACCACCTGAGCCAACCGCCCAGCTCCTCACCCTGAGTGCTCTTCACAAAGACTCGTACGGGCTTTGCAAACACAGAGCTTCCCCCGGAATCCAACCGTAACAGCATGGCCTGTGCCGACGGTGCCGCTTTCCTGGCAGCAGCAGCCACCCCTGGCCTTCTCTCGCCCACAGACACAGTTTCTCGGGGTTTACTTCGTCTCATCCCAGGAGTTCCTTGGCAATGCCTACGTCCTGGCCGTGCTTCTGTTCCTCGCCCTCCTGCTGCAGAGGACGTTCCTGCAAGCCTCGTACTATGTCGCCATCGAAACGGGGATTAACCTGAGAGGAGCGATCCAGGTACCGGGCTCACACCTGTTTGTCACTTTTGCGGCAGGCCTGCTTTACTCATTCTTGTAGATGAGAATAATTCTGCTGCGAGTTTATTCTTTATGCTCTTCCCTTGTTTAGAACAATGGTTAGTTGGCTGTGGAGCGGGAAGTGCTAAGTACCTTGGGGCTGGGATGGAGACTTGGAAGCCGTGGTAACTCCAGTTCTGCCTTGGACTAGACTGATACAAGATGTCAGCTGCCCCGTCCTTGGTTCTTCTCTACCCTGGAAAGTGGCAGGCATCACCAGTCCATCACACATTCTCTCCTGCTAGATACAGACCAGGGCCTCAGAATCCTTCTCTAATTCTGGAGGTCTAGCAGATAGCGTGCTTGAGATAGGCAAACATATCATAACATATCAGCAACACATCTAAGGTCCATCTGAACTCTCAAATCTAGGGTCTCCAAGGAGAGAAGCATGACATGTAGGCCTAAGCTCTCGGTCCTTTTAGAATTGATTGGCGGGATGGTCAAAGCCAGAAAGGACTCAGCGCGGTGGAGGATGATGGTGATGAGAGCCATCCCAAGCCCCGGGGCTTCCAGCAGGACTTGAGCTCGGTGCTTGCATGGACAATCCTGGAGGAGAACAGGTCACATAGGACAAACGCCTGTCAGTGCTTCACACCCATCCAGAGCAGTGCAGCCCCGTACACTCAGCAGAGACCACATGTCCCTGGCTTGAAATTCTCTTTGTGCGGAGGAGAGTGAGGACAAGTAGCCAGCTCTGCCATCCCTGTTGATTTTCACAGAGTTGTACAAAATCCCAAAGCTGCCTCATCCATCAAAGTATTCTCTAGAAAGATTAGATGTTGGGATCATTTTCGGGAACACGGGCCGATCCCGTGAGAGCCATTCAGAAGCGAGGCCTGAAAGGGGCTGAACAGAAGAGGAAAGGACAGCTTAAACTGAGGCAGTACCAGACGAAGCTCGAGTCATGGTGACAGTCTGTATTAACGATGCAGACGTGCAAATGACGCTGTCCAGCTTCAGTGGCTTTCCGTGGAGAAAACAGCGTGTGCCCGAGAATATCAGCAGGTGTAAGAGGCGGACACAGCCATTACACACCGAGACCCTCTCAGGTTCATGGGGGACTCGGAGCTAAGAAGGACCAAACTGTGGCTCAGTGCTGAAGCCCAGCCGTGGCTCCAGTCCTCCAATAACAGGCCAGCGTGCACCACCACAGCCAATTTTGTGGTTGGATAGCCTTGTCATCACGTCTGTTTTCTGTTTGTACGTCATAAATCACACAGCAGCCCAGTATTTTCCAATTATGCTACAAGAGCCCCCAAATGGGTTTTTAATATACCAGCCTGTAATTTTTTTTAATCTAACTGAATCTTTTACATTAATAAGAGAGATTAAATCATGTACCACAAAAAGGAAATGATAGCATTCGTTATGGAAAACAAAGTAGAAATAAAAGACCTCTTTCCTTTAAGAGATTTCCAGAAAGTTACCTACAGAAAATGTGCCGGCGTAGATAAGAGCCTGTATGTAAGTTACCAAGCAAAACAAAATCCCTAAATTACACACACACACACACACACACACACACACACACACACACACACGCACGCACAGTTGGTTGTGATTTGAGTCAGTGCTTTATTTAACAGGTTACTCATGCCCGTGCTTCATTGAAAGTTGCCGGTTAGCCTTTAAAGCTTAATTTCACATAGCCAGGAAGTACATGCAAAGTGCATGTATTTGTCCAAAAATATCATTGCCATTATTTCCAGCCTCCCCCCTGCTGTATATAAACCCCAGAAAGACACAGAAGAGAGTCAATGCTTTCAGAAAACCCGACCCACAAACACAGGCAAGCTGAGCTCAACACAAAGATGATTAAAGGCTTTGCCACAGAAGTGTGGTGCGATTGTGTCCAAGAGCAGACGCCCTGCGGACATTGAAGACAGGACAGTATTCTTCCTTGTTCCAGAGCATGTAGCTTGAAAAATCCAATCTTTGTGTACGGCGCTGACAACCAGCACATAGAGCTTTCAGCTCTGAGCCCAGAGGCAGCCATTACCCTCCATGGTGCCCTATGGGAGTTTTCAGGGTAGCTGGGTTTCGAGGGATGGTGCGAACTGACTGACCCGGGTCTGCTGATGCTGACCCCTTGCTTTGTTCCAAGGCTCTGGGATGGCATGACTTGGCCCCGGGGTGAGGTGACCCAACTAAAATGGACTGATCCTCACTTCATCATTTTTATGTCCCTTAAATGTGTTCGGCACTGGTCCCCAGTAAATCAAGAACGCAAATAGATACGAAGACCTGCTTTTAAGATTTAGGAGCTAATTATGTCTTGTCCCTCAAGGGAGGTCATGCTTGCTGGGGAAGTAGCTGCTTTGGCCTTGGATTCCTGCCTCTCGACTTACTTGATCTATGGTATCGATCATTGCCAAGTTGTGGCAGAACTGTGCCAGGGCTCTGTAGGGATGTCAGAGAGGCCTCTGGCCCCTCCCAGGTCTGGGGTGGTGATGGAGATGGTAATGAGGACAAATGTAAAGCTCTCTGCTCTTATTTCTAGACCAAGATTTATAATAAAATCATGCATCTGTCCACCTCCAACCTGTCAATGGGGGAAATGACTGCTGGGCAGATCTGCAACCTGGTGGCCATCGACACAAACCAGCTCATGTGGTTTTTCTTCTTATGCCCAAACCTCTGGGCTATGCCAGTACAGGTATCAGATGGTGCTGGGGGAGCGCTTGTGTTGGGGGTGTAGGTATGGGGGAGAGGGAAGCTGGGAGGCAGTAGGACACAAACCAGAAGCTGCTTGTGTCTATTCTGTGTCTGTTCTTCTATCCCCCGGGGTCCGTCCATGAGGTATACTGCTGGTTTCCCCAGGGCCCCATGCACTGCAGGCCATCTGGACAGCTCTCAGTGATCATAGAAGGTAGTATCATTAGGACATTGAAAGTGCAGCCAACTTTAAAGGACCCACAGGATATTCATACAAGGAGCAGTTTTGTAAATACTAAAAGCTGTATTGTAGAGATTTGGAATGTCGCTCATTTGGTAGCATGATTACTTAGTACCTGGATTCAATCACCGGCACCACATAAATCCCAGATGCTGGTGGAGGCAGAAGGATCAGACCCTCAGGGCCATCCTCAACTATAGAGCAAGTTCAAGGCCATTCTGTTGAAGTTATTTGAATTGGGGTCTTGTTTTGTTGCCCAGACTAGCCCCAAGGTCCTGAGTTCCTGTCATTTCCTGACTCAGCCTCCTGAGTACCTGAGAGTACCAGTACACAGCACCAGCCCCAACTGATGGTCAGTTTTAATTCATCAGAGACTGTGCCTTCTTGCTTACAAAACTGACCAGCACCCAAGAAACGAGGGCTGGGATGTGACTCAGTGGTGGGATATTTGCTTAGCATGCATGAGCTCTGGGTTAGTTCCTGGCCACCCCACCCCCACCCCACACACAAATGACACAATCTTAACCTCATGGCAGGAAAGCCCACCGGGTTGGGGTTCTGGGGTTGGCCTGGTGACCCAGTGCACTTAGGCCTTCTATGATACTGAAATTCACTCCTCTTCGGGGGTTGTAATATGTTTTAAAATCAAACACATTTTTAAAAATGACATTTTGGTGGACAGTGCGAGTGTATATTTTCGATCCTAGCATTTGAGAGTCTGCAGCAGGAGGATTGCCTCAAGTTTCAGGCCAGCTGAGCTGCAGAGCGAGACCCTGGTGTTGGTGGAGGTGTATCTGGGGGCCCCTAAACAAAGAATCCTGGGTACCCTGGGAGTTTTCTCAGAGTCTGGCACAGTCCCCCGTGGCTGAAGGACAGACACCCTGACTGCCTCCATGCCAGCACGGCTCATGTAAGAGTGAAGGGGTGTGCCAGGCAGGATTCCCAGGAAAGTAGTCAGTGGAGCTATCGAGTGGGTGGTTCATCTCTTAACACGGCCCTCTGCCCACTGCTCTTAGTCAGTTAAGCACAGGGAGGGGGCAGTGGTGGGGTCATTTCACAGCCTGTTACCCGCTAACGAAGGAGGCTGTCTGTGATTGACAGAAAGTGTAGTTCCCCCCCCCCCCCAGCCTACTCCACCCTAGAACTGAGGCCGGGAGCCTCATGCCAGATTGGCACAGAGCTGGCAAACAGCAGGACCAAGCCAGGAGGACTTCCTTTTCTCTCGTCTTCCAACTAAGGAGGCCGGCACGTCTGTTCTTCTAGAGTGAGCCATGCAGTTAAAGGTGCTTGTCTTTGACTACAGCCCGGAAGGCTGATATCTGGGAGCTTTGGGGGGGAGGGGGCGGAGACGACTGGCAAGAGATTTACATTTCTCATGAATAGTCATAAGGAGGCATCCATTTACATAAAGCTAGAAACACACTGAGTTCTTACTTCAAAGGAAGCCTGTCAGGCTCAATAAAAATGGAAAGGCACCAGACTCAGGTGTGGTGGCTCACACCTGTGATCCCAGCACTTGAGGAACTGAGCGGGACTCTCAAGTCCCAGGTAAGCCCGGGCTGTGCCACACGCCTGTTTCAGAACAACAGAAACTAGACCTGTCGTCCCAGCTACTTGGGAGACTGAGTCAAGAGGATTACAGGTGAAAGGCTAGCCTGGCTTAAAGAGGGATTTGGCACCTGATCCCTACACAGATAACTTAGACCCTGTCTCAAAATGTTTTTCTTCGTAATGGGTCGCCTGGAAGGGTACAGGAGAACATGCCTGGATAGCTCAGTGATGGAGCACTTGCCTGGTGTGTGAGAGGCCCCAAGTTCAATCCCCAGTGGCAGAAAAGGGGTCGGTGGTGGGTGGCGATGTACTTCAGCTGGTGGAGTGCTTGTCTAGCATACTGTGATCCTAGTCCTCAGGTAGGTGGAGGCAGGAGGATCAGACCTCCAAGGCCATCTCCAGCTACTCTCCCTGTTCAAGGCCAGTCTGGGATATAGGAGACTCCAACTTTCGGTTAAAAAAAAAATAAAATAAAAGGCAATCCACCAGGACCATTAACACACAGCCTATTCTCAGCACCCATGCAGTTCTGCCTGGCATGGATGCACAGTGTTGCCCCTTTGCTCACAGGTAGTTTATTTTGAGAGAGACATCAGTCTCAGCAAATAGAATAAATGGTGTTGTCTCGTCTCAATTCTCAGGCGCTCCCTGGGAAAGCAGACTTAGGGAGGAAATGGGTCCTTCAGCTAGCTTTCTGGTAAATGCCCTTGGTTACCAGCGCAGAGTTTCAACTCTGTGTGTACCCAGAATATTGCTTTCCCCTGCCTAGTCCTGCGCCCTGCTCCATCCCCAAGGCATTTGAAAACTTCCCACTCTAAGGAATTGATGGTGGGGATGGTGCCAGTGCCCTCTGGCGAGGCAGCCCTGGAGCAAAGAGTCCATCTCCGTCGCCTTCTCCAGATCATCGTGGGCGTGATCCTTCTCTACTACATCCTGGGGGTCAGTGCCTTGATTGGCGCGGCTGTCATCATCCTGCTGGCTCCTGTACAGTACTTTGTGGCCACCAAGCTCTCGCAAGCCCAGCGGAGCACCTTGGTGAGTGTCCCAGGATGTGCATGTTTTATCTCTGCCTTTCCCCATGTCTACCTCCCTGGCCCTCATCTTTGTAGCCTCCTCCTTACACTCACGGTCCAGGCCTCAGTTTCTATGAAATGTGCTTAACTGGCCAGGGACATATTTGTAGGGCAAGAGCTGGGCAGAGGGCAAGGATATGGATTTGGTGCCTTCTCCTGGGCTGAGCCAGGGCCATGGGCCTCTCCGCTCTAAGACACCACCGCTCCTGCCCCCAGGAATATTCTAATGAGAGGCTGAAGCAGACCAATGAGATGCTCCGGGGCATCAAGCTGCTCAAGCTGTATGCGTGGGAGAACATCTTCTGCTCAAGGGTGGAGAAGACCCGCAGGAAGGAGATGACCAGCCTCAGGGCCTTCGCTGTCTACACCTCCATCTCCAGTGAGTGCACCTGCCTGTAAGCCTAGGGTGTCAGGCCTGGGTGATGGGCGGGCTACAGAAGCCAGAGGCCCCTTGACTGACTATGGTGGCTGAACTCCCAGAAATCAGTGTTCTCTAAAACATATTCATGCTGTATGCCTTTAATCCCAGCACTGGGGAGACAGAGGCAGGCAGATCTCTATGACTTCAAGGCCAGCCTGGTCTACAGAACGAGTTCCAGGACAGCCAGGGGTACACACAGAGAAACCTTATCTCAGGAGAAAAAATTCCTTTTTGCTGGTTTTAATCATGCCTATTTATGTGTGGGTATGTGAACATGAGTGCAGGTGCCGTTGGAAACCAGAGGCATGGATCTCCCTGGAGTTGGAATTACAGGCAGTTGTGACCTGCCGGTTGTGGCGGGTAGGAACCAACCTGGGGTCCTCTTAAAGAGCAGTACCTGCTCATAACCATTGAGCCCTCTTGCCAGCCCAGAAATCAGCATTTGTGATTCAGTTAAGCAAATGTGTGAGAGCCTGCTGTGTGCAGGGTTCTGCACTAGCCATGATACACACCGGTGAGAAAGAAAGATGAGCTGGTTCTTGACAGGCAGCAGAGAGCGACCGAATAGCCGGGGTTCCTGTTGTTCTCACAGGCACCCCTGAAGCTCCTGCTGCTTCATCCAGTGGCTCTGGCTCGCAGTGACTAGCCCACATCTCAGGCAGCAGCCCGAGACTTACACATCCAGCTGCACCTGTCTCCTGCTGCCGCCACCAAACACAGTTTTTAACTGAATCTCGGTTGTTCTATTTACCTCGGGAGTCAGAGGCTGGGGTGAAAACCTGTTAGCTCAGAGAGGTTGAGGAGTAACTGACTTCCCCCTTTGAAGCCATCGCAGAAAGAGAGCGTCCTGCTCTGCCAAACTAAAAAAAGACAGCCACACTCCAAGTCCCGCCCTACTACTTCCTGGGCATCTCTAGCCATCTTCCAGACTCCCTCTGACTCTCTATGATTACTTTATGTCAACTAGTTGCTGGCTCTGCCTCCTGACCCAAGGTTGATTTTATTTAATTAACACAAATTTAGACTCTGGGTTCACAGTGTGATTGAACATCACAAAACAGATTTCCAGTTCTTCTGAGCATGAAATTTTTTCAGAGTCAGAAGGGGCTGTCACTGACCCAGTGAAGCCGTCAGCTCTCTGGGGTCTGCAAAGGAAAGGGCTAGCTCTCCGCACAGAGCAGAAGTGCAAGCTAGCCTTTTCCTCCGGATAAAACCCTCTGTGTTTAGAGAGATACACATGTGAGAAACAGAATAGAGTGGTAGTGAGCTAACTAATAACAAAGAAGTTAAACCCCACAGGGGAGACTTCACCAACAGCGAGAATCCGCAGGTTCAAAAGCCCCCATAGGAGAGAACTGTGGAGATTTCTCAGTGGAGATTTCACAGAAGTGCCTGCTGTGCCAGTGGGAGGACCTGAGTTTGACTTACCAGAACCCACAAAAAGCCAAGCACAATAGCATACGCCGGTAATCTCAGGACTACCCCTGTGTTGAGCTGGGAGGCAGCGGCCGGAGAATCCCTGAGCTCGAGAGCCTGCTAGATTGCCATATGCAGTGGCAAGCAAGAGACCCTGTCAGAGACAAGATGGAAGTTGAGAATTGACACTGGAGGTTGACCTGTAACCTCCACACATGTACCATGGCATGTGTACACCTGTACTCATACACAGAGCACCAACACACACACACACACACACACACACACACACACACACACACACACACAATACACAAATACAAAACAACAAAATATGTTAAGAGAGCCAGGTATGGGGGGACACAACTGTAATCTCAGAACTTGAGAGGTAGAGACAGGAAGATCATGAGTTCAAAGTCATTCTCAGCTACATAGTGAGTTTAAGGCCAGCCTGGGCTACTTGAAACCCTGTCTCAAAACAAAACTAGCAACAACAGCAGACAGACAGACAGACAGATAAAAAAAATTTTCTCTCAATACCTTGAAATAATAAATTATCCAAATGATAATGAAGTTAGCATGTTTGATATGACTAAAGAGTTTTTTTTTTTTTTAAGAATCAAAAGCAACAAAGCTACATAGGAGATTATCAGGGGAAGAAAACAAAGAACATTCTAGAAGTTAAAATTTTAGTTATTGAAGTTGACTCAGTGTACATTCTCCTGGCCAGAAGGAGGGCTCATTGAGGTCAGGTGATCATGGGGCACTGGTCCAAGTTTGATTCAGAGCTGATGCTAATCCATTCTTCCATGGACTTACCCCATGGTGGTTGCTTTCACAACTCATTATTGGGATGTAGACATGTAGCCATTGGCAGACTCACTCTGCTTCCCTGATCTGTCCAAGTTAACACCCATTTTGGTAAGAAAGGCTCAGCCCCAGAGAGAAAAAGGAAGCAAGCAAGCAAAGCAATTCAGTGTCCAGGTTGATCAGATTAATACGGCTGAAGAGAGAATTAGTGATTTAGAAGCCCTGTGGGGTGGTGAGTTGGGAGCAGTAATGGAGGACATGATGGGATGTCTCCTAGACAGACTCTTAGAGTAGTCCATGTTCCTGGCATTTGTGCTGCCTAGGGGGAGGGATTGATGGGGCCAGGTAGCCACCATCCATCACAAGGAATGCTTAGCCCGGAGCAGCTCAGATAGAACCTATTCCCTACCGTGTACCAGGTCTAGCTATACCTCAGACAGAGCCTGGTCCAGTCAGCAGTGGCTAGGTCATCTACCATAAATGATGCATATGTCTACATAGGAAGGCTTAAGACCCAGTTGTCTCAGAATAGAGCCATGGGCATGGCCAAGTTCCGGGTCTTTCCTTCGTCTTCCCTTCGTCTTCACCCCCGACGCTCTGGGTTCTCCGAGCAGGTACTAGGTACTCCAAGAGATGGAGACATTAGATCAGACTGTCTAGAGAAGCCAGTGTCTCAGACCCAGGCCCACTTCTGCCTTGGTTCTGTTGGCTCTGCCTGCCTGCCCAGCCTGGAGCTAGTGTATTTCCATAGCTCTGCCCCGCGTACAGCCTGGTGAGTGATAAGGAAACAGGTACCGAGGAACAAGATGGGTGGGGAGGCTTTCCCCCCTAGGAGGCACCCTCTCCCAGGAATAATGTGGCTCACCATGGCTGCCATGGAGAGAAAGCAAGGAACTTGGAGTCACTGGGTCCCCAAAATTCCAGGCACATTGGGCTTCAAAGTAAAGGCAGCCTCAGTAAGTGCAGTTGAGGGCAGGTGGCAAGTGTGTATTTACTTGCTGGGTTCCCAACTGCAACATCTTAGGATGTCTGGCCCCGAGGCTAGTTCCTGGCCGGCTGAAGCCCATCTTAGGATGTCTGGCCCCGAGGCTAGGTCCTGGCCGGCTGAAGCCCATCTTAGAATGTCTGGCCCCGAGGCTAGGTCCTGGCCGGCTGAAGCCCATCCAACAGGTGCTGTTGGTTGCATCAGGCTCTTGGAAGATAAGCCATGGCTTTGGGACCCAGGGTCAGCAGGATTGGGGGAAAGAACTAGAAGGAGCAAGGGCCTTTGGAGCCAAGAAGTCTTCCCAGAGCCCTGTACCTATCCACGAGGCCTGAAGGGACAGGCAGAGCAACACAGGCTGGTCCCTGAAGGGCAGTGAGGAGGCAGCATTGTTATTATTTTCATTATACATATGTATGAGCTACTACATGATAGTTCATGCATGCACACCCTGTGTGATGATTAAATCAGAGCTGCTAGCATTCCATCTCTTTAAGCATTTTATCTGTAAATTTTGATTAACATAAAGTAATTGTACATATTTATGAGAGACAGTTGAGGTTTCAGTGTGTGTTCAGAATGTGCATACATCAAACCAGGTCATTAATGTACTCACTTCCTTATCACTGCTCATGTTAAGCTCTTTGGAGACACTCTCTAGGCATTCAGAAATATATAAGAAGTTATTGCGAGCTATAGCCCCTGACCTGTGCACCCAAAAAGGCAGCGAGGGCAAGTTCTTTCTCATGTGGAAGCTTTAAAAAGTCCGCCTGGAGGCTGGGGTGTAGAGCATTAGTGAAGCATTTAGTTTGCCACACGAGCTTGAGGACCCGAGTTTGATCCCCAGCACTCATAAAAAACAGCAAGTGGGGGCCTGTGCTTGTAAGCCCAGTGCTGTGGAGGCTGGAACAGGAGGTCCCCTAGGACAGCTGGCCAGCCAGCCCGGCCTAATCCGCAAGCCCAGGTCCCGTGTAAGGACCCTATCTCAAACAAACAAACAGAAACTAAACGACACCTGAGGTTGACCTCTGGCCTTTGCGCACAGGCGCACGCCCTGTCCTCAGCAGATGCCGAGAGCCCAGCGCTGTTTGCTTGGCATATTTGTCCTTGCTGGGGTGTCTCTTCTGAGAGGGTTTGTAAGGTGGGGGCCCCTGACAAACCCTAGCTGCAAGCACATGCTTCCTGCTTCTGAGGTCTCTCCATTGTCTTCCTGGACTCCCTGCTTCTCTTTCCAGGGATCAAGGCACAGGTCATTAGGCTGAGCTAATGGGAATCTCATGTTCTCGTCCCTGGCGCCAGCCATGGGGTCCCGGCAACTTGAAAGAGTCCTGGCGTTGTGTTTCCAGATGGGGCCCAGCCTGGGCGTGCTGGATGGATTTTCAGTCTGGTCATATACACTCCCTGCGGGCAGGCTGTGGGGCAGACATGATTCCTCCTGACACTTTGTGATGGTTTCACGGACGAGGTCACCAAGAGTTCTGGTATCTTGGGCAGTAAGTGAGACGGGGGCTAAAAGAGGCATGGGAACATCCACATCCCCAGCTTTGCAGAGGAATGACAGAGGAGTCCTGCCGTCAACCAGCCAAAATGCCACCACCTCTCTATGCTGAGCTTTGCTGAAGCCCTGAGCAGGAGGAAGGTGTGGGCAGGGTCTACACAGTCTTCGGGGACATTGGCTGTAACTATCAGCTGTGCATGTGTTGGGGCCACAGGGTTAGTTCCAGATGCCCGTCTTTTGTGTTACTCACCTGACCTTGCGCCTTGGTTTCTTTCAAGCGCTTATTGACTGGCACTGGGTGAGAAGGCACACGAGTCCCAGCCAGATGTTATTTATAGAGGAAGCCCACCATGCAACAGTGCAGTGATTGATAAGACAGGAGGGGACATTCTGGATGCCCACAAGAGTTATGAGTTGTGCCCAACCTAGTCTTAAAGATGGTGAGTGTCAGAGACTGCCTGTTGGAAGTGAAGCCCGGAGTGGTTCCCCGGGGTAAGCATGAGTTGCCCGGGCGAGGAAGGAACAGCCAGGCATAAAGGCTTCGAGGTGGGGAAAATGCTGGTGGAGTCTGTCTCAAACTTCCTTTACTAGGATGAGACCACCTCACAGAACATGTGTCGTGTGTCAGAGCGCTGGGCTTGCCCCTGGGGCAGGGAGCTGTGGAGGGAGCTTAGGTAGACTGCAGATATGATTGCAGTCTGTCAGTGCTCTGCTCAGGAGTCTGGACCCCAGACAGGCAATGTGACAGTCGCAGGCTGTGTCTTGAAAATTAAAAGGCCAGAAAATCAACTCAGCCACATGTGAGAGCTGGGACAAGCGTGCGTCCACGGGGCATGGCATGGCCGTTCTCCACACTCCACACACTGCCTGTCTGACTATCTTTTCTCTCTCTGGACTCCTCTATGGAAGCCCTGAGTCTTTTGTTTTATTTTGTTTATATCTTTGTCTTTTTGAGACCTTCTTACAACTGGCCTGGAACTTGCAGTGTAGCTGAGGATGGTCTTGAATCCTGGCCCTCTCGCTCCCACCTTCTGGGTTCTGGGGTTCCAGGTGTGCACCTCCACACCCAGCTAGCTCCTGGTCCCCTTCTTTCTCCAGCTCCTCTCCTTCGTTACCTGTCCTTTCTTCTGCCAATCAGTGCGGCCACTGAGGGTCACTTGTGTGTGTCCTGACCGGGTTTGGCAGCAGGGTTGGCTGAGCAGGAGCAGAGTCCTCAGTTAGAGAGCTGAAGTCAGCCATGCTGGGGCCTCCTGGTGCGCTGCTCCTGATGCCTCCAGCAGCGGGGTACCGTGCCCCTGCCTTCCTCCACACTCCGCTGCCTTTGCTGGCATCAGACTAAATGGAAAATAGCTCCCAGGCACATTGCCCTTGCTCCCGGCACACAGCTTGCAGCCAGGACAAGCTAAGTGCTCGCCCTCTGCCTTCCCGCCACAGGAGGCAAAGCTGGAGTTAACCAGGGAGCAGTGGCCGCCGCGCCTCCCTAGCACTTCACTCCTAAAATATTTATGGCAACGTAGGAAATGAAAAGCTTCTGGCATTACAGTGCCAGGCTGGTGCCCACAAGGTCAAGCAGCGTTCCTTGGACAAAGCCCCGGAGCCAAGGGCTGGGTCTGCTCTGGTTTGGGTGGGTCTGCCATCTTCTTTGCAGTGGGCGTGGGAAAGCCAACACAAAGTTTGGCTCAGGACAAAGTAACGTTATTGAATTGAGTGAATAGCTCCTAAAGGATCTTCGTAAAACCCCCACATCTGTACCACCACAGACGGGCTTCACCTTTACAGTGGCCTTTAAGGACTGGGCACATGAAATGAGTTTTACCCTAACACGCTGGGTGTGGTGACACACACCTGCAGTCCTAGTGCTTGGGAGGTAGAGATGGGAAGTCCAGGAAAAGCCAGAAATCTCACACACACACACACACACACACACACACACACACACACACACACACACACACACACACACCACAGTTCTAGTTTGCTCTTAGCTACTTTAATAGACACAATGACCAAAAGCAAGCTAGGGAAAGAAAGGATATGTTTTGCTTACACTTCCAGGTCACAGTTCATCATAGCAAGGGCAGGGCAGGAACTCCAGCCAGAGCTTGAAGCATTAACCATGGGGCAATACTCTTTCCTAGCCTGCTCTCTACTCATGCTCAGCTAGCCTTTTTACACAGCATAGGCCCGTCAGCCTGCGGATGGTGCTGCCCACAGTGGGCTGGGCCCTCTCATAGAAAACCTCAGCCGAGACAGCCTTTCACGGAGAAGGCCACAGGACAGTTCTTCAGTGGAGGCTCCCTCTTCCTGGGTAACTGAAGATTGTGTCAGGCTGATAACTAAACAAACCAGGACACACACCATTCTGTAATCTCCGACTTCATGTGACATCATTCAGCCTATAGTTCAACACTCAAAATTGGGTGATGTTATGTTCTTCAGTCTTTATCTTTTGATTTTTTTGTTTGTTTGTTTTTTGGGTTTTTTGTTTGTTTGATTTGGTTTTTCAAGACAGGGTTTCTCTATGTAACAGCTCTGGCTGTCCTGGAACTCACTTTATAGACCAGGCTGGCCTTGAACACAGAGATCCACCTGGCTCTGCCTCCCGAGGGCTGGGATTAAAAGCGTGCACCACGACAGACCAGCTGTGTTTTATTTATTTATTTATTTATTTTTCTAAAACAGATCAAAAGGAATCACCCACTCTGTATCAGAGTTAGAGAAAAATCTATTCTCCATGGTATTTCCCACCTCTTCTACCACTGTGGAATCCTGTAGAGCTGTGTGTGGCCCAGGAAAATAGGACCTCAGGTCTTCACCCCACCACAGCTGCCTGTCCTGCTGTCCTGTCCCCCCCCCCCCGCCCCGTTGTCTGCCATACTCAGAGAGGGGCAGGGCCACAGTCCTGGGCCCCCGGTCTGCAGCAGTGACATCCCCAAGGGATCCACGTCCCTCCCACGGTGACGGGGTGATCTTCCTAGAGACATTTGAAATACAGCAACCGATGATCCCGCTCCCCCAGCTCCCACACCAAAGGGGACCTAGGGCCTCTTGCCGCAGACATCCTTCCCGGGGAGGGTGAGGAGGGAACTGGAGAATCACATTCTCATCCTTCTGTCTCTCCTGCAACAGTCAGCACGGCGCAGAAATTAATTCTGTCACAAGCAGGCTCCACATTGCTGCATCAGCTCTGAAATGTTCGTTTTTAATTTATTTATAGCTTGTCTCATTCCTCAAAGGAGTCCAGGCGTCTCTAAAAATAAAGACAATAAAACAGAAAAATATACATATTTTAAAAATCATGACCATGGGAAACATGCATTAGAATAAAATACCAATTATCACACACTTTCTGCCTGCCAAGTGTCCCCCAGAGGTGTACGGCATCACTTACCAAAGTGGCCCCTCCCGCGGGGAGGTCTCCAGCCCGCCTCATTCTAGTGGCTTGTTGCTCCAGCTGGAACTGTGTTTTGCCGTAATGGTGCAGGGGCTGGCACCATCTTGCTGATACCCTCTTGATCCATGCCCAGGAGATGGAGCACAGGGTCAGAAGGTAGGGACCTCTCTGTTGCTCCAGCTACATGGAGCTAGATGGCTTGCTTTGCAAGCTGTATCAACCCCCAATCCAAATCCCAGCCTACCTTGGTGCTGTGAGGAGAGCCCAGCATGACAGGGAAGGCTCTTGGATTACGGCAGGGGCTGGAAGGCGCTTCTGCCACTGAGGCCTCCCCGTCAGTCTTCTGTTTTGATGGACTGGAGGGTTTAGAGCTCTGTGACTGGTGACGGGCAAGGGTGCAGGACCAGCAGGTGTGTGTTTTTCCCCCTTTGCCCATTTCTCCCCAGCCAGTGATGGCTATGCCGTATCCCATCCCAGACCCTCATACTGTGGAGGTAACCAGCAATGTTTCTACCACCAGAAAAGAAAAACCATAAAGCAGGGTGGCAGTGTTGTGTGGGAGCATCTGGAGAGCAGCCCTGCCGTTGTTGGGAAGGGCGGTTGAAACACGGCCATAGTTAGTGCTGGTATCGTTAAACGCCCTTGAGTCTCACAGAAAGGTTAGCGCTGCCCAGGGGCTTCAGCTGTAATAGGGCACGGCCTTCTCTCCTTTCAGATTAGAAACTCCCTGGAAAGATGGAGATGTCTTTCCTACCTGCTCGATAGCTCCCAGGAACTCATCTTCCTTCTCATCACACCAGGGGCTTCCTGGGAGAACCAGGAAGGGATTCTCTGCAGCAGTGGCCACACTTTCAGTACATCTCTGTGGGAACTAGCTGCTACAGGGTTCTTGCTGTAAGGGGACGGCCAGGCAGCTTCTGGACATCAGAGTTTTGAAGACTTTGCTATTTAGCAGACAGGACCATATATAATGGCTAAGCCTTTGGCTACAGCCCTGCCTCCTGGTCTTTGGGCTTTAGTCTGGGTGATTGCAGAACCAGCCTTTTCCCTACTGAGCCTGCCTGAGAGAATGGGAGGAGAGTGGATGAGGGCGCACTTTAAATTTAGTTTGTGTGTGTGTGTGTGTGTGTGTGTGTGTGTGCGTGCGTGCGCGCGTGCGTGCATGCACACGTACACACACATGCCATGGCATACATGTGGAAGCAAGCAGACAAACTGTGGGAATCTGTTTTCTCTTTTTATGCCGTGGGCTTCAGGGTTGGAACTCGGGCTCTCAGGGATAGAACTCAGGCTCTCAGGGATGGAACTCAGGCTCTCAGGGATGGAACTCAGGCTCTCAGGGTTGGAACTTGGGCTCTCAGGGTTGGAACTCAGGCTCTCTGGGATAGAACTCAGGCTCTCAAGGTTGGAACTCAGGCTCTCAGGGTTGGAACTCGGGCTCTCAGGGATGGAACTCAGGCTCTCAGGGATGGAACTCAGGCTCTCAGGGATGGAACTCAGGCTCTCAGGGATGGAACTCAGGCTCTCAGGGTTGGAACTCAGGCTCTCAGGGATGGAACTCAGGCTCTCAGGGTTGGAACTCAGGCTCTCAGGAATGGAACTGAGGCTCTCGGGGTTGGAACTCAGGCTCTCAGGGATGGAACTCAGGCTCTCAGGGATGGAACTCAGGCTCTCAGGGATGGAACTCAGGCTCTCAGGGTTGGAACTCAGGCTCTCAGGGTTGGAACTCAGGCTCTCAGGGTTGGAACTTGGGCTCTCAGGGATGGAACTGAGGCTCTCGGGGTTGGAACTCAGGCTCTCCAGGATGGAACTCAGGCTCTCAGGGATGGAACTCAGGTTCTCAGGGATGGAACTCAGGTTCTCAGGGATGGAACTCAGGTTCTCAGGGATGGAACTCAGGTTCTCAGGGATGGAACTCAGGCTCTCAGGGATGGAACTCAGGCTCTCAGGGTCGGTGGTAAGTGCCATCACCCACTAAACTATCTCACCAGCCCCCGAGGCTGTACTTCTAACAAATGAGGAAGGCGCCACTACTCCAGATATCAGCTACCTAACCTGAGCATGGAATCCAAGCCTTAAGTCTAAGGAGGACCCGGATTTAGGCTCTCCGTCTCCAGCGCTTAGTCTGAAGGAGTTTGAAATCCCTCCCAAGAGCCTTAGCAGACTATGAAGCTTCTGCACTACACAGGGACGTGCAGGGGCTCGAGGCAGAGGAAGAAGCAGCCTTTGGGGCCGCCTAAGACACAAGCTGCTTGCCGCTCAGCCCTGCAGCCATGGACCAATCTTACCATGGAACTTCCTTCCCTGCTTCTTCACTGGGAGAAGGGGGACAAGAAGCCCTGGGGAAGCTGGGAAGGAGCTGCCGGTGCCCTCTCTGGAGATGCACCCAGCAAGCTCGGCCTCTGCTCAAATGCGCCACCCCGGCCACCCTGGCCGCCTTCCTGTCCTCAGCTCCTTCCTCCCCTAACCTCACCCTGTGCTTCCTTCACAGTCTTCATGAACACAGCCATCCCCATTGCCGCCGTCCTCATCGTAAGTGGCCCTTCTCTTCCGCACTGGGCTGGGGAGGGACAGGTGGAGAGCCATCCAGGTCCCATCCTTTAGCACAAGGATCTCCAAAGTTGTGTCCAGGGGTGAGGGTGAGCGTAGATGGACCCCTCCCTACTCCACACAGACAGGGTCTGTCTCGGGTCCCGGGGATATGAGATATAACACTGAGGAATGAGACTTTCTTTCAGAAATAGCTCGTAGGGCTGGGTACGTGGCTCCGTTGGTAGAGTGCTTGTCCAGTATGCACGATGCCCTGAGCCCCAGGCCAGCCATCACATAAACCGCGCATGGTGGCATGCATATTCCGTACTCCCAGCACTTGGGAGATAGAGGCAGGAGTATCAGTTCCGAGTCACTCTTGGCTACACAGTAAGTTCAAGGCCAGCCTGGGCTACACAAGACTCTGTCCCAAAAAGAGGAAGGAGGAGGACAAGGAAGACGAGGAAGGGGGTGGTTTGGTTTATTGAACTTTAAAATGGATACTTGTCCATTGCAAACACGTAAAAATGGAACACATCTTCTGTGGAAATGGCAGCATTGGGACAAAGAGTAAAAACTGAGGTAAACCCCCACGCCCTGCTCGGCGTCTTCAGGGTGTTTCTTTCTCATCCTTTTTAAGCCGACGATATGTCACGTCTACAGAAATAGGACCGGGTTGCGTACACAGTTGTATAACCTGCTTTTTTAGATGTAGGAACATACCGTGTCAGCTCCCGTATCGTGGACTGTGCACCTTTGACCAAAGCTGTGCTAAAGCTGAGCTGTGGAGGCAGGTCACACGCCCTACAGCAAGGCCCCCCGCCCCTGGAGCCCGCACACCACTCCCACCTAGCCTCCCCTGGCATCTGACCCTGGACTGAGATCCTTTTAAAAGATACCGTTGTTTCCCCTGAGGCCAGCATCCCTGAACGGCTCAGCGCACAGGCTGTCAGGCCTGCTTGGGAATTCATTTCCAGTGTGATTTATTGAGCCCATTCCTGGCCTGTGCCCTGGGAACTGTGCTACAGAGCCTGTCAGGTAGCTGGGGGCAGACGCGGGAGGCGACGGCTTTGTAGCAACTATTTTTGTGTTTTCACTGGACTGAGGACTCGGGAAACGAGCACCCAGAATTCCAAGTGGAACAGGAGCAGATCCAACGCCAGGGCTCCTCCCTGCTTCCTCCTGACACAGAGGGGTGGGCCGGGGGGGGGGGGGGGAGCAGCCCCATGCCTAGTGTGAGTCCTGAATTTGCTGGGGACATTTCCATGAGGCGAGCGAGGAAGATGACTGTAACTGAAAGTTTCCTCACAGTCCCTGTCAGCTCTCCAGCTTCTTTCCAGGGTCTTGGGGTTTCGGGGTGGGAGGGACCCACACCCCGAGTCACCCTCTCCTCCCTGTGCCTTTATCCACAGACCTTCGTGGGCCACGTCAGCTTCTTCAAAGAGTCGGACTTCTCGCCCTCGGTGGCCTTTGCCTCCCTCTCTCTCTTCCACATCCTGGTCACGCCACTGTTTCTGCTGTCTAGCGTGGTTAGGTCCACTGTCAAAGCCCTAGTGAGGTAAGAGAAGGACCCAGGCAAGGGCGTTCCCAGGGCTGCCCGTCACAGGATCCCTGTGATCTGGGCCCCTTTTCAGCAGCTGTTATGGGAAAAGACTCTATGATGCTTATATAGCAGTTAGCATGGCATCTGGCATACAGTGCGTGCTCCCCAGACACTGGCTGTTGTGAACAACTGGTCTGAATCCCAACTAATCTTAACAGTAGCCAACCTTAACTGGAATGGTTTAACTAGTAAAACCCAACACCAACTCTCCTACAGCCTTGTCATCCAACTGACCATCTCTAACATTAAACTTACCCAAACTAAGCAAAGGCACCTCCAATCCGGACTACTACAGGTCACCTTTTTAAAAAAGTCTTAGGGACTGTGCAGTATTAGCTCGATGGTAGTGCGCTTGCCTAGTATAGGCAAGCTTGGTTTCAGTCCCCATCACGGTGTGTGTGTGTGTGTGTGTGTGTGTGTGTGTGTGTGTGTGTGTGTGTGTGTGTGTGTGTAAAAGCTTGGGTGTGGTGGTGCACACCTGTAACCCCAGAACCTGGGAAGTAGAGGCAGGAGCACCAGGAATTCAAAGCTGTCCTTAGTAATACTAGTAAGTGTGAAGGTTAACCTGGCTGTTTAAGAACCTGCTTCAAAACAAAATAATAATAATAATAATAATAATAATAATAATAATAACGGAGCAGTGGGTGGAGAGGTGTCGAGATGACTCTGGGTGAAGGTGCTGACTGTCGAACCTGGTGACCTGAGTTCAATCCCCAGGACCCACATGCTAGGAGACACCGACTCCTTAAAGTTGTCTATAGCCCGCATACTCCCCCAATCCTACCACACATCATAAATGAGTAAATGTGTTGTTTTAAACTCCTGGTAACATTTGCTTCTCAGTCCTGTGGAGTTTGCCTCTGCTCAGCCCCCCGGCAGCACAGCCTTTGTGGAGCACACTTGGGACCAGGCACCCACTAAGAGATGTTTTCTCAGATCACACTTCCTCCTCTTCCCTCCCCGGCTTCCTCTGCAGCGTGCAAAAACTGAGTGAGTTCCTGTCCAGTGCAGAGATCCGTGAGGAGCAGTGTGCCCCCCGAGAGCCTGCACCCCAGGGCCAAGCTGGCAAGTACCAGGCAGTGGTAAGTGCCCAGCCTCCCCCTGCTACTCCGGACAGCTTCATCCAAGTCCTGAAGCTTGTGCCCGACTGCACTGGGCCCTCACATGCCCCCAGAAGGGGTCCAGCCCAGGGGCCCTCAACTCCTAACCGTCCACAGCCCCTCAAGGTTGTGAACCGCAAACGCCCAGCCCGGGAAGAGGTTCGTGACCTCTTGGGCCCGCTGCAGAGGCTGACCCCCAGCATGGATGGGGATGCCGACAACTCCTGTGTCCAGGTGAGCCTCAACCCTAAATTCACCACACACCCAGCCTCGGCGCCATCTTCCAAGAGAAGCTTAACCCCTCAAGACCAAGAACCTGGGTTCTGGGTCCTCTATCCACAGCCCTCCCCCGCCCCCACCTGCTGAGAGGAATCCTGAGGCCGAGGATGTTTCCACTCCACTTAGCAGGGGAACTCCCTCCTTACTCCTATTAGGGTACCTCAGACAGAGATTAGTCCCCCACTGTCCTGCCCAGGAAACCCCCCAGGGGTTAGACCTTCCTTGGGGAGGGGAGACAAGGGTCACTCCATATTGAAAACCGCTTGCCTTTTGTCCTCTTCTGCACCGTGGGGGATGGGCATGAAGATCATCGGAGGCTTCTTCACCTGGACCCCCGATGGAATCCCCACTCTGTCCAACATCACCATCCGTATCCCCCGAGGTACGGCCCAGCTCACTCCTCCAGATGTGCCCGCCCCCATGTCCCAAACAGAGAGGAAAGGCCAAATCAGAGTTTGCTAAATACCTGCCCTCTGCTGCCTGCTGGGCATTCTGAGGTCTGAATGCTGGACAGAAGTGGCCTATGCCCTCCAGGTGTCCATGGACAGAAACCGGCTGCACCCAAGGTCGGAGTAAGACGGTGACACCTTGGTGTTAACCCATCTGTTGCCAGTGACATTTTCACAGGTGTCAGACTTGAGTAGTCTGGGAGTGTGTATGGAAATGGAGGTTCTGGACATGGGCGTGTCCCCATCAGCCTGGTGGTAGAGGGTCAGAGTGGGAGCCGGGCTGGCACTGTGGAGGACTACCAGGAGCTGGGCTAGCAGGGAGCCCTGCAGGGAAGAAATGGAGGATGTCAGGCTAGCAGGGAGCCCTGCAGGGAAGAAGTGGAGGATGTCAGGCTAGCAGGGAGCCCTGCAGGGAAGAAGTGGAGGATGTCAGGAAGTGGAGGAAAGACCCGGGAAGCCAGAGAAGGAAAAACTCAGGGGGCAGAGGGTGTCTTGGGCATTCCGGGTGGGGGGAGTCGATGAGGGCCCCAGAGCCGAGTGTCCATCGATTCTTCCGGGTGATAGTTGGCCAGCTCCACCCGGCCCTTCTCCCATCTGCTGCTCCCCATCCCCACAGGCCAGCTGACCATGATTGTGGGGCAGGTGGGCTGCGGCAAGTCCTCGCTCCTCCTCGCCACCCTGGGGGAGATGCAGAAGGTGTCGGGGGCCGTCTTCTGGAACAGGTAACATTGGCTCCTCTCCCTGCAGCATCCCGCTCCGTGGAGGGTGCTCCATTCATCTGTGGGATGCCTCTGCGTCCAGTGGGCACTCGGCAAATGCTGCTGTTTCCCTCACATGGTCGTCATTCTCGTCCATTCAGCCCTGGCTGTGTGATTGGCAGGTTCTGTGCAGAGTCGCGTGCGTGAATGATTTCCCTGAGGCCTTAGACCCATCACAGTACTATCGCCAATTACTGTTCTCATTTTATAGACAAGACCTGTATTCCCCCTAATTCACACAACTAGCATGAGGCAGAGTGGAGATTCGAACTCAGTTCTGCTCACTCTTAACTCTCATATTTCCTCTGTGCCAACTTTTGCTTCTGGTTTTCCATCAGCAAAGCCGACTAGGCCATTCTGGGTGTGTGTGGAGGGCCCAGAGTAACCCAGATAAACACTGGTTTCCAAAGATCACTATCTTAATTAAGGAGCCAGAACCTTAGGCAGAGTCCTGCATGAATCTATTATTTATACCCACCTACTTCTAAAAGGCAGTGAAATTAGCTGCTGAGAGATGAATATCAAGTGGAATCTTTAATAGGCAGGAAGGCTGAGATATGAAGAGGGTGGAGGGTACACAGAACCTGAGCAGGGGACAGCCACAGCCAGCCTGTGCCTGAGACAGCCCTGTGCCTGCCATCACCAAGGGAAAGAGGCGCCTCCAGCTGGGGTTCACAGCTCTTAATCGGGATAAGGGCTGCAGCCTATTCAACAGGAGGGCCAGCTTGCCCTACAGGTCATATTTTTTAAAGGAAATTACCCAAGATGACAGGTTTTGATAAGCCTGAGCATGGAACTGCCCAGACAGAAAGACTTTGGACATTGACTGCAGGTTTCACACTGACTGCCCTTTTTTCCAAACCGCCCCTGAATGGTGTCCCCAGCAGGAACAAGTCTCCCTGCTCGGTGTTGCCGTGGGCTGTGAGGGGAGATCTTGGGGTTCCCTGACCGTCCTGCAAGCCTTGAAGTCCCCACGGGGACGGGATCCTGTTTGGAGCACAAGTGTTCTCCATCCCACTGCGGGTCCCTGGGCGGTCCCCTGGGAAGCGTGGGGACTGATGTGAGTTCACTGTGCTGGCTTTGACAACAGCAGCTCCTCAAGGCTCGGGTGAGGAGCCCTTGCCTATTAGCTGTGTCTGTGACAAGTAGACAGGAGCCTCAGTGAACCGTGAGCTGAAGGAAGCCAGTGTTTGTTGGGTCCCTGCTGTGGACCAGACCCTTAGCAAGCGTGATCTCATCAAAGCCACTCAGTTCATATCAGCGGCATGTCATGAGGCTCGGGGAGTCTGGGTCACTTTCTCTTAGCGTGTATACCAGAGCATGACCATAGGCTTGGCCACTGCCTCAGGATAGAGTGTGCTGGGTGCTGTTCCCGGGAAATCATTCTCTAAATTCCGTGTTAGAGGCCATATGGGTCCAGTTTCTCCCCAGGGTAAAGCTTTTCTAGAAGGGACTACAGAGTTCAAACCTGGAGCTGCCTCAGGGGTTCCCTGGCCTGTGTCTGGCACAGCGCGCAAGCTGAAATGCTCTGACCCTGGTTCCGCCTCCCTTTCTTCTTCTGTCTATTCCCACCCCCCACCCCCTACCCCCCACCCCACATCATTACAGCCAGCTCCTCTGATCATCAGGAATTTCACCGGCTCCACCCCACCTCTCCTCCACCAGGCTCCAGTGCCTCTCTTCCTTCAGAAACCCTGCCCCAGCCACGGGGACCTCCACGAGGCAAGGAGCCTCTCCATGGTGGCCAGGGCTGGGTGCCTTTCACGTGCCACGCACTGACCAGGACCTTCAGTGTCTGTCGGTTCCCTCGCCCTGAGAGGTAGATACTGTTCTCCCCATTCGACAGATAAGAAACTGAAGTGAAGCAAGTTGCCCAGTTCTTGTCAAGGCAGGAGTAGAATCTGCATCCAGGTGGGCACCCGAGCTTCCACTGTGCCCTGAAAGGTGTGAGAGCTTCCGGAAGAAGTACCATCTCCTCTGATGACCCGAAAGTTAGCCGCCTCTTTACTGTCTCTCTGTCTCTCTGTCTCTCTGTTTCTCTGTCTCTCTGTTTCTCTCTGTCTCTGTCTCTCTCTGTCTCTCTCTCTCTCTCTCTCTCTCTCACACACACACACACACACACACAAAGCATGTGTGCAAGCACACGCCCTTCAGAGCCATGGCCTGAATCCTCAGTCTTTGCACTCATCAAAACACAGCTTCCTCAATGGATGTCCAGGCCCATTTGAGGCCTGGGGGAAGACTGAGGTGCCAAGAGTCTTGTTCCTCCAGAATCCACCTTGCTCTCCTCCATGGGCTAGCTCCCTCCCAGGCATAACAGGTTAACCTGTAGCCATCCCTAGGTGGTTCTGAGAACCCATTCCTGGCTCAGTTCCAGCTCTGGCTTCTCCACACCAATACATCAGTCGATTCCGCCTGTGGTGCCAGATCCTGTGCCCAGCAACAGGAATGCAGTGATAGTTCAGACTTGGCTCCTGCTTGCAAGGGAAGGCCAGAAAAATCACTGTGACACCAGAGCACCCAGACAAGGAACTCTGTGGTCCATGGGGGGAAGGCCCTTGAGGATGAGTGTGGGCTCATCTAATAGGAAAGGCAGGGGTGGAAGAGGGAGGTGTCCCGGGTGAGGTTGCTTCCCAGGCAAAGCCTTGCTGATATTGAAGAGCATGGCTCTGGGTACCTGGAGCCCTGGGCCTGTGCGATGCCGCGGTGAGAGACTGATGGAGTGAATTTGACGTAGATTAGATGTACCAGGCTCGAGAAATAACAGAGCTGAACGACTGGAGAAGTGCCTGCTGCTGATAAAGGATGATGGAGTACAGGGAGGGACCAGGGAGGAGGCCAGTTAGGAGCTCGTTAAGATGGCTGCCAAGGGGAGTCTAAACTGACTCTGTTGGCTTCTGCTGTTTGTCCTGCAAAATCCTGGGTGTCCATGTCTCCATCTGGACACCTATATCAGGGCAGTGAGCTAAGAATAGGAGCTGTGTGTCGGATGCCATTCGATCCTGGGAGGAGATCCGAACTCATGATGCTGGACCTCGGGTCTTCAGAGAGATGATGAATTGCCAAGTGAGCCAAGAGCAAAATAGCTTTTGACCTAGAGACCTCTCCTGATAGTGCGTGCCTACAGCCAGAGGCGAGGACCTTGTCAGGACACACTTCCTTACGGGGCCAAACCCTGGTGACCGGGCTGCCAGAAAGAGTTCCAGGGGGCACAAGACAGGAAGCTGGGAGATTAGGGAGGGGCAGTGTTGAGAACACTCTGGGGAGATGGTTGTTGGTACAACTGCTCATTTATTCCTGCAAGGACCAAATGAGCTAAGTATGGCTGAGCAGGCAGGAACAGATGCTCTGGGCCAAGCTGCTCGAGTTCAGATTTGATCTGTGTGTTTTGGAAAATTCCATAAGCGTTCTGTACCAGTTTCCCCTTTTAACCCATGGGGTTGATGAGCGGATTAACCTAGCATGTAGCAAGAGCCCTATAAATATTATGATAAACATTATTGGTCAGCCATGGGCCTCCTTGCCAAGAACAAAATTCCCATGCTGTACCCCAGCCTGTCTCCCAGGAGAGACTGTAGTGAGCTGCCTGGAGACAAGAACCACATTTTATTTTTCTCTCCAAATCCATAGTCACTTTAGTAAATGAATTCATTTACAAATGAATGAACCAGGGACAGCTTGGGACTGTGTTAATGTGTCTCTTTCCCACCAGCCTTTGTCCAAGTTGCTCCCTAACGGGAACTCGAAGCTTCTTCACCCACTTGGGGAAGGAACCAGCCCTGTGACCGCACCTTGCACTCTGTGCAGTGATCTGTATGTGTGGTTCTGGCCCCCTTAGGGTTCCATGCCATTCCCCCAGTGCCCAGTGCAGGGTCCGGGGTGCTTCTCCCTGTAACTATTAGGGGAGGGAAGTCTGGCCTTTGCCCTCAAGAAACTCCAGGTAGACAGAGCTATGTAGAAGGAGCCCCGGGATGGGCGCCGAGACTCCATCAGCGAAGGCACATCAAAGCTGGATAGCTGTCCTGAGCAGACCTTGGTTCCGGGTCTCGGAGCCACATGACTCCCTTTCATGATTCATCAGCCTCTCCCTGGCTTCCTGACTCAGTGAACTGTCAACCTGGGATTTGCAATCTCCCTGCGTAATCGCTAAGAAGAAAACATGTTAATAAAAAGTCAATATTAGCAGATGCACTCAGGTACAATTTGTTTCCCAGGTAGTGGAAAATAAGGCCATTAGTCCCTAGCATGACTTCTAATGTCCCCAAAAAGTCATCAGGAAGTAGGCCCTAGGAAAGCACAGGGTGAGGAGAAGGTTCCCACCCCATGAGGAAGTGCAAATCTGGTTTCCCCTGGCCACCTTCTCCCTACCACCTGCCGAGTCACCCTCATGTGACCTCTCAGTGTGTCTGGCTGTGCCCAATAAGGGTCCTCCTAACTCTGGGCCTTTCTGGGAACCTGCTGGTGGATTTGTGGTGTTTGGCTCAGTTGCCTGATTCCCATCCTTAGTTGTTCCCAAGTATGCTGAGGAGAGACTGGCGCCCCAGGCACTCCTGGGTCTCCTGGAGGCGCCAGTGGACAAGAAGCTTAGAAAGGACCAGGCCAGTTTGGGGACCAGGTGGCGTCTGTAGCTCTAACTGTGGCACTCCCTCGCTTTGTGACCTTGGGCGTGTGACATTGCCTTCCTGGAACTCAGTTTCCTCCTTTAAGGCAATGAGAAATACCCTGCCTTTTCTGTCTAAGAGCTCTGGCCTTGGCACCAACTGCACAGGGGACCATGGGTGGGGTAACGCTTCAGGACAGTCACAGGCTTGCAGGAGGGAGGAACAGTGGACTGTGGAGGCTCTGAAGTCCCAACCTCAGCCCGCCTCAGTTTCTCCTCTCCCCTTCTCATTCATTGCTGGGATCTTGAATGAATGCGGAGCTGTTAGTTACTCTGCATTGCCGTAGTCAGAATACCAGAGAAAACAATTTAAGTGTGGTCAACAAATTGTTTGTGCTCGTGGTTACAGCCCTTTGGAACTCTGTGAGCTCGAGGCCAGCCTCGTCTACACAGCAAGTTCTGGGTCAGCCAGGGCCATATAGTGAGTGAGACTCTGCCTTTAAAACAAACAGCAAAATCCATAGCCCTTGGCTCAGGTGATTCCGGTGAGCCATACATTACGGCAGCTGGAGAAGGGTGGCAGCTTCATGGCTGACACCAGGGGGTGGTGAAGAAGACAGGAATGAGGTAACCACAGGCTCCCACCCTGGTGGCCTGCTTCCCCCAGGTAGGTCCTGCTTCCAGCTAGGTTCCTCCCAGCTTCTCCAACCTCCCCAACAGTACGACCAAGCGGGGACCAGTATTCAGCACGTGAGCCTGCGGGGAACATTTTATGTCCAGAACACGATGCACATTGAGCGCTTGATTACCCCTCTGCCTGCAGTTTCCACCCCCACCCCGGCCCCACCCCGGCCCCCATGCCCCTCCCTCCACGGCTCTGTGCTGTGCTGATTAAACCTCCTCACACACTGCCGTCTGCACCTTCTCACTCGGTGGTAAAGAAATAGCAACTTCTCTCAGTAAAGGGACTTCACGTGTCACAGTCGAGGATTCAAACCCTAGGGCCGTCTTCTTCCCACCTCTTCATTCTGCCCGTCTCCTCGTGCTCCATCCCTCTCTAAGACCCGGCCATCCCATCCTTCGGTATCTGTGACTTGATCCTTCCCACCCTCGATGTTCAGCTTACCTAGCTTCTGTGAGACGTTGCTCGTTTCTTCTCTTCCAAATGACTTAAAGGTTACAGTTTCTGCACACCTGCTGCTGAGAGCCTCCGATGCCATTGTCTCTGCAGGTGAAGGGAGGAGAATGGAAAACCCACGGCCCCTGAGTTCAAGTATGGCCTGGGCATCTCAGCAAGACCTCGCCTCCCAATGAGAGTAGGGAGGGGCTTGGCTCAGGAGTAGAGCACTTACCTTCTTACTTCGTAAGGCCTGGATTCAATCCCTAGCACCACCCAAAACCTGCGTTTTGTAATTCCAAAAGGAGGCTCTTTAAGGGCTGGGCTTCATTAAGGGCTCAGCAGTTAAGAGTGTTTTCTGCTCTGGCAGAGGACCTGAATTCGGTTCCCAACACCCACATTGGGAGGCTCACAACTCTAGTTCCAGGGGACCCTACACCCTCTTTTACACTTCCTAGGTACCCACACACATGTACACAGACACACAAATACACATAATTAAAAATACAGTGCTAAATGTACCTGAATTAGGAAAGATGCACAAGTATGAAGATAAGAACATGGTACTATCTCATCTCCCCAAGTTTCCTGTCCTTTTCATTTTGTACATTTGTGTATCTGATAAGTAAAATATCCCCGGCAGTGGGTAGCTCTGCCGATGCAATAGATCAGATCAGGCTGAATTAAAGTCCAGGTTTTAATCTGAGCAAAGCGTTCTCGGGTGGTCTCAGGGGAGGAGGGGAAACCTCGAGGAGAAACCACGAGGCTGCTCCCGAGGAGGGGGCCTTAAATAACCTCAGGGGGAGGAGCCTCTGCTTGGGGGCTTCCTCAGGGGCGGGGTCTGGAGAAAGAGAGGAGGGGCTTCCACCTAAGCAGTGTCATCTTCTTCAAGATTCTCTAGTACTTTATCTGGTGTCCTGTAACTCTCTGACTTCTGTCTGTCTTGTCTGTCTGTCTGTCTGTCTGATTCTCCTCCAGACTGTGAGCTTTGTGTCTTGATGCAGCCTAGCGTTCAAAGCGCAGGCAAGGAGAAGCAGAGTGCCTCAGAGAGGACAGTAAAGAGCTTCCTGAGCAGTAGGAAGCTGGTGCTCTCCCTCCAGTGCCCGGGAGTCCGACACGTGGGCCCCAGAGTTGCTGGACAGCCAGGCTAGCTGCCTCAGTGAGCTCCAGCTCGTGGGCGTCTCTGTCTCCAAAACCAAGGTGGAGAGCGCCTGTGGAAGTCACTCTGTGTAGACCTCTGGCCTCTAACTGCATGCACCAGCTTGTGCACATGCCTGCATGAATAAATTCACACACACACACACACACACACACACACACACACACACACACACTCCAGCAGTCAGTGAGAGAACATGTTTGCCAAATGTATTATTCTTTACTTTTTAGCTTAAAATATATACACAGAGCCTTAGTAAGGTTCCTGCTAGAAGCTTAGAGCTACATTAGAAAGAGGAAGTGAACCCATATTAGCACCCAGCTTCCCCTCTTTCTGACTCTGTCATATGGAGCCTGTTCTGTAACCCTGAGCCTCAGTATGCTCATCTGTATAATGGGGGCGGGATGCAGTTGGAGGGTGAGACCAGAGTGTGAGTTCAAACTCCTTGGCACTGTGCGTGGGAATGGCCACTAGCAAGAAACCTCCTTCCTCTCTCTTCCCTAATGATCAATACGCCTGTTAACAAGCTCCATTTATTACAGATCTGTCATGGGCTAAGCACTGCGGGGGCTGGAAAAGATGCTCTTCCTGCCTTTAAATCCCACCGGGCACGCCAGGCTCGCTCAGGCGCTGATGGAGAGCAAGGCAGTCCATTAGGAGGGCTAATTGAGCAGCCGGGATCAAGATGAACCGAGTCAGGGCTGGAGAGGGTGGACTGAGTCCTCAGGGACGCCATGGAGATGCAGACCGCATCCTTTGCTACTCTGGAGGAAATCTCCCAAGAGAAGCTCCTCTGGGCTGTGGCCACAGAGCAGGGATTTGTCAGCTCCCGTTTCTCTGTCCCATGTTAGTGATCTGTCTGTGAACTGTCAATTGCAGCAATCTGGTGGTTAGAGACGTTAGGTTAGGCTGGGTTAGGAGATGGCCAGGGACCGCAAAACCCGCAGGAAAGGGCAGGGACTGGTGATGACAGATGTGTCGTGGTCTCACGTAGTCCTGCCCCAGAGCAGGACAGGTGCCTGTCAGGCTTTTGTCATTGTCTGACTGTGTGACTTTGAACAAGTTACTTAGCCTCTCAGAGCCTCGATGTATCTGCAAAATGGAGTTGAGAAATCAAAACAAACTCCATGTGGTGGAAAGACAGCTCAGAAGTTAAGAGACTTGGCTGTTCTTCCAGAGGACCTAGGTTCAGTTCCCAGCACCCACATGGAGGCTCACATCTGTCACAGTTCACATCTGTGTGTTCTGGGGGATACAACACCCTCTTCTGACCTGGATTAGTGGGGATGCCCATGGTAAACAGATTTACACACAGGCTAAATACCCATATATAAAAATAAATAATAAATAAGTAACAGAATAAATCTAAAAGAAATTAAGTGCGCATTCTATTACAGTGCTTCTCAGTACTTACAAAAGCTCAACACACGACGGCTGTCTTCAGCATTATTAAAATAAGATAACTAGGTGTGGTGGGACAGGCTACAGTACCTAGGTAGGTAGGTGGGAGCAGGGAGATCAGGAGTTCAAGGTCATCTTCAGCTACAGAGCAAATTTGAAGTCCGAGCTGCATGAGGCCCTGTCTGAAAGTACTACTAACATAGTAATTGTGATCATAAAGTCCCGCATGGATGCAGAGAAGGTGTTTTTCCCACATGTGTAGGTCACAAGTGCACATTTCATTGGTGGAAGCTGCTGCTGGAAGGTTGAGAGGTGTTGAGCTGAGACAGGAGAAAGATCACAGGAAAACTTGGCCCCAAGATTCAGATCACTGTTTTCCAAAGGCACCTCTTACTGTGAGAGGACTCACCTCCCTGCACTGACAGGTTAAAGAAAACCTCGGCTTTAAACCACCTGCCATGCACATGGACGCTTTCTCCTTTTTAAAGACAGCTGCTCCACTTATTTCTAATCTGCTCTCGGATTCTGCAGTCTGAGAAGCTCTGTATGCAGTGGTGGCAACTGAGGAAAGTCATTCCCTCCCTGAGCTCGGTTGTCTTGAGTAAAAACCACCCCGGTGCCCAGCCGGCCTCGTGGCTGCCCCAGGTCAATGGCAGGAGCACCAGCGGAGTCTGTGGTGTTGGGAGGGTCCTCAGGCGGGTGAGGAGATGGACATGAGTCAGTTCTGCATCGAGGAAGCCACCTGGGCCCCGGAAATGGCGGGAGGTGGGAGGGGTAGGGTCTGCTTCTCCCTGAAGCTCCAGTGTGATGGGAGGCGTGGGGAGTAACTGGTGTTCATCTTTCTCTTTGACCCAGCAGCCTTGCAGACAGCGAGGGAGAGGACCCCAGGTATCACCTCGGGACAGGGTTGGCGTGGGTGGGGTGGCGGGGCCTGTGGGTGAGAATGCTAAGTGTGAATCCAAGGTTGTGTGGTCACATGTTCTCAGAGGCATGAGGCTAAGCCATGCAGTCTCAATGAAGGCAAAACATGGCTTGCAGAGGGGAGAAAAAAAAACCTTAGACGTGACAACGCTTTGTACCCATGTAAAGGTCACGTACATGCGCAGGTATCTGTCATCTGTGGTGTCATAATACCGTGGTGAGAGGAGCGTGGTGGTCCACACCTTTATCCCAGCACGCAGGAGGCAGATATGGGTGGATTGCTGTGAGTTCAGGGCCAGCCTTGTCTACACAGTGAGTTCCAGGCCAACCAGGGCTACATGGTGAGAACCTGTCTCTAAAACAAACAACAACCACAACCAAAAAAAAAAAAGTCATAATGATTGTCACTGAAGTCAATAAAAACAGTTTCTTACAGAAGAAAAAAATTGCCCGGTTCGAAGATGCAGCTCAGGTGGTACTGTGTTTGCCCACCATGCACAAGGTCCTGGGTTCAACCCCCAGAACCACATCAACCAGGAATGGCTTTGCATACCTGTGGTCATATTGCTTAGGATGTAGAGGCAAGAAGGTCAGAAGTTCAAGACCACCTACATAGGGAATTGGAGGCTAGCCTGGGCTACATGAGACTCTACTGCCAAAAGCAAACAAACAGAGTCATGTTAGCAGAGTCTAAACATAGGTGAGTGTTTGCCAGGGGCCTGAGAGAGACAGAGGAAAGGGGTGTGACCACTGACCACACGAGGCTGCTTGGGGGATGACCATGTTCTGGAACTAGGTGGCCATGCTGACTGTAACCTTGAGGATAAACCAGAACCACCAAACAGTGTGTCGGGAGCCAGGGCTGGTGGTGCACTTGTATTCCCAGCACCTGGGAGATGAAGGCAGGGGGATCAGGAGTTCAAGGCCAGCCTAGAACACAACCTTTGCCTTTAAATTAAAAAAAAAATGTAGTAGGAAATAAATAATTGGAAAAATATTTCTTGAAAGGCTGCAGGGATATAAGAAAAAAAAAAACAACCTTGTCTATAAGGAGTAGAGGTGGGCATCCCTGACGCTACACAGAAAATTGAGTCGTGTTAAATACGCTCAATGAAGGTCTAGACATTCCAGAAGAAATGGGTGGGTAGAATGAGACAGCACAGCCTTCTCTCCTTCCCACGTGGTGCAGATTCTGTCAACTGCCTGGCCCAAGCTGGCTGTGGTCAGAGCACTCTGCCCAGCTCCGTGCAGCTCTGTAGGCTGAGGCCTTGGCTTGCTCATTAGAACCTAGATTCAAGGCTGAGGCTAAAAAGTTCACCAGGGTACTCCTCTGATCCAGGGAGTCCCCCCCACACACACATACATGGGTCCTCTTCCCCCTAGTCTCCCCTTTAAATGGACCAAGTACTGGGTCTCTTCACACACTGACATGGTCAGGTAGTGCGGCTTGCCAGGCTCACCATATCTAGAGCCTCGTATGTGGCTGCCGACTGGGTGCCAGGGCTTGCAGAAGCATGAGGTGGGGTTTGAAGGAGCTGGAAATCTCCCATGGGGGGCCCAGCCCATGGTAGGGGTGCTGACCAGTGTCTTTCCCTCTCTGCAGCAGCCCAGAGCGGGAGACAGCGGCTGACTCGGACGTCAGGTACCTGTGCCTGACTGGCAGGCTTCCTCAAAGGGTCCCGGAGCTGTGGAGCCGCCGAGCCCTGGGAGCGGCTGCAGGTCTCAGGAAGAGCTCTGTGCTCCGCTGTGGCCCAGAGTCGCCATACCTCTGTATCTCACACTTGTTCATTCTCAGCAGCTTCTGGGGTGAAGGGGTGGGAAGGAGGGGCTTTGGAACTACACCACACTGAGTGTGATTGCCTCAGCTCTGGTTCTGTAAAAATGCCCTCCCTGTGGGGTCCCGCAGCTGCTGAGGGAGTAAGGGAGCTGGGCTAAGGAACTGCTCGGTTTGGTGGCACTTGGGGATCCTCCCGGCCTCAGGGCTGAGGTGGGGCTGGTGAAGGCTGGGGTGGGGGGATGAGAGCCCTGTGCACATAGCCACCTGAGGCTTGGACTCTAGGGCTTCTGCTAGGCCTCAGAACACTGCTTGGTGTCCAGATGTAACCATGCCTGCAGGGGTTTTATCGGGTCTCTTCCGACCTGGGAGATTTTCCTCTGGAAGCCTGTGTCCTGGGGGCCCTCCCCCATTCTCCTTTCTAAATGAGCCAAGTCCTGGGTCTCCTCATACACCCATGTGGTCACACAGTAAAATTCCCAAGTCTGGCTGTACCCAGACCCTCGTGTGTGGCTTCAGACTGGGTCCCTGAGATTAGAGGCACAGAGTGGGGTTGGAGGGAACTAGAAATCTTTTTTTTTGGGGGGGGGGGCTTGAGACCATCATAAAGAACATGACTTATGTTACACAATACCCATCACAGCTTTCTGTCATGTGGCCTGGCTATCTCGGTACATCCATCCCCTGGTCCCAGCTAACCCATTGGTTGGCCTGAGAGTTGCTCTGAGAATGAGCCCCGGGGAGGAGCCTCACCCTCACCACCAGTCTGTTCTAGGAGCAGAGGCCCCGTGGCCTACGCATCTCAGAAACCATGGCTGCTAAATGCCACTGTGGAGGAGAACATCACCTTTGAGAGTCCCTTCAATAAGCAGCGGTAATCGCCTCTGGGAGAGAGACTGGGGAGGGGTAGGTGTGGTCCTGGCCCTTGTGGACATCCTGGAGTCCAGCCAGTACCATCTAGTCCATCTGGAAAGGATCCAGATGTGCCTGGGTTCCAGCAGTCTCTTCCTGTGTGAGAGAGGAGGGCGAGGGGAGGGGGTGATCTAACCATGGTTAACCTTCTTGCAGTTCCCCACTACCAGGTCCAGCCCCCCCACACACACACACACACATACCACAACGCTCCTTGATGACAGTCATCACCAGCATCCACTGAGCACTTGGCAGTCCCTCGGAACGGTGCCAGGCTCTTCATGCCTGTGCTTGTCACTGTCACAGCAAGACTCTTATGCCCATTTTATGGATGAGAGAAGAGGCAAAGTTCTGAAGCGTAAATAACTTACCCGAGGCCAGCCAGTAAATTACTGAAATGGGTGTCAGATCCAAAGCTGTCACCAAGAAACTCTAAAGTCTCCATGGATGCTGGCTGGCACCTGGTCAGGCTAAGAGCTGGCCAGAAAAGAGAAGAGCGGGCTACGCAAATATTTGATCAGCCATCATCATTACCACCTCCAAACAATCAGCCATGGTTTTCCCAGATGGCGCCCCAGCATGAGCTCCGGCTGCAGCATTTCCCACTGCTCGGGGACCATAAGCCCCCCTCTCTTCCCTCACTCAGCCTATTTGCTCCCACACAGCTTCATCCTGCAAATATTTGACTTGCCCCAGGCTGTGTGAGCGCTGACCTTAGCTTTTTCATGCTCCCATGGTGTTTGCTTGCACAAGGCAGGAAGTGCATTAAAGCCATCGCTCACCGGGGTCCTGCAAACCCACAGACTAACGACTGTACAAGGGCTGGGGCCCCACTTTGATCAGGCTAGCAAGCTGACCCCCTGCCCTTACTCTCCAGGTACAAGATGGTCATCGAAGCCTGCTCCCTGCAGCCGGACATAGACATCCTGCCCCACGGAGACCAGACTCAGATTGGGGAACGGGTTAGTGGCAGCCCCGCTCTTTACCCCCACTGTCCCCTGAGGTCCTTCTTAGGAAGAATGAATGAGGAAACTGGACAAAGGAAAGGGCTGAAGAGCTTCCAGTAGTGTGAAATTGTGATGACCATTGTCCTGAATTGTGTGACGTCTCCTGGTTCGCACCAGACAGGGCACCAACCAGTTCCATCCAAGCCTGTCTTAGCGAGCCTGTGAGTCTATTGGAGTGAATTAAGGAAGTATGAGTGTCTCAAAGGCAGCTGTACCACCCAAAGCCCACTCCAGCATGGGTGATAACACAAAAGCTGCTCTCCAGCAGCATCCTGCACAACTTACTGCAGTGCGGCCAGTTGAGTCTCTCCTCTGTAGCAATTGCTTCTGCTGTTACAACCTTGGGTCTTGTAAGTTTCAGGAGCTTTCTGAACCTTGTGAGTCTTCCTTACTTCCTGAATACCATAAGGTTCCTTAGCCCCCTGAGTCTTCAAAGTCTCCTTTCTCCATCCAGGAGAGAATGCTTCAGTTTGGAGGAATATTTACACAGCACCCTGGCTGGTGGGAGAGGTCAGCCATCCCAATCTGGGGGTGACTCCATCTCCTCATAGAGCCCTGAGCGCACAGTGGGAGCCTGAAGGGCTGAGGGCATGATCTTCTCCTATCCTTTGACGGCAGGGTATCAACTTGTCTGGTGGTCAGCGTCAGCGAATCAGTGTGGCCCGGGCCCTCTACCAGCACACCAATGTTGTCTTCCTGGTGAGTGTTCCAGCTGATGTTTCCCTTGGGCCCTCGCCTCTGACTGCCTGGTTCCCTGACACTCATCATCATCATCATCATCATCATCGTCATCAAACAACCTCCCTAACCAGGAACAAACCTCTCCTGCTAGAGATACAAACCTTTATCTTACTTACAGAGAAACTGAGGCAGGCAAGAACAGTGCTGATGACCCATTATGGACTCCCCATTGAGCCTTCCAGTCACTTTGAGAGGAGGCAAGCTGTGGTTAGAGACTACCTCTCTAAAGGACAAAGGGGTAGCCCCAACTGTCAGCATATAAACACACAGAGTATGTGACACCACTTCCCAGCCTGTGCTCAGGTTAGACACGGCTCATTAATTACTGAGCTGTTTCTCTGGGGGACTCAAGTTGGCCTCAGAACCCTTCTCAACACAGCACTGTAGCCATCAAACCCGAGATAAAACGTGTCTACCTCATGCTGAGCTCTGTGTCCTGTGCCTTGGTTGATACCGAAGGATCTTAAGACCCAGCCCTTGACCTTGAAGATTTGAAGTTTGATTAGGGAGACACTCACATACATGCAGGAAATATAGCTGTTTCAGGGCTAAGCTGTGTGGCCCAGACCATGAGACATCTGTGATGGAGAGCGTGATCAGGGAGGGCTTCCTGGAAGAGAGCCTTGAGTCAATTAAACAAAATGGAAATGGGGCATTTAGATAAAGACACAAGCAACCTCGGGCCTCTGATCCTGGCTTTATTCTGTCCCCCGACCCCAGAACACACACAGCTCTCCTCACCAGTGATGCTTCATGTGTAAGTTTTAGACCTGACACACACTCAGCAATTTAGGAAGTTCTAGGTCATCCAAGGTGTCACCTGATATTTAAACAGCCGTGAATAAGAGCCCAGTGGCTACTTCCCTCCATTCATTAAGTTCATTGGTAACAGGCACAGGCTCGGGGTATGAGGTCCTGGAGGCCTTGCAGGCAGGGGTGTACAGATGATCAGATCCGGCTTTGCACAGGGTTTTCCATGGGACAGAGAGGATGGGACACAAGAATTAATGGGGGCAAGACACAGAAGGCCTCGTGCTTGGGTGAGTGGTGGGAGGGTGGAAAGCAGTTCACCACACAGAAGGCAGAACAGCGTGTCACACAGAAGGAACAGCTCGGGCAAAGGCTAGGATGACGGGCTCATCCTGGAATGGAGGGAGCTTGGGAAGGACAGGTGAGAAGTGGAGCTCAAAAGGGCGGCTGAGCAGACTGGAGAGGCCTGGAGCACTGTACTGAGGAGTCCAGGCTTTGTAGGAGATGGGTAGTCACCGATGGGCTCGGGGCCAGAAGTGAACTGATAAGGTCTGTTTAAGGGTGGTAGGTAAGACATTTGAGCCCCAGAGAAGTTAGGTGGGTGGTCCAAGGCCACAAAGTTAACTGGTGTCAGTCCCTAGATCAGCTTTGATAGAACTCTGGAGACTTCTGCTCACCTCCACCTACTCCCCACACACCTTCTCCATCATCTTTCTCAGGATGACCCTTTCTCAGCTTTGGATATCCATCTGAGTGACCACCTGATGCAGGCCGGCATCCTTGAGCTGCTCCGGGATGACAAGAGGACAGTGGTCCTGGTGACGCACAAGCTACAGTACCTACCTCATGCAGACTGGGTAGGAACTGCAAGGGAACAGGCTGTGGAGTGGTGTCTGTGTGTGTGCACGTGCGTGCATGAGTATGTGCATGAGTGCGTGTGATCTTCAACAGAATCAGTCATGTGACCCAGCAGCAATGGCTGATGGCCACAGAGCACAAGACACCAGCCCTGGGTGGTTTGGTGTAGGCTAGGAAATACTTATAGTCCAGAGACTTGGTGTCCCCTGGGCCTACAGACATTCCCTGCCTGGCTTGGTTCCCTTCTGGTGTACCCTAGGCTAGCCTTGCCCAGACAGCTCCCCTCGGCTGCGGATGCTCCTGTTTAGATGGGAGAGCCGACTCCCCAGGCCATTGGCCCTCAGGGATGAGCTGAGTGGAACCTCAGTCAGATACAGAGGGAAGAGTGGCCGTAGTCTGCAGACCACACTCCCACAGAACATGGTGCTGTGAACCCCATGCTGACTGACCTCCGCACCCTGTTCCTCAATAGGTAGGACATAGTTACTCTCCATCTCACTGGGAGTCACTTAATGGTAAGATAAAGATAAAAGACCTGCCTACTCCTATATCAAAATTTTCCTGGACAGCAGCCACAATCTGAGACCCTCTCTCAGGCAAGTTTGAGCCATATAGGCCTGTTAATTAATTTCTCTCTAAATAAACCTTCCTTGTGGAATGAGAGCCTCCTCCACTATGAAAAAGACACACACAAAAAAAATCTGAAAGCTATTAAAACAGGCAAAACGGCTTCAGAAAGCAACATGATTGTGGTTGAGAACAATCCTGAGTCCGGGAAGGCAGACATTGAGGTGCCTGTTCCTTGAGGTACCTGTGCACAGGACCCCGGTATGGGATGGGTGCCAGTTAAAGCTGGCTCTACTTAATGGTGCCGTTGGGTGCTTCAAATACAGAGTTTGCTGGACTCCAAAAGGGCACAGCCACACCTGCTTAGGTTAACAAGCATGCTACCACGATCGGTAGAACCTGCCACCAGGAGCGGCTCAGGATAGCATACAGTTGGCCTGCTCAGCATCTGGAAACTGAGGCTGGTGGGGTCCTGTGGGTACCCTGCCAATCCTGGCCACGGTACACTCATTAGCTCCGCAAAGGCACCCTCTGAGAAAGACGTTGATGTGGGCGGGTTACCAGACTGCACAGTGCAGTGGATCAAGGTGGTCATCCCTCAGTCTCAGACTCCTCTAAGCTTAGCCAAACCAATTTTGTGGCTGCCTTGGCAGATCATTGCTATGAAGGACGGCACCATTCAGAGGGAGGGGACACTCAAGGACTTCCAGAGGTCTGAGTGCCAGCTCTTTGAGCATTGGAAGACCCTCATGAACCGACAAGACCAGGAGCTGGAGAAGGTGAGAATCGGGGGGGGGGGGGGGGGGCAGGCAGCCGTCCCTAGATAGGTTGACTAGACTCTGAACTCACAGGTGAGACAGGCCTGCCTGTCCTCACCACCCCCAGGAAGTCTCCAAAAGGACAGGTGTAGGGTTGTCTTGAACTTGCTCTACCAGGGCAGAGCTGTCACCTGTGCGGGGACCCAGGACAGAATCAGCTGTGCACAGATGTTCAGATGCCATTTAGCTGAAAGGCTCCAGAAAACCAGCTCAGACTAAACAAAAGAAAAGGTGGGGCTGGTAAGGAATCGTTGGTTCATGAAACCAGAAGGTCCCAGGAGAGCTGTGGCTTCATTCGTCACTGCACCACCACCAGGATCCTGTTTCCGTCTCTGCCCACTGCTCTCCAGTCAGCCCCAACCTCACAGCAGCAGCGCTGTATCAGCAGCCCTGGGCTTCCCTTCTCGTTCATCCAGTCCTGGGCTCACCCTGATTGGCTCGGTACAGCGGGGTTGGCGGAATGGGAGGGTTAGCCAGGCCAGGGTCAAGTGTCCACCTGAGTTGCTTGCATCCCAGAGGCCAAGAACGGGAGAATCAGGTGTTGTGGTGGTGTGCACCTGTAATCCTAGACTGGGGAGGATGAAGAGGATGAAGCAGGGGGATGGAGAGTTCAGGGCTGCTGTAGGCTACATAGACTTCACACACACACACACACACACACACACACACACACACACACACACACACGCACACACACACACTAGCCCCCTCTGAGATAGCGGGGTACTGTTGGTTAATAAAGAGAATAAATTAACTCTGGCAAGATGAGCATGTGTGCGTGTGTCCCCTTCCCCGGGGTAGAGACAACCTGTAAGCCAGTTACCGCTAGAGTAGTTGCTCCCGACCTCTCCTTCCCCACGAGCACTCCCTGAAGACACTGGCCAGGCTCCGTCTGTCTGTCTTTCAGGAGACAGTCATGGAGAGGAAAGCCTCGGAGCCGTCTCAGGGCCTGCCCCGTGCCATGTCCTCCAAAGATGGCTTTCTACTGGATGAGGAAGAGGAGGAAGGTATGGACCACCAGCCTGGGAGTGCAGTTAACACCCACAATGAGTTACTTCTTTTGTGCTGTGTCAAAATCCCTGACAAGAAGCAGCCTTGGGAAAGGTTTGTCTAGGCTTGCAGGTCTAGAGATATAGTCCGTCACGGCGAGAAAGGCGTGGCGACAGGAGTGAGGCCGACGGCCACATCGTGTCCACAGTCAGGAAGCAGAGAGCCATGAATGTTCAGCTCGCTCTCTCCTTTTTATTCAGTTTAGGATTGCAGCTCATGGAATGGCTCCGCACACAATGGGCAGGTCTTCCCACCTCCGTTAACCCATTGTAGATAGTCCCTCCCAGTTTGCCAAGCGGCTGGTCTTACCGATGATTCTGGTTGACGGTATTAACCATCACACACAGAGAGACTGAAGCCCAGGGTTCTGGGCATGGTGGGGTGGTGTGCTTGGATGAAGCATCCTTCTTTTCTCTACATGCTTTCCCACCTCTCAGTGGGAATAAGCTGTCCCCTGGCTCACCTGCAGAGGCTTGTGATCTGGGAAGCTACAGGGGGGGTTCTTGCGACCTACAGAGGAGGCGGCCGAGAGCGAGGAAGACGACAACTTATCGTCGGTGCTGCATCAGCGAGCGAAGATCCCGTGGCGAGCCTGCACCAAGTACTTGTCCTCCGCTGGCATTCTGCTCCTGTCCCTGCTCGTCTTCTCCCAGCTCTTCAAGCACATGGTCTTGGTGGCCATCGATTACTGGCTGGCCAAGTGGACTGACAGCGCCCTGGTCCTGAGCCCTGCTGCCAGGAACTGTTCCCTCAGCCAGGTAGGACCGCAGCCGCCAGCAGGGCTGACAGGGAGGAGGAGGAGGGAGGGCGGAGCCCACATACAGCCCCGGGACCCTCTCACTCTCCCCCCACTTAGGAATGTGCCCTGGACCAGTCTGTCTATGCCATGGTCTTCACCGTGCTCTGCAGCCTGGGCATCGTGCTGTGCCTTGTCACCTCTGTCACTGTGGAGTGGACGGGACTGAAGGTGGCCAAGAGGCTGCACCGCAGCCTGCTCAACCGAATCATCCTGGCTCCCATGAGGTACCCCAGACTACGCCAGGGCAGGTCACTATCCAAAATCCTCCATCTGTAAGATGAGCACAGGTGACCTCTGTCACAGGCTTGTGGGGTCAATGTGTGTAGAAATGTCCTTATGAACGAAGCAGGGAGAATTGACATTTAATCAGCTGACCTTGTGAGTATTTTACGTGATTGGCTCACCCGATGGTCACATCAGCCTTCCACATCTGGAGGTTTCAGGTAAAGGTTAATTCCCTTCCCTAGGTGGTGTAATCTGTCCATCTTAGTCCACAGGTTCCTCAGTCTCCCCTCCCCCACCCCCTACCCCCCACTCCCCGCAGCCTGCATTTTCTAGCACTGGGAGCAGGATTAGATGTTCGAATTGCCCTAATGAGATGGAGCGGAACCCTAAACGCGGCAGGTGTGGAGAATCTATGACATCACACCTGATTGGCCGGCACCGCGTGGGCGTAGTGGTTACCTGGTCTCATGGCTTCCGGACCTCCGGTACCCTCCTTCCTAGCTGCCCCCTGCCTGGCTACACTTGCACTCCCGGCTCTGCCTGTCTGGGGCCTGTGGACGTGGCAGCCTTGTGGGCTTATCCTCTGTTCGCCCCCAGTCGGAAGTTTAGAGGCTCCCTGGTTGGGTTGGGCCAACTCTAGGTCACAGCCAGAGTGCTGACAGCCAGCGTAGCCTCTCACCGCCAGCCAGCTGACAGGCTGTCCCCAGGGACCTCTTCTCCTGGGAGAGGACTCTGTGTCCCGAGGGAACGGTGGCCAAGTGAGTCAGGCCGAGGAGGGTATCAGCAATCACCTGTAGGTGAGGGAGGCGAAATAAAAGCCAACACCATTTTGAGAAGCTGTAGGAATTCTCAAGGACAGAAGCCAGATATTTACAGACCCACAAAGGCAACTGCTCCTAGGAAACCAAACCCACAGAAGGTTCTAGAGACATTTCAATCAAATAGCTGCCCTCGTCCCATGAACAAACTAAATCAACAAATAATGGTTCTGCTTGCCTCTTAGGTTCTTTGAGACCACACCCCTGGGGAGTATCCTCAACAGATTTTCATCTGACTGTAACACCATTGACCAGGTACTGACTGTGCATGCTTTCTCTGGGACCCCGGGGGGCTTTTCCTCTCAGATGCTGGCCTCTGCACAGATGATCAGAGCCCAGTGTCCCTGTGTGGGGAGCTCAGTGTCCCTGTCTGATGGACACTGCCCCGGGGTCTGGGGCCTCCCTTGAGAGCTTCCTACGTCTGAAGGGAAACCAGGTCTTTCTGGCTTCCACTCAGGATTCCCCTAGCTCATTCAGAAAGGTTCCAGGATATTCTCAGTATTCACTTGGGTCAGCCTATCTCTTTTGTTGACTTATCTCACGGATGGTAAGAAAGCAGAGTCTTAAGTGCTTGCAAGGGTAGCTGGACAGATACACTATGAGCCCGCAACCAAATCAGAGACAGACATGGCGGCAAACCGTTTAATACAGAAATGTCCCCGCTGTCCCCCGCCTCCGCAGCACATCCCGTCCACGCTGGAGTGTCTGAGCCGGTCCACCCTGCTCTGTGTCTCTGCCCTGGCTGTCATCTCCTACGTCACGCCCGTGTTCCTCGTGGCCCTCTTACCTCTGGCTGTCGTATGCTACTTCATCCAGAAGTACTTCCGAGTGGCATCCAGGTGACAGCAGCATTCCTAGTCTGGCGGGGGGAGGTGTGGGGACAGGGACAGGAGGTCCTTTACGGTGGCGGTTTGGGACCCTCGCCAGAGCCATCATCATAAAAGTGATAGAGACGTGTTTTCCCAGAGTCGGAAGCAGAAATAGCCAATAGGAATGGAGGAAATGCCTCTCCTAGCATACCATCTGTCAGCATACGCTCCGCAGTTCATATCTCAATTGTTTCCCTGGGAGATGTGGTCAGGAATGGAATTGCTGGGGCCGGGTAAATGCACATGTATGCTCTTCATTCATTTGTCGCAAATGCTCCCCATGAGAACCGTGCGATCCCAGGGGCCATGCTGACTTAGAAATCAGGCTGGTCTCTGATGGGGGACCTGTGATGGACTGGGGCTCTTGCAGGCACTCTCATGGGTCACATCAGCCCTTGTGAGGTTAGGACACACCGCACACATACACACACCCATCTTTCCTACTCAGAGTATTCTAGAATATTCTCTAGAGAGTTCTTCCTCAGAGTGATTCTGTTAAACTCATTGATTCAAAAAATTAGAATGAAAACTTAAAAGGCCCTCTGGGCCACAATTACTCACACTGCCAATTACAACCATCATTGAATCAATATCCTGATTCATAATTAGCATGTTAAAAACAGTGAGGTAGAGCAGTGAGGTAGATTAGGAGAGGGACGGATAAGAGCACCTGACTGCCATGCTCCAGGCATTGGGTTTCATTCCCAACGCCAACAAAAATTTGTAAGCATATGTATGTATACGTGTTTGCAGACACATACATGCGTATGTACATGCGCAGTCTGTTTTGATCTATAACATAATTATCAGACAATATTTATAACATCTCTGTGAATCCTTTGCTTTGGTCATGTAAGCATGTGTACTTACTTGTGATACAAGGTGTACTTTTTTTTACTTCAGGCAATGTTCATAAAAGTTAAGTACTTTTCCCAAGTGCATATAGTTGATAAGAAACAAGAGTCAAAATACTGCTTGGCAACAATAATCATTATGGTCAAAGGCATTTTTTACCCTAATCACTTGCCCATAAGAATGGCTTTGTGTCTGAATGGCCCAGAACGCCTGACCACCCAGGGGGGACATTCTGCATCGGCATTAGCAAAATGACAGTGTCTCTCCAAACATCATACCGCACTGTGCACTTCAGGTGTTTCCACACGCTAGAGCACAAGCTGCCCCACAGAGTTCACCTCTCTGCCAGGGAAGACATGTTCGCCCCATTCCTGATACCTGGCTCTTGAAACAGTGTCTAGGAAAGCTCCTTCTCGTGTCCCAGCTGGCCCACCTGGCACGTGATGCCTGGCCATAGGGAGCAGGGGACCCCTTGTTGCCATGGAGACCTCTAGCCTCCACTCCCCACCCAGGAACTAGCTATTTAGATCCTTGCCCAGGATGCCCTGGGGCCTGTTGTGGTTCTTGGGAAACAAGGAATTGAGGCAGTCAAATCTGGCCTTTCTGTTCCTTTGGCCAGCTGCCCCATATTCAGGGTGTCCACCTGTGAAGTGGAATCGGCACCTTCGCCCCCGATTCACAGTGCCCGGGTGATGTGACCTGGGCTTCGAGGGCTCTGTTGAAGCACCCTGCACGAACCTCTTTGTTGTCCACAGTAGCGTGATGGGGCCATCCCCCTGTCACTCTCAGCAAGTGAGAAACTGAGGCTGAAAGAGACGAGGCTGCCCAGCCTGGCGGCCGTAGCTGCACCCCTGCCGAGGCTGGGTGCACACTGCCCCTCTCACCACCCACCCACTGTCGCCCGTCACAGGGACCTGCAGCAGCTGGATGACACGACGCAGCTCCCTCTGCTCTCCCACTTCGCTGAAACTGTGGAAGGACTCACCACCATCCGTGCCTTCAGGTACAAGCCCAGAGGCCCCCCAACGCAGGAGTGGGGTGGGGTTGACCTCAGGGTCACAGGTCGTGAGACTCAAGTCTAATGACCCTACTTAGGAAGGCCCAGAGCATACCCGTCTAAATCACACCTTAGGCCTTGGGCAATGTCCCTTAGCAGGGACAGGCCGTGTGGACTCCAGTGTAGAATCCCAGCCTTGCAGACAAGGCCTCTGTACGCAGGCAGGACCTGACTAAGCAGCTGGGGGCGAATCTGGCCACACTGCAAAGGCCCTTACACCTGGAGCCAGCCCCGAGGCCCTGTGTTCTGCCACCAGACACCGCGCTGAGTGCCACCTCTGTCCATGCGGCACTGTGACCCTCAGTGCTGAGCGGGATGGGGAAACTAAGACACCGAGCAGTCACCTGACCTCTCCGGGAAATGCCCCCACGAAGCCCGGCTTTGAGCCCACTCACCGTCTGACACACTGAGCCCCACTGGTGCCGGACCGGTGCCAGGCACTGGAGATGTGTCCCGTGGGCTGCAGCCCCAGAGGCATTTACAGTCCCCACAGGCCACGTGACCACTGCTCTACCAGACATGGGGGTGCAGGCTTTGGGAGCACTGAAGGAATGGGCTAGGGAAGGATCTTAGAGGAACCGTTACCGGACTGTGACTTGGGACAGGCGAGAGTTCGCCCACCCAGGGGAATTTCCTGAAAGTTCAGGGTCCCTGGCACCGCCTCGCCGCACTGAGTGGTGGGAGCATCTGAGGCTCTCAGGGAACAGAGAAGACCCTTGTTCCTCACTACCAAGCAGTGGTTGGGTCTCCTAGAGCCTCTGTCGCCTCTCCCAGCCAGACCAGAGACCCCTGGCCACACAGCTTGGCCCTCATCTCTGAGCCTAACCCAGAGGGTGACAACAGGTTATTTTTAGAACAGCACAGCTGCATGACAATAACCATGTGACACTAAGCCCTGTGTCAGGAGCAACCCTAGGACTTAAGGGTCCAAGACCTTCATCTCTTCCCCTCCCAGTATGTCCAAGGTCAGCCCTAGGTGGGGTGCCCTGCCCAGGCTTTTGCTCCTGAGACAAGTGGGACTGTGAGAATTCACCTCTCAGATGTCGTCTGAGGAGAGCAGAACAGAGCTGTGCCCTAGCCCAGGCTGCATTCCCTGGATACCCCCCACCCCTCACAAGCCTGCACACAGAAGCCCCAAAGCCCTCCACAGGGCTCCAGACTCGACTCCCAGCCAAGTTGCTTCACCTTTGGGTCTAGCCTCGGCTCTAAGTTTTAAAATTGGTGTCCAGAAGCCCTTGGACTGAGCTCTGGCACCACAGACTGGCTTTTGTAAGTGGGCTAGACTTCTGAACAGATTCCAGCACTGTCACAGCCTCAGACCAAGGCCAGGGCTCGGACTGAGCCTGTGGCCAGCCGCGGACCTGCTGCCTGGTCCACACCCTGCTCATCGTGCTGAATGATTCCTGATTTTGAACTGAAGACTTTTAATCACTGCTGTATGTGCCTAATTTACTGGCTGTAGCCCACAAGCCTACCCCGGTGGACGCTAACTAGCATAACTTCACACTGGTGGAAGCTAACTAGCATAACTTCACACTGGTGGAAGCTAACTAGCATAACTTCACACTGGTGGAAGCTAACTAGCATAACTTCACACTGGTGGAGAGCCAAGGGCTAAATACTGCACTAACAGTCAGCCTCACAATAGCCACGTGACTTAGGTATGGACTTAAAACCAGCCTGCTCTGCCCTGGGCAGTGGTGTCAAGACAGTTTTCATTGTTTGTCATCAAATAAGCACTTCTTGGGCCTGCCATGCAAAAGCCAAGTCTGGAGGAAGTGACTGAGAAGCCCAGCCCAGCTACCTCCCTCAGAGGAGGCAGGTCTGTACAGAGTGGTGCAGGCTGGGACAGGGCCAGCAGCGTTTCCACAGTGCCCTGCACTCGGCTTGGTGTGGCCCAGAGGCCTGCAGGCCATGTTGAACATCAATGTCACCGCAATGAAGAAACCTTGATTCTATTCTGATGCTCATGGGGTTTGGAGGCCAGTCTGCGTTTACACTGCTGTGGAGCTCATTCCCAGTCCTGAGGCACAGCTGCAACCTGCCTCGATTTCCCTGTCATGCACACAGGCCCTCAGACCCCCCATTCACTCCTCCTCACCTTCTCTCGGGCACACATGCACACACACACACACACACACACACACACACACACACACACACCCCAACATGCACTTCCTCAAATCCTTCTCGTGCCAAGATTCACACTCACCTCAGACCTGTCACCCACCCACACATATCCACACTTGGCTGTGAAATGCACACTCCCCCACCCCTCAGAGGTGCACTTTATCATCCTCAGATGCATGTCCTCTGCCCGGAAATAATCCCAGTAGAACAAACAGTTTCGGGAGTAAACGCATGTCCAACAAGGCATGGGGGCCCCTCTGACTCTCTGAGTTTGGTTGTCAAGATGGCTCTTCATGGCCCCTTTGCTCATCTAGGTCTGAAGGAGGTGGCCACTGAGCGAGGGGGGGGGAGAAGCCAGGGGGTGGCCACTGGGGGAAGGGAGGAGCCAGGGAAGGTGTCTCTGAGGAGAGAGCAGTTAAGGTCAGGCCTGAGAGTTGAGAAGGGACCAGATTTGTAAAGATCAAGAGAGAAAGCTTCCAGGTGATAAAAGGAACATGAGCCAAAGCTTGGGGTGGGAGATGTTGCCATGAACCCTGACCAGGCTGAGGGGGCGTCAGGAGATAAAGCTGACTATGACTGGCCCCTGCCCAGGAGAAGGTGCTTCTCAATCCTGGATGCCACTGATGTTCTCTGTGATTTTGAAAGAATAAGCTGTCTACCCGTAGAGAGAAATACAGGACACCTGTTAGGGATCTGACGCGCTCCAGTGGGCCAGAAGCAGGAGAGAGGTGGACAGAGGCAGGGACCGCATGTGAGGTCCACCTAAGAGCTGGCCTGTTTGGGGCTGCGGAGATCCCTTTGTAAGCGCGGAGAGTCCCCCACCTGGTTCCGTCACATCTTGTTCACCCTCCAGGTATGAGGCCCGGTTCCAGCAGAAGCTTCTAGAATATACTGACTCCAACAACATCGCCTCCCTCTTCCTCACGGCAGCCAACAGGTGGCTGGAAGTCCGCATGGCAAGTGCCGTCCCGCCCTAGGGCCTGGGACTGGGGTTCTGTTAGGAATGTGGAGCTGGAACAAGGGGCAGACACAGATGAAGAAGAGAAGAGGGGTAGCTGATAGTGGGGACCCAGAGCCTTCCTGTTCTCCAGCCCTGGTGGTCCTCCCCGGCTAACCTGTATCTTCACCCCGAGTATCCCAGAGGAGTTCCGGGAACAAGGGCAGTGGGAGCGTGCAAGATGTGGACGCTGAGAACAGTGGAGGTTGGGACAGGAGATGGAGCTCGCTTAGGAGCGTGCTTGCCTAAGTATGCACAAAGCCCTGGGTTCAATCCCACACCATGTTTGTACTCCCAGCACTCTGGGGATAGCGGCCGAAGGCCACAAAGTCTGAGGCCCACCTGTGTGCTGTAAGATCCTGTCAGAAGGAGGGTGGCTGGCAAGTGTGTGCCTTCAGGGGGCCGTGTGGCGGACGGCACAGGTGAAGGCTCATGAGGGCCGGTGGTGAGACACGCTTCCTCGGGAAGTAAGGTGCATAGTGTAGCCTTGGAGTGAACATCAGCTCCTGGGCCTCAGTTTCCACCAGCTCCTCGTGTGTCTGCTCTGCATCTGTATCTGAGATCTGTGTATCTCGGGCTGGCTGAGCTGCTATCTGCCCCAAGGGGGAGGCAGAATGAGGCACCCGTGGCTTTGACCCACAACAGCCCAGGCCAGCTGCTGTCCTTCCTCAGGAGTACATCGGAGCATGCGTGGTGCTCATCGCGGCTGCCACCTCCATCTCCAACTCGCTGCACAGGGAGCTCTCTGCCGGCCTGGTGGGCCTGGGCCTCACCTATGCCTTGATGGTGAGTGGCAGTGGCCTGGGCCACCCAGGGCACGGTCCTCAACTGAGATGTGGGAGAGATGGCGCACACCCACCTAGGCTTTGCTGGGTGTGGTGGGTGGGGAGCCGTTGGCTTTGTAGCCTCTCATGGCTCCAGGATGCCACTGTGCTCAGGCAGTTGGTGGGCAGCACCAGGCTTCCAGGGGCTCCTCATCCTCCTCAGAGTAAGGAGAGTCATCTGGGAGGCCAAGGGGAAGATGGCAACCACTGAGCCGCTGTGACCAGCTGGCCCCCCGTAGGTCTCCAACTACCTCAACTGGATGGTGAGGAACCTGGCAGACATGGAGATCCAGCTGGGGGCTGTGAAGCGGATCCACGCACTCCTGAAAACCGAGGCGGAGAACTATGAGGGGCTCCTGGGTGAGAGCCTGCAGAGACTATCCCCGGAGTGGGGAGGTGGCCTTTCTGGGCGCTAGAAGTGGCCTACGCCTGGTGGCTGACCCCCAGCCTGTCCCTCAGCACCGTCATTGATCCCCAAGAACTGGCCAGACCAAGGGAAGATCCAAATTCAGAACCTGAGCGTGCGCTATGACAGCTCCCTGAAGCCTGTGCTGAAGCACGTGAATGCCCTCATCTCCCCAGGACAGAAGGTCAGCTGGGGTGGGAGCCCACGGGCGGGCAACAGTTCGGTCTCTTCCTACCCTCAGGCCCCACCCACCCAGAAGGGGCTTTGTCAGGCCGCTTTCCTGCAGGGGACCGTGGCGCTCTCTGCTGCATTCATTCCCTGGAGCTCCAGGGCAGAGGTCTCCGGCAGAGAGAGAGACTGTGCGGCACTGTCCAGCACTCTGAATCCTGTGCTCACACCCCTCCTCACAGCCCACCTCTGACCCGCCCCTCTTCTCTGTCTTGATCTCTCGGGCACTCTTGGTGTCCTTTTGTTTTACGGTCATTGCCTTGTGCTGTGTCTCTGTCCCTGCCTGTCTCTTCCCCACTGGCCTTTGGTACCTGTGCACACCCCAGGGCCACAGCGCTGTGACCTCCACACCAGCACACACCCCAGGGCCACAGCACTGTGACCTCCATACCAGCACACACCCCAGGGCCACAACGCTGTGACCTCCACACCAGTACACACCCCAGGGCCACATCGCTGTGACCTCCACTCCAGTACACACCCCAGGGCCACAGCTCTGTGACCCCCACTCCAGCACACACCCCAGGGCCACAGCGCTGTGACCTCCCACACCTGTGCACCCTCCCCCACGGTCACAGCACTGTGACCTACGCCAGTACACACCCCAGGGCCACAGGGTGCATCTGCTTCTCTGCTTCCAGATTGGGATCTGCGGCCGCACAGGCAGCGGGAAGTCCTCCTTCTCCCTGGCCTTTTTCCGAATGGTGGATATGTTTGAAGGTGATTTGTGTGTTAGCTGCCACGCATGTACATATGTGCCCACAGCCACCGGGCAAGACCTCAGCCCTGGCCTCTGGTTGGGAATGTCACAGGAAACCCCGTGACCGTCATTGCGTTTCTGTATCCTCGCCGGGATGGTGTCCCCGCACCACTCCCACCCTGGTGGCACTTGACCTATGACATCATCACCACACAGGGCGCATCATCATCGACGGCATCGACATCGCCAAGCTGCCGCTGCACACACTCCGCTCTCGCCTGTCCATCATCCTACAGGACCCCGTCCTCTTCAGTGGCACCATCAGGTGAGAGCCTGCCCTCTCTGCCCAGCCCCAGGCCAGCTTCGGGCACAGATGGGGAGGTCCCAGGGGAAGGTCACCTGCGCAGCCTTCTTCGATAGGTTTGAGCGCGCACTTGTGGGGCCCCGCGCCAGCTCTTCCGAGTGCTCCACTGGCTGCCGCCTCCTCAGTGCGCCCTTCCCAGCACTAGGCTGTCAGTCACTGCGCTTCCACCGGCCCTGCCCTGTGGGTGGAGGCAGAACCCTGCTCCCTGAGGGCTCGCTCTGCCTCCCCCCAGGTTCAACCTGGACCCAGAGAAGAAATGCTCAGACAGCACCCTGTGGGAGGCTCTGGAGATCGCCCAGCTGAAGCTGGTGGTGAAGGCGCTGCCGGGAGGCCTGGGTGACTGATCCTCGCACCAGATGGGTTTGGCGGGGCAGACTTCCCACCCATAGCGAAGACGAGCCCCGAGTGTGGAGCCCCAAATCTAGCTAGAACTCAGTGACCGTGTAGTCCCGCCTTTCACCATGCAGGGTTCAGAGGTCAGACAGTTTGCCTCTGGTCGCACAACTCACCTAGCTCAGAGTCTGGCACAGAGGGACATTCAGGGTCCCTGGGAGATAGATTGCAAGTCCCCCACACCACAGTGTATCTTCAGTGGACACAGTTACAAGACAGTCATCGTACAGGGAAAGATGCTGCTCCAGTCCAGGGTCAGTCAGCCATGGGGTAGGCACGGGGGTGCTAGACAAGCTTTGACATCACTGGTTCATCCTCTGACCCTGGCTTCACCAGGATTGCCCAGGCCCCGGAAGTGCACAGCCCCAGGATGGCCACCGCATGTTGTATCCATGCAAATGGGAGCCCTGTTGTATCAGATCCATCCTTCCTGCACACACACTGACACAACCACACGTGGGCCCTGTGCGTCTACCCCCTTCCAACTCACAAGGCACGGACCACTCTACTCACAGCCAGAAGTAACTCGGCCCTGCCCCCCCTGTGTCTGCTTCCAGATGCCATCATCACAGAAGGCGGGGAGAATTTTAGCCAGGGCCAGAGGCAGCTGTTCTGCCTGGCCCGGGCCTTTGTGAGGAAGACGAGCATCTTCATCATGGACGAAGCAACTGCCTCCATCGACATGGCTACGGTTGGTCCTGGGATGGCAGGTCAGGGAGCAGCTGGCATAGAGTGGTCTTAAGCCTCAGGTTGGCAGTCACATCAAGGGTTGTGTGGCAAAGGCAAGTCCAGCCCTTGAGTGTTGAGAGCCCGGTCAATCCTCTGGGACTACGGCCAGAGAGAAGCTGGGCGTAGAGCTGGGAGCTGGGGTGGATGGGAGCTGGGCCTGCGTTCCCAGAACCATCCCCAGCCCCATCCACGGAGCAGATGAGCCACCAGCTACCTCTCTCCCCCTGACAGGAAAACATCCTCCAGAAGGTGGTGATGACAGCCTTCGCAGACCGCACAGTGGTCACCATCGCGGTAAGGGGCCATTGATAGTGTGTGGAGGAAAGCTCGCCGCTGGGACCAGCGGACTGATTGCTGTAGGCAGGAAAAGGTCCGAGGGTGCTCACGACAGGGAGTCTAGAGGGTGGCAGGAGGGCAGAGCAGAATTTTGAGGTGTCTAGAGAGTTACATCTTCCTTGCCTCATGACTTGCCCTTATTTCTCTGGATTCCAAAATACATCCTTCCCTAAAACCCTGTAGGCTAGGCTGGGGGCTGCTTCTCATTGAAAGTGGGGGCCTGGGGAGAGAGTCCGTAAGTCTTGAAGTCTGGAGGTGGGGGCAGAGCTAAGGCTTGATAGAGGGTAGAGGCCTTGGACCCCAGCCACCCCAGGTTGGAACCGGCACCTCAGACAGGACACAGCCTGGCTGTGAAGAATGCTTTCCTGCAGATGCGGAGCCAGTCCCCAGCACTGCAGAAATGGGGTGTGGTGGTGGCCCTGTAATCCTGCACTTGGGAAGGGCAAGCAAAGTTAGCCTCCAGTCTGTCAGGGCTCCAAGAAAAGAGAAGTGGAGGGGGCAGAGACACGAATCTCCTCCAGGCTCCGGGAGCACAGGGCTCCTCGGCCCTCCTGCCACCACACTAAGCAGCCCCTCCTGCCCACCCAGCACCGTGTGCACACCATCCTAAGCGCAGACCTGGTGATGGTCCTGAAGAGGGGTGCTATCCTGGAGTTTGACAAGCCGGAGACGCTTCTCAGCCAGAAGGACAGCGTGTTCGCCTCCTTTGTCCGTGCGGACAAATGACTTGCCGACGCCAAAGTGCCACCCCACATCACTTGCTTGCCTGGGATTTCTAACTGAAAATCACTTGTAAATAAATTAATTCTTTGCTACTGGAGGCCCTGGCTCTGTGGAAGGGGCAGCGGTGCCCCGTGGGTGCAGGGAACCAGCCTGCCTTTGGAACCAAGCAAACGTGAAGATGCAAAACCGTGTTCCTGACCTGTGGCAGGCGGCCCCAGCTGCCGTAACAAAATGCCATAGTCTGGGTGGCTTTTCACAGCAAAAATGTATTTCTCCCTGTCCTGGAGGCTGAGAGTCAAAATCAAGGTGTTGGCTGCTTTGGTGTTTCCTGGGGCCTCCTTAGCTTTTCCCTGTGCCCTCCCCACCTCTCAGTCCCCCTCCCCTTCCCCCCACCCCTCTGTGTTTTCCTCTAAGTCACTAGTCAGATTGGATTATCTCCCACTCATACCCTCCCTGAACCTTAATTACCTCCTCATGCGCCCTGGCCCCAAATAAATGTAGCTGGGGACTGCTTCCTGTGAATTCAGGGATGGAATTCAGTCCACAGCAAGGGTGGTAACGACTCAGTGACGGCCCCATCAGACAAAGGAGCAGGTCTCCATCCAGCTGGGGCTCTTTCCTGCTCACCTGGGTTATAATCGTGGGGTCTGGGACTCAGCATCTCCACTCACAGGAACTCACCATGGCTTAACCATGAACATAAATTCACTGTGGTATGACTGACCAGAAGTGACCCGGAGGAATGCTACTCCTGGTTTCTGACATCAGGATGGTGCCTCCATTTCTGAATCCCACTTCCTTTCTCTCTGGTGACAGATGGCTGGTCGTAGCTTTAGCTTACATCCTGCCCTGGAGCAACCAGGAGGAAAATGAGGTGTTCTTTCCCAATACTCCAATAAAATCCTAGAACCGGATCTCAGTGGCCCACCTGGTCATACCCCCACCCCCACCCAGCATTTGGCAGAGGTCTGGAATACTCCGCTGGTTAGGCCTGGATCTCATTCCACTGCCTCCGCCTCCCTCCTTCACCCTACAAGCACCCAGAAGTGGGAGAAGGGTGGCCCCTGAGCAGTCCCTGTACAAGTCAGCCAGGTGGTGGGCCGAAGATGCCAGGGACCAGAGACACCGGGAGACCAAAACAACAGCTTGTCCCAACCCTGTTTGTATCAGGGGACGGGAATATAGCCCTCTCCACCAAGAAATGGCAGGTGCTCATTTACATCTCATTTGGCTATAATTCGTGTACTGTCTACAGTACTGTCTGCAGTATGAGACCCTGGGGTTGCAGGAGGGCCAGAAGATAAGGGGAAGTTCATCAGTCACCAGAGGGGGCCCAGCACAGCAGCCAGAGGAACTCAAGGGAGTGCTCCGCCTGGCAGGCTGCCTGGCAAAGGCAGGATTCGTGTTGGGAGTAGGAGGGAAGAAATTAGATAATCAGAAAGACAGAGGGATGGAGAGAAAGGCAGGGATCGTGCAGCCAGAGTGAAGGAATGACGGGAAGCGGGTGTGCCCAGTGGTTCATGTGGGGGTGTGGAGGAGACACAGGAAGTAGGGAGGCACCGAAGACCCTTAATGTCAGGACCGTGCGTGTGGGGTAGGCCTCTGGGGGAAAGGACTTGACAAGGACAGTGTTTGGGGAGATGGCTGTGAGCAATGGGGAATCAGAGTGGGATGCTGAGCCCTTTGGAGAAGACACCCAGCCTCCTCTGTCCAGGGCAGCGACTAGCTGAGGCCATACTGACGGGCAGGGGCTGCCTTTCCAGCCCTAAGATGCCTCTGTGGGCCCAGCAGTTCCTTCCACTCTCAACTTCCAGGAACAGACACAGGGAGGGTTAAGGGACTCTGCCCTGCCAGGGAAGGACCCCACACCCTAAGGAAGCAGCAGAAGAAGAGCATGCCCAAGGCCATCCTGGTCCAAATCCCTCCATCATGATCCAATTAGCAGTCCACCAACTCAGACTTGCATCTGCACCGTGTGGACCATCTCCGGTCACTGTTACCAGAACAGACTCTCGCACATGTCAATCAAAGCCTGCCTCTGCCCTGCTCTATCCTGGTATTACCTGTGGGCCAAGCAAACCTACCGGCCATTCCTCCTTCACCCCCAGGGACTTCTGCAAAGATGTCCAAAATTCCTGGAGCCCTCCCACGGTCCTTTTTTGATGGCTAAAAGTTGAAGTGGCCTCAGAGATTTCTTGTGTAACTGTGTTCTTGAACTTCTGCTCTCTGCTCAACTTGTTTTACGTTCCCTGCCTTAGGCATAACGCCCGTGACTATGGCAATGACCTCACTCACTCTTTGTAGCAGGGTCCATTCAACCTATAGGTGATGTGGAGGAAAGGAAGACAACTCTCTCTGAAAGTCCTCTACTCAGGGTGAAAATGTTCCATGGTGGCCCGGATTCCCGGTACCAGGGTCACTCTAGCCCCTGCCTCAAGCCCTCACTCAAGCTACACAGGGGGTAGGGGTTTGTCTCCAAGGATCTGAGCCCCAGAGCAGGCCATCACATTGCAGGTGACCCAGCAACCTTCAGGGGCCACTCTAGGGTAGCATCTGAGATGGAAACATCAACACTGTTCTTGACAATAACCTGGGCTACCCGCTCTGTGCCCAAGCTAGCCCTAAAATGGCTGCTCAGGCCCAGACACACACCCCAGGGCTAAAAGGGAAGAAATCAGGGTGAAGCTATACAGAGTGCAGAGTGAATGCTGGCAGAACTGATCCTCTTAAAATTCAGGGGTGGCAGACAGGGCCTTGTTCTGCACCGCAATCCCAGCACTCTGGACGTGGAGGCAGGAGGATCAGAAGTTCAAGGTCATCCTCTGCTACATAGCACCTTGAAGCCACCCTGGGCTACAAGAAATCCTGTCTCAAATAGGTAAACAGACAAATAATAAATAAATAAATAAATAAATAAATAAATAAATAAATAAATAAATAAATAAGTAAGTAAGTAAGTAAGTAAATAAATAATGTAGGGTCAAGAATAACCCTCAAATGGAAGAATCGCCGGTTGAGCAGTCCTGAGGCTAATGTTTTATCTCACCAGCCCCAGGATGGATGGTGAAACCTCTCACTGCCTGGTTTCCCTGGGAATCGAGTGCTGCGTGAGAGGCAGGTATGACCCAACTACGGACCGTCAGGGATCCAGCGGCTGCGGAGCCGAACAGAGAGAATTTCACAAAAGGAACTTCTTTCGAGCCATCCGTTTGAAGAAAGCCCTGTAGCCGGGTTGAGGATGACAGCAGGCGAGGGTGGGACGAGAGCCTTCTGTGGGCGGGGCTTATGGCCAGGCCCGCCCCAGTCGTCCGCTCGGGAGCCGATCGGGCGCCCCCTGGCGGCGGAGGCTGCACTGGCTCCCGGGAGCCCCCCGCCCGCAGCCTCCCACCCCCACCGCGCACGGGTCGGCGCCCGAGGACCGTCGCACACACAGACACACGCCCGGGAAGCCGGCCGGGAGTGAGCACCGGAGTGGGAGGGGGCAGGGAGGGGGCCGCGGCTTGAGCAGCAGGAGCAGGTGCGGCGGCGACAGGCGGGGCGGGGACGGAGCGGCGGGGACCGCGGGGCGGGCGGCAGGGCAGCAGGGAGGCCGCGACACGGAGCCAGCGGGGCCTGGGCGGCGGGGGGCGAGGGGATCCCCAGCGCAGCCGGTTGCGGGGTGACTCGAAGGGCGCGGGATCCCAAGGAGACAGAGAGGACGGACGAGAGCTGGAGAAGCATCCGGGAGCGGCGGGGGCGCTAGGGGAGGGGTGGGTGGGAAATCCGGGACACACCTGGAGGGGAGACTGGGTCAAGAAGTGAAGCTGGGGCTTGGAGGGGACAGGGCGGGCAGAGTGGGTGAGGCCGGGGAACAGCGGGGATCGGGTGAGGGCTGGTGAGCTGGAAGACCCGGAGGTGATAAGTTCTGAGGCGGTTTGAGAAGAAAGGCTGGGCCAGGGAAAGGGAGTTGAGAGGAGGTCCAGGGGTGGAGGTAGACAGCTGAGCCGGGACCCAGGGCCAGGTAGAGCGCAGGCTGGGTTGGGGGCTCAGTAAGCCTTGAGCGGGTGGAGCCGGCTTCTGAGGCTCGTGTCAAGGAGAAGCAGGATCCGGCTGGGGGGCGAATCAGGCGAAGGTTGGTCCAAGTTTAGGGTAGCCCGAGGAGAGAGCTCTAAGAGGGGGGGTCCCACAGAGAGGCCGTAGGCCAAGTCAGCGCAGTGCCCCCCATGGGAGAAGCCCCTTCCTGGGGCCCACGGAGCCATGCTGTCCCGAAAGGGCATTATCCCTGAGGAATATGTGCTGACCCGGCTGGCAGAGGACCCTACAGAGCCCAGGTACCGTGCTCGGGAGAGGAGGGCCCGCTTCGTGTCCAAGAAAGGCAACTGCAACGTCGCCCACAAGAACATTCGAGAGCAGGGCCGCTTCCTGCAGGATGTGTTCACCACGCTGGTGGACCTCAAGTGGCCCCACACGCTGCTCATCTTCACCATGTCCTTCCTGTGCAGCTGGCTGCTGTTCGCCATGGTCTGGTGGCTCATCGCCTTCTCCCACGGTGACCTGGCCCCCGGAGAGGGCACCGCTGTGCCCTGCGTCACGAGCATCCACTCCTTTTCGTCCGCCTTCCTCTTCTCCATCGAGGTTCAGGTGACCATTGGTTTCGGTGGGCGCATGGTGACGGAAGAATGTCCCCTGGCCATCCTTATTCTCATCGTGCAGAATATCGTAGGGCTAATGATCAACGCCATCATGCTGGGCTGCATCTTCATGAAGACAGCCCAGGCCCATCGGAGGGCAGAAACCCTGATCTTCAGCAAGCATGCTGTGATCACCCTGCGCCACGGCCGCCTCTGCTTCATGCTTCGCGTGGGGGACCTCCGAAAGAGCATGATCATCAGTGCCACCATCCACATGCAGGTGGTGCGCAAGACCACCAGCCCCGAGGGTGAGGTCGTGCCTCTCCACCAGGTGGACATCCCCATGGAGAATGGCGTGGGTGGTAACAGCATCTTCCTGGTGGCCCCGCTCATCATCTACCACGTCATCGACTCCAACAGCCCTCTCTACGACCTGGCTCCTAGTGACCTGCACCACCACCAAGACCTGGAGATCATTGTCATCCTGGAAGGCGTGGTAGAAACCACAGGCATTACCACCCAGGCCCGCACCTCCTACCTAGCTGACGAGATTCTATGGGGGCAACGCTTCGTGCCCATTGTGGCCGAGGAGGACGGCCGCTATTCGGTGGACTACTCCAAATTTGGTAACACCGTTAAAGTGCCCACACCACTCTGTACAGCTCGCCAGCTTGATGAGGACCGCAGCCTGCTGGATGCCCTGACCCTCGCCTCTGCGCGAGGGCCCCTGCGCAAGCGCAGTGTGGCTGTGGCGAAGGCCAAGCCCAAGTTTAGCATCTCTCCGGATTCCCTGCCCTGAGTTTGCGGCCCCTCAGGCCCCTACTCACTTAGGTGAGCACATGGAGAGTCAAGTATGGTATGTAGAGTGGATGGGGTGCCAGCCCCTCGGCCAGGTGAGGGTCTGGTGTGAGACGAGACCCTCCTGGCTCAACCTCCCTGCTGCCGTGTGCCTGGGGTGTTACAAGGCGCTTGTCACCATGCTATTTCTGGTCCCAGCAGGAGCCTGTACCGGGTTATTTTTGTTCCTGCTCCTCCCAGGCCCGGCTCAGGACCGGCTTTCCCCTGTCTCTTTGCCCACTGCTGGGGAGGCTAGAGAAGGTTGAGGGCTCCTAAAGCTAGTCTTGGGCCTTTGTGATCCCCCCGGCCACAGCAGGCAGGTAACCGGGGGAAAAACACCCCCCGAGTTGGGCGTCTACTGCTGTTTCTGGAGCCACTAAGAAATACCGGGCCAGCCTCCAGCTCTGTTCATGCTTTGTCAAAGTGATAGCTGAAGAATCCTGCCAGTCAGGGGAGGAGGTCGGTGTTAGAGCCGGGGGGGCCGCACAGACAGGGCGGATATGTTTGCTAGGCTCCCCTCCACAGGGCAGACTTGTGCCAGAAGGGGGCAAAGCCGGAGAAAAATGACGGGGGACACGAGGTGTCCCTGTCCTTCAGCCTCGACTCCAGCCTTCTGCCTCATTTTGTCTCCACCCTGGGAGGCTGGGAATTGGGGTGCTGGGCAAACACTGGGGTGCCTGGCTGAGAGGCTGAGAAGGGGCCTGTGCCTGCCATACAAAACGCACCTCAGGCAAAACTCTGCTCCTGGCTCCCCATGGGTAGCTGTGAGTCACTTTGTCTGGAGGATGTTGGTGGGTAGGGATGGCTTGTCTCAGTTGCTAGAAAAAGAAATACTGGAAAGTTCGGTGATGAGGGAAGAGAGGTCCCCGAGGCAGAGGCCCCTGGGTTTGACGTGAGCCTGGATTCTCAGAGCAGTGCCGTATGTCCTGGCCCAGAACTCCACTGCCCCGTTGTCAATAAAGCCTCCCGTCTGTGACCTGAACTCTGGGCTTTTCTTGTGGGGAGGCAGTGGGCAGGATGCTGGAAAAAACAGGTCACTGCCAGCATCTGCCACCTGACGTAGCCCTGGCAGGGAGGACAGGCATTCTGGCTCTTCTCCCCTCACCTCAGGAGGACTCCATCCTTCCCCCTCAGGTTTTTTCCCCCCACCAACTAACTCTCGGTCTGTCTGGCCATCTCAGCCATTTGACCTCCAGCAGACATCATAGGCGAGGGCCTGGCCTCCCTCCTGAGACTCTGCTATAAGGCCGTGGTACCCATGGGGAGGGGCAGGGAGGTCGTGGGCTCTAACTAGGGTATTGTTTGGCTCAAATCCTGGCTCCAGGCGTACGGCTCTGTGACTCAGTTGTCTCCTCCATGTTACTAGGCCCTACCTCATTGAGTTGACTCGGGAGCAGGTGAAAGCACATGTAACATGCTTCAGAAGTGCCTGGTCTATAACAAGTACTCAATAAATGTTAACTGTTGTGATTGCTGCTGAACTCACCACGCGACGGGAAAACTCACTAAACCTACTGTAAGACAAAAAAGGTGCTTTTCCACTGCCTCTGGACGGTGCGTGTCTCTGCCTGGTCTCACTCCCTGCATGGCGCCTCTCCCAGCTCACACCTGGACTGTGGGACTGGTCTCCTTGTCTCTGCCCACCTCAGTACAGTCCACCTGCTGGTCACCTGCCCCACAGCCACCCACCCATGTGGCCTGAGAAGGGTTGTGATCATTCACTACTGTGTGCAGTATTTTTTAGCTCCCTATCTTCTCATCAGGGGTGGCCTCCTCTGCTGGTATCCATAGAACCCCAGGCCAGTGGTTCTCCTTGGCCATCCCTGGAGAGAGATGCCTTCTCTGCTCGATGCCGTGGGCCGTCTCCTTGGCCTGTGTTTAAGGGTCTGCCTCCCCATCCCTAAGTTCATGTCTCCTCGAGGTCAGTGCCAAGTCAGCATCTGGGACTGAGTGGCCGCTCCGGGAAAGAATGAATGGTGGATGGATGATCTGTGCACAGGACCACAAACAGGGCTACAATTACAGTGACATTAAAGATGGCTGCCCCCAGGTCAGGGAGGGCCTGCCTCAGGAGGCTCCGAAGGCAGGGATCTGACTGACCTCTAAACCACCCTCCCCTTGCCCTCCTCCATTCACACACAGACCGCAGCGCTGGCTCCCTCTTAGCAGAACTGGTGTTTCCAATTTAGAGAGGGAGTAAAGGTTTAAAAAGAAAAAGAAAGAAAAACCCTCAGAATCTCCTTAGGGCTGGGGGCAACGAGCCAGGGGCAGTGTCCCTTCTGGGACTCAGTTTAGCTCTCCCAAAGGCCATGGGGAGGAGCTAGAGTCACTTATAAAATCTGCTGAGTAGCAGTGTCCGTCTGGTCGGTCGGGGGGAGTCCCATCCTAATAACCTTCCTCCCAACTCCCCGGTAAGCCACCGGTGATAGCCTGAAGCCTGTAGGAATGAGGCTATGGTGCCACCTGCTGGCCACAGAGAAGATCTACAAGAGCGGCTGGTCCTCTGACTTCCACTGTGAGAGTCCAAACCTTAAAATTTAGCGGTGGTGGCGCACGCCTTTAATCCCTGCACTCGGAAGGCAGAGCCAGGCGGATCTCTGTGAGTTCGAGACCAGCCTGGTCTACAGAGAGAGATCCAGAATAGGAATCAAAACTACACAGAGAAACCCTGTCTTGAAAAACAAAACAAAACAAAACAAACAAATTGGCTTAGAGAGGAACTAGAAAATCCAAGTCTTGAAGACATAGCCAGACTTCAAGAATTAGACGGAAAATGTGCTCAGGGAAGCTCCCAGATTTGAAAGTGGCAGCAGGACCACTCTGTTAAGCGACAGTCTCGGTTATGTCCAAACTACCCATGCCATCACAGGGACCTCACTGGCCTTTGATCCGCTTGCATGGAGACCCTCTATCTCCTCTGCCTTTGGGTCTACTGTGTGCCAGCCAAGCAGTGATAGTGCAGCCTAGGGAGGCACACATACCACCGCTCGGTCCCCAGCACATCAAGTGGGTCACATGTCCAGAGCATCAAGTCTCGGTTCCTCAGGCGAGGGAAGCCAGGCTGTTCTCTTCCTCTTGGGGACTGTTTGTCTGAAAATGAATGGGCAAAGTATACTGGAAACCCATCCAGGCCTGACACTGGGGATTGACATCTCCAGCGGTGTCCCTTCTGAGATGACACCCAGGCTTACACAGCATCCACTCTCCCCCCACAGGTGGCCTCTTCCCAGTTTTGTCCTTCTCTTAAGTTCCTTCTTGACATCTTCCCAAGGAGCTTGCTGCCACCAGGGGGATGCGTCCGTGGCTCCCCACAGGTCTCAGTGTCCCCAGATTTCCAGGGTCACAGTGTCTTACAGTTGGTTTTACCCATGCATGCTGGTGACTGAGAAAGAAGACGTGAATTCTGCATATTAGCCGTGTCTCCACGTCCCCAGACTCCTGCAGGTCTGAAGAACCAGAGTTCTATTCCTGCTCCAAAGGAATGTGAGAGGCGGAACAGTGGAGAGCAGAGGACCAGGAGAGGAATTGAGACTGGCAGCCTCTCTACCCGGGGCACTGCATGCCCTCTATTCTCCTCCGAGTCTTGGAGGCCCAGTTCTGAAGTGACATGAGTCACTTCCTGACTCATGGCTACCTGAGTCCAGGTGTGGCCTCACCTTGATTCTTCCTAGGTCCTGGTGGCAGTGAACTGAATGTTGGATCCCAGGTCAGGCCCTGCTCAGGCCCTGCCCATTTCAGTCTCCCCGCCTCAGTAGCTTTGTGCCTCTGCGGTCCTCACTGCTGCAGAAATTAGACAAGCCATCTACTTCGATGCCTTAGTTCTGACTCCCTCAAAAGTGTGCTGGGTCCCCCCAGAAGCTGAGGGTTGCAGGTGACCATCCCGTGCAAAAGACATACAGCAGCCAGGGACAATCAGCCTGCAACAACATTCTATGGTCTACTTATGTGACATGGGACCTTGTTCCTTTCTCAGAAATAAGAGGAACCCCACTCTGTCTCTTCGCACTCCTAATCAGGCTGTCTGTCTGTCTATGGCATTAATAACCCCCCCATAACCCTTTTCCTTGGAAGTGCAGCCTGACCCAGCGCCTCACAGAGACCATGCATATCCACCCCCATGACCCACTTGAGGAGCAGACTGTACAGGTCAACATCAGCATCTCTTCCACTTTTGGCTCAAGGAAACTCTTGTGTTAGCTCTGAGCCTCCCCATCATGAAGCCATCTCATTTGCTGCAGGGTGAGCATGCCTCAATTCCTCCCAGACCATCGTCCTGCAGCCAAAGCCAACCAGAATCCAGATAGCTCTACCTGCCTGCTCTTTATTTCCAACGGGCCAATCCCAGCTCTGGTCAGATGGTGTTGTAACTCGGAGAGGAGGTGAGGTATTTCATGGTAACTAAGAGAGAACCAAACACTGCCATACACTTGCAGGCCAGTTTGTTTTGGGTTCACTTTCTGCCATAACCTTAGTTTCCCATCTGTCTTGGGGGTAGCATGAAAATCATCCAAGCTCTTCCTCTACAGTGTGCCCCCATGACCTCAGGAGAAGCCATCCAGAGACCGATTTGCAATCAGTTGAAAAACTCTTCTCTGCCCTCTCCAGGTAAAAACTACCACTGTCCATCTTGAGGTAGTCAGGACTGAGCCAAATCTTTCCATGGAGTTCTGCTGTATGGCTTTGGGCCCTGGGCAAAGCAGCTATCGAGATGGGGTCGGAAGTACAAGCGCTTCAGGGGTGCTTCTCTGTAAGACACAGAGGAGGACAAGCAGGAGGGGAGGCCTTCAGCTCACAGTACAGGCTGGCGAACGGAGGAGGAAGGAACTAGGAGAGATTGAGTGGGAAGAGCCTCGAGCTACGATAACACTTGGAGAAAGACTCCTGCTGTACTCAGGTGGGGCTATTCAGGAAGAGCGCAGGAGCTGAAATGCTGCCCTGGCCTGCAGCTCCTCGGAAGGATGTCAGCTGCCTGCAGTGCCCAGGGTAGGAACTTCCTCAATGGGGACCTTGTAGCTTTGCCCTCTCCAGTCACATTCCTCTCGGTAAAGGTCAACTTCCTGAGAGACTGTGTAAGTCAGTTTTTGTTATGTAACAAGCAAACCTAACAGAGGCTCTATAGAATATTCCTCAAGGAAAAAATGCCCCTGAAACTCATATGGAAATACTGAAGACCCAGAAAAGCCAAAACAATCCTGAGCAAGAGATTAATGCTGGAGGAATCGTAATGTCTGATTTCATATTGCACCATAGAGTCATAGTAAAAAAAAAGCCAGCAAGCTATTGGCATACCTAGATAGATGGGACAGGACAGAGGGCCCGGAAATGAGCCCACGCAGCCGCAGTACCTGATTCTCAACAAAGGCAGCACAGGCACACGCAGAAGAAAAGACAGACTCTTCAACAAATGACCTGGGAAACTGGATGTCCACACGTAGAAGAACGGATGTGAGAGACATCTCTGTCTCTCACGCTGCACACAAAGCAACTCACAATTCATAGAAGACTTCAGTATAAGATGTGGGAAAGTGAAAGTCCTAGAGGAAAGCATCTCGAGAGAATGGCACAGACCAAGGCAATCTGCCAAGACTTCAGGGCCTTGCCAGCGACACCAATAACTGGAAGTGGAGTACGTCCATCTGAAAGTCTTCCGCACATCAGGGAAATAACACTGCTGTGGGATGTCTTTCTGTACGCTGTGAATATGTGTTGCTATGATTGGTTAATAAAGAAGCTACTCTGGCCTATGGTGAGTCAGGGTATAGCCAGGCAGGAAATCCAAGAGAGAGACAGGAAGAAGAAAGGCAGAGGTGGAGAAGACTCCAGCCACCGCCAAAGGAGCAACAAGATGCCAGCAGACTGATAACGTCACTGGCCACATGGCAACAAATAGATTAATAGGGATGGGTTGATTTAAGATGAAAGAGCTAGCTAGCCAGAAGTTTGAGCCATAGGCCATACAGTTTATAAATAATATAAGCCTCTGTGTGTTTACTGGGGACCAAGTGGCTGTGGGACATGGGTGGGAGAGATTTGTCCCGACCGCGGGGCCAGGCAGGACTGGAGAAGCTTACGGCTACACAACACCATGAAAACAGCCTGCAGAATGAGGGGAAATCTTTGCAGCCAGTCATCTGACAGGGGATTAATATGCAGAACACATGAAGAACCCCAAAAGTATAACCAGAAGAACAAGCACTTCTTTCAATAATGTACAAATCAGCAGAATAACCAGTTCTCGTGTGGAGTGCATGACAGGCATGTGGCTCATGACTGCAGTCTTAGCATTTGGAGGTTGAGGCTAGCCTGGGCTACAGGGTGAGGCTGCATCTTGAGACCTAAACAACAACAACAAAATCACAAATCACCAATATATAAGAAAAATGGGGTCAGTGAGATGACTCAGTGGATAATGGTGCCTGCCACCAAGCCTCACAACTGAAGTTTGGTCCTTAGGACCCATCTTGTGGGAGGTGAACACTAACTCCTTCAAGTGGCCCTCTGCCCTTCACACACATGCCATGATATGTACACACCCACATGTATACACAAATAAATGTAATTTAAGAATTTCTAATATATGGAAAATGTTCAGCATGTTCCTGTCAGGAATGCAAATCAAATAACCAAGATCACATCTTGCCCCATCTTGGTCACAGCGGCTGTCACCAGACTTCACAGTTGTGGTGACTAGTCTTGGTTGTCAACTTGACCATATCTGGAATTAACTAAAACCCTCAAGTGGAGGGGCACACCTGTGAGGGACTTTTGCTTCATCTAAAGATCTACTTCTAATCCAGATCTTTGAGGTGAGAAGACACATCTTTTATTCAGATCTTTTGAGCTGAATAACACACATCTCCTCTGGGCCACACCATCCGCTGGAAGCCTGTATAAGGACATAGAAGAGGAAGCTTTGCTTTGTGCCTACTTGCTCTTGCCTCAGTAGCAAGTCCATTCTTCCACCGTCAAGAAAGCCTACTTGTTCGGGATTACAGTGTATCTGAGGTTCAAGTGAGACATCTAGCCTCGTGGACTGAAGAACTACTGGATTCTTGAATCATCTATTCATAGGCAGCCATTGTTGGATTAGCTGGACTACAGCCTGTAAGCCATTCTAATAAACCCCCTTCATTCATTTATTCATATATACATATATATTCATATTAATATATATTCCTATATATGGGGAGGGAGAGAGAGATTCATTCTGTAAGTTCTGCTACTCTAGAGAATCTGACTAATACAGTAGTGCACTGTGTAATCTCAGTGTTTGGGAGGCAGATCAAGAGTTCCAGGTAATTTTCAGCTATAGAACAAGTTTAAAGCCAGTCTGGGCTACATGTCACCCTGTCTTAAGAAATAAAAAGAAAGAAGGGAAGGGAGGAAAATAGGAAGGAAGGAAAGAAGGAAGGAAGGAAAGAAGGAAGGAAGGAAGGAAGGAAGGAAGGAAGGAGGAAGGAAGGAAGGAAAGAAGGAAGGAAGGAAGGAAGAGAGGAAAATATTGAGGATAGTGGATAGAAATCTGATGCAGCCACTGTGGAAATCTGTATGAGATTCCTTAAAAAAAAAAAAAAAAAAAAAAAAAAAAAAAAAAAAAAAAACAGAACAAACAAACAAAGCCTGGAAGTAGAACTACCATAGGATCCAGCTGTACAATCCCTGGGCATATATTCAAAGGAATCCAAGCCATCATAAGATTATCTACTACCCCTACACCACATCCCTGTCTACTGCTGCAGTATTCAAAACAGTCGACTTAGAGAATCACACAAGGTGCTCGTTCGTGGAGATGGGATAAAGGGATGATGGTACAGGGGCTGGAGAGATGGATCAGTAGTTAAGAACACAGGCTGCTCTTCCAGATGAGTTCTGAAATCCTTCATTTAATCACACTTGCACACAAGGCCACATTCCCAGTTTGCACATGTGTGGGGTCACAGTCCCATCCATACAGGACTTACTCCCTTGTGAGGCTGGCCCACCTCCCCCCCCCCTTTTTTTTTAATTCCTAGAACTTACTGTGTTCTCAGCCCTATCCCTCAGAGATGTGGATCTCGGGTAGCCCTGGAGAAGAACAGGTGGTATTAGTGTCTTGCTGGAGTTCTTCCTGAAAAAGGGAAGAAAATTAACTGACACTCTGTCCCTTCTCTGAATTGTGGTCACGCGCCTACCCTGTGCCCTCGGTGTTGAAAGAGGCAGATAATGACAAGTGACAGAGACTGTGAACTCCCATGCGGCAGCATTGACCTGGGGTCCTGTCCTCCAAGGCTGAAGCCATAAGCATTTCTGTGAAGAGCTGATCAGATAAAGTTTAAGAAATGAACCTCAGTCTGCAGTGTGGAAGGCAGGCATCATCATCTCTAATCTCTGTGGTAGCTGGGAGGTACAGACAAGCCTGTACTCCCTGGGAAGAAAAAGCAGTGGGATGCATGACTGCCTGCCCCTGGGAATGCTGGGAACCCAGTCTTTCTCTGGGACAAATTCTCGGGCCTGTTGTGTTAGCGGTTTGCAAACTGTAGTCTTGTGTTGTCTTCAAGCTTGTCCTTTGCCTGAGAAAATGACAAGGAGCTGGAGCTAAAGCTCAGCGGTTGCCCACTTACTGGGTGCCCACAGGCCCAAGGCCCAATCCCCAGCACCACCAGAAAAAGGAAATTATAACAAATATATGAATTTTCACGATTTTAAGACATTTAAAATGTACATACATAAACACTGACTAGAGCATTCCAAACAAGGACCAAGTTAGAGGAATCATTGTACATTCATTTGATGAGGATAACAAGTTCTACAAACCACCCCATGTGGGGTTCGGCACAGTGACATCAGAATCTGAATACCGAGAACTGAAGTTCTTTAGAGGGAGGGAAGGGAAGGGAGAGATGTTGTGATTGAATTAACACCCACGAACAACAAGAATGGATTCATTAAAGAAAACAGAAAAAGATTGGAGGTCCGTCCCCGTCTCTCTGCA